>NC_064908.1:19330482-19956038 GCF_929443795.1 Astur gentilis
TAGGACAGCCTTGATAAGAATTGTTCCTTAATATTAAGAGTTTTTCAGTTTTGCAAATTAAAAGCAATTCTTATTTACAACCCCCACCTTACCTTGACTTGTGCATGTGCCCACCGCACCACCAATTTCTTGGAAAGGGCCAGCTTCCCATTGAGACACTGGATCGCCTTTTCTGCTTCCTGCACAGGAAGACAGTTCAATAAACAAAGCAAGTCTTTAGTCAAAACCGACTCAGATGTAAAGAGCCTTTTTTCTTTGTTAATCAGTCTTCTGTAAGTACAGCTAACTGACAGCAAAGAAAGTTAATCCCATTGTATCCCAATCCAGGAATATCTTCGGAAGACTCCAACATCTGAGTAACCAGACTTTTATCAGCCTTACTGGTTTATTCTTTCACTTGTTTTGGGGGAGGAAATGGGGAAAATGGTCAGGACTTTTGAAAATACCAAACACAGAGGCTACTGGAACAGCATTCTGAGGGAGGTTTGTGCTACAGGAATTTCTCTAGAAAATACCGTGAGTCGTTACAGTGATTACACATGCCTCATTAACACCTATCTATGCTTATTCCAGATCCTGCTCATGTGCACTGGGGTCATTATCCATTTGGTCCTGTTCTAGGCTCAGCAGTGGAATCTCAGTGTTGGGACACTCCCATAAAACTTGATTCACAGCAGTTGAAGATTTATGTTGCAATGTTGTTCCACCTTGCTATGAATAATTTTCTAGAGCTAACACACTGTGCCAGGGCTCTTCTGACATCCTTACCAGCAATTGCACAGCAAAAGGATGGGGTCATACAACCACAAGCAGCCTCTATACACACTGTTCTTCCTAACTTTTGAACGATTCTAGCAGAACTATGACAAAATAACTACAACTCTGATGTTGCAGGTGAGCGTGACTTGAAATTTTGATTTGTAACAAGAGCTAAAACCCCAAACGGACAGCCAGGGGCAGTTCACTCCAGGATGCTGCAGATGTGTCATGCTGTACATCCAGCAGCATCACACAAGTTGGTGTTTGTGCATTCATGAAGCCAAAATAAAAACTAGGAGGACTTCAGAGCAGTTCTGGATTTCAGATGGTCTGGCAGGCTGATCCAAGGCTCTGCATGGATCACAGCATCTCCATGGTACAACTCCATGAGCTCACTACAAAAGTGGACCAAAGAACTGGCCCCTTCTGATTAGCATTAGAAAGCAAGATTCAGGAAAAGGCAGCAGAGGAGAAAGGAAATCACTATTGCTACTTCCAGGAGCAGTCACAAAGTGGCTGTCACAGAGTGGAGCTGTTATGAGTCTGTGGGTTTGTGTGGACAAGGTATTTAATTTATCCCTTCCTGTTCTAGCTTTACATTACCAAAAAAAAAAAAAAAAAGATGGGGAAAGAAGCCAGGCATTTAAATCAGAATTTTAGATAAAAGCAACATACCTGTTTGGTTTCAAAGTTTACAAAACAGTAACCCCTCGGCTGCCCCTCCAGAGCACCAGACTTGTGAAAGAGAAAGTCAAATTGCTTTACTTTGCCAAACTTCTGAAGGAGTTTGAGAAGGTGGTATCTGAAGGGGAGAGAAGACATTTATGACACCTTCCACCACTTTGAAAGTGAGGAGATAGAGAGGACCCCCCCCGACACACACGCACGTTTCACACTCAGTAACATAAGCAGTTCAGTTGTGTCATTCATGTATTTCCAAATACCCGCAGAGCTGGGTGCCCTGTACATCAACTCTTCAGCATCCATAGCTCAGAGCTGCATTATCAGCAATTGCTCTAGAACCCCAAGGCACAAAGCTTCCCTCTCAGCAGTGCTAGCTGAAGGGCATGCAGAAGATCTACTAATAGCTGGCTTTTGGACAATTATGCAATGGCTCCCTAAGCCCTGGGAGGGCTTTGCCTCCTGCCTCTCTAAATCACACCTACTTTCAAGCATAAACATCACGTGTCCCCCTCCCTAGCCCTGACGTGACCACCTGAAGCTCCATCCCATGTATTCCTCTTCTCCCACAAGCAGTCCACAGTCCACAGCACCCTGCATCCCTCAGGATTCCCACTATTCTTGCTGCCTTCTCTCTCCCTGTACAAGCACTGCTAGTCCCACCCCTTCTCTGTGCCAAGCAGTATCGGTGCACTGACAAGGACATGGCCAGATCATACAGAAATGCATCCCCTCTCTCACTTGCCTGGTAGAGGTGGGGAAGCAGGAAGACAGAAGAATAAGCAGAACAAACTGCAACCAGGAATTGACAGTAGACCAGGCAAAAAAGGGCACCAGACAGACCTGAGTATCATCCAGGCCAAATCTGCCAGTGCTTCTGGCTCAGACAGCCTTTCAGCAACATGCACATGAAAGTCAGACACTTATTTAGCCAATTATCTTCCTGCCATCCAGTGGGAAGTGTGCTGTTTCTAATAAAACTGGGAAAGCCGAGTAAATCTGTCTGCTTAGTATCCAGTGCACTGAGCAACTTAAAATAAGGAGCACATTTGTTGTACAGACCACATCTAATCCTGAAAGTTCTTTGCAGATTTTTTTTTGGTTCCCTGGGATCAAAGTGTTTAACAACACTAGCTGACCTAGAAGGAAAATTACACCTATTACTAGTTCACTGCCTGACCCTATCCCTAGTGTTTAAGAATTGTCTAAGGATTTAATAAGGCCATCTTAGTCAGGACTCCTCTTCTCCTGCTCAGCTGTACAGCATTCATTAGCAAGACACGTAGTCTATGCCCAATTTTCAGCTTGCAGGATAACACTCAGTGCTCTGAAAGCCTACCAGGATAACTCAAAGTGCAGATGGAGCACCAGGCACCGGATGAAACCTTGCATGTCCAGACATGAACGGTCAGTAGCGGCCCCATACAGCCAAATACACCAGGCAACTTTAGGGACAGTCTAAATAGGAAGGGCAGACAACATTTTTCCTAATAAAGCCTGATAGGATGTTTGAAAAGGGCTTTAGCCCTTTGTTAAGCTTCAGGAGCCAGGCAAGAAAGTTCCAGGAATGTGAGTCATCTCACAGGATGGGTCACGGTGGACATTCAGGATATGCACTTTTAAAGAGGTGAAGGTGCAGCAAGTGTTCAGATGAGCAGTGCAGATGCAGAAGGGCCAAGTTATCTCCCAGGGGAATATGCACATTGTAATTGATTATGGAAGGCTTCCCACATCCTTCGGAATAGAGATGAAGCACATGGTCTTTCAAGAGGCCTACAAACCCTCAGTCTCTGCTCAGGTGGCAAAGGAGACAGAAAAAGCAAGAGCCAGGAAAAAAAAAGGAGCTGGTTACACAGTCGCCAAGTTTCACCACCACACCTCAAGCTACCAACAAGCAGTCACAGACATACAAGTAAAAACACTGACTTTGGAGATGTGATGTATATATAAAACCCCTCCTGTTGAACTTTCAGAGCTTCCAAAATGCGTAAATGCGCCTCAGGTTTGTTTCTGTAAACATATTGTATGAAAAGCACTTCCAATTTTAGTGGTATGAAAATAAAGTCCTTATCCCCAGAATGCTGCTCCTCTTTTGGCAAGTACAGAGGCAGTGGAAGGGCAACTATTATTCTCACTGCATTCTGTTTAGCAACAACAAAACCCTGCAGTTGCCCTGCTAAGCGCAACACTTTGTGTTTTGGTTTTTTTTTTTCCAGAGAACCTCTGCATTCAAATAGTACTTTCTTAGAAGCAAAGTGGTAGTTGTTTCTTTCAAACAAATTTCATTAAGAGTCTAGAAGAACCTATGTAATTATTTTATTTAGAATCTTTAGGACGTAGATGATGCAAATGCTATTTTCCAACCATGCATGCAATTTTTACAACTGCAGGTCACCTACTCTTCATGGAACAGCTCAAATTGAAGTCTTGTACAACTAAAAGTTTCAGGCTGTGATTATGACTTGTTACTGTTAATATAGCAAGGGCATTAACAGTAAGTTGACAAATAGTTCTCCAAGCCAAGAGGACTTCAGTACTGAAGGAAGACACATCACGGAAAACCCGAAACTTTAAAAAAAAAAAAGTGAGAACATGTAAAAAGCTTTACTATGGCAACGACTTGGGTTATCCAGAGCTTGGAAGTTATTCGCACAGATGTGGCCTCACCGTGCTGTGCAGATCACTGCAGCCAACCTCAATTTCCACTTCCTGTCATCTGATGTGAATGCGAGACAAACCAGCAGTTCCCCCATTTCCTTTTCCTCCACTCTTCCTCCTGGCACCCTGAGTGCTATTCAAACACAGGCAAGGCTTCCTCTGAACAATGCTGTCCCAAGGATACCGCAAAGGTACCGGGCCACATGCGAAACCTATTATTGCGAAGAATTTGCCCCACTGGGAGTCAGTAGGAGTCTGTAACAACAACTTACGCACACATTGTTTTCTAGGTGAGACTCATCACGATGGGATCCTAGACAAGTGGCAGAACAGCCAAGGAAGTTGAACACCCGCTATTTCATACCCATGGAAAATGAATGGTCATTCAAAGGCTACTGGAAACTAGATAATATGTATGTGTAATTACAGAGATGAAAATGAAATTTTTGCCTGTCCAAAATGTTGAAAAGTCTCAAAAGGCTTTACAAACAGGAATGGGCAGAGGCAGTCCTACTCCGCTTGCCACACAGCAGATGTAACTAAAGTACAGGTTTTTCCCCCAGAGACAGGAGCACTGAGAGGTGATGTGAACAAACAGTTGTTCCACAGCACATCTCCTATTCTACTGTGCAGCTGGGGGACAAATGCTGCACCACGCAATGCTCACAGTGATGGTGAGGAGACTCCACAGCTTCCTCGCTCAGTGATACCAAACCCAGAACCGACCATCTGCTGCTCTCCTCGTGGACTGCCATGGCAGGCCCCGCAGCAGGGATCAGTCAGCATCAGAAGTGCCTGGAGACAGTGTCCTGTGTCATGAACAGCTGCAAGGTCCTATGGTGCCCGCTTGCCTCCTTCCAGCTCTAAAAATACACTCAGTAGACTCCTAATACTATCTTCTTCCACAGGCAGAACAACCTTTTAAGGATGCTGGATAAAAGAAGTCACCCAAACAAACAAACATTACTGGTAAGGAGGAATGCCCACCAAAAGACCCACCATACACCAGTACGTAGGGTATGCCAGTGTTCAGGATCCTGTGAGACTCCCAGTTGACTCACAGTTACTCAGTATGTGCAACAGCCTCCTATAAGCCATCAACTTGCAGGCTGTAATTTGTGGGCAGCCCTATATTTATAAATTCCTATTACTGCAGCTTGTGCTCAAATGTGTACGTTACCTATTAACTCCCTAGTGCTTGATTGCAGCTATAGGTTGCTCTCGAAATGGAAGTCTTGGAGTAATTCAAGACTTTCTGAACTCGTTTCTGTTCGAGAAAGTCACAACCAGTTATTAACTCTGCTAACAACTCAATCAACTTTACTCCGTCTTAAATCTAACATAGAAATTGCAGAGGCAACCCTTTAAAGATCAGATAAAAGCAGCAAATGAAGAAACAGCTATTTAGTTTTCAGGTGTATGTTTTCAGTCATATGATTAGTAACCTCAGCAGGGATAATTCAGATGAGCAAGTATGAGCAGAGATGTAAGCCCTTAGGATAAGAAAGTAAGGGCCAAGATGAGTTATAGAAACTTACTGACCTGACACAGAACCAGTCTTTCTCTCTATGCTGAGAACGTGTTAAAAGAAGCTTCCTCTTTTTTTTTTAATTTACAAGGAAACAGAGATTACAATACAGTTTGCAGAAGAGAATAGCCATTTTTAAAGCAAAAGCAAAAGCAAGAATTATAGAGCCTGGAATAAGCAACAAGCTCTGTCACTCATCACTGGGCAAACTTTAAACATTTAGTAGCATGGAAGCACCCCTAGGTTTGATGGCACTGGAGAACGAAGCCCCTTGCCCACAGCTGTGATGCTGCTCTGGACACAGTCCCTGGCAGCGAGGGTACCAGGGCAGCCGTACCCCACACCTGGACTGTTGAATTCACGCATCTGCAATAGGTTATTTGAAAAGGAACAGCCTGCCCATGCAAGAAGCCAGCTGAAGCCCACAAAACTCATTTCACCTTATCTACGAAAACACTAAATTTTGCCACATAAAGCCATTACTTGTCTGGCCTAGATTCAGAGGAACAAGCTAGACTGAAAGGGTCTTTAAAAACACCATTAATGATCAACCTGGGAAGTGAAGGACCTAATGCATTTACAAACACCGACTATTCTTCCCCTTACACTAACCCAGTTTCCTGAATCTTCAAGGACCCAGTAAACAACACACTCAAGAACTCCTATATCTAATTTTATGTGGTCAGTGAATGTGGACAAACCAGAGTAACATAGCTGTGGGATAAAAATGGTAATTAATGCAGAAGCCACCCAAAGCTGAATGGCTGAAAAGCACAATGCATTAATGATTCCATTTAGAGGCTATTAGAAAACTGCTCTGTTAAGATGAACCACATTTAGAATAAAAACCTAGCACCTGCACACACACAAAAAGAAGCAGGAAGAAGAAGTATTCCATGACAGATATATACAATAGTCAATCAAAAATGCTTGTTTCTTAAAAGTGTATAAACCCCAAACCGTTTTCTTTGGGGTTTTGGGGTTTTTTAATACAACCTACTTATTTCTCAGCACACTATCCAAATATTGGACAGCAAGTCATATTTCCTTGACAATTTAGCTGTGCAAATATTATGATTGTTCAGAAGATAATTATCTGTAGTCTGGAGAAAACACAAAATGCATACACACACGTTTGATTTATACGCTTATCCACCATAAGCAGCCAGTCACACTGTGCCCTACCTCGTTACCACTCAGTTACTCCAGTAACTCTCCCCTGTACAACCTGACACCAGCAAAATAACAACACAAGGCTCTTAGTCACCCTGACAGTCTCAAAGCTAAAATTCTAACATTTCCCTAGTTTAGAAAACAAGGATGTTTTCAACCCCTGGGCTTCCAGCCCGAGCGGTGGCTCAGAGCACCGCTGGGTGCGGTAGTTAAGCACTTACTTCTGACCCCAAGGTCTGCGGGGCCACCGCAGCCCTGGAGACACCCCACATACACAAAGCCCCCCGCCAACCCCCCAAACGTCAGGCCATCCGCTGCCAGGCGGCGGCACCGACCAGACACAGGGCCGCCCACCCAGTGCCGTGGGAACTGGGACCAGTTGGCGAATCCACCGGAGCGAGCGACTGTCACACCTCGCTGCGGGGGCAGAGCCAAGAGCTGGCCGTGCTCCTGCAGCCTGCTCTGCCCTCCTGGGCACGGGGGGCACCCCCAACGCGGGTCCCCCAAACTGTCACCCACCCCACACCCGGCCGAGCCCCGGTACCGGGGACCGGAGGGTGGGCAGCGCTCGGACCCAACGCTGGGCCCTCGGGGGCAGCCAGGGCTGGGGAGGGACCGGGCAGGAGCTGGTGAGGGGACACCAGGGAGGGCAGGAGATGTGGCACTGCCCCGGGGGGGGGGCTGCGCTGCCGGTGGGGGGGACGACAACGGCCCCGTCCACGGGGGTAACGGGGGGGGGGGGGGGGGGTCGGTACCGCTGCTGGGGGCGGGGTAGCGGGAGGGAGGCGGCGTCCCCGAGGGACCGGAGGAGGCGGGCCCGCTGACGGGGAGAGGGGGTGTGGGTGTCCCGGGAGGGCCGGTGCCGCGCTCGGAGTCACTCACTCGGTGATCTTGGGGTCGAGGTTGCCGATCCAGAGGCGGTGCCCGTCCTGCAGGGCGCCCTCGGAGAGGATGGAGGCGTTCTCCAGCGGCAGCGTCTGGCGCCCCGGCTCCATGGCTCTGCGGAGGGCACCAGTGAGAGCGGGGCAGGGCTGGGGGGACGCGGGCCGGGGCCGAGGGGCCGGGCCGGGGCCGCACTCACCATGACACCGCGGGACCGCGGAGGCCGCGGCCGCTCCGTCCTCGCGTAGGCCTCGCCCCGCCCCTGGCGCCGCTTTCTGACGTCACGCCGTAGCGCGGCGCGATGACGCCGGCAGGAAGGCGAAGGGCTGCGCGACGGTGAGGCAGGCGGCGGGCGGACGCACGCCCTTCCCCTCCCCTTCGCCGCCCCCGGTCCCCAATCTTCGGTCCCCGGTCCCCCCAATCCGCGGTCCTCCAATGTCTTCGGTCCCCAATCCCCGGGCCCGGGCCTCCGCGGAGCACCGGGGGAGCGCGCGGGCGAGGCGGGGCCGGGCCGGCGCGTCCTGAGGAGAGGGAACCGGCGGGGGCGTGGCCAGATGAGGGGCGTGGCCTTGTGTCGTGGGGTTGTGTGGAGTCGGATAAAGGGGCGGGGCATCCCGCCGAGAGGGGGCGGGGCCCCTTCCTGCGGTGGGCGGGGCCTGCGCGCACGCGTGGCGGGGACGGGACCTCGTGGGGGGGGGGTCCGGGATCCCCGCGTGGTCCCCGCCGCCGGGCTCCGGGTTGGGGGGGGGGCGGGTGGGAGCAGTCGTCGTACCCCGAGCACGGGGGTTGGGTGACCCCGGGACCGTTGTCGGAGCGGCGGAGAGGAGCCAGCGGCCGGGAACGGCCGGTCCCTCCGGTGGCCGTCAGCTCCCGCAGCCATCGCGGTCTTGTCCGGGAGGGACCGAGTTTTCCGTCTGTGTTTGTGCACATCCGAGCGCAGCAGAGCCGCAGCTGCAGTAACACCTCCGAGCCCCGGGCGGCCCAGGCTGAAATAACTCCTGTAAACACGGGGGAGCCTGCGGGGGGCTGGGGCCTGAAACCTCCTGTGACAGAAATTAAAGCGTCTACTCAGCTGGCGTGCAAATACCAGATAGTTTGACGAGCTGTTCCTGCTTAGGAGACGCGGGTTTTGCTTCACTTGCCCGTGTCCCTCTGGTCAGATGTGCAAAGGCTGCGCAGATAATGTGGGTACAGGCTGGCTGCCACTGAGCCCCTTCCGCTGAATTTACCTCTTGGTCACTGCAGTATGCCCACACCCGCTGCCTACAGTGTTGAACTGTCACCTTGCACTGATAGGTACAGCTAAGACCTGAATCTGTTTCTTTTTAGCATGCCTTTTCTCTTTTCCAGGTGAGTTAGAGAAGAGCTGTAAACGATGGCTATGGCACTAAGGTGCTTCCGTCATCTGCCTTCCCTGCTTTATCGTTCTTCATTCACGACAATACGGGGGCTGCCGCAGGCTCCTGCAGGCTGCCCGGCCCTGCTCCTGGATGGCTGCAGGCACTGTGTCCATCAGATGCTGCTGACCAGACAGCTAGCTACCAAAAAAGGTGAAGGCGGCAGGCTTTTTTTGTAGTGTTTGCAACCCCTCACTATGTTGCCAGAATTTCTTTTCTTATCCCTTTTATCTCATGTACCAGTATTGATCTAACTTAGGCAGAACACAGGTCTGGAGGAGCTGGTTTGCCTGACAGTGTTGCAGTGTACAGGAAACCTTAGCCCTTCCCGTGGGAGAGGTACCGCAGGGAGTTGCTGCTGCTGCACTGGGGCAGTGGGTAGCAATTGTCACAGTCCAGCCTGGAGTCAATGCACACAGCGTGACCTACAAGTATAATTTGGCTTATGTGCTCAAGAGCTGGGCTATTTACTCATTAAAAAATACAGTTACTTTGGTTTATCTTGGACTCTGTTCTGAATCTAGCAGGGGTCTTAATATCTTCTTTCTACTTTCTAATGCAACAACTAACTGTTGTCAGAAATAGAAATTAATTTTATGTGTAATCTGCAGCTAAAGGTAAAGGGCAGAGTCAAGCCAGAGTGAATATCAGTGCTGCCCTAGTTGAGGATATTATCAGTTTGGAGGAAACCAATGAAGACATGCAGGCAGTGGTAGAAGCTCTGAAAGAAGATTTCAGCAGAAATCTCAGTGTTAGAACGTCACCAGGTTGGTAACTTTCTTGTATGATGCTCTATTGCCTGTAAATAAGGATATCAATCCTAGTAATGGAGAACTCTGATTTTTTCAAAATTGATTTTCTTTTTATTGAGTTATTCACTGGGCACCCAATTACTACAACCTTGACATCCCCAACTAAAGGCTTTCTTCACCCTGAGCTTGACCAGGAAGAATCCATTTTTGTTAACAGCTTCCTGGAAATAGCTTTTGTAAGTGGGAGATGTCAAAAGTGTCTAACTGAACTGTTTGCAGATGTGATGAAGCAGCAGGTTGTCAGCTAATGGTGCAGTAGGGCAGGAAAAATCCAATTGCCATTAAATTAGCCTTTTGGAAATTGCCATCAGGCTGGTGTCTGGCATATACAAACTACTTCTGCTGTGGTTAGTGACCTCTACAAGCCTTGTTCACTTAGTGAATTTTGTGTTTTAGGAAGAAATGTGAATATATTTGACTAAGCTACAGTTACTATAACACTCTGAACGTACATATTTGTAAGTAGTATCAAGTTTCAGGGATAAAATTTTAACATTAAACAATGACCAAATTTGAATCATTCACCACCCCAGCTCTGGCAGGGGCACTTCAGTCTTTAATGGGGTTGGAAAGTGTAGCTCAGTCTCTTAACTATTTATTTTAACTATAGGTATTTTTTTCATTGCACTGATAAAGTGCCTCTTGTCCCGTGTGCCTTTTGGCCTGTTAACATTTTGCAGCAGAAACTAGAGAGCAGATTAAGAGTAGCTCGGGGAGAAATGGAATACTTGAAATTAGGCAGCGTACAACACCTCCTCTTGGGACTTGGAACAAAAAAATGGGGGCTTTAAGAGAACACTGCTAAGTTAAAGACAATAGTTGTCTTGATTTTTATAACAACATTTTGATTTTCTTTAAGTTCTAAGAATTAAAAAATAATGATTTTCTTTTAATTCTTAACAATCTTGGTTAGTTTTCCTATTCTAGTACCAAAACCAAGAGTTCTGTTTCCATGTTTTCATGCTTTAGAGTAATATTGAAATATTTAACTTGCAAATACCACAGGGGATGCATGAACATAAATGGCACCTGAAGTCTGAATAAACACTTTTTTTTTTCTTTTGTAACATCTGTATTTTGCACACCAGAAGGGAAGTGGGACACTGCGTATGTGTTTTTCTTCAGCATCGCTGTGAACTGCTGTATCATACTGAAACTCCCTTGTGTTTTGTTCTTTTGAGGGGCCCTTGATCACATAATCGTGATGACTAAAGATGGGAAGTTTCCACTGAACCAGCTGGGGCAGATCTCACAGAAGTCACCGCAACTCATTATAGTGAACATGACCAATTTTCCAGAGGTAAGAACGCGTTACCGAAGGCATTGCGAGGGGAGGTAATTACCACGGGAACAAACAGGTTGATGCTGAGCAAAGGAACATTTAGACAAAATCAGTCAAACCTGGCAGGGCTGAGAGTTCTGGCTGGGCTGCGTGTCACTTTGCAGCTGACGCAATCCAGAAACGGTATTTTGCTGCTGACGGCATGGGGTGAGCGACTCTTCAGCCCTGCCTGGTGCACAGAGCATCTCACGTGCAGCAGCACAGGGTCAGACGAGAGTTCAGTGCTGCCCGTCAGGCTGTGATTCCTCTCAGGGTTGCATCCAATAAATGCTACAGTATGAGGGCTTTGCTTTGGGGACTGGTTTCCCATCAGTTGGATCTGCAAGAGCTTGGTTGAAAAATGGCGCTGAGCGTGTCGCAGACCGGATGCCTGGATTAACTGCGCTGCCAGGTTTTCCCATGGTTTTACAGCAGCCAGTAGTCTTGAGCACGTACACACTCTTCTTTGGTTCACCTGAATTACACACGTGGAAGCAATGCTGCATCTGCCCTGCTGTATTTATGTCATTTCAGTTCCTTACGAAGATGTGACCATGCACAGAACCAGGCATGTAGTTGGAATAGTCTGTGGTTGTGCTGGGGACACCATCAGACTCCTCTAAAACTTGCTTACTTATCACAAGGGCTGGTGACACCACCTGAGAGCTCATGGAAGAAGCTGCTGATGTAGCCTAGGAGCTTCTGAAAAGCCTCCCTGGTAGGACTTAAGCGGGGCGGGTGCTAAGTGTTGTCCTAGGGCCTGACTCAGGCACTGCTGAGGTTAGCGAGCTCCTCCCTTGGCAGTGCCTGCAGGGCAGAACCCGAATTAGGTGCTTTGACCCATCCCCTGGGAGAGCCAAGTTCCTTTAATTTTCTGCAGGAGCCTTAGTTAGACTTGCCCCTAAATGAGGCAGCAAATCTGAATCCCACCTCAGGATCAAGCACTTGTGGTCCCCTGCAGCGGGCTTACACAGATAGAGCCGGGCAGCCCTGCTTATAGGAGCAGTAACGAGCACAAGGTTAGCTATTCATCCCGCTCCAGGTCTGGAGGTTTGCCAAAGCTTATCTCTATTTATTTTGCAAAGGCTTTCCCCAATTAATTAAGTCAGCAAAGTCTCAGAGGAGGTCAGTGTAAGGCACTTGATAGCTAAGTGTTTCTTAAAGTGTATCCAGTGTATATAATGGCTTTGAAGAATGAAGGCTCCCTCATCAGTGAGTGCACCGAGGTCCCTCGGAGTGCCAGAGCTGAGAGGACCGGGGAAGTCACTCCATGACTTAGCCCATGTCCAAGTGGGAGCTCAGGCTGAGAAATGGGCATGTGAGAAATTAAATATCACACTACATAGTATTGCCTACATTTGCTTTCTAAGCCAAAAGACCATTTTTCATTTGAACTAGAGCTAGAACTATTTCTCTCAATGCAGTTGTTTTATACCATAACTGTTTCATGGATAGATTGAACTCTTTAAAAGCATTGCAGACGTGTTTACTTTATGTCATTATTTACGGCGTATAGTCAGTACTTCGTGGCATTGAAGAGCAAATAAAAATGCCTGAACAGTCTAGGAAAGAAAATAATCATAGAAAAGGACTTGCAGGGCCAGATTCTGTTTGCCCGAGAGTTACAAAATCAAACAAGTCTATGTTTTTTAAGCACAGCTATTTATTTCATGGGCTGCAAGAGGATGGGGGCAATATTGCAATATATCCCCTTTCTATCTCCTCCAATATGTATGTTAAACAACACAGCTTTTACTGAGCATTTCCTTCCTACAGAGCAAGCACTGTCCGTAGAATAACACGTTTACATTCCTAACATGCTGAGATCATCTTGGTTACATTTTCTCTGCCCTTGTTGTGTTCTAGAGGACAGCAGTTATGTCTTACAAAACACGAGCAGAGCATTCATTTTGTTCAGTGATGTCACACATCGGAGACCTAAACAAATATGCAGAGCTTTAGTTTGTGCCTCAGTTGACAAAAGCTGAACTTTATAAATACAGTCTACTGCAGCAGCCTGGAGCTAAAGTTAACGATGGCAAAGAGTATCAGAAATAGCAATGCGCCTTGTAGGAAATGCCACGCGAGTGCCACAAGAATACAGACTCGCTCGGTCTTGTTATTGTCAATGTCAAGAAGGAAGCAATCTGGCAGAGTGCTGCGGGAGCTCCTGGCAAAACTCTGATTTAACTGTAAAGCCTGACACTCTGTAAAGGTACGCCAGTGCCCTGGGATGGAGAAGGAAGCCTTTTAATTACTTTGCATTTACCAGGCAAACCTGTGCAGCCCACCTTTTAAGCAGAGCAGAGTGTCAGCCAGTGGTGGTGGAGTTTTGAGAAGTTAATCCTAAGTAATAAGCTGTAAAATAAACATAGAGCTGGGCACAGGCGCTATTTCTCAGGCAACTGCTACTGCCCCAATTTAATGTGGTTAGGTTGTAGTGCTGAAGTGGTTAAGTTAGTTAACATTTCTAAATTGGCACTGTGTGATTTCTAGTGGGAAACATTCTACTGGAATTTTTAAATGCTCAGAATCTTTCATCTCCTTTGCCACAGTCAGGCTATGCCTTGGGAATTTATTGTGGTTTCACTCTGCGTTGCCTCAAACCATTCAAATAGTTTCAAAGAAGCAAAACAGTTTTCTTTTGTTGTTGCTTCCTTTCCCCTCTCCCCCCCTTTGTGCCCCCCTACCCTGATACCAAGCGGGCCGTAGTTTCCCATTCGGTTTGATCAAAGCTCTCTGCACCAATGTAACTTCCTGATCTTACTGGTAACAGAAGTAAATGTTTCCATGTTCCGTGGAGATGGATTGCCAACTATTGACAGAGTTCTGGCATATGGGAATGATTATTTCCTAATTCCCTTTACCTTTTGATCTGTTTTACAGAGCACAGCTGCAGCTATGAAGGCTATAAGGGAGAGCGGCATGAACCTGAACCCAGAAGCGGACGGGACAATAATTCGGGTGCCAATTCCTAAGTGAGTATTGATGGCTGCCTGAGTTCATCATCATGCAAGATAATGCAATAGGTTGCAGTGAGTGCCCTTCAGAGGGTAAGCATGCACGACTGCTGCAATGTTGTGATGCAGCTGCTTTCCAAATAGCTGTATTTCAGGTTCAGAAAAAAAGTCTGAGCCCCTAAAAGTGTCTGGTGGAACCTCTTCCAAGTGTCTGAGCTCTAACTCACCACATTTTGGCATCTGATGGTTGGTCTTATTGTTTTTTATCTTCCCCCTGCAGAGGAAAACTTGGTCCTAGCTGGCTACAGCCCTTTGCAGGAGACAGCCAAAGGCTTTTGAAGCTGTATTGCCTTAATTCAGGAGCTGATTCTTTGCTGCCCCACTGTAAATTCCTTGAATTACACCAGCAAATACAGCAGTAATGCAGTAGTGAACCAGTAGTATTAGGGGTGAATAGCACCTTGCTGCAGAGAACACTAAAAGTAAGTGATGAAAGAAAGAGGGAGAAAATTGATAGCTTTGACTAAAATATCCACTCCCTCTTCTCGTGTAATACACATTCTGTAACTGATGGCTGCGTAGAAATTGTGGTATAGAAATTTGATTGAAAAGCAGGCTGCTCCTGGCCAAGGACTGAGCATCACTTCCCTCACCCATCTCAGGTGTCTCCCAACCCTTGGACAAGGCAGGAGGTGCCACTACATCAGTGCTTCAGTTTGGATCAGGAGAGAGCTTTTGAAGCAATCCTGATGATACCCGATACCGGTTTAACGTGTTTTGGGCTGCAGCATGCTGGGGTCTCTGCCTGTGAACAGGATTCCTTTCAGATTAAACCAGAGAGGTACCATCTGGGCGCACACCGAGTGTTCCCCCACTGCGCACACGTATTCTGTTCCTGGGACCAGGCTGGACCCCGTGGTGAGCGAGACCTCCCAGCAGCTCCGCTCGTACCGTGCTGCGCAACTCACTAGTGTAGACACGGCCTCTAACAGGGGCAGTAGCACTGCTCACCCAGGTTTGGGTGGTGCAAGGAAAATTCACGAGTTCCTGGGGGTGCTTGGACCCTGCAGCGATGGAGCCATCTAAATACCCTGGGCAGATGTGGATGTACATAGTCTCACAGCCTGGGCTTACATGGCGCTGGGGTGCTGCGAACAATTCCCACAAAGGGTAAAGACAGCTCTGTACACCGCTTGTGCGCACAAACACCTTGCACGTGCGCTGCATTTTACAAGCAGGTGACTTCTCAGTACAGATGAACCAAGTATTTCTTGTGCTTTAGATCTACTTTAAAAATTCTATGGAATTTTATCTAGCATTTTGATCAGAGAAATCTAATTGCAGCTTTCCATTGCTGTCGGTGAGAGGGAATGACATTATCATTCTATTTGCTGATTTTCCTTTCCTGTGTTCCCTGCCCTTCCCCCATTCCTTAGGAGAGGAGGCAGAGGAGGAGGAGGGCACCATTATCTTCATAATTGCTGAGGCTCCCGGGTTGCTGCACAGTGGTTTGATTGTTAATGGGCACTTGGGTCATCCTTGAATATGAATTGCAGGGGAGGAAACTCCAAAACTGCAAATCCCAATCTTTTAAAAAATACTGTTTTTTAAACAAACATGTATGGTCTGTCACTATCTTTTGTGGTGCTGCAGAGCGAAAACAAGTCTTCTCTCACCAGGGAAGATCTGCCTAGTGTGCTCCCTTGTTCCTCTGGTATGTAAGGATTGCTGCTCCTGGCCCCTTTTTCCCTGGCTGCTTGGCAGCCCCAGGAGTCCTGAGTTAAAGAGGTTTTCAGAGGTTTTTGGCTTGGGAGAGGTGCCCTGCAGATCTGCCCTCGCAGGCACCTTCAGTCCCGTTCGCTCACCCGCTCTTCAGTAACATGAGTGGGTCTTTCAGAGTTTCATCCACTTACCAAAAAGACAAGCGGACAGTTTCAACCTTTTAAAACCTTCTAATGCAAAGCAGGGCAGAAGTAATAAAATTCTGCTAGAGGCCTCTTATATCCCTGAATTACTTTTTAAAATTTTCTAAGTTTTTCGTTTTCCCAACTCCAAAGGTGTTTACAAAAGAATATATGTCTGACAGATGCAGTGAAATTGCCAAAATTATGGCAGGTGTGCAAAATGAGCAAACAAATCAGAAATTAAGAGACAATAATGTTTCTGCAGAAATTGGCTTTTTCATGAGGGGAGGCACAGGAAAAATAAAATCAAACCTGAATTGTCCTTACCTGTCATTAAAAACACTTTTTAGTCTGACCTATCAAGCTGGACACATATGCATCATATTTTGCCTTATGCAGGTCCAGCTATGCTTCAGTGCTTGAGAGTGTTTCAGCTGAGCATTTTAACATGGAGTTTACTTTTCATTATTTACTCTATTAGTTTAGATTTTGCATTGCAGTTTTAACAGAAAAAATACACTAATTTCGTTCATGTTTACTTCTGCTGCCTGCTAGGATCCCCTCTGCTCCCTAAGGCATTCGCCTGTTTGTGTTGCTAGCACTGCATAGGCAATATTTATTTGTGTAAAAAGTATTCTCTGAGGGTTTAAAAAATAAAAAAAAAAAAGAAAGAAGACCAGCCATGGGAACATTTGTATTGGTTGATCTCTTGGCCGAATTTGACCTGACCTTGTGTCTTCTATGGTATTGCCTCATTTTTAGATTCATCTTTTTTGGACCCATTGTGTTACACTGGATATTGTTTGTAAATTAGTAATATTTTTATACATGCTTTACTGAAAGCCAGATGACTCATTTGAAAGTTTAATGACTCATTGTGAGGTTTTTTTCCTTTGCCCTTTAAGAAATATGCAAAGGATACCTACTATGGGGAGAAAGGACTAAAAAAAATGTCATTTGAAAAAACCCCAAAGCTGTTTCTCAGCTGCGTTGCTCTGGATCGCCCATCATCAGAAGTCTCTTGCTTGCTTCTTGTCAAGCAATATATGTTGCACCCTGTGTTTATCTGCAATTATGCATGCAGAGAATTTAGTTAAGCCTACTTTCCTTTAACTGATCTCTCTCCTTCACAGGAAATTCCTAGCATTTGAGGTACAGAAATTACTCTTACCCTCATAAGCGTCTTGCGTTGGAGATGAGATGTGGCCTGTGTCATCCTCCCTGTGGGTCTGCTCCTGCTGTATGCGGGGAGAGGAGCATCCAAGGGTTGCAGTGCTTAAACTGCTGGTCTCTGGGGGAAGCAGAAAAAGAGGAGATGTTACCCGTGGGGCGGTGTGTGTTTCTGAACACCCCGGCACGTCAGTCACTGGGCTCTGTCCTGATCCTGCCAGGGCAGGACCGTCCCCGGGGGAACGCCAGGATTTGAGCCCGCTGCTCCTTGAGCTGCAGGGGAGGGCGGCATTCCCGCAGGGGAGAGCGGAAGGGGCGACAGGCAGGGACCTTGTCCTTGTTCCCCAACTCTGGCACTCCTTCCCCAGGTTCAGTTCGTGCTTTTTTTTTGTTTTAAAGAGGGGGTAGGGGCAATGGGTACTAGACAGAAAAGAAAACATATCTAAGAACAGCTTAAAAGTCCCAGATCTGGGGGCAGGATTAAACAACTGTCCTTAGAAACCGTGGGCCTGGCTTGTGTTGATGGATTCCTTAACCAGAAACAGCATCTGCTTGAAAAAGTGTCCGTTTCTGGCATTGTTGGTAGCATTGCTGAGAATTTACACACAGTCTGGCTGGAACATAAAACCCTCTGAGAAACTCCACGGCACTGCGCAGTGATAAAAAGAAATTGGTGTTAATAAAGACAGACAAGGAGGCATGAAAGCTGTGACCCTGTGCCAAGAAGCATAGGAAATCTGGCGGAGCTGCATAAACAAAAACATTTCCTTAAAGGCTCGGCAGCCCCAAGCAGGCAAGTGATACCCTCGGCACAATTTGCAAAAAGCTGAGCAGGAGCGGGAAGGAGAATAGCTGACGGCAAGCTCAGTCTCCCAGAGCTGAGGCAGTCCTGCGGTGGACTGGCTTGCCTCGCCACCCAGCAGGAGATGGGAGAGATTTCTAGCTCCCTCCTCCCAAGTTTAGCAGCTGGGATTGACTCCCCACCCCCCAAAAAAGCTGCCTGGGAATCTGACCTCACCCAGACCTCTGTTTTTGAGCCGGCTTTGCTAGTTTCGCGTGTGCCACGGGACCTCTGGCTGGGGAGATCGAACACGAGAAGCCCTAAAGGCAGTGATGTTGGGATGCAGAGGAAACCAGAAGTAACGCCGCTCACTTCTAATTAGGGGTTCGGTCCAGGCTTGAGCCTCCACTAACCAGAAGCCTCTTGCCACACATGAAATTCACTGGCCATCTCTCTCTGGCTGGACAGACTGGGGGGGCCAAGCCACTGCTTGCGGGGTGCCCCCAGCTGAGGGTAGCATGCCTGCGAGGGGACACAGGGGATGGGTCGTTGCTCAGCTTTTCTAGCGATCCCCAATTCCTGTAATTACTAATCCCTTCTGGGAAGCCTATTCCTTCTTGCACCGTGGAATAAAGATAACTGGTGAGAGCCCGGTAACACACACCCGTGCAGGGGCAGAGCTGCCTTGGGAGCCCTCACTCCACGTTTCCTGAGCTCTCTGCAGGAAGAGTCTTGGCCTCAGTGTTTTGGTGACCCAGGCTGTTGCAGCCAATTTCTAAATACTCCTGTGAAATGTTTATTTTGCAATATCTTCTGCGAGCAGACGGGCGCTCTCTTGCTAGCGAGTCTCAGTGAGCGCACCGGGGTTTTTCATTCTCAAGGCGGTCTGGAAACTTCAATAGCCATGAAAATAATTAAAATATTATTGTTAAGCACTAGCAGTTGATGTTGACAGTGATCAGCTGTAGGTGCTGGAGCATTACCAGAGCAGAGGTGACATGTCAGCCATTCCTGAGCCTTATTCAGAAGGCCAGACTCCCTAATCACCTGCAGTTTTTAGTATGGGGTGGAAATTAGAGCGTTTTCTTGTGGGACCACAGCAGTTACTGGCCCCACATCAGGGGGGAAGGTGGACCTGAAGTTCTCCTGGGCCGAGTTACCTGTGGCTAGCCATGTCTAGCATCGTCCTCATGTCAAACCAGGCATTCACATCATCGTGGTGGAAAAACCTGGTCGTGATGAGCCGGAATAAGGCTGAGTGAAACATAAACTCTGTAGCTTCCAGGTACATAATTCAGGCTCTTCAGTTGCAGGAAGACGATGCTGAGTTTCAGGAAGGGACGGAGGTTTCCTCCCAGCTTTGCGGGATTACACTTTCAGCTCCATCTCTCAGGTCTGGAGCTGGATTTTCCCTCTTTCCCACAGATGCTTTGGCAACAGAAAAAAGGAAAGTCTGAACATTTCAGCATGACTTTCAGGCACTGCAGTGACAACTATAAAACAAGTAAGATTCAGTCCAAGTCCCTCAGCTTAGGACTGTGCTGGGAACTTTCCATTCTAGGCTCAAGACTTAGGGTGCACAACCTTGGTGATGCTGCGCAGAGATGGCCGATTCACTCAGGTGGACCAAAGCAGGATAAAAACATGCCCTGAGCTGTTAAGTCCCTCTGCCCTTGTGATGTAGGGCCTCCACGCAGAGCGAGCTCTATCGTATCCATCTTTTGGGTGTCCCTGTGCAGCCCAGCTCAGTACTGCACAGCAGCTCTGTCTAGGCCGGTCAGAGAGGTGCTGCAGCAGAGAGGATCACGGCATTTACCCGAAGTCCGTTGCAGAAAATGAATCTGGCTGTGCTACACATGACACTTTTTCCTTTTGGCGTTTTTTCTTTCTCCTCACTGCTAGGGTAACGAGAGAGCACAGAGAGAGCCTGGCCAAGCTTGCCAAGCAGTCCACCAACAAGTCCAAAGAGGCCCTGAGAAAGGTGCGAAGCAAAAGCATCAACCAGGTAAAGAAGTTCAAGAACAAAGTGTCTGAAGATACCATCTGGCTGCTAGAAAAGCAGGTAATTTTTTTTTCTTTCTGCCATATTGTGATGTTTCACAGCTCAATGGTGGGTTTGTCCCAGCCCTTACTGACAGATCTCCAGCACTGAGAACCCAGCTGGAGAATGGGTGGCCCTGGGCTGAATATTTTTGGACTCTGCAATGGCTGTTGTATTTGCTTTTTCTATGTCAGATTTGGAGCTTCAATCTCAAAGCCAAATTTATTATATGAACCAGTGTAAGCTGACACAGGAAAAAAAAATGTTCCCCAAAAGCTTTCATACTACAAGGGATTGTTGCACAAACCAGCTGAACTTGGGGAGCAAAACAACCCACGTCCATAGCTTTACTACCATTTACTCAGTGCCTGGTCACTGCAAAACAGCTGGTGTTAATGAGGATTGCTCCAGTTTGTTATTAATGAAAAGGCTAGCAAGATTATCTCTGTTAGGATTTTTTGGCTCCAATTCAGGAAAATACTTAAGCACATGCCTAATTCCCTAAGAGCAGATGTCACTAAAGTCAATTACTTGGGCATAAACTCAGGCACAAGCCTAAGTGTTTTGCTGAATTGATGCCTCTGAAGGCAGGCCATTACTTTTTAGCTGTTTGTTTATTAACAGCTAAAGTTAGATACATTGCAAATGCTTTGGGACAGTTCTTTGTGTGCTCACAAAAATAAACATTGATATACAGAGTATTTGTGCAAGCAGGAAAAATGGCTATGCTATTGTAACTGAATCCTGTTGGGAAGCAGTTCTCCCAGAGCAGACAGATGGTTTTCTGCATTTGTAGAGGTAGCGTCTCAAGTCTAATTTTTGTTTGTACCCAAATTTTTCAGCATGAAGAAAGGTCATCGTCATATACCTCGGACATTGGGAGCATCTCAATCAGTCCCATAAAACTAGTGCATAACCCCCCCTGCCATGTGCTCCAGCCTTTATCTGCACTCACTCAAATAAGCGCATGCACATTTTGGCCCCATTTACATGCTTGCCATGTCCATCCCATGTTACCAGGAGACCTGATCCCTGGGCAGGGCTTTAACAATGGCCATTTATTTCTTTTTACAAGAAATAAACACATCTGTTACTTGATGTGTGAATTCTTAGCATGTACTAAGGCTGCACTCCTGCTATTACCTAGTTTGTTCTAATAGTGGAAAGGTTGCAGGAGGTAGTGAGGTAAGTGCTCTCTTCTCTGGTGCCAACACCAGCAGGTCTCTAACTCTGCCTTCCCCTGAAGTCGCTCCGTTAAATAAGTCACTTGCGAAGCTCCGCCAAGAGTTTGTGTTGTACTTCCCTTTTCAGAGCCTTTGACCAGTCCCTGCTCTCAATGTACAGATGCAACATGGGCACAGAATCACTGAGGGCTGGTGGGAGCCCCCGGGAAGAACCAGTTATTGCCCCAACGCTATTTTGGGTTTTATTAGGACTTCAGGCTTTGTTCCAGGAGGTGATCCAGTCAGTCCTTTCCCTTTAAACTCTGGCATCACCTAGCATACGACTCAGACTTGTACTATGTTGCCACAGATCCAGCAAATGGCAGACAGCGCTGCGGCAGAGATGGACAAGCTGCTGGCAGCGAAGACCAAGGAGCTGCTTGGATAAGCGCCATCCCGATGGACACACTCCCCCCCTCGAGCAAGAACGGACTCCACGCACCCCAGTGGCCATCCCTGCCTGGAGTCAGCGGCCTCGGGTGACGGGCAGGGGTGGCTTTGCCAGACCTCTGGAGCAGCTCTGTGCTTTGGCTGCTCCCATTCCCCACCTTGGATTGTACTGGAGGGAGGGGGGAACTCTCCTCGCTGTTCTTCATTTAAGTGGCAACAGAATTGGGTGAACTACGATGAAAAATAATACAGCAGGAAGGAGGACTGGATGGTGCTAGAAGGGCTCCCACACAGAAGCCAAGGCGCAGGAGGAACGACTGCCCTGCTCGCCTTGCACACCAGCCCGTTTGCATCCCAGCACCTCGCAGCCTGGCAGAAGCAAGGACCACGTGCAAGGGAAACCTGCACTGTCCTGCTGTGAACCTTGGCATTTTTGCTTAAAATAAAGTCAAAATGAGATATGAAGGAGCAATCTTGGGATGTCCAGTTCCTGGTTGATGTGTCCCCTTGGGTTCATGCATCCCAAAATAAGCGTTTGCCCATTGCCGTGGCCAGCAGAATTACCTGCAGCCTGGCCACCGGGAAGGCACAAGGGAGCTCAACACTGACTGGGGCAGGGGAGATGGGCGCTGCATTTCCCCTACACATCATGGATAGAGAACTGAAACCAGTGCTGTCAGCCTGGCCGTTTTAGCCAGGACCAAGAAGACCAAAAGCCAACACAGGAACTTTCCAAAACCAGCATCTGCCCTCCCTGATCAGTTACAGAATGCCTGTGCAAGCCACTGGTACCACATTTTAGGGAGTGGAGGAGGTAGAAGCAGAACAAGATCCTGAGCACATCATGCAGCAGGTACTTCCCGACAGCAGCAAACGGCCTCCCCGCAGCCTCGGGTGATGGCAAAAGGAGGGAAGGTGGTGGCCAGCCCCACTCCCACGGCATTTGGGTTCAAAGAGCACCAAGTGCTCTGCAGTCCTTAAATAAACAACTCCCAAAAAGTTAGTTTGTGTGCAGTGGGGAGGGGGAGGAGGATGAAGGATTTGCTCTGCTAGGGCCCCACATGTCAACAATTTCTCTGCTTTGTGTATTTTGGCCAAAGACTTACCATGATAAATGAATAAAGGAAAATGGCGAGCCCAGGGCGGTTACATGGCTCGGTAAATTGCTTTCAGCCGATTACTATATTTCTTTTGACATTTATCAACTAAGCTTTTTTTGCCATTGTTGCAGCCTCAACATTCCAGCCACAGCCTGGGCTTGAAGGGTTTCCCTGGTACCTGCCCGGGAGCGGCAGCTGCTGAGCCGGGTGTTTCTTGAAGCCAGGGCAGGTGGAGAAGCTGCTGCTGGCGCAGGCACAGGCAGGGCTGGTGCTGCCCATGGCGGCTTCTCTGGCCTCTGCCCATTCTCCGAGTCTTGGAGGTGGTGGCAACGGGATGGCGGAGGGAGGGTGGGCTGCTGGAGACAGGCAGCGGAGCTGTAGGGGGTCATTGCACAGAGGAATTTCCCATTTACTGCTATTCTGTGCCCTGTAGCATCTCACTCCACCTCACATGAATTAAAACCTAGGGGTAAAACTGCACCGGCACCAGGCTGGGGATGGAGCCGCCCGTCCCCAACAAGGCCGTGCCCCGCACCTTTGGGAGGCAATGGGAAGGGGATCCAGGGCTACCACACTGGTGAAGCAAAACCAGATGCAAAACCAGCTTTTAAACGTGAAGAAAGGCAAAGACCTGTTCTCCGAGTGGCCACCAGTGACTACCCCATGGCAGGGGAGGGTTTGGGGAATCTGTTTGCCTGGGTCCTCACCTCATCCCTCCGTGCTCTGCACCAGCCGGGAGCAGCCGC
This sequence comes from Astur gentilis, assembly GCF_929443795.1. Taxonomy (NCBI): domain Eukaryota; kingdom Metazoa; phylum Chordata; class Aves; order Accipitriformes; family Accipitridae; genus Astur; species Astur gentilis. The sequence goes on from NC_064908.1 coordinate 19,354,009, forward strand.
AGTGCCCAGGGATGCTGCTCTCGCCCCTGGTACCAGCAAAGCAGCGCAGGCAGCACGTGAACCCGCAGATCTGTGGCCACCACAGGCTGTCCTGCTCAGTGTGGGACTTTGCACCGCAGGACAAACAGACAAAAGCACCAGCTACAGCCCCAGCACCTTCCAGCCACGCAGGACTATGGCAGCACCCACCGAGCACGGCCGGGCGCGTGGCAGCACGCTGGCCCAGGAGACCACCCCTCACCTGCCCAGGACCATTGTAAACCAGTCAGGAGAAGAGAGGCTGGACATTCACCATGACCACAGCTGGCACACAGGGTGGCTCTGGACGGGTCCCGCTTCTGCTGCGCAAACTGACTGCTGCTCTGGGGTGCTCCACACCGGGAGCTGCAGCACAAGGCCTGCCGGCTCCAAAAGCTTCCTCCAGCAGCATCAGCAGGAACCTCTCACTTGGTTCCAGCCTGGATTCCACCCAGAGCTGATAAGAAGCTGCAGCTGATGCTGTTGGCGGGTGGGAAAGGAGCTCCAGCTGCACCAAATAACCCAGGATTGAAAGGGACCGTGGGCTAGAAAACGGTTGGGCTGGGTGTGATGTGGATCTGATGTCGGCGTTGCCGCTTTGGCCACCGAACGGTTTGGCCTCAGCAGCAAATGCCGCTGGGTGGTGCAGGGCAGGGCAGGGGGGGGTGAGGGAGGGCTGTGTCCAGACCCCCTCGAGCTGTGTCCTGGGCTTTCCGCGTCCTGCCGTGTTCACCACGAGCCCTCTCCCAACAGCACGTGTGGATTTGGGGCACCCTTGGGTTCCCACCTGGCGAGCGCTGCTATGGCCTGGTGGGTGGGCAGGTGGTCCCCGAGGAGGTTGCACGCCGGGCACGCGCGATACCCCCGCGCACATCCCCGCTCACCGCATCCCGGGCAGAGACCTGCCCTTCCCCGGGGCTGCCGGGATGGCCGCATTCGGCTCTGCCAGGACATTTGGGTTTGCTCTGAGCTGCTGAACTGGGGCAGCCGCACCAAGGAGGTGGTGGCAGGGACCGGGGCGGGCGCCAGCCTCCCACCACCTCCCGGACCGAGCCCCACGGCCGCGGGGAAACGCGAAGCGGAGGCGAAAGGAAGGGGAAAAACTCCGAGGAAGCTGGAAGCTCTCGACATAGTTAAAAACCAACATTGCTCTTCAAAATAGATGTGATTGCGCTCCTTGTGAGTCATCGAGCAGAGACACCAAGATTGCTTTGTGCCAGGGACGAGCCCGGGCGCTGATTGTGTGCCGCCCGGATTTGTATAAAACAGACCATGGATGGCATGTCAGAGTTTACAGCTCGCATACATTTTCAACAGTGAGCTTTGCAAAATGTATCAATGTAATCTCTGCCTCCTATATTCCATGTTGATTAGACACGATTTCTGGCTGGATTTTCAGAAAGCTCAAGTGCTTTTTTAATCACTACAGAAGCTCATTATTGCTTTCCAGTGACTCTTATGTCCTTCACTTCTCCTTTCAGATTAGAGTCTATAGTCAGATGAATATTGGATGATTTCATTACATACAAATGCAATCAACAGTTTTGCATAAATTTCTCCTCTTTTCTTGAGTTTCAATTGACCTCAGCACCCGTGGAGGCAGGCGCAATACACATGTAAATGAGCTGGCGTTGCTGCAAAGACACGGATGCGAGAAACAAGATAAACTGTCAGATAATATTCAGGATTTTTAAGAGATCAAAAAATACTTCCTCGTTCAGCCGAGCCATAAAAATGGCACCTTCAGCTGCCGGGGAATTTGCTTTTGTTTTGCTCAGTGTCTGACTGTGGACAAAGGCCAGGAGCGGCACCGGCTGCCGAGCGAGAGGCTGAGCAGTGCCGGGCTGGCCGGCAGCGGCAGCGGGGGGACGGGACCGGGGTGTCCGTGGGTGCAGGTGGTGACGGCACGGGGGTCCTGCCGGCAGAGAAGCCGCTGGTGGGGTCTGGGCGGACCACCATGCCGGGGAGGTGCCCGATGCTGCTGCAGGGCTGGGTTTGGTGGCTGAGCCCCTGCCAACGGTGGGTGCTCTGTCCCCGGCTCCTGCTCTGGTGTGACCATCTCAACCAGGGGATGCCGGGGTCAGACTCCCCCCGGACCCCCGTCTCCTCCCGGGCAGCCCCAAGCATCAGCCCCGCGGCGGGGGCACCTGCCGGGACGCAGGGCTTGGCCGGAGGCTGCCCTCCTCGTGCCACACCGGCAGGGCACAGGGGAACCACGAGTTCAAAATATATTTAAGCTAACACTCCACGCGAACAATCAAGGCTAATTTAAACAAACTATAATTAAACATAAAGGACCTCTGGGTAGGGAAGTCGGGGAAAACTGTCAGCGGTTACTTTGAGTGTGAAGCCCTTACCTTTAAAAGAATAATTTTTGTGCTAATGCGAGCAATCCAGCACTCCCACACTCGCCTTTGGGGGCCGGTGGGGAAAGAAACTCTTGGGTTTCTTTTGATACCTTTACATGCTAATCTTCTTAACAGATTTTTAATTAATGGGAACAGAGCACTTTGCAGCCGTGAAATCTATTGGTGCAATTGCCTGGTGGATTAGTCCCATTAACCACACAAATTACCTGTCTCCAGGCTGCCAGCCCCACTGGGGAGCTCCCCATGCTGGACACACCGAGTGGCCCCATTCTGAAGCAATTTTGATAAAATAAACTCTCTAATCAGGTAAATAAGTCCATAAGGGAAATTGCTGCCTTCCCGCAGCCCCCCTCCAGTGGGACCTGGCTACTTTCAGGGGAATGCAACGTGCCTCCAATTACAGACAAATCTCCAGCTCAAAGACCATTTGGGAGAAGCCCACAGCACACGGGACCCCCTCGAACCGCAGCGGCCGAGGAATTAAGGCATTTAAGCTGTCAGCCGGAATCTGGCCCGGCCCCTGATTACCTGGGGGGACATGCAGTGTATTTAGGTTTGTGTCCGTTGCAATTTCCTGGCCCCCAGCGTTGATCCTGAATGACTCGTGTCCGTGTCAGGTTCCTGCCCGGGGTCCCTCCGACACGTGGCCCCGGGCTCGAGGATGCCGACCTTTGGGCAATTAAAGACATCCAGGCTGGCCTGAGCCCGGAGAAATGGAAACGTGCAGCTGCCCCTAAGAGCCACCGGGCAAGCGGAGCTGCCTGCACCCATTTCACCGCAGCGCTCGGCAAGGCTGCATGCCTGTGTTGGCTGCCATCACCGTTCAGGATGTGTGGCCGGGCCCTGGGGTCCTTTCCCAGCCCCATCAGCAGGTTTCCGTGGTCTGTTGTAGTTTTGGACCTGAACCCTATGGAGAGTCCCACGGCTTCCCTCTGCTCAGGCCCTGTGATGGGGATGCTCTGCCCCAGGGATGTCGCTGGGACCCATGCACGGTGGGCACAGCAGGGCGCGGGGCACCCATGTGGTGCCACACGGCGATGCACAGCCCCAACACGCTTCCCACCGCTTGGTGAAGCGGCTGCCCAGCGCCTGGGGCTCTGCCAGACCCTTGGCCAGGATGGCTCCAAACCTGCTGCACCAGCCGGGCAGGTCTCCACCGTTAGCCCCACGCCTGGGGAGCAGGGAGGAGGTGTCCATGCTGCCGTACCATGCTGTGAGCACGTGTGATGGGGACAGCCTGGGAGGAAATGAGCTGGAGGAATTAAATTCCAGCAGTGACACGTTGGTGCCCAGTGCTGTGCCAGCCATGGTGGGGACGGCCATGCGGTGAGGTGGCCTTCAAGCATTCCCTGAAGCGCTCAGGTGGGCGATCCCTATGCTGGTCCCTGACCCGAGGATGGAGGAGCCCAAAACACAGGTGACATAGACTTAAATCTCTCCACCCTTGGCTGCCCCCGTGGCTCCTGGCACGGGGAGCAGAGGGTGATCCATGGGGCCGCTCCAAACTGGAGGGGTCATGGAGGTGGCTGAGCACCACCCGTGGCCGGGGTAGACCCAGGCGGGAGGGCAAAAGCACGGGAGCCGCCTCGCTGCGCGGTGCTGGCGAGCACGGCCGGGGAACCCTACACCGCGGGTAATTGGCATCAGATGCTCCCTGACCTGCCGCATCCACCGGGAAGCTGGAAGCATTTATTTGTCTGAGCCGGCGGCTCTATCTGCGTGCGGGAGGCGTTGGTGGTGGCGGAGCTGGGCTCCGAGAGCCTAATGAGTCTGAGCTGAAGATGATGAATATGATTGCTGAAAGCGCTTTCCTGAGTCCTCCTTTCCTGGGGCTCAGGTTACGAGTTCCCAGACAGCCTGTCCAGCCCCAGCTTTTCAGCTCTGATTTGTAGCCCCCCAAACAGCGTCTGTCAGCTCCCCGTGCCGGAGGAAATGCTGGGTCCTCTGCTGCCGTGCCCAGCGGAGCTGGGGAAGGGGCCGCCAGCCCTGCTCGGCCATCGGGGACGGCTTCTCTCCCGGGGCTGCCCTGCTGCTGCCCTGCTTGGCTCCGTGCCCCCGCAGTCCCTCTGAGCCCAGCACGGGGTGGACCAGACCAGAGCGATGCCCCGTGCAGGGTCTCCAGCCACCAGCATCTGCTGTGCCCTTGGGCTGGATTGAAGTACCTGTGGCTGTCGGGGACCTTCCCCGTGGGGGACTCGGCACCAGCTGCCCTTAACATTTCAGTAGAAAAATGGGGGGTTTTGGCTTCCCTGTTCTCTGCCCAGACTCCCACAACCCACGGGCAAGGGTCCACCAGCTGAGCCACGTCCCACTCAAGGAGCCTCTCAGGGATGCGCAAGGATGGGTCAGGCCAGGGGATGATCCACGGGCCGTGCAGATCCCCAGGGATCAGGGGGACACGCTCCTCCCAGGCACTGGACCGGGGAGCCGTGGGGGTCCGCCTGCCCGTCTGCCCCGTGGCTGCGCTCCCTGCGCAGGGTTCGGGCAGGCTCCACACCTGCACCACGCCGCCTTTCGCCTGCCCGGGGTGGGCTCCTTGAGCTGCCACCTCAACCCCCCCCACCCCACGGCTGTGCGACCACGGCACGGGTGTCCCCACGGCTCCAGCACCCCTAGGAAGACGGAGGAGAAGGAGTTTCAAGCGCCAACCCACCGCAGGCTCTCGGGTCCCGTTGTCCTGCCCTGGTGGCATCGCGGCTCACGGAAGCGGTATCACCCCCAAACCCGGGAGAAGGGGGTCCCGAGTGGCCGCAGAGGTGCTGCGGGGTGGCCCAAGGCAGAGCAGCTCAGGACCAGCGGTGCTTTGTGCCTCCCGCAGCCCCGGCCAACGCCGCGCTGCCGTAGACGGTGTTTTGCTGCCTCCCTACGGGAGGACGCGGCCGGCAGCACCGGCTCCTCCGCCAGCACCGGGGCCTCGCCGTTGCCCGCCCGGGGATGCGTACACCGTGGGCCCGGGATGGGGTCACGCCACGGCGGTGACCTCTCACCGATGTCTCAGGCCTTGCACCGTGCGGGCAGAGCCGCTGCTCCGCCGGAGGGGCTCAGGGGCATCTGAGCACGGCTGCAGCGCATCTCCAAAAATGCCTTCCCCATCCTATTTTGAACCGGAGCAAGACCCCCGTGGCGATTCCCATTCCCGCTGCCGCCTCTCGGCAAAGACCGAGGTCCGGTGGCTGGCACATTACCAGGGCAGCACCAACAGCCCCGAGACAGCCGGAGCTGGAGCAGGGCCACGGTCGCATCCCCCCTGCACTGAGTTTGGGGTGGGGGGGAAGAAAAAGGAAGCAAAACTCCGGCAATGTCTCCGGGAGGAGGAGGGAAGCTGCGGGAGGAAAAGGGGTGAAGCCGCAGCCCTGACGCCTGCAGCTGCTGCTGCAAAAAGCAGAAGAGCAGAGTGAGACCGGCACGGGGCCAGCTGAGAGGAGGCGGATGAGAGTGTGGCACGAGACACGGTGAGGGCCCCCCGGCACCGCATGGCAGGAGGGCATCAGGAGCTGCTCCGGCCACCTCTGAGAAGGTTTTGGGTGCTCAGGGCTGAAACTCTTCAGCCAGAGCCCGACCACCCCAGGCTGCCTCTGCCGCACGGCCGTCCATCCTGCTGGCGTGTCCCACTGGCAGCTGGTCGGCGAGGAGCGCTCCCAGGAACCGTGCCAAGGCCACGTCCCCGCTGCTGCTCTGCGCTCGGAGGAGCAGCAGCCACCCATCCCCACAGCCCCCTCAGCCCCGCATCGGCCCAGCCCCGGGGAGGCTCTTGCTCTTCCCAAAGCCACTCGTGTGAGTTTATTTTCCCGGCGCCCACGCCAGGCTGTTTGTGCGCTTTGGGAATTCACACGCTCCATCTCTGGCTCCGTGACCGGCGACAGCGGGGGCCGCACACGAGGCTGTGCTCTGGGGTCAGGAGGCTGGGGCAGACCCCTTGTGCCGCTCACCTCCCACAGCCTCGCCGGCTCGAAGGGCAGAGCCCCCTCCCCGCTGTGGGGAGGAGGGGAGAAATCTCTGGTGAGCCACCAGAGGCGACTGGTGCGCGGTGCTTGGCACGCTGGCTGGGGCCAGCTGCCGCGGCCTGAGCCGGCCGGCACCCGGCGGGCTCGGCTCAGCGCTCCCCAGCGCTGGCACTGGCCCAGCAGCCTCTTCCTCCTGCCCTGCGCACGCCGCAGACAGCAGCTGACGGTGCCGCTGCCCCACGAGAGCTTCCCTCGCCCCTCCGAGGGCGTCCATCGGGCCGAAGGAAACCTTCTTTCCTCGTCTGGTTTCCTCCTGCCTTCCCCCAGGACCGTGGCGGTGATGAACATGTGGGGCTCGGCAGCACCGAGCTGGAGCTTCCCTTTGCTGCTATAGAGGGATGTCGGGGGGTTTGCTGGCCAGATCCAGCACCCACGCTGCCAAGCCTGTGGCAAACCCCTGGACGTGCCCTCTGTGCCCCAGATAGCCCCAGCCTCGTGCTCGCACCGAGGGAGGCTGCGAGGCTGCGGTCCCACTGTGATGCCCAGGCAGCACCGCTCACCTTTGTCCTGGCCAGGGACAAGGACTCTCTGGGGAGCCGGGGCTGGGTCCCATCCTGGGACACGAGGACAGACATCCTGGGTTGCAGCTCAGACAGACAGCCATCATGAAGGGGAAGCAGGGAGGCTTGTTGGCAGCCAGGGCTGGCAGCGGGGAGGTCGGTAGCTGATGGGTTTGTTCTGAGCAGCCCAGTGTGGCACCGAGTGCCTGGAGCGAGGGGTCTGGGTACCGGGAGAGATGCCAGGAGTGGTGGGGGGTGCACGGGACAGCCGGGCCACCCCTTGTCCTGCAGTTCAGGGGCAGCCCCTCCATGGCAGCCCCTCAGCGGCCCTGGCGAGACAGCCAGCCTTGGGGCTGTTGCAACTGTTTCCCATATTGTGCAAGCAAATGATTATTAAAACCTTACAAGAGGGAAGAGTGGAGCTGCGAGTGCGGGAGCGCTCCTGGAGGTGGGACATCTCCGAGGGCTGCTGGGCTGGCCCGGGGGCATGCAGGGGGGGGTCAGGCTCCATGGGTCCCACCACTGCGGTCAACAGCAGCAGGCACCGGGTGCAGGGAGGGAGGGGGAAAGGCCAGAGCTGGGGCTGGCGGTGCTGCCTGTGGGGACGGAAGGGAAAGACGCCCACCCGCAGGGTGAACCGCTTTGTTCTCTGTGGGGCTGCAACACCACGGGGCCGGTGGCAGCAGCAGCGGGTGGGGGGACCTGTCGCTGCCCCGCTCCTGCAGCCCCTGCTGCACACAGGCACAGGGCCGGGGGGGCCGGGGCAGCGCCCGGGTGAGTGTTTGACACCGTCCCCCCACGGTCCTGTTGAAACCACCCCGACACCCTACTGCAATCCGTCCCTCTGCGCTGAACCGCCGACCTGCCACGGCTTTATATTCGGTGCCCATCCCTGCAGCTCAGCTGCTCTTTGTCTCGGCGGCCAGAGGACGGGGCGAGCAGCCGGGCACGCAATGCCCGGCCAGGACGGCTCTGCCCGCAGGCAGGAGCAGCCCTGGCCCCAGCACACGCTGACCACACCAACTGCATGTGTACGGCAAAACCTCCCCCTCGTTTCCAGCACTTATTCGTCACTGGGAGGCAGCCAGTGTCCCCACCTTATGAGAGCGCATCAAGAGCCCGCTGAGCTCATGCTTGTGTCCCAGCTGATGCGTTTGCCTGCTGAAGCTGGACCTGAGGCCCTTGTTCTTTTTTTGGACACCTGCAAAGCCAGCTTGCCCTGTGGGGATGCTCCCTCCCTGCTGCTGAAACCCAGCAAAGCCCCGCAGCACAAGTCCCAGTCCTGCAGCCCCGCTCCCACCCTGTCCCCACCGCAAAGCTGCTTTCTATGCAGAGCGCAGGAACCGCGCAGGAACCGCGCACCCCCCAGCCCTGCCGGGGCTTCCTGCCGCTCTGCAAGGAGGTGACGGCAAAACCCGAGATAATCTTGAAACACACTCAGGCCCGTGCCGGGGTCTCTGCCGCTGCCGCAGAGCAGCACGGGAAAGCGTGAGCAGCCACAGCCCCTGGGCTCTGGGTGCCACCAGGCTCAGGGACATCCCCTAAGGCTAGCCCAGCACGGTCAGCAGCCCGTCGCGCTCTCGGCCGCCCCAGCCACACGCAGAGCCTCTCCCAGTCCAACGCGCTCCCCTGTGGGGTGGCTGGTGCCTGCCTGGGCTGGGCTGGCCAGATCCTGTCCCCATCAGCAGGCTGGCGCTGGGGGGCAAAGCAGCCAGGCAGGAAACACCCGGCGATGGTTTCGCTGATAAACTCAGCTTTTCTGGTTGTTGGCAGCCGTGGCCGGCCCAGGTCCTGGCGCCAGCTGGGCAGCACTGCTGGGGCAGCCTCCCGCAGTGGGTCAGAGGGATCTTAGCCGGGCCCACAGCCCACGGCCACGCTGCGGGGAGGGTGCTGCTGCCGGAGCTGTAACGGGGTGCCCCAGGGCTTGGGGACCCAGGCAGGGGGGCTTGTGCATCAGGAAATGGGCAGGGGGATGATGGTCAGGGCATAGGGATGCTGGGGGACATGGGGACCAGGGCATGGGGGTGCTGGGGGATATGAGGACCAGGGGGACATGGAGACCAGGGCATGGGCGATGCAGGGGGACGTGGGGACCGGGGCACGGGGATGCAGGGGGATGTGGGGACGTGGGGATCAGGGGACCAGGGCATGGGGATGCAGGGGGATGTGGGGACGTGGGGACCAGGGGACCAGGGCATGGGGATGCAGGGGGATGTGGGGATCAGGGGACCAGGGCATGGGGATGCAGGGGGATGTGGGGATGTGGGGACCAGGGGACCAGTGCATTGGGATACAGGGGGATGTGGGGATGTGGGGACCAGGGCATGGGGATGCAGGGGGATGTGGGGACATGGGGACCAGGGCATGGGGATGCAGGGGGATGTGGGGACGTGGGGACCAGGGGACCAGTGCATTGGGATACAGGGGGATGTGGGGATGTGGGGACCAGGGCATAGGGATGCAGGGGGATGTGGGGACATGGGGACCAGGGGACCAGGGCATGGGGATGCAGGGGGATGTGGGGACATGGGGATCAGGGGACCAGGGCATGGGGATGCAAGGGGATGTAGGGACGTGGGGATCAGGGCACGGGGATGCAGGGGGACGTGGGGATCAGGGGACCAGGGCATGGGGATGCAGGGGGATATGGGGACGTGGGGATCAGGGGACCAGGGCATGGGGATGCAGGGGGACGTGGGGACCAGGAGATGGGTACGGAGATGCTCGGGGAGGTGCGGACTGGGAGGAGGAAGACGGGCGGACCTGGGGATGGGCAGGGGGCTCCTGGGGGACTCGGGGCTCGGGGCAGAGCCCCCGGCAGGGGGGCCGGGTTGTCGGAGGCGGCCCCGTCCCATCGGGGGCGGGAGGAGGCGCGGCCGGGGCGGGGGCGGCGGGGCCGGGCCGGGAGCGGGCGGCGGGACGCGGCGGAGCTGCCTCTCGCCATGGGCGGTGGGTACCGGGCCCGGGCCCCTCCGGCCGCGGGGCTGCGCCGGGCCGGGCTGCGGCTGCTCCTCGCCCACGTCGTGCTGCTCTGCGCCCCCGGGAGCGCCGCGACCGACGGCTCCGGTACGTGGGGCGGGGGCCGGCACCGGGAGGGAGGGAGAGCCGGCACCGGGGCGGGGGGTGGGGGAAGCGGTAACATCCCGCACCGGGGTGGGATCCGGCACCGGGCGGGGGGACGGACGACAGCGACGGGAGGGGGGGGGGGGGTGGGATCCGGTACCGGAGGGGGGGGACCCGGGGAGCGAGGGGGAGCCCGGCGCCGGGAGATCCGGTACCGGGGGCTGCAGCGGGACGCGGTCCCGGAGGGTCCATCCCCGGGGTGTCGGACCCCCGGAGGCGCGGGGGACGCGGGGCGGTGGCCGGGAGAGGTGGGGGCGATTGCCCCAAGCCCCCCCTGCCCGGCGCTGCGGGACGGCTCCGGGCTCCGCCGGGTCCCCGGGGCCGGGCTGGAGCCCATCGCCCCGGGCTGGTCCTCGCCCCGCCGCTGCCGGGACCCGGCCGTGGGGTCTGGAAGAGAAGCCCCGGAGCGGAGGGCAGGGGCAGGGGGAGGCCGGCCGGAGCCGTGGCACCGCCGGCCGGGACCCCCGAGGGCAGCGCCCGGGGTCAGAGCCCCCGCGGGTCCCGGAGCTGCGTGGGTTTGGGCATCACGCCTGACCGGAGAGCGAAATCGTCCGTGAAAAAATACAAACTTCCCCTCTACCTCCCGCCGCGGCCGCGCGGGGACCACACACAGGGGCCGGACGAGCCGTCGAGGCCGCCCGAGCGCGGCCGCGGCCGCACGACAGAGCTGGGCTCCCGCCAAGCCCACCGCCGGCCCGCGAGACCCCGGGGCAGGACGGGACCGCGGCCACCCCGGGGTGGCCCCGACACCGGGCTGAGGGGCAGCACCCGGTTGCTCCCCGCGGCCTCCCAGCTGGGACGGGGCTTCTCGAAAGAAAGAGGGGCAATATCCGTGAATGCTGGCAGCCAGGGCCTTTCCCCGCACTCCCCAACCACACACCAGGTGAAACCGCAGTCTGGGGGTGAGGATGGAGGGCTGGGAGCAGCAAGGATGGGTCCGGTGGCCTCAGCCGTCGTTTTGTTCCCGTGCCCATGTGCCGCAGCAGTTCACCTCACGCCGGCACAGCCGCGGTGGGCTCGGGCTGCCTGTGCGCTTGGGGATGTCAAGGAGTCACGCTGCTTATGGCAGGCATCCGCAGAGCGTGTTGTGAAATAAAACCACATCTCAAATCCCATCAGCTCCATCCGCAGCCCCTACAGTGTGGTTTCCTCCAGGTCCTTAATAGAGCATTGACTCCAGGCCCTCTTCTCTGAAATGACCTTCCTCACTGCAGAAAAACACCACCCCAGCGAGAAGCTCGGGGCGCTTTTCAGGTTTTACAGTTCCTTACTAAAGTAACATTCTCAGCAAAACCAGCCCAGGCACCTGGGCTGCATCCCTCAGCGGGGCTCTGGCCGCCCGCATTGCAAACGGTGGCTGATGGTGACCCCATCTCCAGCAGCCTGCCCGGGTTTACCCATCGCTGTGGGAAGCAACGTGTCCAAACCCATGACCCCCCCCAAAATTTGCATAGGCTGAGCGTGCGGAGCTGACCAGGCACCCCCCCATTGCAGGGGGAGCGGGACTGCGGGAGAAGCGACCCGAACCGAGCAGGTTTGGGCTGAGCAGGCAGAGCCGGGTGCCGGAGTGCGGCATGTTGCCCTCCCCACCGCCCGTGCCTCCTCCCCGCAGCCGTCCTACCGGGAAAGGGGAGACTTCCCTGTCCTGGAGCGGCTTGTCCTGTGCAAAAGCAATGACCCTGAGGTGGGGACTTCCCCGTTTTGGCAGCGTATGTGTCCAAAAGGGGGAACACGACCCAGGGTTTGCTCTGAGGCCGCTGCTGTGCCTGCTCTGCGGGGGACTCCGGGAGTCGGGGTGCGACCTGGCAGGAGGTGGCAGGTCCACTCGCTGGAGACAGTGGGGCTGGCTGGGTGCCCCCAGCGTGGCCAAGCCACCCTGCAGCCCTCTGGGCTTCTTGGCCTCGGGCTGGAGGGACAGAGCAGGAGCAGCAGGAGCGAGCGCTACAGCAGGCACCCTGCTATGCGGGGCCGTCGGGCACATCTGCACGACAGGAGGGATCCCATGGGATGGACCTGGTTGTCACCCGCTGGGCTGGACCGCGGGTGGTGGGGACAAGCAAGGGACAGCCTCTGCGGTCCCCCCTCTGGCTTGGCCATCTCCCGGCACGGGTCTCATCTCCCTGCAAAGCTCCTCCTGGGGGCTGAGGACAGCCAGGAGCAGCATCCGTTTTTCCTGCCGGGCACAGGACAGGGCCTGGGGACCCAGATGCCTGAAGCAGCTGGGACAGGCGCACGCTGGGATGGTGCAGCTGTGACGAACCCCTGGAGCTGACTGCTGCACGCCAGGATCAAAGGAAATTTCACTACGTGGGGGAAAAAATAAAGATACCTGGGATATACATGAAAGAACAGCTCTCTTCCAAGCCTTAATTAAGGAGGGGAGATATCTGATTGAGAAATTAGGGGAACTGCGTTGTGCCCCAAGGTGCTGTCAGCAGAGCGGCCGGGCTCCTGCTCCTTTGCAACACTGAGCCAGGAGGACCACAGCCCTAATCTTGCCCTCGGATCTGCTCTCGAAGACCAAATAACAGGATGTTGGGCTGAGGCTGGGATCGCCTGCTCACTTGGTGTTTGCTGCTTAGAGCACTTCTACTTGACTCCTTGCTGGTTGCACCTTGGCTCCAAGCCATGATGTTTGCTCTCTGTAGGCTTTTCCTCTGGCTGCGAGCAGAGCCAAGCTAGTCCCATGGTGTTTCTCTGTTTTCCCCTGCAGATATTGCCCTTGGCTGCCGGCTTGCCTTCAGGGGTGTAGTTTTGTACAAGTGTTTTTGCAAAATAAACCTTCCCGTCCTCTCCACAGCTATTCCACAGCTCGCGCCATTTCACCCTCTGGCAGATGGGAGATGTGGCAGCACCTCAACATCACCGTCCGCCCGAGCTCCAACCACGGGGCAGGTCGGGCACAGACCCTGCTGAGCGAGGGCAGGCAGGGACCTCTGGCAGAGCCGCTTCTGATTCATGCCTGTTTCCATAGCCCACTGTCGACTGCCTCCTCCCAGCACAGCCCCTCCGCAACGGGGCTCACGGAGCTTCAACCCGGGCTGCAAAGGGGAGCCCACTGCCACTCCAAGAGCCCTGGGGCTGCATCGCCCACTCCAGCCAGCCCGGCTGCCCACCCGCAGCCCGTTCGTGGGGCCGGCAGCTTGGCTCAGGTGCAGGGAGGAGGATCGCCGAGCCCCATGTGGCGTGCAGCTGCGGCCCTGGCACGCTGCTCTTGCTCATGGTGCCGCCAGAAGTGGTTGCAGATGACAATCTGGCTGCACTGCGTGTGCTGTGAACAGCTCGTGGGCCTGAGGAAACCTCCCTGAATCAGAAAAACAAGTGCATGAGGCTCTCATCGTCTTCAAAGCCTGCGGCTGCGGAGCCGTGTGCCATCGAGCAAGCCCGGCTCCAGCCTGCCTGTGATTCACCCCAGGTTGCTTTGACTGCGGTTCACAGAGCGGATGTTGTCCCCAAAATCTGGCATTTTTCAGCAGTGATGGAGCATGTTCACCAGCTCTGCCGTCACGGAGCGGGCCGTGCTCCAGCGTGGAGGCTGGCAGCAGCTTTCCCCACACCTGGAGCCGTCCTGGCAGAGCCGGCACGGAATTCCTGGCCGGGGTGGGGAGAGGCACGGAGCCACTGCGGGAGGGAGGCTCCCGAAAGGACGCGAAGGGGTTGCTGTCACGGGCCAGGACACGCTCTGTCCCCCTCCCACCCTTTTGGCTGGAACATGCCACTCCCACCCCACCTCCGGGACCCCGCGGCGCTGACACCGATGTGAACCGTGGGAGGAGGCAGCTCGGCCAAGCCCAGCGCGCAGCCAAACCCGCCTTGGAGGAGCGCTCGGCCATGACGTGCCATCGAGCCCCGTGCTAGGGAGAACCTCGACAAAGCGGCCCCGCTAACGTGAACTTCTGACTCCCCACGTCAGCAGGAGGGATGGGGCAGGACACGACCTGCCGTGCCGGAGCCCGCGGCATGGAGCATCCTCCCGGCCCCGTGGCTGCGGTGCCCACGGGCAGCCCCAAATCCCCCTGAGTTGCACCAGGCATGGCACAGGGCTGCTCTCTTAGGTGCTTGCAAAGTTTACGGCAGAGTCGAGTGCAGAGCTACCGACGCAGGAATAGCCTCCAGGATGCTCCAGCTGTGCTGCAACATGGCCCCCTTTGCAAAAATTCCCGTCTTGCAAAAAACCGAACGGGTGGTCTGACCTTAATTTCTCTGAGATAAGTAAGAAACTGCCTGCTGCCTCCCGTCTGGATACATGAAAAGATCCGAGATGAAAGGGAGTCTGACGGAAGAGCTGGGAGCTGAATGCATCTTTGCAAGCAGGCCCCCGTGACATGAGGGATTTGGGGTCACAGGGCTGAGCACAGCCGGGGCAGAGCTGCCGGCCAAGCCCTGGGCTCCCAGGCAGCCCCTGTCCTGCACGTGTGGCCAGCTGGGAGCCTGAGCAACTTTGCAAAATTAGCTTTATTTTTCAAAGATGTTAATTTCCTGTGGAAAAAACGTGGTTTCTATTCTGCGTGCCCGTCCCTCCGCCCTGGCGTTGGAACCTATTCCCAAATTCCAGAAGAATCTGAACCAGGTCTGGCAGGGGGCTGGTGAGCTCATGGACCACACAGAGCAGCCGACGGACCTGGGAGACCTTCCTTCAGCAGCCGTGACGCTGGGCGCACTGGGAACGGCTCTCAGTCCCTTCTGGTGCTCAGGGCGTGCTGCCCGTCCCCACAGCTGGTGGCACTGGAGCTGAGCACTGAGTGTCGGTGGCACCCCTGTCCCCGAGCGCTGTGGGTCCCAGTGGGGCTGGTGACTGCCATCCTGCCGATGGGCACCGAAACCCTCCGCCGGGTGTGCTCCAGGAGGTCTTGGCTCTTGGCACTTGTACTCTCCCGGCACAAAGGCTCCATCCCAGGTCTGCGGGGACCGACCCAGCTTGGTGAGGTTGAGGTTGCCACTGGTGCGGCTTTCAGGAGGCAGCTGGGGCAAGGGACATCCAAACTTCCAGCCCAGTCCCTGGGCTGATGAAAGGCAGAGGGGTCTCCGGCCACCCCGGTTCTCGGTTCTCTTTCTCCCCTGAGTTTTGCAGCTCTTGGAGGGGCTGCAAATGGTGAAGTTACAAAGTGCTGCCCGCCTCAGGGTGGGTCGGAGGGGCTTGGTGCCGACGGGTGCCTAGCGCTGCCCCAGAGCTGGGAGCTGCTTTATGTCGGGGGGCGGGGGGGGGGTGTCTCCCTCTGTCCCACGGGATCGCACCGCAGTGGGGCCAGCGGGAAGGGGCCCTTATCTCACGCCTGCAGGCGGGGGCACAAAGGCGGCGGAGGAAGGGGCCGGGTGGGAGCCCAGCGGTTGGCCCTTTTCATCCGCTTGGAGCGGCGAGGGCAGAGGAGCCGCTTGCCAAAGCAAACTTCAGTCCTGACAGTTGCCATTATTATTAACACTGGTGTCGTGTTTGCACTGTTTTATCC
Source organism: Astur gentilis (assembly GCF_929443795.1). Taxonomy (NCBI): domain Eukaryota; kingdom Metazoa; phylum Chordata; class Aves; order Accipitriformes; family Accipitridae; genus Astur; species Astur gentilis. The sequence continues at coordinate 19,369,470 of NC_064908.1, forward strand.
TGCGCTGGGGCTCGAGGGGGGGGCACAGCAGCCGCCCGTGCATGAGGCTACGGCTCCGGCTGTGCGGGACACCACTGTGACATGGCCCCACAGTTTCATGGGGCACGGGGCAGGGCACGGGCTCGGCAGCAACAGCCCGAGCTGGGGCCAGGGCTCGCAGCACCCATCGGTGCGTGGCCACGGGGTGCGGGTCGTTCCTTTGGCGATCCCGGGTGTTTCAGACGAGGCTGACTTCCCCAAGGAAGGAGGGACGGTGCCGAAGCGATGCTCCTGCCCAAAATATCTCACCAGGCAGATGAAAGAAAAGCTGAGCAGTAGTATCTACTGCAGGCATGATGTTGCAATAGCCAGGACCGTGCTCGGCTCCTGCAGCACCCGTCTGCTGTCTCCCCGCAGCTCGTCGTTGACACCAGGCTTGGGGGCTGGGTTCACGGAGGTGGCTGGCATCAAAGCACCTCGTCTCAGGGTGACCCCCCCGGGGTGCATCCCCTTGAGCTGGACCCGGCTCGGCTGTGTCCGGGTCAACGTCACCCTGCGAGCAGCAGGGAGCCACCGGACACGGTGACACTGTGGCTGGATGGTGATGTCTCTCTCCCTCTCTCTCCGCAGTGGATCCCTGTTGTTATTTCCCCTGCCAGCACCAAGGGGTGTGTGTGAGGGTCGGCCTGGGAGGGTACGAGTGCGACTGCACGCGGACGGGATACTTCGGGGCCAACTGCACCTCCCGTAAGTCCCTCTTGCTTGGAGGACCTGTGGCACCCGTGGGTCCCGGGGTGACATGCTGCACCTGCAGCACATGCTCTCACCGGCGGTGACAGCACGGGTGGGCTGGGGTCGTTAGCAGGCTTCGTTAGCGGGGTGAGCGGTTTGCCTGGTCTGTCTCCCCCAGCCGAGCTCTGGACGCGCCTCCACAACATGCTGAAGCCCAGTCCTGCCTTCTACCACTTCATCCTGACCCACTTCAGGTGGTTTTGGGACATTATCAACAGCACCTTCATCAGGGACACGCTCATGAGGCTCGTGCTTACAGGTGAGGGGTTGGAGCGGATCTTGGGGTGCACCAGGAGCCGGGGACCCTCTGGGCATCGGCAGGAGGTGATGGCGGGGGTGGCGTGGCTGGAGCGATGCTGAGCAGCTCCCACGGGCATGGTGGACGCTGGGCTTGAATAACCTCACGGGGACACCCAGGGATGTTGTCATCCCATCACCCTGCCCAGAGGAGGCTGCCCGGCCAGGCAGCAGCAGGGCGCAGGGGGTTGGCGGGCCAGGCTGCCTGTGTGTCCCCAAACGTGTGTCCCCAAACGTGTGTCCCCGAATGTGTGTCCCCGGATGTGCACCGGGCTGCCGGCCAGCTGGAAAACACACGCAGGTCTCAGCACACCATGCTCCCCAGACCAAAGGGCTCTTAAGCAGCCTCACGGAAAGCAGCCTGTGGAAACGTGGCCCTTGTTACTCATGTCCCCACATTCATCATTTTGCATAAATATTTAGGTTCCAGCTCTTGGAGCCATAGCGACACGTTTGCAAGGCTCCAGCTGTTGGTTTTACCGTTTCTATGTGGTTGTCATTCATCATCCAAGAATCCGCTCAGTGCATTAGCAGGAGCCCTCCTCTTCTGCAGGGGATTGCAGCCTTTAAAAGGCTCGGAGCAAAGCCCGGGACGTCTGCGTGCCTCCGGTGCCAGTACCTTTCTGGGTTTTGGGGTGTCAGAGGAGGGTGTCTGACAGCACTGAGTGGGCAGGCAGGGGCCAGGGGCAGAGTCTGTGAGGTGCTGCCCCATGCCCCGGGCCCCACAGTGGTGACCCCCATCTCTTCTTTCAGTTCGTGCCAATCTCATCCCCAGCCCCCCCACCTTCAACTCTGACTACGGCTACATCAGCTGGGAAGCTTACTCCAACGTCAGCTATTACACCCGTGTCCTCCCGCCCGTGCCAGACAACTGCCCGACGCCCATGGGGACCAAAGGTACACGGCTCGCCCGTGGGGGACCGGCACCGCACCGTGCCGAGTGTGGGGCTGAGTCGCTGGAGCAGCACCCTGGGTCCATACCCGGCGCGGCATCGGTTTTTCCCACCCACCCATGCCTGAGCTTTCACTGCCATGGGCACATCTGCAAGGCACCGCTGGCAGTGCCATGGACTGCCACTGTCCTGCTTAAGCTGGCCCCGCGGGCAGGAGGAGCTTGATGGCATCCGAAACGCTGCCAGGACAGTTCAGGTTGAGCTGCTGGGGCATGTCGTGGCCTGTGTAAGAGGGCTGTAAGGTGTCTATGCCCATGAGTCGGTGCCTGGTGCTGCAGCAGACACAGCGACGCTTGACGACAGCCCCGCGGCCAGCACCGGTACCCAGCCGGGTCGGCACAGGGCATCTGCCCTCAACCTCCATCCTTTGCAGGGAAGCAGCAGCTCCCCGACCCTCAGGTCCTGGCAGAGAGGTTCCTGCTGCGGCAGAAGTTTGAAGCCGATCCCCAAGGCACCAACCTGATGTTTGCCTTCTTCGCCCAGCATTTCACCCACCAGTTCTTCAAGACGTCTGGGAAGATGGGACGCGGCTTCACCAAGGCGCTGGGGCATGGGGTGAGGGGTGCTGGAGCGGGGGGCATGCGGGGAGAGAGGAGGGGGACCCGTGCGCGAATGGTCTTTCGGAGCAGCCTTGATGCTGTGCTTTTTTGGCAGGTGGACCTCGGGCACTTGTATGGGGACAACCTGCAGCGGCAGCACCAGCTGCGACTCTTCAGAGATGGGAAGCTGAAATTCCAGGTGTGACTGAAATATCTCTCAGCCCTGTGAGCCAGGGTTGTTTGAAGCCCATGTCCTTCTGGCAGCTTCTGGGAGACCCCAGCCCTGATGCCCACGTGGCTGCTGGCCGGAGGTGCCACGTCAAAGGGACGAGCTTTGGGGTGTAGCTGCTCTGATGGAGCAGGTGTTCCACAGTTGGGTCTGTACGAGGGAGATGTTTCTGTCCCGCTCACCGCTTGCAGGAGAGCGGCCGTGGTGCCCGTAGGGAGGCAGGTCCCAGCCGGGCAGGCTTTCACCAGGGTGGTTTTTCTCCCCTCTTCCCTTTCTGCCATCCCATTCTTGTTTCCCCAAGGTGGTGAATGGAGAGGTGTACCCCCCCACGGTCACCGATGCTCCAGTTCACATGGTCTACCCGTCCACCATCCCCAAGGAGAAGCAGCTGGCGATGGGCCAGGAGGTGTTTGGGCTTCTGCCGGGGCTCTGCATGTACGCCACGCTCTGGCTGCGCGAGCACAACCGCGTCTGTGACATACTGAAACGGGAGCATCCCACCTGGAGCGACGAGCAGCTCTTCCAGACGGCTCGTCTCATCCTCATCGGTGAGGACCGGCGGTGCCGTGTGGCACAGGCACTGTGGAGCCCCATGTCCCGCCTGCCCGGGCAAGCCCCAAGGACTTGGATGTTAGTTGGTCTCCGTTTGAGGGTGGTGGCTAGGGTGGCTTTAGAGGCTGGAGGAGTTTCTCTGGCAGCCTTCTGGGGATTGTTGGTTTTGGTCCATAGAGCAAAAATTGCCTTTGGTCCATCAACAAAATTAATTTTGAATAAGTTTGTCATAATTTTGAATTATTTCATTTTAATGTTCATTATAAATTTACTATAATCTCATGACGAGTCATTTTTGACCAAAATCCAGAAAAAAGCCATGTCACCACATTATCTCTAAGAAGCCTATCAAGGTCAGCTTCCTCAGGAACTATTTCGGTTTTGGCAGACTGACCTTTGCTGGTGAAAAAATAATTCACTGAAAAATTCCCAACCAACTCAACAAGCCCGTAGTCAGAAAGGTCCCGGGTGGTGAATGGGTGCTGGGATGCGCTGCCATAGCAGGTGGGTAACATCATCTGGGTACAGAGCCGGTAGCTCTGGCTGCTGCCAGCTGACGGCTGCTTCTCTCGCCTCCTGCCCAGGGGAGACCATTAAGATCGTCATTGAAGACTACGTCCAGCACCTCAGTGGGTACTTCCTCAGCCTCAAGTTTGACCCCGAGCTGCTGTTTGGGACGCAGTTCCAGTACCGGAATCGCATCGCGGTGGAGTTCAACCAGCTCTATCACTGGCATGGGCTGATGCCCGACTCCTTCATCATCCAAGGGGAAGAGTACAACTACGAGCAGTTCCTCTACAACACCTCCATGCTCCTGGACTACGGCGTGGAGGCGCTGGTGGAATCCTTTTCCAAGCAGATTGCAGGAAGGGTAAGGTCCTGCTCTCCCCTCCCTGCCAGTGCCGGGGCTGTGGGACTCCGGGAGGGATGCTCGCGGTACCGGGAAGGCAGTGCCGTTACGGCAGTGACGAACAGCCACTTTGGGCAGTGGGTCGCATGTCACACATGTCTGACAGGCATGTTGCAAGTCCTCCCCACACGCATCGTAGCAAGGCTGGCCTTGGCAGCCCCGTTTGCTTGTTCTCAGACTCTGTAGGAAACATTGCGGTGATGCCTGGAGCCTGCCGTAAACTGGGAGGAATCTCCTGGCCCAGACCGGGCTGTGGAGCAGCCTGGGCGTAGGAGCAGCTTGGCTGGCACTGTTCTTTGCTGCCATCACATGGATGTTTTATTCCAAGCGATTACATCTACATTTCTCACCCTCTTTGCTTGTGCAAAACAAGACTGAGGCACAGACCCGCTGCTCTTTGGGTGTTTGTGTTCTCCCTGACCCCAAGCCCCTGCGATCTCTCCTCTCCTCCCAGGCCAGTGCATCACCGTCCATCTGGGGCTTCCCCTGCACTGTTCCCTGACGGGGAAGAGGGTTGTGAATGGGTTGACTTTAGCCCAAGCTGCTCTACAGCTGTTTTGACACTCTCTAGTGATTCCTCCTCTTCTTGTTGCTGCGATGATGTGCTGGTCTGCAGTGTTCCCTGACCTGCCCTGCGAACAGGGTTGACTTTAGCCCAAGCTGTTCCGCAGCTGTTTTGGCACTGTCCAGTGATTCCTCCTCTTCTTGCTGCTGCGATGACGATGTCATGCTGGTCTGCATGACACCGTGCCCAGGACACGGAAGCTTTAGTGTGGTGGCTCCCCTGGAGCAAATGCTGGTGCCGCCTTGTGCCTTATGTGTGCTCCTCCTTGTGTTCTCGCCCTCCAGATCGGTGGGGGACAAACCATCAATGCCAATGTCTTGAACGTGGCCGTTGGGGTCATCAAGGAATCCCGGCAGCTGAGGCTACAGCCGTTTAACGAGTATCGGAAGAGGTTTGGCATGAAGCCCTACAAGTCCTTCCAGGAGCTAACAGGTAGGGCTGCAGTGCTGCCGCAGGAGCTCTCGGGGCTTCGCTGGGGCAGTGCAGATGCTCTGCGTCCGCAGGGAGGGCACGAGACCACGAGTTGACCCCCAGCCGCTGGGCTTGCCCAGCAGAGCAGCCGGTCCTGCCCATCCAAGCCTTGCCTGGTCGTGACCCTCGCACGAGGGCAGACAGGGCTGATGCCTTGGTTGCAGGGGTCCTTCCTCCTACGGGGCTGGACGAGTGGTCCGGAGGGCAGTGCCTGGCCTGGGAGCTGGGCTCGCTGCTGCTTGGGTTGTGGGAGCTGCCACGTTCCCATTACCCACAGCAAGGCCAGTCCTTACCCGGTGCGATTCCCTTGCTAAAGCACTCTGACATTCGCTTGGTGCAGGAGAGGAAGAGAAGGCGGCAGAGCTGGAAGAGCTGTATGGAGACATTGATGCTCTGGAGTTTTATCCGGGCTTGCTGCTTGAGAAACCCCAACCCAATGGTATTTTTGGGGAAAGCATGGTGGAGATCGGAGCTCCGTTTTCCCTGAAGGGGCTTCTTGGAAACCCCATCTGCTCTCCAGAGTACTGGAAACCCAGTACATTCGGTGGAGCAACTGGCTTTGACATAGTTAAGACAGCATCGCTTGAGAAGCTCGTGTGCCTCAACGTGAAGAAGTGCCCATATGTGGCGTTTCATGTGCCAGATGCTGTGGAACGTGGCAGCCCTCGGAGCGGTGGATCATCTGCTGAGCTCTAGTACCAGGACAGCCTGCCCAGGTAGAGACAATCCTTGCCCAGGCGCTGGCTGAGCCGAGCTCCCAGCCTGGCACTGAATATCCCGTTCCTTCCCACAGGGAGTGACGAGGACACGGGGACTTGCCCACCCCTGTGCCGAGCAGGAGCAGGACAGAAGATGGTCCCATCCTGGGCATCCTCCACACCAGCCCTCGAGGAGAGGCTGGTAGCAGCTCTGTGAAAAGCTCAAGTGCCTCAGGAGCGTGGCTGTCCTCAGCAGACCCGGTTCTCTTGCTAGTGAATACCTTGCACTAAGCCAGCTTTGGGGTTCCCCGGGGGACACCCACCTCCCTGGGACGCTCTGAACTCCCCTGTGCTTTGTCACCCTCCGCTCCCGCTGCTTTCCAGCACCAGTCCACCAGCAATCCCGCTTCCGCAGGGCTTCCCCGCTCCGGATGGAGCATCACAGAGCCCAGGGAGCCCTTGCAGTCCTTCCTCCTCTGCTGCACCCGGTTGAGGCACTGAGCTCCCCAAGGGAGCCAGAGGAGGCAGGTGGCAGCGCGCAGACGGACGGGGAGGACACGCTGTAGGTGGTCACGGTGGCCCAGCGGTGGCTGAGCTTGCAGTAGGAATCTGTCCTGTTCCGCTTCTCCTGCGGCCACTCCGGATCGTCCTCCCGAGCCTGCCCAGCACACGGGCATAGCTGAGACACAGCCAAGAAGAAGGAACCAAAGCAATGTTTCTGCGGGAGAAGACCAGAGGAGAAGCATCAGATGAGACCTCCCAGACCTCCTGCGTCTCCCACCTGCTGGCTAGGACCCTGGCGCGTACTTGCCGGCCACCCACGCTGAGCTGCTCGGAGCAGATGCTACCTCTGTGCAAACACGGTGATGAAATCTCTTCCATCCTACGATCATTACCCTTCCCTGCATTAATAGCTCAGCAAACGGCATTCCCAAGGCACACAGACCCCGCTTCTGTCCCGCTCCAGAAACGCACGCAGATGTCAGCCCTCGCCGACATAATGACGTGGTAGCTGGCAGCCACTGTCACTAGCCTTGATCCCCATCAGATCCCGGTTCACCTCCAGGAAAATGGACATTTAAAATAATAAATGATTTCAAAAAACTTCTCTCATTTCCTCCAGCCAGTTTCCAAGCTTTGTCTCACCAGCACCAGGCCCTGCAAGAGGGCAGGACGCTCGGGAGGCAGCAGGAGCTGGGGGAGAGGAGAAGTTCCTGGAGCATTGCTGGAGGACTGGGGTACCCGCTGGGACACAGCCGGGCCATGCAGCCGGAGCAGGCTGTGTCATTGCCGGCTGCATCACGAGGAATAAACGGAGTGACCCTGCTCCTTAGGAGGTGCTTCGATGCGGGGGGGCTCTGAGCCCGAGTCTCCTGTGAAGGTTTGATCTACACTGCCCTCCGGCCACTACCACCCCGCTGCCCTGTGCTGCACTGCTCCGATGCTGATAACACAGTGCTTACATCCAACATTATGTATTTCTATCACATAAAATCTATCCACATCTAAATCTTGCTGGCCAGGTATTTTGTAGGCATGAAATAGCCACAGTCTGTAGGAGAGCAGGTGGCTGCATTTTCCTCCTGTGCTGAGCCGGAGGAAGGGACCGCTCCTGGGCTCCCACTCCGTCCTGGCAGGACTTCCAGCCGGCGTGGTGGCTGCACTGCTCCCAGCTAGACCCTCCTGATGGGGTTCTCCACCCTGACGCCCCCACGGGCACTGCCGGCTGCTCCTCTGCCCGTCACACAAAGCCACAGGAGAGGAGAGGGCAGGGAGCCCTGGTCCGGGATGCTGCCCCAAAATCTGGGACCAGGCAGCACGTGAGGTATGGGGCAGGCAGGGTGAGGCCAACAGATGTGGTATCTCCAGGTAGATATATCCAGGTAGACACAGCCCCCTCCATACTCTCTGCTGCCATTCCCTAGGAGGGGGATGAGGATGGATGGGAGTGTTGGCCATTTGGGGACGGGGTGACAATCCTGTGATGTCCCACCTTCTGCCCTGGAAGTTTCAATCATTTCTGGTCGCACCAGCTGATTTTTTTATCCCTGATCAACCAAGTATGTCATGATCCCAATTCATCAAGAGGGGGTTGTGAGGCACTTCCAAGCAATAATAAAACCAGTTATAGGGAGGTGTTACAGGAATTAGAAACCAGGGAGATTTAAAGAGCTGGTGCCTTGGCAGGGATTCATTAGGAGGATGTCATAGCAAGGGAACATCTGCAAGTGCAGACTCCCAAGGCAAGAGCCTTCTCGCTCTCTTTAACCCTTCAGAAACGAGATGGTTTTACCAGGATATCATCTGGATTTTTGTTTCCTAATGGTACGCAAGGAGGCAGAGAGGCAGGCCCAGCCCAGGAAGGCCCAGCAGGCAGGTTTGCCTGGTGCGTGCTCACCTGGCTTGGCCCTGCCCTGCCTGTGTCCTGCCCAGCCATCCCAGCACGTAGAGAGCCCAGTCCTACCGCTCCTGTGCAGCTCGCAGCACCGTGTAGTGCAGAAGTGCTGAGCAGTAAGGCATGAGGAGGACACGGTCCTTTCCCATCCCACAGTTCCCTTTCCCCAGCTTTCCCCTTCCCTTCCCCTCAGGGTGGGAAGCCAGCGCGCGGTGGTGATGCTGTGCCCAGGTACCAAAATGATGAACACCCGCCGACAGCTTGTTACATGGCAGTGGTGGGGGTCTGTCCCCGCAGGGTCTGCCCCGCCACTGGCTGTACCCTGTGCTGTGACCAACATCCCCCCCGACACATGCCGAGGACCACAACCTCGCTGCTCTTCCCTCGCTCAGCCAGCAACGCAACGCTCAAAAAAAAAGGCAAACAGCAGCAAACGCGGAGCAACGCAGTCCAAAGACTGTCAGCGTGTCACGAATCCACACTGGGATCCACGTGCCCCGTGTCTCCAGCCAGCTGGAGCACTTCCAAAATAAGCGTTTGACAGCCCTTGCCCTGCGCTTAGCTGCTCCAGCCTTGAGCATCCTTCACCATCTGGCTAAAGGCACAAGCTCGGCTCGTTTCAGTTAGACCACAAACATCCTGCTTTTGTTTGTAGCTATCGAAGGCTGCCAGCGCTGTTTTGGTACCAACCGATAAGCACACAAGAGCCCATCAGGCACACAGAGAGCTGCTGAGATGCTCTCTGCCACCAAGGAGGAATGTCTCACCAGGAACGAGCTCAGCTGAGCCAACACTGGCAAACCTGACATCTCTTCCAGCTGCGCCACCAGCTCCCACATGGCAGTGTCCAGGACAGCAAAGCATCTTCCTCCTGCACCTCACCCTTCTGCTAGCAGAAAAGGCTTTGAAATTGTTTCTTTGTAGGACCAACACATACCAACCCCAGGCACAGCCTCCATCACGCTACTGAAACCTCCTCCTCCACGAGCCTGGGGACCCACAGCCCCGCACATGGAGCTTCCCCCAGCCCAGCACTGCCGAGCCCTTGTGTTTTCCTTGCTAGTCTTTCAGCCATGGCAGTTTGTAGAAATTGCTCGCATCCTCACCAGCTTCTCCATCACAGTGCGCAGCCACATCCAAGGTAGAAGACAGCGGTTTGCATCTAAACTGGGTGTTTAGTCTGGTGCATCCACCAGCATCACCCAACTGGGGCAAGGGCTCCAAGCATCCCCCAGCACCGTGAGCTCTGGGGATGGCGCAGAGGCGAGCGCTGCCAGACTTACCCTCTGTTTGAGCTCCTGGTAAACACAGCTCATAGGACGTCCTTTGATTTTTTAAACAAGTGCCTCCGGGGAGCCCAGCTGCAGCTTGCCCACGCGGGGATGGATGCGGATGGGAGGACGGTGCTGCCTGTGTTTGTGTGGCATGAGCAGCAACAATGAAAACATCTGTCTGTGGTTGTGCGACCTCTTAAGCGATGATTCACTGAGCAGGAGGTTATTGCTGACCGCAGCGGACCGTACAAGTAAGATCAATTGTCTGCAATGCTTTTTCATGTAAAGTGGTCCCTCCGGTTAGAGGGAAGGGCAGAGGTTGCAGCCGGGCTGCAACTGCTCCGGGGTTTCCCTCTCTGGGCAGCCCGTACCCCTCCAGCCCTGCACCTGATCAAGATCCATGACGGAAAGTTATTTAAACCCTATGGTGGCACAAATAAGCAGTCCCCCATCTGAATAAGTCACCCGGATTCCCCCGAGCCCACCCCAGCAGGCCCCTTTGCGGCGTGAGTCACGCCAGCGATTGCACAGCAACATTTGTTTAGATTTTCAGCAAAGGCATATTTTGAACATTTTAGAAAGAAGAGGTAGATTTGGCCCTAAAAAAAAATATCAGTATAAACTTTTCTAAATCTTGTTCCTTACTGCCTGGCGCCCAGGTCAGCACCACGATTAAATGCCCGCATTAAGCTCATCCCGTGATTTCATTCCTGCTCTCGCCGAGCAGCTGTCTGCATTTCCTTGTGCATTTGCATTCTGTGGCCAAATTTTGTTGTTTGTATTGGAACATCATTAAATGTGAACAAACCCAGGTGATTTTACACTCCTCTCTCCCAGTGCAGAATTATGCCCTCCTGAAAAAACGCTTGTTTCTGGCTGCCGTCTCTGCAGTAGGCTGCTGTTTCCAAACCAAAACATTTCCCAGAGGCAACACAACCTACCTGACAAGTGTTTTTTCAACTCCTATTTATAGTACTTCTTGAAGATTAAAATCAGACACAGAGATGACTCAGACTTGGTACATGTACCTTCCTGATCTGAAGGGTGTATCACAGAAACCAGACCAGGCTGCAGCCAAGGTGACGCACAAAACCGACCGACCAGAGAGCCGCTACCTGTGGGAAGAGCCAAATCCACCTGGGCCATGCCTGCTCGTTTGTCCTACGCAGTTCGAGAAGTAGCAGATAGAAAACGGGACAAAAAAAGGACAGACAGCAAAGACAGAGCACATAACATCTCAGGGAGGAAGGCTTGTTTGTGGATCTTTAGCACATGTTCACTTATCGTTGTATTTTAGATAGACAACTAGCGTAAATGTCTCAAAACATTTAAAGGCGATAAATACTGACCTTATTTTCCAGGACCAGCTGCTTTCTTTCTGAGCTCTCTTGTCCTGTTGAAACGAATATATTTAAGAAAGTTTGCTTTTATTTGTGGCTTTTAGATGCTGGCAGAATTGCATCTGAATACTGTTAAAACACGAACAATGCCTGTACAGCTCTGCCAGTGTGAGACAAGGTGACTCTGGTCACTTTGCACCAGGACTCCAGGCTCCCTTGCCCTTTCACAAGAGATGTTTGCATCTCGGACCAATTTCATCAGCTGCACTAAAAAATGCAGCAGAATTACTGGTGAGAGGAGGTGGGGGAAGAAACAGCGAGGAGATGTCAAGGGCAATAAACTCATAGGCTGGTACCTGCCCAGGTTCACGGCCCCGTGCTGCCTCTGGACGCTCCTTCCCGCAGCTTTGCTGCCTGCGCTGCCTGTCCAGAAAACAGAAACCCTTTCCGGAGGTGCTCAGGGAGCTGCTCCTCAGCAGCCAGGGAGAGTGGCTGCGCAAACCAACTCTTCCCTAACTTCAGCTGGTGTCTAGCAGCACGCAGAACACTTGGCCAAGGCAAGGTAAGGGCTAGTGACAAAGTATTTGAGCGTACAGCCCCTTCAGCCGTCGGAGTTGACTAATTTCTACCACCCGCCGCACCAGAGCCCTGAAGAGCACCAAACCCCACGATCACAATCTATCAGCTTTCTGCCAAGAACCATGTTACATGCTAGGGAAGCTGCTGTGCCAGAAAAGATAGATCAAACGTCTTTGACAAAATTAAAAAGCATCCTTTACTCAAACCCAAACTCTCTCTGACAGTGAGAGTACAATGGCTTTGGGGGAAGGAGAGGACCTGTATCAAACCAAAAACCTGAAGCTCTCAGTGCCAAGTTGGATGTTTCAAAACAGTTTTATCGTATGTAGGTGTTCATACAATTTAATTTTCACTTTAGTCACCCAAATAGGTATATAAATACACCCCAATTCTTAATCTGCAGGTCAGGATCACATCTAAAATTAGAGAAATAAAGCAGACTTTAACACTTCAACCAAAACATTTACAGAAACAGTGTTGGTATGAGTTGTAGTTTTTATTTGTATTGAACGGATAGGGGACAGACACTCACAAATTAGTAGCTGACCTATTCTAAATTAGTTTTACTTTGTTACATTGTTTAATGTCCATTAAGAATTCTGGGGTTTTTTAGGGCATGCTTGGTCGGTTTGGAAGGATTTAGCTACAAGAATGGACAAAAGCAGCAGCAGCAGCGCCCAGCACTGCCAGCGACGCTTCTCCGCAGCCGCTGCCAGCCTCCCTTTCCTTCGCACAGTTGGGCTGCCTGTGCTGAGAATCAGAAGCAGCATCACAGCACATCTTCTCCCTCTCCCCCTCTCCCTTGTGCTTATTATATTCTTCCAGATCGATGATTAATCGGATTCAGACCTTTTTTCTTTTCCTTTTTGCTACTGGCACTGTAAACCATCTGTCATATACCTGAGCATGGGAGATTAATAACCAGGAGTCACCTTGCTGCAGGCCATCCCACATAGAGCAGCAGGAGAGGTTTTGATCCCATTACAGTTTTGCTGCCACAGGGGTTAAAAAAACACTTTATAAAAATAAAACTTCAAAGCAATGGAAGCAGTCAGTTCTCCTCGACCCCCTCTCCAAGCCAGGTTTTATTATGATGCTAATGTGCACTCTGTCTGCACGACACACTTCACTGAATCTCATCCTGAATATAAATTACAGCTACTTTGATTTTTTTTTTCTTAAATGTGCTGATATCCATGCTCAATGATTTAATTTCACATAACTTTCACGTTTTTCTTCTGCAGTCCTGAGATGAAAAGAAATAATCTCTTACCACATTTTAAAATCTGGATTTCTGCCAGTCTCCTTAAAACAGCTACAATTTGTGCCAATCCAGTAATTTTTAATTACAAATTATTTATTTTTCTGCTTATACTACTTTTTAAAACACAGTTCTAATAGATACAATTACAAATTCTTTTTTTATCATAAGATCCGTTCTTATTAAGAACCTAGTGCTTACACAGACATTTGCATTTCTTTCTGGTGTTCTAAAGTGCCTTACATACATAAAACTTGCAATTAAATTTAATCATTAAACATGGTATTACATTGGGTCATATATTTAGGTAATGATAGTCTACTTTCCTCAAAATTAAAAAATAACAAGCAAAATAAGTAATGCGTGAGAAAGCAAACATGTTGTAATATCAAATTAAGTATGTAGAAAACAATTAAATAATAACTAGGTATAGAGTGCACACATTCAATGGGCTCGTTTGTGCTAGGTACATTGTTTGAGCAATTCAGCCACCCCATAATCTGGCCAATAAAGCCTTTACCTCGTTCTGCATCATCAGAGGTTTTCGTGCTTGCATTCACTATAAATTGCTAATGGCTTCAAATGCTACCCAGGTTATCTCACAGCTACATAGCACCAGACTCGCTGGAGGCAGGGTGAACTTCAATGTCATAGAAACCCTGAAAATTACTTCCCCATATTATGTCTGATTTATGAAGGAAGTAGAGCACAAACAAAATAAACAAACACACCTTAATGAAAACGTAATCACTGACAAATAAATGGTAATGACAAAGGTGCTGCAAGAGGGAAGCATAATGTGCAGCTGCTCCATTCAGTAGCAATAATGTTCATAAAGAGACAAATGGGCTCAGCCAGGGCTGGATGGCTTTTACTCAGTGTCCAGAAGTGGGAGTCACCCTGTGTTTTTGGGGAAGATGAGAACTTTAAGATCAGTGTCACTAGGCAACAGAAACAGCTGTAGTGATGCTTTTGAGCAGGCCTTTGTTACTTGTTATTTCTTACAAAGGACAGAAGGAAAAACTGCAGTCTCCACAAAGGCTTCACTCCTGCCCCACAAGATATTTTTTCTGTTAGTGAACTCCACTGATCCATGGTACAAAAAACGTGCTCCCAAGGAGCTGCCCTCAGAGGAAAACCAGGACAGTTGCAATGTTTTTGGATCCTGCTGAACACTCTGTGCAGAAACTAGATACTGAGCTTCAGAAAAGGGAATCAGCTGGGAAAAAATGGGCCTGCTACTGAACTCCTCTAATGGTGACCTGCTCTCCTGGCTCAAGGCTGCTTTCCCATAAAGCCACCCAGTCATCTGTCAGGTCTAGGAGTTATTAATATTCAAAATACATCTGATGACCCAGCTGAGGCAGGTCATATGAAGGCAGACAAAAATGAACTTTAGCACTGATTTAGTCATTTTACAGAGATACGAATTTCCGAGGTTATTCAAGTCCTAATTTTGCATTTTGCCAACAAAATTCCCCTTGATGCTATTCAGCACACATGTTGGAGCTCTTCATAATAGACAGTCTCTCTCTTAGAAGGCAGGGATCATTTTATGATGAAGCAACTACTATGAACTCTAAGGGTGGGTATTTTAAAACCCAAGAATGTATTAAGAACTGTAACTGAAAGAAGACTTTCTCATTTAAGCCTCAGGCAAGCTTAAAGGAAGAAGAACTCTCTCCAGCTGAAGTCATTCTCAGGATGAATTCACGGGCAGTTGTTATTTTTAAGTGAGAAAGGAACAAATATTTGATACCAAGTGTTGGAACAAGAAGGTACTTCCAAAACGGGGACTGCAAATTGGGGAATGGAAGATGTGACCTTGCACTGTTAACTGGCAGCAGTTCAACTCCAGGTTAATAAGAAGTCTGGAATGCTTATAAAATTTGCAGTCTCAATTCTTGTCTTAGTGAGTAGGTGGCCATGTCTCAATCCAACTGGTATTCACATTACACAGTTTCAGGAAACCTGTAAGGAGACTGACCATACACAGCTGATCTGAGAACAAAATGTTTAAAAAAAAAAATAAAAATCTAAGAGATTTGGAGAACAGAGATGAGAACACACAATTTCCTAGACTTACCGACTTGTGTTAGAACTTCATGTTTAGTAAAATACATTTGAATTGCATAAAAGCCAGACTGTTTTAGTGTGTACTTTATTGAATTAATTTAAGAAAACGTTAGGAATTCCTTAGAGTATTTTTAACAAATTTTTAACGAGCAAAAGTCAAAGTGCATGAAGGGGAAGAATACATACCCACACTATGGAAGAAAGCATGATCCCTAGCACAAGAACATCCCACAGTACAACTACACCTAATGGCCCTTGGCATAAGTGGTTCAGTCTATTTCCAGATCACTGTCTTCACTGTAACATGCAGATGGATTATGTATAGAAGTCAGGAGCACTAGGTCTTTTTCTGGAAGCAAACCACATTCCTGAAGAAAAGCCTCCAGGTCTACAGCAAAAAAATCCTCTCCAAGCTGGTCAGTGATTCGCACAAAGTTGCCGATGAGCTCACCTGCCTTATAGATCAGCAAAGCTGGCAAAGCATTATTAGTAAAGCGAGTGCTAGCACCAATGAGCGAACTCTTTACTCTGCAAAATTTAACTGTCGGATACTCAGCGGCCAGGCAGATCATACAGCCGTTCAGGGATTCGGTGCCAGGGATATCATCTTCATAAATATGGATCATGATCAGTGTGCTCTTATGCTCTTTATCAACTGTGTCCAAAAATGCTTCTCCACTGGTAATCTCAAAAACCTGTTTAAATTGCTGCCCACTGTACAACTGCTGTCTCATCTCCTCCATTCGCTGCTTCCTGTATCGCTGTAAAAATTCCTCATCATCTTCATCATTGTGAATCATGTTATATTCTTGTAACGTCATCTAAAAAACATGTACAAAGATACATGAAAAAGATCTGCGTCACTATATGGGTCACTTATATAATGAGAATTTAAATCAAGAGGATTAATATGGGTCACTCATCTTTAATAACAGCAAAGCGTAAGCCATGAAGGCTCAAGCACCCTCTGTATTATACTCCATTTTGATCTAATTAGAAACCATGTCCAGTGGGAAAAGCGGTTTCAGCCTTGGGTATTCCAGCTTCCACAAGCTGCACTAGTAACACAAGTGGCTGCTCTATGCTCCCACTTTAATTCAGGTTAATGGTGGATATGTGCTTTCACTAAGCTATGAGCACTGATTTGGATACCATGCCTGATCGAAGTCTAGCTTCTTTTTCATTAGCTTTTTTGTTTAGTTTTTCAGTTAACATTGTTTGGCACCCAAATGTGTTATCTTGTCTGTAGAACTAAAGTTAACAGGATTTTATGCATTTCCTATCTGTTCACCTGCTTTGTTAAAAATATTTGCATCACTCAAGGTACAGGACAGTGTGGCCAACTCTCATCAGCTGAAAGCAAGAAATGCTGTCTGCTAATTAGTAACTTCTCTGACTAGAACCATAAGAGCTAGTTATACAGCTCAGTTGATTAAAACCATTCACTACTTCCAACGCCTTCTATCTTTGTAGCTCCAAGTCAAAGCTAAATTCTCAACATCCACTTACTAAATACGAAATCAGTAAGGACTCCTAAACTCTTGTTTTAGGCGTGGGAGGCAGTATTCATAGGTTTGCTATACAACTCTTTGTATTAATCCCTTGAAGTTGACTTATTTGATAAACAGATAAGGGAAATCTGGGAAAAGGATTTGGACTTCTTTGGTGTAGCAGCTAAATCGCTTATTTCTTAACACAGGCAAATGCAATGCTCCTGGAATACCACTGAAATGCAAAATAATTAAGCTTGACAACACCTGGCAAATACAATTACAATGCACCTCTTACACTGCTGCTGTGTTCCTGTTTACTAGGGAGAAACAATACATATCTACTGATAGAACAAGGACTCCTATCTGCTTCACATACGCAAATGATGAAACTGAAAATGTTAAACATTTAAGTGGCATTTTAACTCATTTGTGCCATGCTACCTTTCCATTGATTTTTTCCTGAAGCTCTTTCTGCTTCTGCTTATCAGTCTCTTCATCTAAGTGAGATCTACATGTCATAGATAACTTTTTTATGAGTCGTTCCATTTCTCTGCGCTGCTCCTGCCGCTGTTCAGTTTCCAATTGTTTAAATCTTCGCCAGTCGTTAATGACTCCTTTGGGACCTGTAATTAAATATATAGGCATTTTGTATAAAAGGGTAATAAAATTACACCTATCATTTAAAATTCAAGTAATAAATTATAAGTCAGCAGTAAAATAGTGGTGCTATCATAAACTTTTTGTATACTGTGCAAAATGTTGAAATGAAAGTAATTTGCCATTTTACATGTCCTTGAGCTTGTATCTATTTTTTTCTCCTAAGAAGACTAAAGATTATCTAACTAGGCTACTCTCATAATGGTCCCAAAGATTATTCCAAAGATTAGCATTTGTGCTCTTGAAGTAGAACCACCAGCGCTCAAGAATTCCCCTACTGTTAGCATGGCTTTTCATAAGAACAAAAATAATGATGGGAAAGTATGATTAAGTTTGCCAATGCTTTTGTACAGAAGTACATTCGGTGATGTACAATAGTGTTAATTCTTACAGACTGCACCTTGGTGTTACTTTGCTGCTGGGGCCCTGCGGAGTTGCTTTTTCAGGTCCTCTGTAAGTATACCAGTTTAGTAGTACAATTCTTCCATTCTTCCTTCAGGTGAAAGATGTGAACACATGCAGGAAGAAGATTTTTCATTGTTCTTAGAGAAACCGTACAACACAGAGGGACAGTCTTTCATAAGAACATAAGAAATACCCTCTGGATCACACCAATGATCCACACAGACCAGTATTGTGTCTCTGACAGTGGCAGTGGAGAATGGTGTTTTGGGAAAGCCTGGCCACTTTCTGTCTGTTCCTCATGTAGTTGTTCAGCACCCACCTGTTAGGGGTTAACAACTGTGCAGCTTACAGGAAAGAAATTTATGTGTCATCAACCAAATTGTACAAATCAGCTTTGTATGCAAAGCCTAACTGCTTTAGATATAATGCCGAAGTCTCTCAGAGGCGAAGTGAAACATTAAAATAAAGAACTAGCTATTAAAAATAAGGTTAGACTACAGCCAGGAAATGATCAATCTCTGACTCAAGTATGCATAAAACCAGGACTTTCATTGCAAAAAATGAATTTTAGAAAAACACGTGAATCTTTCAATAAACAAAGTATTTACAAAACAATTAGTTTGATATGATGATACCTGTGTTGACTGCACTGCCATCGCTGCTAAGCTCTACTTCCCCAACGCTTTCAGGAATGGTGCTCTCGCCTTCTTTATCTTCTTTCTCACTGTCTTCATCCTCACCCTCGCTACTGCTGTAATAATACTGGAGCTTCTCACCAAGCAGTTTATCATCCAAAGCAGTCATTATGTTCTAAAAAATAAATTAACAAAATAGAGAATGTATCTCTTATTCAAATATGCAGCACGAGACACCACTTTAAATGCGTAACAATAGCCCTCTACCTCCTCAGAGCAGTTTTTTAGCCACATAAGAACAGTTTACAGCCCACTATCAAACAGCCTACAGTGCAGTCAGTCACATGAGTTAATTCTTAGTCACAATTTCAAACTCACTTATGTTAAAAACCTTTACTAACAGAACTGCTTTGAGGCTCACTAGTGCAGAAACACTTTATGTGTGTTCTCACTCACAGAGAATGAATTTTCTAACCGTGATTCAGGATTCTTACCAGCCTCGCTTGGACAGCTCCATGAGGTTGTTTTCCCAGTTATTGAAATTTAAGTTTCCAGTATTACTTGCATTATTTTAATAATGATTTATTTGACCTGAAAAATGATTAGTGTAATTAATCAAATTAAAATGTTCTGACCTTTATTCCTTTCCAGTCTTTCAGAGACAAGCTTCTGTCAAAACCTGGAAGAACAAATTTCAGACTATATTAATTCAAATTGTCGAAGACAATCTCAAAAAAACTTTTGCAGAAATCCAGCACATTTAAATAACAACGCATGCAAGGAAAGAAGTTTAAAGAAAATGTAACCATGTTTGCTGCTTAATAAAAAAGGTTACTCTCAAACACAGAAAACATACTTTCTAAGTATCGAGACAGAACACATAAATGCTTAGTGCAGTCAGTGCTACCGTTTCATGAACATCACTTCCAAGCTAAGATATAACGTGTCGAAAGATCTTCATGTCTGTCATCTTTTTGCCTGTCCACTGACCACATTGGTCATCTTCACAGAAGTCAACAGCATCTTGTTTGTACGGACAACACTGAAATTAGATGCTGACACACTGATAAAGTGATTGCAACTACCCTAAAAATCCTCACTTTTGCCCAGTTAAACATTTGTTTAAACCAAAATACCTTCTGCTGAACAGAAATTAACAACAGTGGAATCCTCCCTCTAAAGCTACTGACAGCATCAGCATTTACAGGCTGTACATCTCCTGCATCGGGAAAACAGAAAGATCAGATATTTCCAAGGGATGGAAAGCTGAAGAACCACGGAGCACCTTAAGAGTTTGGGGCTCACTCTCCACTGACTCCTTCCACCGCAACCCTCTAAAGGAGCTGCTGATCGGATCTCATCCTGATGGAGATGTAAAATGCCTGAGAATTACTCTTTTTTCCAGGGTGAGGGGCAACGGGTGTAGAAAGGAGTGCCACTAAGGTCAGATACGTGGCTGTCGACGTGTGATGCATGAACTACGTCTAAACGTCCACAAAGTGTCTTTTTTTTTTTAAAAAAAAAAGCAATTTCAGTCAAATCAGTTGATTTGGGCTGACGATTCTGCAGGGCTCTCCAAGGCATCCCTATCAATGCGTATGTGACGAAGACACCCCGAGCAACCTATGGATAAAGTAGGGCGTTTAGTTTTTCTGGCACCTGCCAGCAGGTTCTGCAAGAGTTAAAACCAGACGAGGCGGATTATGGCGGAGGTGGCCATGGCCAGCTGGCCCGGGATTACTGAGGCGATTTCCCGAGCGCTGCAGCGCGGCACCGGGTTCAGGCTGCAGCCGTGCCCGGGCCACGGCAACGCGTCGCCGCCAAGAGCGAACGCGGCTCCTCGGCCGGGGCACCGGCAGAAAAACCGGTTTAGTTTCATTAGAAAAGGGGCAAACGCTCCGACCGTCCGTTCCTCACTCGGCTCGGCCCGCCTCCCCCCGCCTCCCGGACCCACCGCCTCCTTCCAACCCCCCCCACCCCGGGCCCTTCCCCGCCTTCGGGCCGTGTGCCCGCCGCCCTCAAGCCCACCGGGGCACGGCACGACGCGACCCGCGCCGCGACCCCGGCGAGGCCCGTCCCGCCGCCTCCGCCTCACCCGCTGCGCGCCGCCTTCCGGGTCTGCCTCTCAGCGGCGCGGGGCACGACGGGAAGGAGGCGGCCCGACGGGACGGGGGAGGAGCCAACCGCCAAACCCCGCCCCCCCTCCCCCCGCCCCCTTTGAAGGCAGAGAGGCAAGTAAGGTGGACAAATAATTTTTATTCGTGCATGCAAATACATGTCAATACTGCAAACTTCTTCCATCAAGTCTCTCAAACACTGAAAACCAGGATGCTCTACTCCGTGACCAGCCAAAGCTAAAACCTCTTCACTTCAGTGCTACAGCAAACACACACGGCACCGCCCCGCCGCGGGGCCCCCCTACTTCTAACACCAAGGGAAACATTACCATTGGGAACTCAAAACCGAAATAAACGGAATAGAATTTACTCCCCCATATATCCCCATTTCATTTTACAGATTTTTTTTTTTTTAAATTATAGTTTTAAATAGAAGCTGAGAATGCGCCATAAAAATGAGCATTAAATCCATCGTAGCGATGGTGCCTGCTTTATACATGATGGGTGTACACCATCTTTTATTTCATTTACATTTCAATCGAACAATAGATTTGCAAAGAAAATGTCTAATACAGACGTAAAAATATTCACACTAGAGCTTCACAATCGGTTGTACAATTGACAAACAGGCCTCTTTTCCCAAACTTTCCAGCTAAGCAAATTTATAAAATGTAATCAATGCAACAAGAAAAAAAAATTTTCTTTAAAACTTCCAGGGAAAAGAATACGCAGTAAACAGTATAAATGCGGACAGCAGATGCTGCAAGCTAACCACAATACTTCTGAGTGGCTGTACAGTGGGTATGTGCAGTACAAATAAAAGCCA
This sequence comes from Astur gentilis, assembly GCF_929443795.1. Lineage (NCBI taxonomy): Eukaryota > Metazoa > Chordata > Aves > Accipitriformes > Accipitridae > Astur > Astur gentilis. The sequence goes on from NC_064908.1 coordinate 19,390,513, forward strand.
CATGTGTTGTATCACAACTACCGTATAATGTACTTGTTTGCCCAGCTAAGAAAATGCATGCATTTCCATGCCTTGGATTAACTGAGATCTACTCTGGATAAATTGATGGGCTATGTGCAAATGACCTTGGCTTTTGGCAGTAATAAATGCAGCCAGGCTCTGTTTTATTTCAGCTTTTACAGCTAAATCTTGAGTGATTAAAAGCTTCCACAAGCATCCTTCTTAAATAACGGGGTGTAGGATTATGTTCGGGTATCGGTCATTTTGATCATTCAGATTTGTTTCCTCTCACCACTGACAGTTTTGTTTCTTTTTTTTCCTTGTCGTGCTCCCTTGCCAGCAAAGCGATGCACGGTGATGACTACTGCCAAAGTCAGCTGTTCATTTATACTGGAAAATTGGGTCATTTAAAAAAGCACATTTATTGTGTTCTGCTTGCAGAAGAGGTCCCTCAATGAGAGGGAATTTCCTAACCAAGGGATTAAACTACAACAAAAAGAATGGACTTTTACATACTATAGATAATCTGACCGTTTCTCATTTTGTTACACTCTCAAATTCAACATCTTCCTTTAATAACAGTCTAATAATAATGAAAAGTCTGTTCACAAATATGATCAAGGAGCTGCTGGCATACAGTGTTTATGTACAGCAACAGGTACAACTTGACAACTTGTGCTTTAAAAAAGCAAACAAAAACAATGTTTGGAACTATTCTGAGTTTAGATCAAGTTATTCTAAGCATTCTTTCCTCAGCTGTTTCTGACCACTGCATTATTTTGTACCTCATCCAGCCTAGTACACTATTATACAAGAACAGCATTCAGCTCTTGAGTACAGGATAAATTAAAATTTCAACTGTGTTATCGAAGCACTAAAACCTTCCAAATTAGACTTCTACAAAGAGCACTTAAGAGCTTATTTAACGTAATCAGCTGTGTACAACTTTTTTTTTTCCTAAATCAAATGTCAAACTTCAGTGTCCCTGTACTAGACTACCAAGAACCAACGCCAGTTTGCTTTGCAAAGAGTCTAACCTTTCCTTTGAAGGGTCTAGTATACATTCTACAATGCAAAATCTGCATAAACACTAAGATTCATTTCTTGTCACCTGTTTACAGGAACAAAATATCAGTAGCAGGGCAATCACTCTGCTATAAGTATATGTTAAGAATGTACAGATAATTACTTTCTCACACAAGCATTCTCCCAGCACAAGCATTAGTCTCTATTAAGACCTATGTGGGAAATGAGGCAAACCAAGGAATGAATCCAGGTAGTGAGGCAACACAATTAACTTAGATACTAATAATTCTTGTATCTCTTGCGTGTGAAATCCCTGCTGTACCCCCAGTGGGGAAAAAAAAAACAAACCTCAAACCAAAACAACCCAAAATGCTTGTCCAAGCAAAGCAAGAGAGCCAATCTCTTTCCCCAATCTGCTATGGGCCTTTTTTTCTGACAGCACAGGTAAGTTAGGCCAAAACCCAAATGGGAATCACTGCTATTAACACACAAAGGTAAGTCACTATATCTCAGTGTCAGAAAATAAGCCCTTCCATAGCCCAAAGGCACCTGATTTACAACTAGACAAATGAATACATACTTGTTTGTATAGGGTTAAGGGCTGAAACTTCACCAAAGCAAGCCAGAACTAGGTTCCCACCTGTAGCTTCTCTTTGTCAGGGCAGTGGAGGGTGTAGTTTCATGGCAAAACCCACACAGTCAGCGTTAAAACCGTATGACAAAGCTGGCATGCTGTTAACCCCCCCCCCCCCCATTGTTTTGCCTGTCATTCTATATATTAAAATTTAAACTAAAAAAAAACTAGCCTCAGTTAAGAACCAACTTTCCATATGAAGTGTATGGTCATCCTAGAGAACTGCTATATCATGGGACCTCCTGCTGCAGACAAGAGTATATAGATACATTTGTTCTTAAATACGCCAGTATGGTTGGCAGGAATATGTTAGGCTTATGTAATTTCACTGGACAAACAGGCAAATGTGTGTAAGCAGCTTATCCCAATCCCCCTCCAGCAGAGCACAACCAAGTTTTTAAAATTGCAATTTTAAAATTAAAAAGTTAAGGTAAATACACAATCAATTTATGTAGTATATATTCACCCTCAGATCATGCTGAAGATGTTCTGTGGAGTTCTGGTGCACAGAGGGCTCTTTCCCTGAGGGCAAATAAGGACTTCTCAAACCTTTATATTTTCTCTATTTTTGTAACAAAATAGCAATTTAAAATTTAAAAATCTTTTAAAAAAATTACATCACCTTCAACATGGAAGATCTCACTGTTTAAATATCCATGAAAGAGACATACTTGTTTGCATATCTGTTTTGGAATTACATTGTACAGCAAATAATAGTATCTCAGAAGCATTTCAAAAGTAATATAAATTCATATTTACAGAATGGTCTTGGTATAAAATATACAACAATCATATTTATGTCTAACATTCTAAGTTAAAGTTAACATCAATAGGAAATAAGTTAAGGTGACAAAGGTGGTCTGGTTCTTGTATCTATTCACTTCAAGTTGCAAGTGAAACAAAGCATCAGTCTAATCCTAGCTATGAGGTGGCACTGGCTATAGGAAGGTACAGCAACAGCCAAAGGAAACTAAGAAAAGACTACTTGACTGTTTTTCTACATACATTCCTTTACATTTGAGTATTAAATAGATGTGTAAGATCTTCCATACTGACACCAGAATATCAAAACTAACCCTTGGATTTTCAGGTATATTTACAACATAATTATTTCATGGACAGGTTCATTAGGAGAGATATCAAACACCAATATTTACTTAGTCTAATCAGTAACCCTCAGGGAAATGCCAACCCCCACCCCCCAGAAGCGTGCACAAAACAGTTATCAAAATCTTACCCGACCACATAGCTGTGATTTTGTAAAATAACAACTCAGACGACCAGTAACATGATCCTCTTTAAGCATTTTGCTAGCAGGAAAAGCCCTTACATGCAGTACACCTGGTGAAAGATCAGCTTGGCTTAAAATATTCCAGTACAATTTTCAGAGTAAACAACTTCACAGAAGTTAATAAAAACACAAAAAAATGTAAAACTTGTCACAAAGAAAAGTAAGAGGACAAACAAGAAGATAGTAATAATCATCAGGAGGGAGAGTCCTGCTTTCTTTTCCAAAAAAAAAAAAAAGTGGATTTTTAAGCTTCTCAAAAAAATATGCCCAGGGCCCTAGTTCATGTGTATTTATGAAAACCAATTTTCAGTTGACATGTCTAACATGATTCTCAGTCACATCTTAACAGGGCATAAATTCATACACTTTTCAGTACTCTGAAGGTCAGATAATGCTATATTATTGTATTTTCAAGGTCTTTGAAAATAAGTTGCCACTGAACAAGCAAAAATTAAACCTGAACACAAAATTATGCTTAACAACATTTAACAAAGGTAATATAACCGCCTTAAATTCCCAATATTTAGTTTAAATTAAAAACAAAACAGTACAAAAAACAGCAATACCATCTTGTTAGTCAGTGCAAACACTACATACAGGGTTTTCAAAGGAAAGCCAAGAGCACCTGATACTTTTTGCCAAGTCATCTGGATTCTATAATCTCCAAGTTGAGAACTATTACTAAAAAAAGAAAAAAAAAAAACAAAACAAAATTGCTGTTACATTAGTGCATAACCTCTCAAAATGGTTGAAATTTTTTTCACGTAGAACTTGGGGAAATCAATACCTAGTACATTAGCTGGAGGACTTAGGCACTTGGTTTACTTCTGATAACTTTACTTGGACAAGTAGCCTGTGTATGTGTATCTACAGTACTAAAGCAGAAATTGGGGGGGGGTGGGGGTGGAAATGGAAACAAAAAGCTGCAGCAAAGCACTGCACCACAGACCTGCAAATAACATAGCAGTGCAAAGCTAATGGTGTGTTAACCCTGTAAAAGTCTCAAGTCCAAATCTCCACCTCTCAGTCTTCAAACAGGAAACAATACTCCATGCAAAGTTCCACAACTAAAGAAAAAGCAGCTGCAACAAGACACAACTTCTTCTCTCATGAAACAAAATAGAGACAAATAAGTTAGTCTTCCTTTCACTAGATGTATCATTGTAGGATCCTGCTAGTTTAAATAACTGAGTTGTTAGTTTTCTACAGAAGCCATTTTAAACAAGAATGGCTCAGATACCGCACCGGATTGCTACAAACTCATAAAAAGCTGCTTTAAGCTTAAGTAAAACAATGTCCAAATTCCATTCATTTGTGGAAAGTGAACGCCTTACCCTAGTAAAGTAAGTTTCTTTTTCTTCAGAATGCTAATGCGAGAGGGGCTTGAAGTATCAAAGAGTCCACAGGAAATGCATGACCCCAATATTATTTTTTTTAAAAAAAATATACATTATATAATATATATTATATATATAAAAAGCTAGTGTAAATGCTTCCATGGTGTGGTCACAAGCTGGAAAGATGAATGCCTTTCAGCTGTTAACCATCCTGCCATTTGCAACAGGCTTTAAAAAGTCATTTTTATCCTCAGACATAATGTGAGCAGTTTTCAAAATGAGGCTGCCAACACTGACTGATGTGCTGATGGGCAGGCAGCTTGCATTGCTAACAGATGTTGTGATCGGCTGACTGAAGCAAGAAGTTACGGGCAGGATTGTTTTCTGCTCCTCCCTGAGGAGAAAAGTAAGTTACACAAATATTAAACAAGTACATGCACAAGTATCCGGAACTGAATTGTGTGCATTAAATAAATACTGACATAAACTCATTTTTAGCAACAGACTAAACATCTTCCTATGGAACGGTATGCTCAAGATGTTAAATGTAGTCTGCCTCATTTTCAAAGGCTGCATTACAGATCAAAGACTACAGAACATAAAACCCTAAAATAGTGTATTTTAAAAACTACCTCTCTATGGAGATTTGTGCAAACAGTATGACATTTAACCTTTTGAAGTTTGTCTTAATTTGTTACCTATAAAAATACTTTTGCATTTTTTTGCTTACTGTGAAAGGTATTTTTAACAGCTGTGACATGTTTCAGTATATACAATTACAACAATGCATATGAACAATGGTACCATCCTGTGACTTTCATATCTGTGACCTAATTCTATTTCTTAAGAGGTTCTTCTCACTTCACCATGTATACACAATGCAGGTGTCTAATCCAAGTCTGAGTAGGTACGTAGCTCATCCTTAAACAATCATGCTTCAACTATTCTGCTGTTGCTGTTTGTCTAATACTGGCACACACTGCTGTTTTGTCTAACACTCACAGAATCACAAGGTCTTCACCTAAACTTTGTCTCTTCTGTTCCATAGATTCTTTCTGGTGCTGCTTTAGCGGATGCCCATTCTCTACAGTTGTTCCATTGAGCAGCTGATCATCTTGAGAACTAATACCTAGCTGTATATCCAGAATCTCCTACAGGAGAAAAGTAGAAACGTCCATCAATACTGTCGCTACCAGCTTTAAATTTTCCTATTATGTTCCACTACATAAAGGTGATGGAAATGGAAGTCTCATCATAAGACTCCTTATTTCATACTATTGGAATGTCTACCACATTTTACTATAGCAAAAAGGAAAAAACAAGTATTCAAAGATGGCAGTGAATGGCAACGGTAGTATAGCCATCAGTTGCTAAAAAATGGTTTATCATGGAAGATATAAAGGAGACAAGATAGTGAGAGCTGTTTCAATAACTAGGGGTATAGGAAAGGCTAAAGATAAAGGTCCTTCCATCCGTCTAATGGCTATTTACACTTGATACTACAGTACTGCATCACATACCATACGAGAAAAAACAAAAGCTGTAGCCAGTACTGTAAGGCAGTATTGGAATACATTATGGAACATGTTCCAGATAAGAACCTTAATTTATTTGAAGTGTACCATACTTTAAAAAAAGGACAATTGATCCTAATGCTTGGGATGAACACCAGAATGTTTTATGACTGCACAGCAAAGGAGGAAACAGCATAGAAGAAACGGGCAGATGCACAGAATTACAAACAATGAAGTAGTAGCGGAAACAAAAGAACACTGGATTACAATCATTTAAATGACTTTACCATCAGAAACAGGTGAGCACAAAGCTTAAATTAAATGAGTGCATTTACACGTAAACTTCAATGTAAAACATTCTTCACTACAGTTTCAATACTGCAGGGGAAGGGGAAAGGAATGGACTCCCATCATTACTAATGCTATGGAAAGAGAAAGAGCAAAAAGCTGACAGCTATGACAAAGAACACGGTGAGCTGTTTTTGACTTTGGTAATATTAACCGCCAGATATCTGAATGAGAAGTATGAGACCCCTAGTGTTAAAATAAGACAAATGTTTGATACCACTACAAAGACTAAAACCAAAAGGCTTTGCTATGAACAATCTACTAACTCACAAAGAAAGTTTAGAAGTATTTTAGTAACTAATGAATGGACCCAGTGACCTCTTTAGACACACAGATTTTTGTACTTACTTCTATTTGTTCACCTTGTCCATCAGGTTCATCTGTATCAAGGGCTGACAGCTCCAATTCAATGTCTCGATCTGGCTTTGTGTCTGCACAGTCTTCAGTATAATCAGTCTGAAAAAAGAATTAATATGTTCTGTAAATATCAAGTTAGCTTTTCACCTCCTTCACGCAACTCAAGTATTAAAGTGAAAACAGAAGATGCATTTCTAGGACACAACATTTCTACAATATAAAAGAGCTACTTAAGACACAAATAGAACTTTGGGCATACAACATAGGATACAAAGCTAATTCTAATCACACCGAAGTGCTGAAACACAGAGATAAAATGAATACTGAAGTAGAAATTTCTGTAGAGTCCACTGGCAGAATGTTTAGGTTTATAACATGTACAAGTAGAACGAAAAGTAATTATTGCATGAAAACGGATTGTCACATTCTTTCCATTTTGTAAATGGATGACTGGAGCAGCAGCATAGCAGCTGCACCTTCTTGATCTCAAGGAAGTAACTGGGTGCAACAACAACAGTGACTTAACTTGCACAGAACTTGGGAATGTTACAACCAAGAGTTTTAACTCGTAGTTAAAATGCATGCACTTATGCACATATAAAAAACTCAAAAGATTTGTTTCATCCCAATTACCCCTTTCTTTACCTCACCATTCCTCAAATCAATTTCCTTGCTTAAAAGATTTAAGGTAAGACGACTGCCTTCATCTAGAGAATTCCACTTCTGCTGCATGGCTAGTGCATTCGCCTCTCTCTGAAGTAATAATGAGTTACTTTTGGCCTATGGAAAGAAACGTATCAGTTACCAACAACTACACTTAAACCTTGTACTGTCAAATGGCAAAATAAACCAGCTCACAAAAAGAACAGTTCTCTTGCTAGATGGAAAACTATCTTATTCCTTTAATGCTCAGCATTTATTTTGTTCTGCATTTGCTGACATGTATCAGGCCCACCACTTTCTCCCCAAAATGGCCTTACTGATGTCAATGGAACAGCTTATATTAGCAGTCCTTAAGCATCATACTAAGTCTTGCAGGACTAGCATCTAGTTAACCTTTATTGATCATTTTGTCAACTGTACTATTTTCTGTAGGCTACACTAAGAAAATTTATTTTAAATCACTTTACTAAATCACTTTTTTTTTTAAATTAAAAATACCACATGGTATTATATCTGATCTTACCTGCTGTAATTCAATACTCAATAGATCTCCAGTGCTGGAATGCTTCCTGTGACCAGACAAATCTGTAACTATGAACCTGTCCCTTTAAGAAAAAGAAGGCAAAAATCTAGGAATTAAAAACAAGTTCTCTAAATGATAGGCTTCATAAACTTCATTAGTCTATCAATGTTAGATTTTTCAACAGAAAGTGTGTGACTAAGATAATGCGCTCTTCATCTTCATTGGGGCTCACAATAGCCCAAGGCGCTACATGAAGCAAACATCCTTATTTTACACATGGTAAGATGTGGCAAGAAAACTTGAGAGAAACTACTTAAGATTGCAGATTTTGACATGACAGCTTGGCAGTACCTGACTGCCATTCTTTGATTAGCTCTCTCAAGGGATACTTTGCTAGTAATTAGGTATTATTAGGTGCATTAAATATTAAAGGCTAGGTTAAAACTTGTGTAGTTTTTCCAAGGCTTTATGCTGGATTGGAAGGAATCTTTTACTTTAAAATTAAGAATGTCTATTAATAGTTCCAGATTTCCCCCCCCCACATTCTGGATTTTGAAGAACAGCAAGCTATAGAAAATGCTTTTAACAACACAGAAAAAAGTCCGTACCGTTCCACATAACGTGCTGATGAAGTAGAATCTGAGCCATAGGCGCTCCATCTTGAGTCGACAGCATTGACATAAGGGACATAATCTGTAATAAATTAAGATACCATTATCTTATCTGTTCTTAAAGTAGGACATACAGGTATTTTAGCTCTTTGCATCTTCACTGCTGTAGTAAGCATGAACAAGATGAAATGCTCATGATGTATGCTATATTGTCATACAAAGCCTGTACTTGTACCTGATACACTGATGGGCTTAGTAGCACTTCCTTGGGAAGCAGTGGCCTGAATAGGATCTGTCGTGTGATAACCCGTGCGGGATGACCTGGAGATTGCACCCCACTTGGAGATGATCGGTCCATCGCTAAATGGGATTATAGGATCTTCTTCCTTTGCCCTTCTCTGAGTTTCAAATAAATGCACTCTCCTTTTAACATCCCCGCTGTCCAAATCCTACACATTTAGGAGATAGAAGATACAGGGACTCATTTGAGGTTACGCAGATTCTTCAGCTTCCCAATAACCTTCTGATTATTGTTGCAAAATACAATGCTGATAATCTGCCCAACTAGAGAGCCAAGATGGGCCTCAATGATTTAACTATTGCCCTTTAATGGCAAACTGACCACGAGAAAGCTGTTGCCACTGCTAGCAGAAGTAATTTTGCTTTTCCAAGCTTGTATTTCCAGGCAGAAGTTCCAGTATGCTTTAAGGTCCTTCAGAACCCTTTCCCATACTTGAAGGAGGCAAGTATAAAAGAAGGCTTGGGATGAGATTTGGTTACACTTGTTTCATTGAACATAAAGGTAGCCTGCTACACTATATAGCAGAAAGTCTCCAAAAAGCATGAGCTCCTACCCTTCCAGAGGTAAGCTGTATTCCGTGATTCAGGCTATGTACTTTTTGTTCCCTAAAGTCTTTCAGTTAGCTTTTTTTTCCTCTCATGGGAATTGGGTGTTAAAAAGTTGTATTTTATTCCACAGATATGTTGCCATTAAACTATTAGAGGATAATGTGTCTTCCAACCAAGAGGTGTAATCTAGGAAAATACTTCCTACAGATTCTCTGAGAGTACAAAGCAGCCAAGTTAAGTTCATGTTGATCATCCTGGGTCCACATTATTTCAACTTTTCTCTGTGAGTGTATTTTTGCTCTTGGGATTAACTTCAAAGGAACGATTTTCTGAAACAATGGCAACGTAACAAATCTTGGAATCCTGAAAAGGCCAGGGATTCATTCATACACGATGGACTATTGCACTTAAGCCAAATAGGAAATGTATTTCTGCAATGGAAACACCTGCTCTGAACTGGCCACAATAACCCTGTATTAACCAAACCTGCCACTACAACATATTCTGAGACTATTTTAGATGCCTCAGAAATTGTAAGTATGTATGTGTACACATATACATTTATATAAAGAACTCTTAAGAGATACAAACAAAATTAAGAAGTCAAAATTTTTTATCCCACTCTAATAATCACAGAACACATTGAAAATTAATTCATTCTTATCAGTTTACAGACCACCCACTCAAAATATTTTGGCTACAAGTTTGACTTACAGAGATCTGTTATTAAAATAGCTGTTTCAGACATCTGAGAGTTTTATTCATGGCACTACATTCTGTCACTGAATACATTGTTTATTTACAAAACTGGGAAATGATATTCCAAACAACTTCAAATGGGCAGACCTACTTTAAAATACTAATAATAGAAGCTATCAACTTAAAAAAAAAAAAAAAAAAAGGCTTTTTTAACCAAACAGAAGTCACTTCAGCATGTAAGTATCATTACACTAATGAGATAACATGCAGAAAACCCCTACCATTAACACGGCATTTGAATTGGCAATCACATCCTTGGGCTCTGAGTCGATAGCATTTATACAAGAGCCAATAGTGCCACAAGACCACGGTGAATAGTGAGAGAGATGGTCTTCCTCAAATTTAGTTCCACTCAAATCACTGACACTCTCTGAGAACTATGGAAAAGGGAATAAATAAGCAATGAATAATAAAAACAGGGAATACAGTCTTAAAATAAGAAAAGACATTTACTGCTATTTAATTAAAGTATCTCAAAAGTCAATCAAGGAGTTCTAGCCATATTCAAGACTTAGGGACAACATAACCTGTCCTGTCAAATTTTAAATCAGTGCAGCTGACAGCTGTCAAAGAAGGGCAAGCTTTGCCACTATGAAGAACTGCCTGGTCTGCCAAGATGAGAGACTGAAATCAGTGCCACTATGTTAATGGCAGGTTTCTTCAGCCAAATACCTGCAGTAATTAAATTGAGAGGAAGCCATGCATTTTCCTTTAATGTATAAGCCAGTGGCAGATAGAAGTATGACTTGGAACTCTCCAACCTGGATGAAAAGGACTAAATCCTGATCTATCTTAAATGTGCCCATAAGGGACTTCAGGTACACCTGCCTTAAAAGACTTTTTCCAAATAATCAGAGTCTAACACCTCAGATATCATCAACAGAACTGTCAAACCACAGCAAAGAGTGCTTGGCACAGTGGTTCTCAATCCAGTTTCTTGGATCCATTTGATTTACACATACAGAAAATAAATTTCACAAGTTAGTTGGGTTTTTTTTCCTTCAAAAGCACACTATTCCTATTTGTTGAGTTTCCATTCTTGTTTACAGAACTTCTCACATAAGTACACAATGTTCTACCAATGCCTTTTGCCACTTTTAAGGGGTATGTATTCTCTGAGACTTGACAAGTATTTGCAGCTTGATTCACTCTACACATCATGTCATAGTGCCATTTGGAGTATAAAAAATCCTTCTTAATGGAAAACAACTGTTGTTTCCTACACAAAAACCTGGAGGTTCACAAAGCTAGTTCAATAAAATTACATTTCCTTTAGTGAGAGTAAATTGAATCACTTCACTTCTGGACCTTTTTTCCACATTCATGTTTAGCATTGCCTTGATATCAAATTGAATGCATTCATTATTAGATATTACTTTCCTTTTGCTGGAAGATTAAATTAATTCTATGAACAATAGATAGTAGGTAGAAAAGCTTTACTAGAAATATTAAATGGCATCTTACAGAAACAGGAAGGGAAAATACATAAGTACTTTGGCTTCCCACCTCTGTGCTGAAATCTACACTGAAGAGAGGAGAAGGTGGTGTTGGAGATGGTGTTGCCATAGGAAGGGTTGACGATACCAGAGGAGTTTTCTGTGTGTGGTACTGCGCCCATTGCTCCGGCTTCCGTCTCAACTGCTCGTCATAACCAGTCTTCAAATGACCACAAGGCTCCTAGCAATAATAAATATAGGCCTGTATATCCTATCATGCTCTAATCAGAAGGCAGATGCTTGCAGGGGACACACTTGGACCCCCAAATTCCCTTGGGTCTGTAACCTTCCACTGAGATTACTAGAAGAATTTGACAAGGATTTGCAGGAGAACCTGGCCCATGTATGGCAACTCCAATCTTAAATATGTAATTAGTTCAAGCAACATGCATGGGAATTAAAGAGGCAGAGGGGCTCTGGTCCTAATGCAGATTAGAGTGGTCTATTTTACAAGCCTATTTTATTAAGTTTAAAAACAAAACAAGAACTTTGTCCAGTCCAGGCCACAAGTCTTGATCGCTGTAACCCCAAATAAACAGAAGAGGTATACGCTAATTATTTACCAACTTTTCAGTAATGACCTTCAAAACCAAGACTACATCCTTCCCCTTCTGGCTCTCACTTACCCTTGGTAAAGGCACAGTCCTCTGTTCATTTGGAGGTTGACAAGCCACAGAGTAATACCCATCCAAAGAGTTGTATCTCTCACGTAATGATGTCTGATAGACAGATGAGTGCATCACATCCATGGGAGGTAAAGAATTGCTCCTAATAATATCATCTCGTGGGTACATCTGTGGGCGCCAGATGCGCCTACTGTCATAAACTGGAGCATACATTCCAGAAGGGACAGGAGGAACTGGTCCATACGGCTGCGGAGGAGGAGGTTGGTAAGGAGAATTCAGTCGATCTCGAGGGGGAAATGTACTGTAATGATCGGCATATGGCACAGAAGCAGGTGGGAGGGAGGATTCTGGAACGTTATTGGACCTCACAAAGCGAGGAACACAGGGAGCCACACCAGCTGGTACTGTTGGAGGTGGTGGATAATATCCTTAAAAATTGGAAAAAGGCATATTTAATGTAACCACAAATGACCCAGAATTTTACACCTAAAACTGTAAACAGTGTTGATAAGTACCTTTAGAAAATGAAGAGTCACACTGTACAAACCTGTTACTGACCCTATCATTTTTCTGTGGAACATCATTTCATGTATGACAACCATATTTGCAGATGTAGTGCTGATGCTTTACCACCTTGACCCAATTTGGAAAATGGAATTTCTCTGCCATTGCTCCTACGTACTATGGTATAACTATGTAACTGAAAAGACAGCATCTTAAGCACTTCTTTATATAGGAAGTTAAAATAGTTATCTCCAAAATAAAAAGGCATATTGCTAAAAAAAAAGTAATTCCAAAGGTCCATAAATAAACACTTCACGCTTGGCTTATTCTTTTTTCTTTGGAGAGGACTGTTTGAACACCTCTACTTTCTGTTTTGAGAGCTTCTGAATGACCCGATGCTGTAACATCTAATTGTTTGCTTGAATATAAACACGCACACTGCAACCTAAAAAGGTGACTGAAACCTTTCAAAAACATTTCAGCAAGCACAAAGATGTTTAAGTCTCACAGTAGAAGCATGCTATGCCTCTGGGTCTGAATCCTTTCTATGGATACCCTCACGGACAGAGCATGAGGTGAGCCAGCCTAAATAAATGCAATTAAATGCTAACAAAGGAAGAAGTAGATGAAAGACCTTGAGGTTTGAGCTCTTCTGGATGCTGAGGTACCAGTTGCATAACATACAGCACACAAAGACAAGAACCACCAAGACTGGGAGAAAACTACAAGTCCCCCCCATACTCAGCAACAAACCAGATTAGTATTCCATTAAGTGAAGATTTGGCTGATATTTAAAAAAAAATATCCACAAAAGTGAGATAAAAGTTACTTCTCAGCATTCAGGCTTATCTAGAGAAAAGTTCAGAGCTATTTTTGATTCAGTGCTCGTCTCACTCACCTGTCTGTGGGTACTGTGGAACTTCATATGACAGCTGAGTCCTGGGATCTTGGAAATATTGAACATTATCAGAATGTGGAGGGTAGACAGGTACTCTAGGAACAAACGGGCTGGATTTTGGAGGCACAGAATTAACTTCTGTTCCAATATTAGGAGGACCAGCTGAGGTAGCTGCTGCCTGGCTTACAGGAGTCTTGGGTGGAGAACCAATTTTACTGAAAAGGATTACCAAGAAATAATTAAGCAGATCTTTACTTATTTCTGTGAGTCATCTCTTCATGTACACTCCCATGTAATGTGGAAATTTGGGCCATGTCATTTCCTCTGGAATTTTGTTTTTCATACCCCAAACTGATACTACTACTACATCTTAAACTTTCTCCTAAGAGAGCTCAAAAGTGGATATAAATGTTTTGGTACGTATCCAGAAGCTTACATACCACTTGTAAGTGTATTCTGGTAAAGACAAAGGCTTCGAAAATTTTAGAGGCTCAGTGCTTCCTGGAGAAGCATCTAAAAAGTTTTAAGGGAAAACTCCCAAACTAGAAGGTTTCCAGGATTATTAAGGGAGTATGCACTATGTGCGCCCTTCTTGTTTTCTATTGTTTGCCATCCACAAACTCCATGATAATCTAAAAGCAAAATGTTGTGCTTGGTTACCTTTATGCAAAAAAAAAGTTACCTACTTTTCAGGTAGTGATTCTGTAGGGGATCCAGAAACATTCTGGCCATTGGCTCCAGTCTTCCCTCCTTTCTTGGTGTTCTCCAAAGCTCTCAAGGAGGTGTCTGCACAGCGAGGTATCAACTGGGGAACACCACTTTCTAGATTAGCTATTCCATTAGTACTTGGTACCATCTTCCCTGTTGCCTCAGGGCTTCCTATGACAGAAATCACGTTTGCTGTTGTGGTTGAGACTGTGCTATTTACGCCAACTTTATTTAGAAGGGGGAATGTTCTCACTGTTGCACTGATTTTTTTGTTCCTCAAGCGATACCTATAAACAAACACATATACAAACACACACAAAAGACAGATGATTTTAAAAGTGCTTATTGTGAAGTTTAATGTATTTGTAAAACTAGCAAAAGGAAGGGATTGAGAAGAACACGATATCCAAAAATTACAAGACTTCAAAAACTGGTGCTTATTTTCGACAATCTGCAAATAGAGCATCGATGTCTTCCTTGTATCCAAAGATCATCTCTCCTTGTAGAAGATCCACTTCTGCAGTTCTTTGAAAATGGATTTCGGTTAAAACAGCTTTGAAAATGCAGATGTTACATACTGTTCAAATAACTCGCTTTATTGCATAATCAATTAAAATGCAATTAACATTCTCTCTCTTGTAGGTGATATAGCCAATCTCTCACAGACACTGAGCCTAGACTCAGTTCCAGGAAAGGAAATTTTAACTTCATATGGGGTAAAATAAAAAATAAAACTGGAATTAGTTTGCAGACATTGCTTTACTGTACCTTCAATTTCATGTAAAGAGTTGTTACTTCAAGAGATTCACAAATCCTTCTGAATGAATAAATGTATAGAAGAAACTGTTTTCAAAATTCTATGGAAATTGCTTGGATTTAAATTAAAAAGGAGAAGGAAAAAAAAAGTCTCCCACACTCACTTTTCAAGCTCTTCCTGAGAATGAGCAAATGTACAGTTTGTTCCTCTTGGACATCCCCCTTGCTGTCGAAGGTCTCGGCACATACTTGTTTTATATTTGCTATTTGGTTGTGGCTTTAAAAAAAAAAAAACACAAAACAATACACACAAGACATTCATCTTACAATCTTTCAGAGATTTACATAAAAATAGACTTAAAATACACAAAATGCATCCACGATGTTTTTACATTTTGCACCTTTAATCAGAAAAACTAAGAAAACTTCTTGCTGATGGGCTACTATGCCATTGTATGGATCTCACTACAGCAAGCTCTGCTGCATTCCATATTCAGAAACATTAAATTCTAAAAATCTGAATGCAGTAAATAACAGTATCATCAATTATTCTACAGAAAAGGCTATAATATTTCAAATCAATAGTAATTTTTCAAAGTTGCATCTTTCAGTATATGTACATCAAGACACATAATGCAACCATCGAATATAGTTACCTGTGGAGTTTCGTGGCCTTTTCTACTGTAATTCTGAATGAAATCCACCAGTCCATGTACCACAGTCTTTACAGCCACCATTGCATTTTCCAGCTGCTCCCATGTTGGAGATGCTGCATCTAAAATTATTAAAAGCAGGCACTATCATAAGTAAGAGTACTTCTAGTACTTCAAAACACCAAGTACTAGGACAGAATTCAGAGAGCCTGAAGAAGAGTTTATGACATACTATGTTAATTAATGGGAATTTTGAAACCAGGAATGCAGGTTATCATCTTAACAATTTACTTTGCCAGATACGAAAAACATCAAGAAATGTTGAAAAAGCTTCATTTGCATACCTGGATTTGGATCTATGTTTGCCAGGAGCTCTAAATGAGGCCTCAGCCTATTTAAATTTGCAGGATCCCCCGTGCGCTGCAAGACAATTGTCAATTCTTGTACACTCTTTGCAAAAGATTCCGGAGATTGGAGCTGAAAACAAAGTGAACGTTAGTGTGCTGCATCTTACACCTGTGAACTACTAATCTTAAAAAGATTTACATTACACTGCTTCCTAAACACAACATGTAGTGTCTTCAGATGGCATATAGAGAGTATCAGTGGAGAGAAATTTTATTTCTCAGCTCAGAATCTGCCCTATGAAGCTTCATCATAAGACACAAGAAAGGGAATTAGCCTTGAACTACTGAAAACCAAAATGTCTTCATATAAAGAATACACTACAGTGGGGAAAACACCTCCATTCCAGTTTTAATTAATATTTGATATGACTAAAGACAAAAAGTTAACTCAAGTGGTTCTTGGATTTTTATTATAACGTTTAATAGTCAAATCTAATCCTACAAAGATACTAAAATCATCCCTTTGACGAACCTTGTCAATAATGGATTGCATGTGTGATTTATGTGCCAAGTCACCATAAAGAAGGGAAGACCATTGTTCTGGTGATATTCGAAGTCCTGCTTCCATGGCAATATGAACAATTTGGGCATCATGTTCTCTCCGCAAAGCCTCGTAACTCCGAAACTCTTCTTTAAGTTGCATCAGAGAAGAATCTTCATCCCTTTTAGTGACCTAATAAATTGTAATAAATACTCCTCCTTTAACAAAAAAAATCTCCAAGTCCATCAGAAAAAAAACAGTTACACAGCACAAATCACAACAGTATTGCTTTTTTATATTTAGCATATACTTTGTTTTCTTCCAGGTATTCATCCACTTAGCTAGCAGTGCACAGGCAGAAATGCCAGCTCTTGAAGTTTTTACAGGATCACAGGTGCAAAACTATACCAACTCACTACTGACAACTAGGAAAATAATCAGATTTGCTTAAGTCACAGGACATAGTTAGATATTTAGTAGTTCTACTAGTAGTTTTTGCTATGCAATATTAAAAGATGACTTAAAGAAACAGGAAAGTCTCTAGAAATTACTTAAATAATAAAAAGGAAGAAAAATTTTAAGATACTGACATTTAAAGAACAGAATATTTAACCTAGAGCCCACTGCAAATGTTAAGTAAAACTCTTAGGTTACAGAAGACATTTGTCATAAAGGAGAGCAACAGGTGTCATTATTTTAATGTTTAGTTTAGTGATGTTGTGATAATCATGTTTTTAACTGTGATTCAAAAAGAAAAGACCCATGGAATTAACTTTTCAGTCTTCTCCAGATATAGAGAGTTGGGAACATTCAGTTTAAACAACCCATCCCTACATATTAAAAATAAAAGGAACTCTTCAGTGCAAGGCAGCTAGATACAGACAAAAGAAAACGTAGAGAGAGTGACAAATGTGTGGGAACACAATGTTGGAGTTCAGTCTGAGAGCACTCTCTGTGCATGGTGTCCCTCTCTCATGCCCGGTGTTGTTCCCAGGACTACAGTACTCCAAAAGTTTTCTTTAGAATGCTGGGAGTGGATTCTAAGCTTTGAGAGCATCCAGGCCAGTGTGGCATGTCTGGACATGGTCAACTCTTATCAATCTAAATAAAGTCAGAAGGGATTATATTAAAATACTTCACCTGAAGCAGGCTAGGAGTGCCTACAGAGTCAGGTTTCATGCCTCTTTCAGAAGAGATAATTTCCAGATGACAGGCAGTTAATAATGAGGGCAGTAATTTCAGAATCTATTCTGGCTTAATTCCACATGTGATCATTTATTCCTTTTGCAGGGAATTTTAAATATCAAACAATTACTTCATGACAGTTCTAGATAAAAATCTTATAGTCTAAACTATTTAAATGTGTGGAAAATGAATTTATGTAACATTTTACAGGTGCAAGATACTAATCCTAGATTGGATTTTCTGGAGCTGCACTAGTTCACAGTAATAAGCTTCAAATATTGGTATTTTACCTTAAAGCATGATGCTCTATACAGTAGCTGCACAACATGACCAATGCTCGTTTTAGAGGCCTGAGGAAATCTTGGTTCTAGCCTTTGCACAACAAAAAGTACCAGAACTTTTCTTGAGAGTGCAGAGCCATCTTCCAGTGCCAGTAATACAAGTTTCAGTGCCTCCTCTTGCATAGCTTTAACACACAAAAATAAAGGACAGGAAGTGAAATATATTGCCAGAAAACAGCAAGGCTATCTTGTATTAACACGGTAAGTAGGAGCATCTGAATCATCTTGAATGTAATTCCTTATTACTTTTTATTTCATTAACCATAATAAAAATAAGCTTTGTAAACATTTTAAGAAATTTGCTAGTTTAGAAGAAGTACTTCGAAGCACTCTAAGCACAGCAAACTTAAAGAGCTAAGACTAATTTTCAGTAATAAACACATCAGTAGTGCAGTTTGTATACTTTTCTCCACTATGCAGTCTTGTAGCCTTTGTCATTTTGGACATCTCATCAACGCTACACCAGGAAACTGGATAAAATAAATATGGGAACAGAACAGGAATGCTATCATCAGTTATTGGAATAAAGAGAGAATTACTTCCAGTTTAAACAGAATTTCCTTCTCATTTCTGTGCTTGCTTCAGCAGCATTCTTAACTAGGAATTTGCTGTTTCTATCAGATATAAACACGATCATTATAAATTTTAAAATTAAAGTATGCTGCAACTAAAGTTAGGCTGATTGTATTTGCAGCTAAAGTATGAACAACAGAGCATTTGCAGTTTCCTATCCAATTCTAATCACAGGGAACAGTACAACCAACCTGTGTTAACATTTACAATGCATTACAAACTGTGCAGAAAGCATGCTTATTTACCCTTCTTTGCCAGGACTTTTTGAAATAGTTCCTCACAATTTTGAAGAAGTTAGTAAGGGGGGGACGAGACAAAAATCAACACAAACTTTAAAACAGCAGATTTTACTAACTTGTCTATGTTTTCTTTCCTTTTCCTTTCTTCCTGGCAAGAAGTTGAAAACCAGAAGTAATTACATCTTCAACTGAACAGAAGAAATTTCCAAAGATTGTTTTGTTAAGGTACACCTAAATATACACTGTTGCAGATTCTATGGGTACCTTACCTGGTCCTAGAAACTGGCATCCTCGTGCCCTGACAGCAGCCCAAAGATTGGCAGAAAGCTGCTGAGGATTTTGGTGCTGCAAGATCAGTTCTGTAACGGTTCTCTCTCCCAGTGATCGAGCTGCCCTCATAGCTCTAACCCGACCCTCTTCCTCCACCAGCTGACAATTCACCAGTGTCACAAGCTTCCTTTGCATTGGACGGCTCAGTGCACTCTGATTCAAGCTTGCAACACCTTCAAAGAAAGAGAGAAAAGGCAAACTATTGCTTCTAATCAGACATTTATCCGAGTAAGGAAAAAAAAGTGTCTAATACTATGTGTCTTTCTCTAGGACTTGCATACTAGTCACAGGTATCTTCCCTTCTCTTAGGCAACTCTGTAACTCATTATCAAACAGAATTTTAATGGAAGTCTTAAATTGACAAACCCATCCTTTGAGGGAAGTTCAGCTTTTAGTACAAAGTTAGCCCCAAGGTAATATTATTAAATAAAAAAACTATTTTGTAAACTTAAAAAAAAATATCAAGTGTCACAGGTGTGAATAAGCTTTTAAAGACATAAGGGACATTTTATTACAAAAATTAGAGGATTATCCCATTGACATCTAAAATCAGTGCTGAAAACACAATGCTGTTAAAAGTAAGTTACATCAAAATTCCACTGTTCAGTAGACTCACCTTTTCCTCCACTTAATGGCTTTAAGTAGAGTGCCAAATCCTCAACACATTTCTTTGCTACTTCATAATGTTTGTTCTCTCCTACGTTACTCAACTTTACTGTCTGATGATCAGGTACCTAAGAAAATGCAAGGGGGAGGAGGAGGGAGAAGAATTATATATACCCAGCTGACCTATATGATATGCCTATGATGGTACCAACATCACTACTATTAATTACATAACACTGCAGATGTACACTGCTTTTTAGAGAAGTGAAAGACAGGACCCACCCAAGGTATGTAGAATATAATAAAGAAAAACAAACAGGACACATGATGAGGATCAGGGTGATGAAAGATTATTTTTGTTAGTACTCAACACATTAAGAACAAAAGTAGGATAGAAAACAATAACCAAGGTCTAATGAGAAGCTACTTAAAAGATGAATTAAGAACACACCACTTGAGAGGATGATCAGTGTACAAGATCAGCATGATTTACTACAGAGACACAAAATGAACTGGCAAGAAAATAATACGAAAAAAATCAAAAGCAAAGTTAAAAAAATAATTTAAGCGTAATTTGGGCATGCTGAAATCTTTAAAGAGAAGAACTAACAAACTTGGTGGAAAAGAACTCCAAGTAGAGTAACAAGGTCAGGCAATGAAAATACAGGGAGTATTAGTCACAATACATTAAATTGTTTGAAAGACATTGAAAGAAGCTAGGAGACCAGGAAAATGAATGTTGTAAGATCAAGGCAGAGATTTGACACAAACTTAGCAATAAAAAAATGAAAGGAACATGTGAACTTGAGAAACAAACCACTTTGACATAGACAGTATTATTACAAATAGCTGTGTCAAGGCATGTGATAAGACATTAAAAAACAAAGTAAAAAGCATCTTCTTACTGCATCCCCCAGGTGTTATAGCAAGAGTAATATGAGAAAGCATATGAATCAGCATAAGGTGAACAGACTTATTTAGTCTCCATAAAGCATAGTACTGATTATATAATCACTGTTTTGCCACTGCTACGAGACAGCACAGGGAACATTCCTGGCCTGATTAGCCAGTGTCTGAAAACGCAACTGAAAAGCAATCATCATGCATATTTTACAAAAAATTTTACACACACGCGCTTCTGAAACTTGGCTGAACAGCTAGCTTCTTTCGAACATGTGACGTGTAGAAAGGAGATTCATTGCAAGAGTATGATGAATGAGTGCAATCTGCAGGTTCAGTTTTCTAACGACAGTTGTGACAGATAACTGTCTATTTCCTAATGGGTATTTTTCTCCAGTCACAGTTCAAGAGCCTTTTTAAACCAGAATTCAGGTTACAACTAGAACATGTTTTCATTTTATGAGAGGATGGTCCTGAAAATGGTGTGGTTGCTTTTAGAGTATGTATGGACTTCTAAATATTACAAAGTTAAAGTCTGACCATTTTTTTTTTAAGACTATAACGATGGTAAAAGATCAGTACGCGTATTGTAACTGGCATGTAAACGATAATAACACAAAGTGGCAAAACAAAGAGCTGCTTAAATCATACCTGGGCTCCAACTAACTGGAGAAGTGCAAAGTTTACAGGAAGCACATCGATGTCTGTATTGATGGCAGTCTGGTCGAAAGGACATGCCTTGCGATGAAGCTTGTTCAGGCAGGTCTTACAGACAGTGTGAGAGCAACCTAAGCTGATGGGTTTGTGCACATTCTCATCAAACTCGTTGTAGCAGATTGGGCAGGACAGAAATTCTGTCCACTGAGCTGCCTGCACAGGCATTGTGGAAGCTGGACACTTGTTTAGCAGGCTAGCAGACCATTATTTCACTGTACTATGTTTTGGCAGCTGTAAGTGAATAACAGAGTATTTAAAACATGCTTTCTGGTCATTTAGAATTATTTTTAATTAAAAAAACCCCACCATTTCAACATTTTACAGAATAAAACCAAATCCTTATGTCAAAGTACTCAAAAAACTCAACTTCGTGTTAGTTTAATAATTGTACCAAAAAAGGCTCATGAACTGAATTAATGCAGACTACTGTATGTTGAAGTCGAACCTATGCACAATAAATAGCATTATAGTTCTTCTCGCAGGATTAAATACACCTTTAGCGTAGGAAGACATTTATTGGCACAGAAAACGTAAAGGCGTGAATCACAATAACCATCTCTCACACTGTCTCATCTAACCTCAAGTTTTCAAAACCCTGAAAGCACTCCCTGGTTGTAGAATGGGCCTGGGGTGGGGAGAGGACACAGAAATTTTGTTTGTTTGTTTGTTAGCAGGGAAGGGGGGAGTTAAAATGTTACTTCCATTTGAACTGAAGTAGAACAATACCTTCCTTCTGTAGATCTTACTCAGACTAAACATAGCTTTGCTTTTTTTTTTTTAAACAAAAAGACATTTTCTCTTTCTGTAAAAGACAAATCAATTAAGAAAAGTTAAGAATCATAAGAAAACACAAAAAAGAATGAGAGATTAGTTTTTAGTTTTATTATTCTCTTGTGTTACTTCAAACTTTTCTCCCAAGAACCTACCGGAGCACACAAGGGCAGAGTTTGCTGTATTTGGTTTTGCTTTTCACATCTCTACCTTACACAACAATGCAACTCCACTTCCATGAACTCACAGCGAGAAAATCTGATGTGTGGAAAATCCAGGTATTTAGGACAAAACTTACAATAAAGCAAGCAATAACTTCAGCTGGCTTGCTACTAAGTCTTTTCTTTTGAAACATCTCACTCTGCGCAGTAGTGCCATGCAAATAATTTACAAAATTGTATTCCAAAGACAAATCTGAATTTGTAGAAATTGTTCTGAAAGACATCCCATCTTATATAACTTATGTTCTTGAAAAAGATAACAGGCCTAAGAAGTTCATTGAAACCGTTTACATTCAAGCTTTCGTCATGAAGATTTAAATTCACAGCTTCATCTAAGAGCTGAACAGCCCCACCCTTTGATGCAATGATGTTGACTTTCTATGCAACCTAGAGACCAGTTAGTTCACTTCAAGGCTATGAACAAGCTTCTCCTAGCAGCTTGTTAGAAACGCCAATACACAAATGTTTTAATTACATGTTTAACATTCTATTATTTTTTTTTTCTGATGATGGGAAAAAAGGTAATTTTTTTAAGGAAGCCAAGAACTTCCCTCCATGTTTGAATTCGGTAACTCTTTACTGCAATTCCATTGTTGGCTGTGCTACAGTTTAATTAATGCTAAAGTATCGGACCATTGAAATAATTACTAGAACACCAAACAGACTCTATCTGTGGATGTATTTTATGTTAATTATGACCATCTGTTTAGAAATTCTATTTAGTACTATGAACACTCAGTGCCCTTTAAGTAACAGGATACTTGTACAAGATGTCCTTATCTCAGTGAGGTTTTCAATATTATGCAGCAATTTTTCCCCCAAATGAATTCCCATAGTAAGTGTAAAACACAACAAACTGAAAGTTGAACCTGTCCCTTCAAAACCAAACTGCTGGGCTAACAGTTTCAACATAAGCCAGAATATTCACAGGCACTGGATAAAATAGATTTTCATCCAACTTCTAGGAAAGCACAATCAAAGCTCTTGCAGGGATAAAAAAAATTGCAGTCCTCTTTAATCTGCTATAACCACATATGTCTTTTAACCAAGGAAATTCAAAAGCAAAACAAATAACAGCAAAACCAAACAATGAGCCAACATGCGTAGAAAGATTTTTAATTCCTCTAAGAAATCCCACCATTTCCTTCAGCGCATCTACTTCAGCTTTCCTACCAAAACAGCAGGAGAAGAGATGCACAGAATTGTAGTGTAAAGCCTTGCAGCAAACACTCTTCTTAAAGCCTTTTGCCAGTATTACCAGAAACGTCAAGATACTAACACCAACACTACTGCTGACCTAGGACTGAGACTGGCATTTTTTCACCTGTCTGACTGCATGACACAGGTAACAGCACGAACTAGACGACTCTGGGAAGTGTGCTACCATCATGACTCACACAGGGAAAAGTTTAAGAAAATGCTAGTACACACACAGCTCATTTGCTAATATGTTGTTGGTCACTAACAATCTCCTAATAAACAGTCTCTTTTTCCACACTGCTCATTAATTATCTCAAATGCAGGAATCTCTGCTCTGAGACAGTACACACATTCAGTTTCCACCGATACTTCAGAGACCTGCAAGAAATAGCCACCTCTCTATTTACAAGCTTTTAAAATATAGTTGTTTGTTTTCCTGACCAGCATAGAAATGAACACAACAGATTCTTAAAGTGGGGGGGTTTTTTAAGATTTTTAAAGATCTATCTCTGGGTATTTAATCATCGTAAGTGACAGATTCTACTAAGCATGTGTTGACCTTCAGATTTCTTGACAGGAAAAAATCTAATTAAATCAGCAAACAGCTGGGGAAAGCTCTCAACTCCTTCGACTTCAAGCAGCCATACGCAGAGGAAGTCTCCATACTCTATTAAGCATGCCAGCTATCCTGCCATTCTTGCACTCCAGTGTGTTAAGAAAACAATCTCACATCTCCTAATTATCATGTCAACTTCTACAAAAAGCATAAGCCAAATGTTTAATAGATTCTTGCTCCTTGTCAGAAACAGTGTATTTCAGGGATGTCCTCTTGCAGAACAAATTGCTCCAGTGCTCTAAACTGAGCAAACACAAGGAGGAGAGCATAATAAAGAAGGTAAACTAGAAATCATTTTGGTTTTGTTTTTAACAGGCAGTACACTCAGAACAATTACCCTTGGTCTATCTGTTCATTCTGGCAGACATGCTGTCTATCTCTACACATACACAGGGCTTCTCTTGCCTGTCAAAGTAGAAGCACACTGAAAAAAAAAAATCCCAAAGAAATGGCTGATACAGAAACTGGCCAAACATACAAGGCAAACAGATTGAAAAGACCTAGTAGTTTTTAATTGAAAGATCTTTACATAGTATAGTCACAATAGATGTTATAGTATTACTATTAGAAGCCACACTTTAGGTGACAAACTGAAAAATACACAAGCCTAAGTTCAGAAATTATATAATAAATAAAACCTATTACAGTTGAGTAATTTTCTGTTTCTAATACAATAACATTTTCCCACTACAGTAATGGTTGCAATGGAGTGGAGTAACAACGATAAGTGACCAATTTTCTCATGGTAATTTTTGACCAGAATGTTTTATGAAATTGGAAGGTGGAGTGGAAGGGGAGAAAGGTAAAGCCCCAAAACCTTCCTCAAACAGCTGTACCATTTACAAATTATGGAAGTTGTAAGATCTAGATGTTCTTATTTTACATTAACTTTCAGCTACCTAATCCCATGACAGTCTCTGCAACTAATCCAAGTCATTGTACTTACTCAACAACCTTTGGACATGATAAATATAATTTAATCCTGATTTCCTAAAGAAACCAAGCTTAGGTGATCATGCTGTTCCACTAGTTTGTTCCTCTCCTACATGAGCCTCAGGACCCCTAGACCATTTTTGAGCAAAACTGACAAGAGATACATCACATCTGAAATGTACATACATTCCATGAAAATTGGTATCTAGAAAAACTTCCAAATTCAAATCCTTCTCAGGAAAGGCTACAGCATCAGGCTCAGCAGTTATCTGTCTGTGTACTTTTCTGATCTACCAGCATATATGCACCAGCCAACCAGAACCCAGCCAAAAAATATCACATTTTGTTCAGATATAATAAAGGGCTATTTGGAAGGTAGGGACATGACACAAATCTGCAGGAATTCCAACAAACCTTTAAAGACAGAGGGCTTGATCTATGAAGAGCAATGTTACACACTTGGCGCTTGGCCTACCGAGTTCAGTATCAGTACTCATAAAGCAAGGCAAGGAGAGGTTTCAGAACCCCACGGCAGGATACTGAGCCAGCACGTTGAGCTGAACATTGCCTGGACTAGCTAATTAGAAATTCTGATGACAATGCTTTATCTTAAAGTCTACCTTTATCCAGGGCTTAGAGGCCTGATACCAGAAGGAGATGTTGACTTCTCCACACCAGAAGGACCTCAGGAGTTCAACAACTTCACACAAAAATAGAGAAAGGGATTTCTTTAGTTAGTGGTGCTAGCATTGCCTTACATCTTAATTCCGTGACCAGATTTCTTATCTACACTAAGATAGACAAATTCAATTACTTTAAAATACTTTTAACCCACGCTTTCATCTTACAAAGCAGCATCCAAACACACACATTTGGAGACGGGACAATTTCAGTCCCTCCCCTTGAAGGTATTCCTCACACAAAAAAGGACTGACTATTCATCAAAGACAACTGCAGCCTCATCTTCAGCTGCCCCAGCAGATGACTTGGATTTTGCTTCATTTTTAAAAATCATTTGTGCACTTTTACTAATCAGTCATTGGATCAAATCTAGGTATAGTTCTTTGAGCAAGGAACAAAGTCAGCGCCTCCTCCCCAGCTACATGCTCCAGTTCCTAGGTAGCATGGTAAGCATGGGTCTCAACCTAAGAAAACTTTCTTCTCTTCAAAGGGAAACAGGTTCAGCATGAGGTAGGGAGCAATCCCCTTCAAAGCTGCACGTTACCCAGAGTCAGGACATTTATCAAAATGCAAGATATGCAAGTTTCATCCCTTTTCAAAGGAAGCGTTGAAGGCTTGCACTCAGTTCGCCCATAGCCTAGGCAAATGCCTAGGAAAAAAACAGAAGCAGCAGTATCACCAGCAACCATGTTTCTGAACAGAAGTGGCAGTCTTGCAGCTCTACATTAGGGTCTGCTCTGCTCAGGTGACTTGATCAGGTCCCTTGTGGGACACAGGCAAAGGAAAATCTAATAAGCAGAGCTTGTATGAGAATACGACATGGAGCAATTCTGTCAGTGTTGAACAATGGGCAAGTCTTCTCTACAGATGAAGGAAAAATCTTGAAAAACTTGTGAAATTATATGGCATTTTCACAAATTAAGGTAGTCCAATTACAATCTCACTGTGGATTTAAGCCTAAATCTTAGAGTTCAATTGACTTTTAATCACTAAATTATAGAGTCTTTGATACTGACTTGCTCTAAATGTTGGCTGCAGAGATCATGGTATTTTCTTTTCTTTTAAGTGGTCTCCATTATAATTTTCCATTTATGCAGATTAATCATTTGTTTGTACTGTAAGGAGGTACCTTTTTCAAGTCTTCCTTCCTAAGTTATGTAGTTCTCAAAGCACCCTGACTAGGTCAAAGACTTAGTCAAACACATAATCAAGTTATCAGTATTAAATTATTCTCTGAAAGGGCTAGAAACTTTTATTCATTTCTCTTCAACAGCCATCATCTACAGATCTAAAAACTAGCTTCATTAAAGGCTTAGAAAAGGGCCATCCCCGTAATAGCTTTGCATCATTCAGCTATGACGGCTTGAAATTAAAATAAATCCTCTTTACAGAGCAGACTTGCTTATTTCCACATTCCATAATGTCACATGTAAATGTCTTTATATCACGTGCAAATTCTATATATAAAGCAGAGTCTTTGATGACCATTAAATATAGTATTTCAATGAAGTTTTTTCACTGAACATTAATGCTACTGGGAGTATCTGCAGCCCAATTTAAATTCTAGGAAAGTTACTGTCAAGAAATATCGGTGACATACTAGAATATATGTCTATCCAGACTATGTTTTGCCAAAACACCTATGGGATGCTTCACTTGCTATCTTCTTAAAAAATTAAAGCTTAGATCCCCTCTGCCTCCTTAAAAGATGTGGCTGAAGAATAATTCCCTATGAACAGTGGTACAATTCACTAATACAAATTTAAGTTCACGGTTGCTCAATGACTGCCAAAGTTCACTCAATTCAGAGGTAAATCCCCCCCCAAGTCAACACTAGACTCAGTGTATCTTCAACAGTTCACACCTGCTCTTTCCTGTTCAAGCATTGCTAGCAGAAATCCTGTTACTAAATTTTAAAAGTTTCCTATATACTTATGTAATGCCACTGTGGGGTTTTTTTTTGTGTTTCATAGGTGTCACTGAAAGGAGAGTTTGTCCTTGCCTCAAGCCCGATACAAATTCAGCTCCTGTAACAGTATTGACTTTTCAGGACTAACTGAAGAGCAAATAAACGAAAAATTTTCTTTGCCACGAAAATCAACCGAACTTACACTGAATGCAGAGAAAGGGAATCTATTTCTAAGCACATCTATTTTGACACAATTACTTCAAGAAAAGATACACCAAAGAATTCCTTACTCTTCATTAATATTTTCAGAGAATAAGGACTCTCATGTATGGCTTAGTTCCCCATGCCTTTTTTTTTAAAAAAAAACAACCTCCATACTTAAACTATACATTTTACAAAAGAGAAACTCTGTATTCTAACATTTTTCAAATAATTTTAATGAAATAATAATTCCTTTCTGAGACACAGGCAAGAAAACAGAGGGTTTCATAAGAGTTGGAAAGCCTTTTTAAAGTTCATACAGAATAGCTTAATATGCCCACAGATACAGATTTTTTTTTCCTTTCATTAGGATTGTCCAGTCAGTAAGGAGAGACCGCTTCTATTCATCTCATTAAGAGGTATACAAAATCTTACCAAACAAAATGTAACGTACACCTAACAAAACAAATGCGACTAGCCATTACCCTCTGGATACTGTAAATATTCTGTCTATTGTAAACCAACGAAACCTTAAATAAAAGGGATCAATACTCAAGACAAGGACATAACTGTGAGATATCTCAAGCACTGACACTAAAATCGTTGGAATTTAATATTTTTGAGAAAAACGGCCATGACCTCAAACAAGACAGGAACACGAGTTAACAAGAAACCTTTTCTTGTGGAAAGCTTTGCTTACATTGAAGAAACAAGAAAAAGTTCATTAAAAAGACATGCAGGTCTTGGGAAAATGATTTATTACAAAAATTAAGAATTCAGTGTTTCACAGAATAATACTTATCCCAGCAACACAAGCTTCAATTTCTAGAATCTCCACAGATGTTTAACACAGACCAAAGGTCAAGGAACAGCATTTTGATTCAGAAGATTTACAATTGTGCTTGTTGGTTCTCATTTAAATTGGAAGGCCTCTTCCACCACAATTACAAATTTACACTCTTGTAATCTGAAGGGCTGTTTTTAATTTTTGTTTCAACATTATGAGATAGCTATAATGGCTGTGAAACAACAAACACAAGAGTAGCTACAGGATTTACAACTAAACCCAAACAAAATCCTAAATTTGCACTTAAAGTGAAACAGACCGACATCAGAAATTTTCCTGGTTGCCAGCCTAAACTTTGCCATTATTTTCTCTCACTAAAGACACGTACCGTTCCACTTTGAACCCTGACTGTAGCCGAATACTCATCACTCTCCAATCACACTGCTGCCCTTTCCTATGCTTTGTGCTGACTTCTACGCTTAACTTAAAACCCTCAGTGCACCTCAAGCATCAGCAGAACCAAGGCACGCTTTTCCTGCTTGGTTGTTTTGGGTGGTTTTTTTTTGGTTCAGACGCTTTAAACGTGACATGACGGGTGCAGTTCTAGGGCCTGTTTTCCACCATGACTCTTCTCCACCATTACCCTAAAGCACAGCTCCACAAGAGTGGGAACACTCACGATACCGCTGCAATTCCCCTCCGTACTGGAGGACACCACTAGAACAGGCTGCTTGCTGCTGCCAAGCGGGCCCGAAAGGGCTGCCACTGAGGTAACCGGCAGCCTCACCGCCTTACGCTCGCCGGTGCCAGCCCCGGTGGGTCTCCTCGTAGCCTCGCCCCCCCTCCCCCGCCTCCGCCAGGCCGCTGTCAGCAGCCGCCGGCCGGACCGCGCCGCGCACCTGTGCCCGCCGGCCCCGGCTCTCGCCGTCATTTCGGAGCCGCCACCAAATGGCTGCCCCGCGTCCCCCGGCTGGCCCAGCGTCGGGAAAGGGGGGGGGGGGGGGGGGGGGAGAGGGCGGGCGGCAGCCCCCTCCCCCGCGCCGCAGCGGCGGCCGGTACCCGGCGGGGCGGGGGCGCTGACAGACCGCGCTCGGCGGGCGAGGCCCGGCCCCGCTCCCCGCCCGGATTCCGCAGCGCCGGGACCCCCGCACGGCGCCGGGAGGAGGAGGCGACGACGACGACGGCGGTGGGGGGGGTGGGGGGGGGGGGGTGTGGGCCGGGCGGGGCCCCGCCGGGTCACCGCGTCGTCGTCGTCGTCGTCCCCCCCCTCTCTCTCCGCGCCGGCCGCCCCCGCCCAGCCCGCTCCTACCTGCAAGGCGGGGGCGGCGGGGCCGGGAGCAGGCGGAGGCGGCGGCGGCCCCGGCCTCTCACACGCCATGGGGCGGGCAGCGCGGCGCGGCCCGGCGGAGGCAGCGGCGGGGGCCTCGGCGGCGCCTCCTCATCGCGCTGACAGCCGGGAGCGCCGCCCCGCCCCTTCTCGCGAGACCCGCGCGCCGCCGCGCGAGAGCCCAACGGCCGCGCCGCGCCCGCCACCGCCCCGCACGTGACCACCGCGGTCTCTCTGTGCGTGTGTGTGTGTGGGGGGGGTGCTGGGAGGGGGTCGCAGTGCATTGTGGGAGGCGGCTGTGGAGCTACCATGGAGACGGCGGCACAGACGAGCCCCGCCGCCATGGGGTAAAGCGGTTAGCCATCGAGATGGCGTGGCAGAGCGGCGGCCGCCGCCGCCAGCGCCCCCTCGCGGCCCGCCTAGCCTACTCGGCGCCTCAGCCTGCTCCTCGACGCGCGGCGCCCCGTCTTCGCAGCAAGCGTCGCTTCTTTCTTTTCCTTTTTAAATTTCAACGAATAACTTGATTATTACTAGCGCCCGGAAGGACGAGGGGATGGGAAGCCGTCCCTGGCGCTGGTGGCTTGTCCCGCTGCCGCCCGTCATGGCCTCCCGAGGAGGTGAGAGGCGAAGCCGCCAGAGAGCCCCGGCGGGGCCGCCTCAGGGCCAGCCCGGCACAAAGGCGGCGGCGGCGGGAGCGCCTGGGTTGGTGCTTCGCCACAGGCCAGCCCAGGGAGAAGCCCGGGAGCAGCACCTCATTCCTCTGGTCACTCGCGAAAATCAAACCAGATTTCTTCACCAAGGCCGAGGCGGTGTAGAGTTGTCATTTCTGAGGAGAAAGCATTCATCTGACAAGTAGGTCAGGTAGACCCTTCGAAGGACAGCAAAAATGCGTTATTGAATGACTGCCACGTGAACACCCGTATTTCTTACTCATCATAGCAAGCCAGAATACTAAATACCAAGGTATGCACAGAACTATTTAACTGTGATTAGAAGAAAGCATATGTATTTCTGAAACAATGTCTTGTTTGCATTTCATTTATTGTGTTATGACAGGACGAGTGGTTACATGTATGGACAGGGGAAACACCTTTAATGTGAACATGTGCACAAAATCAGTTTCTGTTCACAAAGCTTACCAAGACACTCTAGCCACGGAAGAGAACATGCTGTTGGCCTGTCACACAACACAACTCCCTCTCATGTTTACATGCAATACAACAGCAGACCGAGATAACTCGCAACCCTGCTCCCACGGAAGACGGACTTCAAAAGATCAGCCTTTGTTTCACCTTTGACACACAGGAAAATACCCATGCATACACCTATAAAAAACAGTCAAACAAAAAACAAGGAATGATCTTTTGAAGAGTTACAATGATAATCATACACCTGCCAAAAATGCGTATTAACTGAACAAATTTAAGCACAGTTGAACCAAGCCTGTCCCCTAAATGCACAATACATTTATTTACTGAACTACAGTAATAGCAGCCCAATGTAAAAAGGATGGGAGGGAGGGAAGAAAACTTTTTCCTTGTTTTACAACCTCTTCCAAGGACGAAGGAGTTTAAGTAAGTCCGTAGGCACAAGTGAAAAGCTACATACAAACCTGTATGTGTGCCCAAGTTAACAACTGTAAATACAGTAAGGGCAGATGCAGGTATTAGCATGCATTTGAAAATCAGACCCTTAAATTTTATGCAATTGGTAACCAAAAATTAATGGTATTCTGTGAAAACCAAGCAAACAATACTAATCACAAGGTCAAAAAGGCTGTAAATAGTGACAGACTAATGAATGCAAACATAAGACAGCGCTATAAAATGCAATTTTTTTTCAAAATGTCAGGCGGTCGCGCCATAAATGACTCTCAAAGCTTTTAATTACAGTAATTGTCACTACAATTACTATAGTTAAAAATCACCAAAATAAAGCAAATTATCAACTTTGAATATGAAATAATAAAAGAGATTGTGAAAGGTTGGGCCTTATGCTTAAAGTACTGGATAAAACAGGTGATTTCAATTTACGGTTACGCTAGCTACTTACTCAGGGGGTGTCATTTCTGTCATTACTCATAGGGACACCCCAGTATGCAGACTTGGCACGCACGCCTTTCCAGTGATCCAGTACAATGCAGTCCTTCACAAGTCAACTGTCTGTGAAGTCAGACATTTTTGTGAATTTTTGGAGGAATACAGCACTAGTGGCATTCTCAGCTTCAGAACATGCTAGTTGCCTATTTAGAATACATGGTTTTTGAGGAAGACATATGCTGCCTACCACACAAGGCCTAGTATGAACCTGGACCTGAAAATATTGCTGCAGTCCAACTAATAGGTACTTTAAACTCAAAAAACCCTCATGAAACAAGTTTTTAAAAACTTTTCTAGTGCAATTTTCAAGAGATGAAGACAGTAATAACACTGGCGCAGCTGATCACACC
Organism: Astur gentilis; assembly: GCF_929443795.1. NCBI lineage: Eukaryota > Metazoa > Chordata > Aves > Accipitriformes > Accipitridae > Astur > Astur gentilis. The sequence continues at coordinate 19,422,940 of NC_064908.1, forward strand.
TATTACACATAATAACAGGAAACTGCACGGTAGCTACTGTACACACCTAACCCCTCACGTAGTTGATATATAAAACCCCAAGTAATGGCTGGGGCACTCTCGGACACAGGGAAGGAAAGGAAGTGAAACCCGTTAACTGACATTAAAACCTGTTGTCTTGGATTTTAAAAACAGCTAGGTTATGGAGCACACGGGCCAGACTTCTGGACTCAAGAGCAAGAACTTTGTAACAGCACTTCTGAAACTTGAAGGAAAGTGTACCCTTGTGATACAGACAGAATTAAGAACTATCGCTTTTTGCTAATTGGAGAGAATCTAATGTAAATACCATTATCTCATAGTAACAACTGAATTGACTCTTTATTTATATCATATTAAGTGGAAGAAACATATACCAGTCAAAGACAGGTACAGGATAAAGATTCTGCATTACAGGGCTTTCAATGATTGTGATGAAACTGAAACGACCTTTGACAAGTACAAACACACCTATCCAAACACACATAGTTACTGTTTTACCGTATCACAGAATCAGAGAATGAGAAGACCTCTATTTCTAAGCCATTCCTAATAAGATATAAAGGACTGTTTTTCAAAATTAATGTAGAAACTCCTATTATGTAACAGCACACAGCTTAATTTTTCACATTAGTGTATGTATCCAAGATTTGTAAAAAATGAAGGCAAATGTTACAACTCAAAAACCAGGACTAACTTAATTGGAATTAGTCAAATACAGGTGCAAAACACTGGTATGGCAGAAAAAAAATTCAGTTTAGAAAGTTTAGAAAAATTCAGAACTCATTCATAAAACTGAAAACAAGTCCTTCTAATGGGACTATCCAGTTAAAAATGAACTGCAAGGCAATGCTGTTTGTTTCTTTCTCTTTTACCAATTCTCGATTTGCAAGAGGCAATTTGAAAGCCTCCTCGATTATTTTTTGTTTGTTGTGTGTTCTTTCTTAAATATCACAGACTTGAGTGTGAAAACATGCCTTCTTTCTGTTGAAAAGATCTAGCAAAGTTTGGGCAAGTAAGGAGATGATGTCACCACAAATGATACGTGAACCGGGTAGGAATGACTGACTCGCTGAATAAATACAAACATCCCCTTTCCTTAGCCGTTACAGATCGGGAACATCACAGCTCAGGCTTCAGCTTATTGCAGTATCAGTAATAGTTTGAAAAGCAGCAGTGCCTGCCCTTCAAACAGGGGAGGGTAAAACATAATTGTGGGGGCAGAATCAGAATGCATCCAGAATAACAGAAGAGAAGCATGAAATAATTTCACATATTTTGCAGTTTACTTTCAACTAGTAAACACCGTTCTCACACTTACAGCAATAGCAACCTAACGCAGCAGGCAAGTTTGCTGCTCGCAAGGCCTGTCTTTGATCACCAGTCACATATTTGTGCTTCTCTCCATCGCGCGGGGATCTGTACCTAGAATTTCATCTAGAATTTCACTCGGAAGGAGCTTTTTGCAGAGCTTGGCCCCACAACCGCCCATCCATTAATCATAGTCTATTTTAACTTTCGTAATAGCGTTCAGGTTTGGTTTTTCGCTGCTGCTCCTTCCATGAACAGAAGTCAAGTGCTTTTTAAGAGCAGACTTGTGTTTAAAGTCCATGTCGCAACAATGACACTTGTAGGGCCTGTCACCGCTGTGTATATTCAGGTGATCCTGAAGCGTACTTTTGGCAGTGAAGGTCTTCAAGCACACCATGCACTGGAAGGGGCGGATGCCCATGTGCCCCCGGATGTGTCTGTTGAGATTCTTTTTCTGGGTAAATGTTTTGCCACACTGCAAACACAGGAAGAGTTTGTGCATTTTTAGATGTCTAAGATAGTTCTCAAGATGCAGAAATCCCCTGGGACACTTTGGACACTGGTGCCGCCACGAATTGCCAGAATCATCCAGGCTCTGGAACCCATTCATCAGACTAGAAGTTCCTTCTGGATTGTCACTGACAAAAGCCTGAAAGTGATTTCCTGACATTTCTGTATTTCTGCTTTCAACTGTAGAATTTATCAAGGAGTGCTGGGTTTCTGGAAAATACAGATTTGTTTTGGAGGAAGTGCAAGGCTGAGGAAAATGATCATTTTCTACGTTCGCTACACTCATAGAATCCATTCTGAAGATACAGATCTCATCGTCCTTGTATCCGATTTCAACTGTTGATATTTCTGGGGTTTTTGCCTCCTTCCTTTCCGAGATCAAGCTCTGCACTGCAGGCCGTGAGATCTCCCCCTTCTCCTGTTTCACAGGGTATTCTACGTTCACCGGGCTGTCTTCGGAGATCTCAATTATTTCACAGTCTTTCTCTAAAACCTCATCCCCGTTTCTCAGCTCAGCGTCGGAGGAGTGACACCTCTCTGCGGCCTGATTACCGTTCTCCATGGAAGCGTCGATTTCCAAGTACTTCGACAGAGCTTCGGTACACTTCTCCACAATGTGAACCATCTGGAGATAACTCGCGGCGGTGAGGTATTTCAGCAGCTCCTTCTTTTTGACTTCCAGAGCGCCGGTGTAACAAGACAGCAGCAGCTTTCTGCCCACCTCGGCGCTCTGCAGGATGGTGATCCGCACCTGCTTCGACTGATTGAGCAAAAACTGATCCCTCATGAAGGTGGAGCAGGCGGCGAAGATCACCTTGTGCCCCTGGAACTCCGTGTCGTTGATGTAAATGGAGACGTCGCAGAAGAGGTTCTGCTGCCGCAGGAGGTTCATCTTCTGCAGCACGGCATCCCCCTGCTGCTCGAACTGGAAGTGCAGCACCTCCGAGTCACCAGCCATGGCGCCGTTCCTGCGGGGGAAGGCACCGGCACCGACGGAGAGAGTCACGCCGAACCCAGGCCACCCGCGCCGGCAGGGCCCAGCCGCGGCCTCGCCCCCCCCGCCCCCGCCCGCCCCACGGCGGCTGAGGGGCCCCGCTCTCCCTCCCTTCCTCCCTCTTTCTCTCTCTCGCCGCCCGCCCCACTCACCGGCCGCGGCCCGGCCGGTCCCTGCAGCCGGTGCGTGCTCCGCCGCCGGTGCCGCAGCGCCCCGGAAGCGCTTCCACCTCCCGCCCGCCCACTTCCGGCACCGGAAGCGGCTCCAGCACCGGCACCGTCGCCCCCCTCTCTCCCCCCCTCCTCCTTCCCCCCCCCCGGCTCCACGGGCGCCGTTACCGCGGCGGGAAATGAGAAGCGGCGGGAGACAGAGTTAGCAGCACGTTTATTAGAAGACTTGGCACTGCTACAGCGGCTGCCGCCGGGGGAACACCGCACCGCACCGGCAACGGGGCGCGCCTCGCCTAAACGTCCGGTAGAGGTAGCAACGTGTGGGCCCGGGGCGTCCCGGGCCGCCGCCCCCGTAAGGCATCTCGGAGAGCAGCTGCCCGGGGGTCGGGGTGGGCTCCTCCTCGCCCCGCCGCCGGGTTTGGGGGGGGGGGGGGGGGGCAGGCACCGGCAGCGAGAACGCGCCGAGGGCAGGGAGGTGCACCGGCCACCGGGCCCCGCGGCTGGCTTCGGCCCGGCCACCGGGCCGGGCCCGGGGCGGGGAGGAAACTCTCCGAGGGCCGCTGACCCGCCTGCTTTGGTAATAATACGTAGTGTAAGACTGTTGCCCGTCACTGAAGAGGTAGCTAATGCTCAGTCCGTCGATTATACAATCTCCAAGGAAAAACGTCCGTTCTGCCTTCTCAAGCCTTACCAAGTCAGGAGGGGCCGACTATTTTTCCCCCCTTTGTTTTTCAAAATCAAGACTTAACGTGACTTTAGAACTCTCTCAGCAGTTTCGGTTTGTATCGCATTTTGATTCTCCCTCCTCGCCTGTACTCCTCCCAACGACTCCAGAACCAAAATCAGCCCCACACAATCGATTTTTTACAGTTCAGCGGCAGCTATCCAAGTTTTGCCAAAAAGCTAGGGGAGGAAAAAGACCGACACTTCAGTTTCATCAGTTACTAACTTGCAAAACTTGTCTTCTAAAAGAAAAATAAATTAAGGAAAGACTCATCCCTGATCTATACAGGAGGCTGTGCCGCTGCACCATATGCTGCAGGAACACAGGCTACACAAGCTACCACCACTCAGAAAAGTGTTGAGCTTAAACCTCTGGTAAACCTAAGAGTTCTAAGATTTTCTTCTTCTATATAAAATAAATAAATAAAATGCCAACATAAAAAAAAAATCCTAATATATTCAAGGAGGTATTAAAATATTTTTGTAATAGACTTCAGTTATTTTTAGGATATGCAGGAAGTTGTACAGCACATTAAGTTGTGAGACTATCCACTTACCAGCAAATAGTATTCTACACATTAACACACAGATCATGATAACTGCCATAGTCCTCATCTGAATATGCAGCATCAGTAGCGACAACCAATGGATCTAGTCTTTCACTAATCAGAACATTGCAATGAAGACAACATTTTACATACATGGACAATTAAGTTCATCGTAGTCTATAACCGAGCTGCCTCTGTATATTCCATTTATAATAATTCTCACTCCATTTTAATCTGTAATTCAGAGAAGAAGCATTAGCCAGATTTTTCTTTTCTAATACCTCTTCTATACTCTTTGCTTGTCTGTTCCATATAGGGGCAAATCTTAGATGAACTCTACCACCAGTGCACTTTGCACCGTGCCATCAGCGTATTGCCCTCTTAGATCTCCAGCGTTTCTGGAGTCACGCAGCCATCTCCTGCATAAATCTTTTGGTCTGCACCCTTTTGCCAGGACAAAAGCACAGACATTAGTAAGAAGTCACTTTTCATCCAACAGATGTGTCCATTTTCATTGAAGAAGCAAGCAGTCTTCTGCATTTCTGCTTTTTCCTATTTATTTGTGCCATGGTCTCACCAAATGACCACAAGCAGCCTTTTAACTCAGCAGCCAGCAGTCTCAGCCTTCTCAGACGTTGACATTACCACAGCATAGGGTGGACTGAAAACCTACGTATCTTGACCAAATCATTTTTTTGTTTCTTAGGAAACCCCTTGTCTCTTCATGTCAGCTTCAGGTCACCCACAGCTACTTCAACAAGCTGTATTCTCCTTACAGTAACATTACAGCTTCATAATTCCACAAAAAAAACCCCTTCCCAGATAGACAAAGCTTTCAGTGCTGTCCATTTTTCTGCCACTTTTTCTAGCATTTGTACAGTTTTCTTCCTTCCTCTGGCAGAAGACCATTTTATCATGTCCATATTCGTATCTGGTTAGATTATTCACTAGTCCCTTACAGCACGTTGACCTGGCTCTCCAAGCTCTTATTTTCCGTGTCTATCTTTGTTTTGACGTTAGTGCTACAACTTATTTCCATATAGTGAATAAAATATTGTCAAGATGTTTGAACAATACAGAAGATTCTGCCTGAAGACAGAATGCAAGTGTCAGATGCAACTGTCACGGTCAGTTTTAGCTCAAAACTATTCTGAAAGCGGGTGGCTTTAAGAGGAAAACCAGTTTTTCTTCCCACACAAACCTATTTACTGCCCCAGGAACCTGAACAATAATTTTAAAAAGTTCCAAATAGTTAGATTTTAGGCCTAAATATATTTGCTACAACTTGAAAGGTGTAATGCCCTGACTCCACTTCCATTGCTTACTTCATAGCTGTCCATGTAATAGTTTATATAACAGTCAAGTACAGTAGTTTAAGAATTCAATTGCAAAAACTGATTCACAGAATCATCTTGCTTTTCTACTTGAAAGTATGTGGATTTCTGAAAACGTTCTGCAACATTAATGCTTTTTATCATCCATCAGTGTAACATCTGCGTAAGGAAATCCTGGCTTCTACACACACATATCTGAAGATCAAGACCAACTTTTGATAATTACATACAAAACATTTTTTGCTCTAACAGACCTTTGGTCATACCTGTTTAGCATTTTTAACCATACAATAGCAGCCTTTTACCCCCACCCCCTCATTCAAACACACAAACAGTACTACTTTTAGGTAGGAAGCATAATCTCAGCCTCATGGCAAACCTTGTGGAAAAGAGCTGCATTGGAAGAAATACTTAATCCAAATACAAACAGCAGTTCTCTACCGAGGATCAGCCATTTGATTATTAGTCTATGCTACACTTCAACGTAATAAGAGTGCTGTTCTACTGGGAATGGTGTTCCTTGATAAATTAGTTTCTTTCAGCCTGATTGGGATGCGGATAATTCCACGGCACTTTTGAGAAGCAATACAGTATAATCCCAGAATCCCAACTGACATGCCACTCCCGCTACATTTGATGTTTAAGGCGGTATACAAGAGGTATTGCTGAGTACAGCCAATAGCTGATATATTAACCTACAGAAATTGTGCTACCTATACTTCATCCTAGGCTTTGTGAAACACTAATGGTCATGAACTATGCAGGTCACTTAAAAAAAAAAGTATTCTTTGAATGTCCAAGAAATCAAAAAACTTTATGTTGTTAATGTTCTCATGGCAGGTATTTTTGTGGGGTTTTTTTCCAAGTTAACATGGCCCTTATTAGATACCAAGGAGAGATATACAAGAACTAAAGGCGGGGGGGGGGGGGGGGAGGGGGGGAAGACAACAAAAAAAAGAAAAGCATGGAGTTGTTATACTTTGCAGCTTTTAAAACAGATTCTGTTCACAGTGTCAAAAAGCAGTATTTCTCCACTCCAGCTTTGCTCTAAACCCAACAACTGTTGTGGCTTATATGATGCAAAATTTATGGAAGATGGATGATAATTTTTAGTTTTGAAGTGTTTAGCTTGTCTCAGTACATACACTGGTAAGTGCCCTTTAAAAATCTTAGGTATGACAGCATAAGAAATAAGTCATACTTGCACTCCAGGCACCGGCCTCTCACATTCCAGAGCTGCAATTTATTCTTATTTTGAACAGTTCTATGCAACAATCAGCTAACCCTGCCAAATCATTTAGGGTTTTATCTTTTCATAACACATGTCGAGCTTAAAAACCCTGAGAGCTTTTAAGATAGCATTGATTGGCAGCAGAAGTTTCTTGAAATAGTTTAGAAAGGGCAAAAAAGTGACACAAAAATACTTCATTTCAACTGTAGGGGTCTAGGGGTAAGATCAGAGAAAGGTAATTTTAAGAGGTAAGTTTAAATTTAACTATATGGAGTGCTTTCAGTTATCCAGTGCTTTAAAAAAAAAAAATTAAAAAAAATCAGGTTATCTCACAGACTTGTCCTCTTTGCTCTTTCCTCCATCTGCCCAGACACAGAGAGGCCTCTAACTGTACAGCAGATGGTTTACTTGCAGCCCACAGCAACAGTCTTTCAAAAGGTGTTAGTCTTGAGTCTCCTAATCAGAGAGAAATGAAACAATTAACCCCATAATCCACAGTAGAGACACAGACAGAAACCTGAAGGAAGATTGCTATTCACAGAAAATATCAAGTAAGACTAAGAACGAATGATGAAGACCTGCCAGGTTTTGCAATCCAACCCGCCATCCATCCATCCGTAGCCTTTCAGGGCATACCACTAGTTTAGGTAAGAGCCCAAACCAACTGTTCACTCCTCTCAGTCATGATCCCTACAAAGGGCTGTTTCTAATTGCTTAATTGACGCAGGTACTATCATTTCTTAAACTGAGCACAGCCTGAGGCAGCTTCCCTGCATCCAGTACCTGGCTTGCATCAGCTTGCTGACAGACCTTACTGTCTGTAGCAGCGCTACATGTGAATGAATCAAAGTCCACTGTTATGTCTTGAACGTTTCTTTCATTGGCATTGTCAAAGCTATTTTTACCATGTAGCTGTTTAAGATGTTTCCTCAGAACGGGTTTATGCGCAAAAACCATGTCACAGTAGTTACACTTATGGGGCTTGTCCCCACTGTGCAGGTTGAGATGGTCCTGTAAGGAACATTTCTGAGAGAACGTTTTCCCACAGATCTTACATTGGAACGGTTTGATGCCTGCGTGCACTCTCATGTGCCGGTGGAGATTGCCTTTCTGAGTGAATGTCTTGCCACAGAGGAGACACATAAATAGTTTATGCATCTTTAAGTGATTAGCATAGTTTTCCAGATGCCGAAATACTCTTGTGCACTTTGGACATTGATGGTGCCACTGGAGGCCTTTGTCTATACCTCGGTTGTTAGGCCCAAACATATCTTTAGAGGCCAGAATGATGTTATCACTGCCAGCATATGACAGGGCATAGTTGTGGAGGTGGTTTTGCTCTATTTCACTTGCTCTGTTTTCAACAGTGGAGTTGATAAGAAAGTGTTGAGGCTCTGAGGAATGCAGTGCAGTTTGTTCAGAAGAAATAAACTGGTTCTGATCCTTCTTATTCCTAACTTCTGTTACCTCCCCGATGGACTCCACCTTGATGATCTGAATATCGCTATCCTCCATGTCCATACTGTCTTCTGAAGGTTGAATACAAGGTGAATCTTGCTGCAGAGAGTCGTCGTCTCCTTGATGTTCCTTCAGCTCAGAGGAGTCACTTTGCTGTTCACACTCCTTGCTCTCCAACGGCTGCTTCGGTTTTATAAACTTCCAGAGGGCCTGCGTACATCGTTCAACAATGTGGCTCATCTGCAGAAAGCTTGCAGCAGTCAAGTAGTTTACCAGTTCCATTTCAGGAAACTCCAGAATGCCACTGTAACAGGAGAGAAGCAGCTGCCTCCCCACTTCTGAACTCTGCAGTATAGAGATTTTTACATCTCTGGAGTCGTTCAGTAAGAACTGATCTCTTAAAAAGGGAGAGCCAGCAGCAAATACAATTTTATGCCCATGAACTTCAACGTCATCTATATGGACCACGACATCACAAAATTTGTTTTCTTCCCTCAGTTTGTTCATTTTCTGTAACATCGAATCCCCGTAATTGTCAAACTTGAAGTGAAGAATATCTGATCTTTCTGACATTTTGGCACACCTAAGGAAAAGCAGCAAGAAAAAAAAACCACAAGTGAGAATTTTTTCATTTTCTAAAATGCAAGTTAGAAGGGTCTAAAGAAATAATATAAAGTGTGTGCTTAATCAGATGTTATGTTTTATCCTAGATAAATGCTGATGTCTGTTACAAGTTAAAAAATAAATAAATCAAGTTTGCACTTCGCCTTGCAATATCTTTTACCTTTTTTTAATTTAATGCAGCTTGAATATAAGGTAGAGGTGATAGGACAGAAATTCTCCTGAAGCAGTATTCTAAAGAATTAAGATGTTTTCCACACTACTTGCCTGGAATTTAAAGGGAAACCACTGAATTATTTTTAGCAGCCTTTGCTCTTGTAAAGCTTTGCTTCCACATTAAAACTCCTCAGAGATTTTTGTCTTTACCAAATAACAAAGACATTCCTTCAGCTTTTGGTTCTTTATTTCCTTCAATGCCTAAATAGCTTTCATGACAAATGAATTCAAGGTAAGACAGTACCCGGCACTTGCCAGACATGCAAACATCCCTCTTAACCTTCTGGCATCTATCATATACTGCTCCTAAGAGTTACAGTCCAAGAACAATGGCTACAGTTCCTCTAGGACACTTCACAATTTGCAGCAATATTGACATAGGACACATCTCGTTGGCAGTAACTGTAACTTCGACAAGCCAGTCTTAGGAAGGACTACACAAGCTTTGCGGTATCTGCAGCACTGGGTTCAACGCATCGTTTTAGATTGTCTTGTAAGTTTTTTTGCAAGGGTTGGTTTGCTGTGCGTTGTTCTCTTTTTTTTAAAAAAGATCATATAAAAAACCCATTCTGTATGGCCCCTCATTATATTAATCACACCTTCTAGGCTCCTTGTTTTGAATACCTGGGGAACATAGGAAGTCTTGTTTCTCGTCTTCTTTGGAAGATCACTCCTCTAGGAAGTTTGTTCTTGTTTGACAGTATTTGGAATGAAGAACAGTGGATCTTCCATAAAATAAGTATCAGTCTTTTCTCTTTCAACAGTTAAGAATTTAGGAGACTACAGTGATTCTTGATGAAACACTGTTCACGCAATCGTGCCAGAGAACTGGGATTGCAGGAAGTGAAGAAATCACAAGAGACTAAATGATGCAAGATTTAGTGAGATAAAATAACAAAACAAAGCAAAACTTACACCTCACAACTGTTACAACCACCACATAAAGCTTGAAAGGAAGCTTTGAAGTTTACAGATAAAAGCCGATACTGCTCTCTTGGGGCACGAAGTATCAGCTCAGTGTACACAACAGGAAATGGAGTCATGCCTAGTGTAAATGAATGAGCACACAAGACAGGGGTTCAAAGAAGAACATTTTTAGAAGTATCTGCTGATGGTCAGGGTTGTTTCAATTTGCTGATCAGACATAATTCGGAAACATGACCTCCTCACTACTCAAGCCCATCAGGTATATCTTCCAGCGTATGGCACGTGAGAATTAGAAAGGGATTTCAAAGGCCTTCAGAAACAAGGGACCGTGGAAAGTTCGGAAACAGGGATAGCATCGCTCTGCAGCACAAACAGTTCTGCTGAATCTACAGAAAGTAGAGCCGCCAGTCTCTTAGTTATCCTGTCTTCAGTGCTGCCTGACTCATCCCCATTTCTAGGGCAAAACACTGAATTTTACGAGGCAACAGCCTTTGGCAAATATAAGCAGTAGCAACAGATCAGCGTGCAGTATCTTCTTCAGGCGCCATCGAACTGTTTCTCTTTGTGTTTCCTCTTGGAAGCAATGAAGGAAGTCTGCTCGTGAGCCTGTTTTTTCCACCTGGGGGTACTGCAATATAAGCGCAGTTAAAGCGCCTGTGCCAAGGTAACGCTATATCGTGCTGCTAACCTGACACAGCTACTCCAGTGGCTCTGCGTTCCTCGGGCAGGTGACAAGAACCACACCACGAGAAACTGAAAACAGAAAAGAAGCGACTTGCCCTGACGCACGTTCAGTTTCTACTACCACTGATCTCCAAGGAAAAAAAAAAACCAACAAAACAACAAAGCCACCCAAGGAACCCCAAATCCTCTTTCTGGGGAGGCTGGCAGACCGAGCCCAACTTCTGGTCAGCCGCGACCCTCCGGGCCGAACGGGGAGAGCAGGGCTCTCCCCCCTGGAAGCCGGTGCTTCCACCGGCGGCGGACGGCCACCGTCTGCCCCGCACGTACTTCCCGACAACCGGGGAGAACGACGTTGCGGGACAGCTCAACCGAGAGCCCGCGCGGCTGTTCAAAACCGTCCCCAAACACCCCATCCTTCGCAAAAACGGCGGTGTGTGTGGGGGGGTCCCCCCGCCGAAGGGGCACGTACCTGTAGCGCCGGGCCGCGTCCCCCCGCTGGCACCCGCGGCCGCTCCTACCGCAGCGCACGCCGCGGCCTCCGGCTACGGACCTAGAGAGGGGAGGAGAGCCGCCGTGAGCCGCCGCCCGGGCTTGGGGTCGCGCCGCCCCAGTGCCGGACCGGGCCCGGCCGCCAGCCGCACCCCCCGGCCGGCCCCGCGACCCGCCGCGTCCCCGGCCGGGCCGGGCCGTTCTCCGAACCCGGCCAGCGGCGGAGACGGAGGCGGCGGGGGCGGGGGAAGGAGCGGGAGCCGCGTCCCGCTCCGAACCCCGTTCCGGGGCCGCCGCCCGCGTCCCGCCAGCCCGCCGGGACCTACAGCCGCCGCCGCTGCCGCCGCCGCAGCCCAGGACGGCGACTCGGAACCGCATTGTTCGGCCGCCGGAAGCGCTCCCGCGCCCTCCGCCCCGCACCCGGAAGCGCCTGGCGGGGCGCCCGCCCCCTCCGCCCGGTCACGTGGTGGGCGGCAGCGGCGGCCCAGGCCCGGCACCGGGAGGAGGCGGCGGCGGCGGCGGCGGCGGCGGCCGGGTAGGTGGGGCTCGCGCTGCCGGCGGAGGTCTCGTCCGTCCGCCCCGTCCCTCCGCTCCTCGGGCCGCTCCCTCTCCCGCCGCCTCCCGGGCCGACTCCCGCGGTGCCTGCCAGGTGCGTGCGGGCGCTGCCCCGCCGCCGCCGCTCCGGGGGCTTCACCGGCGCTCCCCGCCCCTGACCGGCGAGAGACGCGCGGGGGCTGGGGAACCCCTCCTGCGCCCCCACACCGGCGCGTCCTTCCCCTGCCCACCGGGCCGGCGCTCCCTCCTGCTGCCGTGCCCTCCCGTCCCCTCCGCCCGGCGGGGGGGAACGGGGACGGGACGACCGGGGGCCGCGGCCTCGGTGCGGACGCCCCCCCCCCCCGGGCTCGTACGGGGCCTGGGGCGCTGCCGGGGTCCCCGGTCCGAGTCCCCGGGCAGGCGGGGGGACGCCGGGCTGGGCCCGTCCTCGCCAGTTCCCCGGGATCCGGGTTGTGGGGAACGGGAGTAGGGGGGACCCGCCTCGCTCCTCCAGCCTGGAAACCCGTCGGTGGTCCCGGGAGCCCTCTGAGCGCGTACCGGAGCCGTCGGGTCGACAGCAGTTCTGTCCCGGGCTGCCCCGGGCTCCCCTGGGACTGACGGTGATCGATTTACCGGGCAGGCGCCCGCTTTCCCCCGCCGCGGCCCGGCTGTGTCGGTCGTTGCCTGTTGCTTCCAGGTGCATCCTAAAACGTGGCGTTTCGTTGCGTCCAGACGCCTTTATTTGGTTTGTGTACCGTAACGTCCGTGTTTCTCTCAGTTATTTTTTTTTTTTTTCCCCTTCCTGTTGGCAAGGACACGTTTGTTTCAGTTAAAACATCCCCAGAAGAGAATTTTTAAGGGCTGATTGTGTCAGTTAGGGATGGAAATTAAGTATAAACAAACAGACTGTGCTAACTTGGTTTAAAAACACGCCATCGGCGAAAATTAAGTGAAAATACAACTGGTAGAAGTAGACTTTGTGGTTGTCGTCTGTGTAGTTTTGCCTGTTCGAGGCATTTTGCGGCAGAGAAGGAGAAAAAATCCTCGGGAGAGGTTTGGAGAGAGGGAAGAGATCATGTTTATTTCTTAAGCACGAGTTGGAGATCGAGCACTGCTTATCTGCGTTGTTAGATATAGCTTCATCTATATCCCCAATTTTACTCTGCAAGTTTTGTTAAAGCACAACTTGATGGGATTTCTGAGGTTTTTGGCTGCTTTGTTAGAAAATGCGTAACTGGTGGACTTCTTCTTTGCTGATTAAATTACTGAAACACTGTATTCTTTTTAAAGGCCTCTACTTAACATTAAAAGGTCAAGGACCTGAGCAAACTTATTTTTGTGTACACAGTAAACAAATTAACAAATGGAGCTTGGCATAGGGGTTTCCTTTTGTTTTCCAAATCCAAGTGCGGACAGCTTTTAGCGGCATGCACCGAATGTAACTCTCCTTTTTTCAGTTCTTTCGCAGCATATTTTTGAAGTGCTGTGTTTGTCTGGTAAGCATAACTCTCTGCTTCTGTTTGAATCCCAATGAGAGGAACTCCACAAGTATACAGAGCTTCATCTTCAGAGTTTGTTCAGCCTCTGGCTGCGCTGCCTTTATCCCAGCCTCCAGCCTGGGTTGTGTCCTGCCTATCCCGGCCCCCCCATGCAGACAGCGCATAGATGTGCCTGATGCTGATGGAGCGTCAGCCGCGGAGCGTGGATGAACCAACCGTTCATAGTTAATTCGTTCCAGCGACATTCTTGTGATGGGCTAGCTGAGGCAGTGTCAGCATTTCTTTTATAAACCATGGTTTCCCAGGACCTGCCGCGTGTTTCTGGGGCTGGGGAATTTGCTTATTACAGAAGCCTAAAATTAGAGTTTTGTCCTCTGAGCAGATAGTTCAAATTAAGATTAAAAGCAAAATTATGTTGGTAATAACTATGAATCTGCTAAGGATTGTTAACAAAGATTGTATTAGCTTAACTCCTGTGTTTTGTCTGATTCCTGGTTTTGCATACAAAGTATAATGATTCACTCACAGGTTCCTGAGTTCTGCCCTTCTCTGTTCTTGAGAAGGGTGTGTGTGTGTGTGTGTGTGAAATTTGAGGCAGCGTTATCTCCAGATAATGATATCTTTTTTCTGTCTGGCTTTTGAGGTTAGTGGGAACATCTGTGGCTGTCAGTGTGTTTTAAAATGAACAGAAAACTTAGTATTGTACTCGCTATTTTTTATCAATTACTCTTTTTAGTCATCCTAAATCTTTATTTTCACATGCAGTATTCTTGCTTCATTTTGAGTGCAAAATACTTCTCCTTGTATTTGAGAGTGTGTTGCACAGGGAAGGTGGGTAAAGATCAAACATACAATTAAGCAGACTAATCATGCGATATGTGAGAAGAAGGTTGCTAGTGATTGATCTTTCTTGTATGGTTTTTTTTTTTCCCCCCAAAGCCGCAGTAAAATACAGGCGGTGTGTATGTGCTCAGAAAAAGTCAAACTACAGCTCCTTTCCCACATGTCTGTCAGTGTGACATCACTTTTGCTTTCTTAGGCTTAAGCACCTGGCGCAACCGCCTGTAATGCTGGCATTGTGCTGCAGCATTTTCCAGGCTCTTTTCAGGACTCTCTGTGTATTTGTAAAACAGTTAAGTGTAGACTATGTGAATTGTGAAGGTAAAAAAATCACACATGTCGAAGACTGTAAAGAGCTAAGAGTCCTAAACAATGCTCGTTTATTTGTCATAACATGGCTTTGCAAAGTACATTGTAAATCTTCTGAACTCTGCTACAAATTCCACTATTCACCCACACTAAGATGCTAATGATGAAAACTAGGAAAGCAGAAGTTTGTATGTTTAAACTGAACCATGCTCGATGATATTGTTAAGCTATGCGTAAAGCCAGAGGAATAGAAAGAGAAAACATGTTATTTTCAGTGAATCAATTTGCATTGAATCAGTCACCTCAGCGTCTTGGCTGTGTGCTACCTCCTTGTCTCCCATGTTTTTTAACATTATACTTAGTGTTTTTATATTTTAGGGGGTAGAGGATGTAAGTTTATTTTGCATGCCAAGCTTGCTGACTTTGCTGTTCAAGATGGCTTTTTGAAGTATACCATTCTTCAGTAATTTAGTTAATATTGCTGTATTGTTCTTCTGTATCTGGTGCGTTCTTCATCAGATATACTGTAACTTTGTGGATCGCTATAGGAACTGCAGCTGAAGTACGAACACCGGGAAAGAGATGAATGGGGGAAAAAAAAAAAATCTCTTTTCCTCTCTAGTTTGCATACCTGTTCTCATGCTTATTCTCTTTTCTGCCCTGAAAGCCCAAAACATACTTAGGTTTTGTGTTTTATTCCCCTCTAAATTCAGAGCTAAGGGTGCTACGTCTGCTGTTGACTTAAAGGTAACTGCTGTTTTAAACACTCCAAGAAGTTCACAGCTGAAACATTCATTTTTCTGCTCATCCTCTCGCTTTTTGTGTGGCTGTGGATATTCTAAACACGGGAGAACAGGTGCCCCTTGGAAATGGACTGAGACCAGCCATAGTTACGAGTGCCTTGCTTCATTTGTTGTGCATGTCTCAAGGTGGCATTCAAGCCTCAGTCTCTTACAGTAATGTAAAATGGAAGGTTTTCTAGTTTTCTTTTTTTGTATATTGTTTGCTTTAAGGTCTTTTAAATTCATTCTAGCAGTGCTTACAGGGAAAATTTTGATTAGAAGTTGCAGGTCAGGTGCCAAATACTTGGGAGAAGATAGGAAAGTAAAGGGTAAATATTTTATAAATTTATATAACTAATCTCGAACTCTGATAGTTGTTTTTTTTTCCAGTTGTTTGAGATTTTAACATGGTGATTGCTGCTCCTTTGCATGTTATCTTGAATAGAGAGAGTAAGGTAGGTTTCTACTGTTGTTTGGTTGCTTTAAAGATAAACAAGAACATTTTTTAAAAGATAGTTTGATTCTTGGACTCGTGTTGTAGCATTGTATAACAGCAGCAGTGAAGGTGAATTGCACTGAGAATTAGAATTTTAAATAAAACTGAAAACAGTAACCCAAGAGCCAGCTGTGTTGACCTTCTCATTTTGCACCTTTTTCTAATGGTTTTTTGTGTGAGGAGAGGCCAGGATACCCATTTAATTATGCAGGTGAGCAAAGAAATAAGTTGTTAAAAATTTGTCTCATAGGACGCATTTTACCTAGACACTCTGTCTCCCATAGAGGTGTAAAGACACCTTCAGGCAAATACTACATTATTATGGTGTAGTTTTGTGTCAGGAACTAAACTATGCTGATTTCAAAAACTCCTATTTTATTTATGCTGAAACAAACCAAAGTCTCTCCTTGTAAGGAATGAGAGATTGGCTTCTTCAGAGAAACGTTAAAACTCGAGATCTGCGCTTGGCTGGGGTCTTTTCTCCTACCTCTCTAAACTGTGAGAACAAAAAGCTTCAATTCTTAAGACAAGTTGCAGGTATTACTAAAGAGCGCTGTCACCGCTGTTGTTTGTTCTTGCTTTTTGATTCCAGAGGAGTCATAAGCCTGCCACACTTAATTGCTCTGCTGGTCTTTGATGTGTGCCCTTCTAGGCTGGCCCATATTTTAACGAGCTCATAGGCTTTCTGTTGTTGATTCTGCCATTGTGAGTTTTCTGATTCAGGTAAAATGATCTGTGTGGTAGTCTGCATGGAACAAAGTGATGGCAAGGAACAGAGGAAATAAAATGCATGCAAAGCAAAGTATGGGGATATGGAAACTTTGGTTAACTTCAGGCAATATTTTAGCATTTTTAGAATTTTAAGACTCTGCTTTTGCACCTCGACTATTTGAGCATTAATCCGATGAACTGTGGCTGATTCCAGTGTGGCTGGGTAATTGAGCCTTGCTTGCTGATACATCACTAATAAACAAAATCTTCTTACAGTAGTCTACTACATTGTCCCCTTTCCTGTGCTGTCTTGTGTAATTTCAGTAAGACTTTTGCTCAATGTAAGGTTGGCAAAGTTGGGTTAATCAGGACCTTCTGCTGTTGCAATTCTGTATTGTGAAACTGCTGTAGGGGTTAGGCTAAGCCAGCTGTGCTCCAGGATCAAGTGTGGTGTCTGTTTACACTACGCTACTAAAAAAAAAAAAGGAGTACGCAAAAGCAGAGCATACTTTTTCTTTAATTGAAGTTAATCTTGGTGGAAGGTGTCACATTGAAAGACTTTGGAAATAGGTGAAAGTAACGCTTCAAGACAGACGCGCTATACCAAAATAAATTGCTAAATTGATCCTTGCCTAGATGATCTTTACAGCTGCTTGTGATCAAAGCCAGCTCTTCTACTCATACTGCCCTAGTGTGGCAGATGAGTTTGCACTGTTTGAATTAAAACAGTAAAGCCAAAGGGATATTAAGTGTTTGAAGCTTATTTTTATTTTGTGTTTCAATATATTATCTAGATGGTGCAATAGGGAACTTCTGTAGAAATGTTTTAATATGAATTCTTTAAACAAAAGCATCTTTCAGAATGGGAGCTCCACCCTACCTTTAAGATCTATGCGAGTAATACCAGATAGACACATACAGCGAGTAAAACTTTTCAACATATATTAAGTTTCTCAGCAGGTAATTCTCATTGAAATCCAGTGGATCTTAAAATGTTTTTGAAAAGGATATCTAAATACCTTACATGCTTTTGAAAGTGAAACCCAATAATCATAGATATATTGTTATTCATGAACAACCCACATCCATTCTTCCTCTTTCGCACTGCTTCAGTTGTCCAGTGAAACATGTTTCAGGACTGTGAAGTGACTCGATTGGTAAAGTAATCGGGTTAAAAATAACCCAGAGGAAAAAAATAAATTGTTGTCCTCTTGGCAGATTTCATGTCATATTGGTGGCTGTGGAGAGAAGGGTATTGATAGAAATAAAAGCAGGCTTTGCTATTTTTGGTGCATTGTTCTTGGTTCAGGGAGGAATGCGATGAGCTGTGCTTGTGGATATGCCAGGTTTCCCTGTTGTTTGGCTGCTCTGTTGGAAGCCAGGTTGGGACAGTGCTCCACCACATGGAAGGCAGAACTTGAGGCTGAAAAAGCACTTGGGTTTGGTCATGCTTGGGAGTATATAAAGACCTGAGCCATTGTGATAAGGATATATATGGGTTTCTGGGAAATTAATTACCCATTTTTATCACGGCAGTCTGTTTTGAGCCATGAATTCTGAGAATCTGTGCTGTAGAGTTCAAGGTGTGCAGCTGAACTTCACCTTTTGTTCCTTTCTTCAAATGCCTCTCAGTGCCAGTACCAGCTTTTTAAAATCCTCTGTTGGCTCTGATTCTCAGTACTGATCCAGCCTACGCTGTTCTTCCTGCTTCTTGGAAGTCTTTTCTTTTATTGTTCGTTACAGTACAGAAGATTCAGCACAGATTCATAAAATGCCCAAGGTTTTAGAGCATCCTTACCACAAAATACCAAGAGTTAGATCTAACTCTTGTTTTGGGGGAAAAGAATGTGACTGCAGCATACAGTGAGCTCTGATAGCTACACAAGTAATTTTTGCATGAACATAGGTGAAGGCAGACAGGTTATCTGAAAAAAGTAAATGGACTTTATAGTTCTGGCCTTAATAATATGTCTGCAGGCATAGTGTATGTTCTAAAGGCCTGTTTTGTGGTACGTGTAGAAAATGGTGCCTGACACAATCATGAAATACTGCAAAAAGATTATTAACTTCCCTTTTGTGAGCTATGGAAACCAGTACTCTAATAGTAGCGTGCTGCTTGTCAAAATCAAAGCAGGACCATGAGTGTACACTGACAGAAGAGTTATAACTTGGTTATACTGTCAGATGTGTTACTTTTTATAACTAGTCAGCAGGTTTCTGAAAAGAAACGTTGGAGCATTTTAGCATGAAGTTTTATATAAGTATTTTTATGATTTTTGTTTTTCAGGAGTTTATAACATATTTAATCTCATTCATGAATCGAACTTCCTTTTTAAGTCATGGATGACAAGGCTTCTGTTGGAAAAATCAGTGTCTCTTCAGACTCGGTATCCACTCTTAACAGTGAAGATTTTGTCTTGGTTTCCAGGCAAGGGGATGAAACACCATCTACAAATAATGGTAGTGATGATGAAAAAACAGGATTGAAGGTAAGAATCAATAACCTGAGTTTGTTCCCTATTCTTCTAAATCAAACTAACCATAGAGAGCTTAAAGAGGGACTTCTTTGTTGTGGAAAACTTGACAGAAAGGAGAACTTATTCAGGAATCAATTTTGCCAGTAATTTCTGCATTACTGTTGCTGATGTCAGAGGTGATAATTAGGTTTTGAGTAAGAGCTCTCTCCATCACTACCTGTGGGGTTTTTCCCACTTTGCAGAATCCTTCATGAAGCACTTAGGATAAAACAGACTGACTGTCAAGAACTTTGAACTGTGATTTTATCACAGACTTCAGACAGAAAGCAATATTAACATACACTTGATTTGACCATATCTGTTAATTCAAACATATATTAAGGTTTTCCCCAATGTGAAATGTTCTCTTTAAGAAATGTAGAAGTGTAGTTATAACTAACAACTTAGCATGCATCTGAGAATACAAGCCTATGTGGTAGGCTTGTGTGAATTGAAAGGGCATTGATATCTTCTCACTTTTAAAAGTGCTGCTCTGAAAAGAGATCCTTGTCACTCTTTTTTTTTTTTTAAACTGCATAAAGAAAATCTTTCATCCCAGTTTGTATTTCGGCAGTCTTTAAGCAAAGTGATACAAGTAAGGTGGTCACTCCAAATTCCATCATTTTAATGTGTTGAAAACTGGATCTTTCCTAGAGTGAGTCAAGTTAGTGTGTTCTTTGTGGGAAAGAGATAATCCACCATCGCAAGAGATTGATGTCTATAGTTACACCTACATCTTCAAAATAATGTCTTTAGAGATGATAGAAATCGCATCTTCTGCCTGTTGGACTGGGTGTTCCTCTTTTCCTGATCAGCAGTTGTAACGGAGACTTTATTGACTGTTTCTTGATGCTTTTGTTCATCTTGCTTTTACGTCCCAGCTACTTTCTTTGTTTTTCTTGCATTCCTTTGAGTCCTTGACGAGACATGCCATTATAGTGGCTGTTTTCTTTTACATAGGACTTTAAGCTAATTCTGTTAGTTAAGAGTCTCAAGATCTTACTTGTGCTTAATCTGGCAAAAACATTCGTTTACATTTTATTGCTATTGCAGAAGATTGCCACTTCACATCATAGGATAGTCTAAAAAAATTTGAAATTTTCTTGAACAATCAGCCTGGTTATCTATGAAAACCGCTGAAAGACTGTAAACTCACACTTGTCTTCCTAATGCTGCAAATACCAGCAGCTATAAATACTTAACAATTCAGAATAGTCTCCATAGTGGTGCTCACCTTGAGAATGCTTATGTGACAGTGTATTTTATTAGCTTCCAAAGTTGCGGTGCATCATTTGAGACCCCAGGAGGCAGACACAGTCAACCAGATTTTCCATTTCATCCTGTTACTCCCAAAGAAAATTTGGAAACGTGAAATGCTGTAGTCTGCAGTGCTCCTTGCTCCACATGGGAGCTATTTGTATTGCTGGTCTAACGATTGCCTTGTGGCTGTCCTGCAGTGCTTGTATGACATGCTATATCTTGTTTAGTACAGTCAAAGAAATTGAAGAGACTTTATATACAGAAGTCATCTTCATCAAGCTTGCAAATATTTCAGAGAAGAATATCCTTAATCAATTTCAAACAGACTCCTGAAAATTACTTCTTAAATTTTCCTCATATGTTTACTTCCAAAGTGATTTATAAAATGGTGGCTAAAGATACGCTGTCTCTTGATGAGGAAAGGTTAGCACTGCTGCCTCCTGATCATTAACAATTGTAAAATAAAGTTACGCTCTTCCCTGATTTGGCACTGAATGTCACAGAGCTTTGCAGGTCTTAAAGATAAGCTTCTTTATGAATTTGGTGCCAAGACTGAGCACAATCCTTGAACAAAGTGATTCACCTTGAGCTTTTCAGTATTCTGGCACTTGAGAGTATGTGCTGTTTAGTTATTGGCTGCAATCTGAGTGATTAATGGAAACATTATACCTTAGATAAGTAGTCAGTGCGCAGTCTAAATTCTCCCATACAGGGATCTTCCTGTTAACCTCCTGCCTTCTGCTTCAGGAGGTAAAAACTTTTAACGGAGGAAATGGGAAGACTTTTTAGGTGTTCTTAAGAACAGCAATTGTCTTTTGTTATTGTTCTACAAGAAAAGAGACATACTGTCCTAGAATATGGCTTTGTTCTTGGTATTTTTTTTTTCAGCTTGCAAATAGTCATTCAGTAACCAGTTTTACTGTATTATTAAACTGTTTATGGTGTGCATGGATAAGTGGAGTTGTGAAGGTTGTCAGACATATGTTAAAAGTACTGTCACCGTGATATCTAAAAGTGTTTAAGTAGTATATGGAAGATTAATATTAACAGTACAACGTGAGAACGGAGGTTATGTATTTCATAGGAACAAATGAGTTTTTTTCAGGGAGAACTAATTGCTTTGGTACTTACAACTAAGTTTGTTTGTAGATGTCAAAACCCATTTGCTTTGATGTGCCCACTAAGAAAAGCAGAAGATAGGTTCAGGTTCATGTTTGAGCAAGTGTCTTTCTGGTGTTGTGTTTCTTTAGAAAAGCAGTTTGAGGATCTTTCATTTGCTAAGTGCAGTCTGAGGGTGCTGCTAGAAGTTTAGGCTTGTGTTTGCTGAATGTGATAGGCTCTGAAATTTGTACATCAAACCTAAAGCTCTCATTTCAAATTTGTTGATATGCTATAGTTTTAAGTAATAGTGCTGTGGACGTTAATGCACATTTTAGTTGTTCTTTCTCAAGTCCAGACAGAGAAATATTTCTTCAGAGTACAATCAGGAACCATATTTGTCTTCGCTTGGTCGTAATTCATGAATGTGTTTTGTTTTTTGTCTATGCTGAAATACTTGGTTCAACTTAAAAAGGGGTTGTCAATGATTTTTTTCCAGAAATATAATTGGCTAGCTGTTTCTGCTTTCCATTATTGTTTCTGTGTCTGCTTTTGCTCACTGCCAGTGGGACTGAACTGGATTTATGAAAGCCTTGTTTCTGGAGCACACTGTAGAGCAGGAGTTCTTGAACTACACGGTACAACGAGACCTCTCAGAGCAGAGGCCAGCAGCATATGCATCAAGAGAAGGGAATAAACTACAGTTCTAATAAATCCCCTGTGTTTCTGTAAAGGGAGTTCGCTACCTCCTGTTTAAAGGTCAAGTAAAATTAATTTTCAGTTTTGTGAGAAATGGAGAAAACAATGATTAGGGCAAATAGTTTCTTTCCTCTATCTCAAGCAAACCTACATGAAGCATTTGTTAGGTACGCCTTGTTTATTCTTCCCTTCTGCCCTTAGTTCTGCTGCGCTCTGTCATGCTGCCTCTTACTGGTTTTTTAGGTTGCAGCAAAGTTTCAAGCATGTTTACATCTTAATCTGTGCTGTTCCCACGATATGGTGAATTTATACGGTTGCATAAGAGACAGTGGTTGACACGAAGTTAGTCGTAGTTTGTATTTTAGGCTTTGTTTCTCAGGCAGCTGGTTTGTTGCACTTGACTGTTAGGGCTATGAGAACAGAAGAGCTCCTCTAGTCCAAAAGTATATTTACTGTATCTTTTAGAATTCTTTTTTGAGGGTAGTCTGGGCTGAGAAGGAAGGCTTTCTTAGAGGGATTCTTTTAAATTACTTTTTAAATGAAGATTTTCATGATGAGATTTTAGAATATTTACGGGACAGATTTTTTTCTTTTTACGTGCCTTTTTCATGTCACACCATAAACAACTTAGACTCATGTTTTACCTTCACTACTATTTTTAGGAACTTTTATTTTCAAGATCATGTTTTATGGGGTAGTATCTAGATGCAAGTTATTGATAATGATTATTTTACCAAATACAGTAGACCACTCTTCAGACTTTCGTGGCTTGTAATCTTGATGGAACAGAATGTTTTTTATGTGCGTTTTATGTTAATTCCATTGCAACGTTTAATTCTCACTGGACATAAATTTCTCACCTTCCTTTCCGAAACCCAAAACTGAAGCTTGTTTAATCACTGTGAGCAAAAGCATGAGATGCAGGTTTTTGCCAGAATGAATTTTAACTTCAAGTTACATAAGAAACAGGTCCTGTAAACTAGAAGTTACTTTAGGTTTTTTAATATACAGGCTTTAACAAGGCTGGCAGGACATTATGATTGATTCATTACATTTTCTTGCAAAGCATATAAACTGTGTACAGTAAAGTAACATGGTGCATCTTCCATCATCATCATCATCGTCATCTTTCTGACGAACACCTGCAAAGACGTGAATAATAAACTTGATACTTAAAAGGATTATGCCTTTGATGACCACATGCTTGTGCAAGATTTTTCATTGCTTCCATGAATCATGCAAATGAATACTAGAATTATTGGGAGGAAAATGCAGATCTGTGGATTCCTGTAACTAGTTACAGGTTACTGATACTTCTGTGGATGTACAGCTGAGTAAGGCAGTTACTGTCCTGCTCCTGGCAGATGATCCCAGCTAGCACATCAATGTATTCTAACCCATACCTAAAAATTACTTTGTTTGAGCATAAGTTTCAAGAGCATAAACATCTGACAGATTTCTTTTGTTGCTGCTGTTTAGATTCTGTAGTAAAGCAGTCACTAGGTTTTGTTGTTTAGATTCTGTAGTAGAACAGTCACCAGGTTATTACTTTTTATGTCCTTCCTGCCTCTAGGATCTTGTGTGCTTGGGTTTTTTCTGTACCTATGAATTTCATTTTTTGCCTACTTTCTTCTGAAGAACAGGGATCTGGGACTTTTCTTCTCTTAAAGTAATTGTATTCTGCTCTATTCTAGAGTAATTCCAGTTTCTGTTCTTCTGTTAATATTCTTGTATATTAAATAGTTACTTTTCACCAGAAAACTAATATGCAATTTACACCTTTAATGCAATATAGATAGAGGCTGCAGATACAGATAATTATTTGGAGATTGTAGGTCTGAGTGTAAAAGAGAAGACAGTAAGTAAACTTCATGTTTCTTCCTTTTCCCTCTGAACTGAGAAGTTTATCTTTGGGGATGCGATGGAAATGACCATATGTCAGAATTCTGACTTGACTGAGAAACCTCTAATCTTGCTGTAATTACTCCTGAGACATGCCTGGTAGAAATGCACATACAAATATCTAAGTGACATCTGACGTTTTGCTCATAGTATATTTAATTCATTGCAAAGCTCATCCGTGTGCATGAAGGTGTTCTGTTATCTGTTCCAGTGTTATTTCAGCAATCTTAACTGGACTTCAGGTTGATTTATTTACTGTTGAAATGTGAGAACCTTGGCCATTGCTTCAGGTACTTTCAAGATAATATAATTTTCTACTATGAGATGCTACTTTTGAGGCAGATGGAATTTGCTTCAATACTGAGATTGTGTTATGGGCAGTTTTTTGTCTGCTCTGTATTCTTCCTCCTGTTTTTAACCACTTCCTTTCTTTACTGTCTTGTTTTACAGATTGAAAAAAAAAAAGACATTTTTCTTTAATAAAATTTCTTTTACACTCTTTTTAAGAACTTGGGGTGGTTGCACAATTTGGATTTTATTAGCTGGCATGTAGCGTCTTAAGTCAGTAAGCTTTCAGAGATGTAAGGGTATAGAAATGCATATCTGCTCATAGGGTTGAGACAATAATAACCAGCTCATAGAGTTGAGACAATAGTAACCAGCAGCAGCTGAAGTGATGGAATCAAGTACCTTTCTCTGACTGCCATCTGGTAAAATACTTCTGTAAACTCCATTTCTGTGCTTAATTTCTAAACTATGTAAAGCATCAGTCACTTGCCTGTTAATTACAGAGGAATGGACAAAGAGTTTCCTTAGATACAGTATCTAAGTTTCCTGAAATTAATGTCTTCATTCTCTTTTTAGCTTAGAACTTAATTTTGCACCATTTAAGTTGCTTCATGCTTTCATGTTTACTTCAATGAGTGCAAAGTCAGGCTGTAGGTGAGTGTTAGGAAATAAAACAACACTACTTCTTCTCCTCAACATGATGGCATAATCCTGTTCCAGATTCTTCTCTTTTGTAAAGACTTGCTGTGTTACACATGAACCACGTAGCATATTTAATTATATTTGGCCCTTTCTGGTACTATTCTGAGAATTATTATAGACCACTGCACTGTGGACATCTGTAAGTTTCTTCTGTCATAAGCTAGTCTTTGTAGTTGGTGATTGAAGACTAGATTGAAAGTAATCTCTTCACTTTTTCCAGTGCTAGAAAATTCCTGCTTTGAGCTTGTTAATTTTTTAAAGTAGGGAGGATATAATCCATACTAGTGAGCATTTGCACATTGCAGTTTGTATTTATGGTTGTAACTAGGTTAAATTTGTTAACTGCTGCTTTGGTTGGCAGAAAAAGCCATATGAATGACCCTGTGCCTGAGGGGTGGGTTGTTGGGTTTTTTTCATTCAAACAGTTTTTTTTGTGTCCCAACTCTGTTTGTGGCTCTTAGATTGTGGGGAATGGAAGCGAACAGCAGCTGCAAAGGGAGCTTGAAGACGTGCTGATGGACCCACCTGTGGAAGATCAGTCAAGTGACCGGGACCATGGAGAAGAAGTTAGAACTGATGGAGATGGGGAAGAACCTGTTGTCCTTGAAGCTTCAGCATCCTCTACCATTAACCCAGTGTCGGTGGCAGGACTCCAGAAACCAGAAATGAGTTTGCCAGTGAAACCATCTGAGGGAGGTTAGAAAGAAAATGTGGAATGCCTGGTGGTATCTTATGAGCTAGGTTTTTATGGGGAAAGGAAGGAGAATTTATGTACAGGTGTGTCCACCAACCTTTCCCCATTTCTCCCGTTATAATCAACTAGTGCAGTAAAAGCCAGGTTATGTGATACAAGAGTTAGCATACGCTGAACTGTCCTCTCTTCTGAAGACACTTGCTATACTAGCCTTGAGAGGTACTATGATTTCTTACCTGGCTGTATAAAATTTTAGTCTCTTTAGCTCGTCTATGCATCTTATTGCTGTAATGAAAATCAATGCACTCTTACATTGAAAAGAAGCCCTCTGAGTGAACTGGTTGTAGAGTTGGGATAGCTGAGTTGCTCTCTGCCATCAGCAACTCACTTTCAGGCAGGGTTTTCCTATAGTATTTTGTCCTGACCTGACTTTCTGTAATGTGTTTCTTGGTCGCTTTTGTCATTTAGTTAGAGATGAGTCAATCTCTGATAATTTTCTTACATATACCTTGTTTTGCTTCTTATGTTCCACTTTGTGTCTTACCCTAGACTGTGAGGATTTGAGCCCTTTTACGCCTATGACAGATGAGGACAGCGTGGTGTTTAGCAAGCTCACCTACTTAGGTTGTGCCTCTGTGAATGCTCCCCGGAGTGAAGTGGAGGCCCTCAGAATGATGTCCATCTTACGAAGCCAGTGCCAGATTTCTTTAGATGTGACTCTGTCAGTGCCTAATGTCTCTGAAGGAACAGTGAGGTATGAAGCTCACTCAGGTGTACTCCATGACTATGTGCATTTAATCTTATTTCCTTTTAGCAAAGGAAACAAGCTACCAGTTTACCTGGGACAAGACATGAGCAACTTGGGATTTGGTTTAGTGGAAAATGTGGGTTTTAAAGAGATCTGAGAAAAGTGATGCTTTGAATTTGTTTACCAAAGACATTTTATGTTCAAGGATCAGTATGAAATACTATGATGATCCAAGGTGTCCCCAAAGCCATAGTGGGAGTGGTTATTGATGAAGAATTTGGAAATAGCCTGGAAAGTGTTTAGTTTGTAGGGCTGGAAAATGGCTGATACACAAGGCTTAACAGAGATGAGGCTATCCATTGCTGTGTATTAGTATAGTTTTTGAAGGCTAAGCTCTGAAAACTATGGGGAAATTATTGGAGGAAATGTCTGTTGCATTGTTCTTTTTTATGCTGTTCAATTTATATATAATTATTCTGGTCAAGTTTTGCAGTAAATGTCAGTCACGAGCTAGTTTCTTTGTGATGTACTTTCGCCAGTAGCTATGACATTGTTAAAGCTTGCAAGTTAACATCTGGCTGAAATAATTGTTCCGAAGGTGCAAGCTTTGGGGTTTTTTTCCTCTTTCTCTCATTTAACAGACTTTTAGATCCTCAGACGAACACAGAAATAGCAAATTATCCAATCTATAAAATCCTTTTCTGTGTACGAGGGCATGATGGAACCCCTGAAAGTGATTGCTTTGCTTTCACTGAAAGCCACTACAATGCAGAACTCTTCAGGATTCATGTCTTCCGATGTGAAATCCAAGAGGCTGTAAGTTGAATCTTTTTGTCAAATGATAAATATGTACATGTAAATGTTATTACTGAAATGACATTGAAGTATTTCAGGCACGTTAGAAGTAATGTAATTCATCACTTTTGGCTTTTTTTCTACCCCAAGTTAAGATAATTATAGAAACCTTAGGTATGAAATAAGAATGCATGTTTAATAGTTTATCCTTTTAAGAAGCGTAGAAAACCAGTTAATTAGATGCTAAAGCTGAGTTATTTTTGTACAGTTACTTCTCATTTTATTCTTTAGTGAAAATTCAGGTAGGTTTCAGACGATGCATTCTGTATGTCTGTGGCTTTCTGATCTTTCTTTGGTGCTGTCTAAACACAGGTGAGCCGAATACTGTACAGCTTTGCCACTGCCTTCCGTCGTTCTGCCAAACAAACTCCGCTCTCAGCCATTGCCACCCCACAGACTCCGGACAGTGATATTTTCACCTTCTCCGTGTCACTGGAAATCAAAGAAGATGATGGGAAAGGTTATTTCAGGTATAGATTCTTTATTCCTGTGCGTGCAGCGTCTGGTTCTGTTGGAAAGTGAGTGAATAAAGAGTGTGAGTCTGAGGTGGTCGCTAAATTCCCTTTTTGAAAGTTTCCTATTCTAGTTTAAATGAATCCCAGACATAAACATTTTTGGGAAGTAAAACAGTGATGTCCCTCTGGACTATTTCATCTTTGTTGTTGAACTGATCCTGGTGCTACCTGCAAAGTGCTTCTTATAGTTTGTATTTTTCTTTTGTCTTTAAACCCTTTTCTGTGCAATGTGTTTTAAGTTGTGTTCAGCTGAATTGCTGCTGAAGCTGAAAATGCATCATTGTGACTGTGCTCTCATATCCAGAGTTGTGCATGTTTTCGGCCAGGTTTTCAAAGGTGCTGAGGATGTGTGAATTAGTGCAGGAGGCATAAGGGTGCATATTTTTAATAATGTCTCATGAAAGAAAGCACAGAAAATTAGAAACTCTGAAAACCTCAATTTTTAATATAATTTTGCTGATCCCCAAAAGATAAGTTACTCTCCAGAGAAATATTCAGCCAAATCTGTTTGTCACAAGATGCATTTACTTTTAAGATCTAGTACAGGGTTATTACTGCTTCATCAGTTGAGAGCTTGATGATCAAGATCTCAGATTTGTTCCCACATTGGTGTTCCAGAAATAAATAAAGGTGTAGTTGTCCATCACGTGTTTTTTGGTTCCAGAGATATGGCTCTGTATGCAACCCAGTATCAGAAAACAACCATATGATTATGAATTTGTGATCAGCAAGTGTCTAGAATTCAACAATGTTGTTTAAAACCCTTTCTTGAATAGTTGTTTACTTACAGTCATAGGAAAGATGTTTGTGTAGAGGCAGAAGGTAACTATACAGGAACGTAAAGACCACTTTGCATTTTAACTTTGGTCATTAGGTTTGATTTTGCTCTATGAATGGGATAAATTCAATTTAATCTTTCTTAAAATATGTTGAACCAAGAGAATTCTCTAGTGATGTTTGAAAGCAGAATGTAATAGAACAAATCATACATGCTGGACTTCTTCCTCTTTACATGATAGTGCTTTGGTAGTTACTGGAGTTGCATAGTTCGGGCTGAAATCTTCCAGTGCTGCCCAGGAAAGGTAAATTTCTTGAATCACATTGCCTATGTAGACATGGTGTTATTTTTATCCTAGTGAAAACCCAGCTTTCCTTATTTCCCCCTTGTGATTGCAACTTCTAGTTGCATCATGCATTTTAAGAATATGAAGGATAAATCCTTCATCCGTACCCATTTCCCTGTGATTTCTTAGCATTGTTCTCTGTATTAGTTATTGAAAGCAGAAAAGAAGGCAGAATTCAACTTTGTTCTCAAAGATCATCATTAGTTCTCCTTGGTTTTGCTGTGATCTGTTTCATTAAGATACTCACCCGATCTGATCTGTAGTGTTTCTTTATCAGTCAAAAAAGATTTACGAACAGAGCTTGCCTCTGTTTCTAATGGGTTCTGTTTTCTGACCGAGTTCTCAAAATTTAATTTAATTTTTCCTCTTTTTTTCTTTTTTTCCTGAACCAGGTGTTATTAGCAAGTGGTAGTGCAGGGTGAGAGTATTAGAGCAGCTTTTCACATTGTATTGGCTAATGCTGTTTTCATGTTAAGTCTGATGGTGGATAACCTTGGTTTCTAAAAAGACCTTTTTTAGTTTATGCTAAAAAGTTATTTTTCTGCTTAGCCTACACCCAGTGCCTTTAGATGTTTTATATAACCATTTATAGTGTTCTGTAATTGCTGAAGTGTCTTTATTTCAGTACAGCATGTGTGCCAAATACTCTGACTTGTTGAGCACTTTGGCTCCTAGCCACAGCTTCAGAGATGTTTCTCTTCTGGGTTTTACATCCAGCTCTAGTTTTATTTATTGAGTGAATAAATCCCATTTAATAATCCAGTAGTTATTCAGCACTCCAAAGGACTGCTCAAGTGTTGAAACTGAAAAATGATTTAGCTTAGGGCCTGGGCCTGAGCCTGAAAAGATACTGAGGGCTGTCAGGCTTGGATGCAGCAGCGGCCGCTGAGGTGCACGGCCGGCAGAAGCGTGGCTGCAGCACACGGGGATACTCCAGGTGAAGTTCAATCTTGCTGGCTTGGTGCTAATGTCAGCATAGCCACAGCAGTGCAGGTAGTGTAAGCCAGCCTAGGATTTGATGCTTATGTGGTTTCCAGAAGTTGTGCTGCTAAGAACTGTTTCAGTCCTAGCCAGCACGGGTATGTCGGCATGGACTCTAGGCTGAACCTCAGCCTTTGCTATGGAGATGTATCTAAAGATCTTTTCAGCCACAAAAATACAGCTGCATTAGGAGTGGAACAGGGCATTTGTTTAAAAGCTATGTACCTACTCTGTACAAGGTGAAGAAAAGTGGATTTTTGCCGCCAGCTAAGCAGAACCCTACCTACATTGGGTGTACAGTACAGGTTTTAGTTCCAGTAGCAAATTTTATCAGTTTGATGTTAATCCTCGTATGACCCTTTGCGTGCAGACCCATACTCACCTGGAACTTGAGAGAACACTTTCCACATACTCAGTCTCTGATCTCAGTCTTTTAATGTACCTGACCCTGTCTTGGCTCATCTACCTTCACTTGTCACTCTGGGTCACTAGTAGTGCATTTCTGTCATGCTGGGGAAATGAGGTCTGATGGCATGTACTAGCTCTAAGTATGTAAATCCACTGTCCTGACCCTGGAGACAAAACTCCTGCTGACAGTTAAAGGCAGTCTGTTATTCCCTGGCCTGGGTAAGCACCCACTGTCAGAAAATAAACCCAAGTTTTGTTTGAGGTGTTAAATTATGGGCAATATTCCACTGTCCATTTTGCAACTCCTGGGGGTAACAATGCATGGTTTGAAAGTCTGAAATAAAATAAGTATTATTTTTATATCCAAGAGAAAAGTGAACATGCAGTTGACTTGAAAAGAAAGTCAAAACCCAACAGTCTCAATTTGTCCAGTATTTAATGTAACTGCGCTGCTCAACAGGGAATATTGATGGTAAAACTTTAGCGTGTGTATTGGCATTGAAGTGTAATTCTAGGTTTTTCCACCACGCTATCCCCTCTTTTTGCAGCATTTAGGAGAAGGGGCGCTCTGGAGAAAAAATAAGGGAAATAGTCTAAAGATTGGTGTACTTTCTTGGTTTGTTGGCTTATCATGTGCTCCAGCAGTCACCTCCCTTGTGAAAGCAAGCAATATGCAGTTTCTTATAAGTAATTGCTTAACGAATAATACTTGCATGTTATGTGGGGAATCAATATTTAGAAACTTTCTTGAAATGCTGATGGAAGTCTAACAACACTAAGCCACACAGTATAAAATCATGGGTTTTATTCTGCAAACTAAGTGTCCTTGTTTTTCACCTAATAATGGTAAAATAACATCACGTAATCATGTTGCCATTTCTTTCATGTTAATGATTGCAGTGTGCAAGGAAGAAAGGTCCTGAGTGCTTTTGTGTAAAAAGCTGGCTTCACCAAGTGTCTGTTGCTGGTTTTGATACATGCAAGGAATACAGATAAATGACGCTCTGAGGTTTTTGGTTTTGTTTTGTTTTGTTTTTTTTTCCTGGTAAATAACAGTGCGGTTCCCAAAGACAAGGATAGGCAATGCTTTAAACTCCGCCAAGGAATTGATAAGAAGATAGTGATTTACGTCCAACAGACCACTAATAAAGAACTTGCTATTGAGAGGTAATTTCATAAATTTTTTAAAAATTCTTTATCTGTTTTGATGTTTTGTGTTCTTTCCTCTGAGGCAGCAGATTAGTAATTGTTCTATTAATACTCCATTTGTGTAATTGAGTGCCACACCTCTGTCAAGTGGGATTGTGCAGAAGATCAGATTGGCTTGTTTCAGCATGTGTGTAGCAGGGGGCACAATACAGGCGCGGTCCGATCTTGCACAGATCTGGTTGTGGAATCAGTGGTTGCATCCCCTCTACCCATTTAAAAATCTTTTTAAAAAAACATACTGCTTTTATTTTCAGTGGCCAGTTTGTCTTAAATGCTGAGGCTATAATCAGTGACTAAGTTATTTCAATCTGCTTTCATTTAATCTCTGTTGCATCTGACAATATTATTGTACGTACTCTTTGAGTCTGCCACAGTCTGGAATTCTAGAATATGAAGTGTCTCTGAGGGAAGGGGGGGGCTCAGACTTCAAATCTTCCACTGCTTAGAAATAAACTAGCAGTTTTTGACTATTGACAAGAGTTTAGTGCTGCTCATACTACAGAGAAAAGATGCAGCTTCTGCCAGCCTTTGCAGTCTGAAATGAAATGCAGGACAGTGTGGTAAACCAGAGGATGAAGTGGAATATACCTGTGTGGGCCAAAAGTCTTTGCAAAGTGAAAACATAAAAGACAAGTCCTTGCACTTTATCTGGAATTTCCTGATTCTTGTCTGTATCAAAGGGTAAATTCTATGCAAATATGTCTCAAAAAAGGAAAAGAAGGGAAGAAGAATGCAGTCTAAGTTGTCCTGTGGGATAAGGAACCCTTGTCAGCAGTGTCTATATTACACTGTCTTGTAAACAAAGATTATTGAACAACTTTCCAGGCTACTGTAGGCAGGGTAAAACCATATTCTAAATATGCTTATGAAATCTTGCTTGACACTTAATATTGGCTTGACGTTGTTTTGCTTGACATACTTGATGCTGCTTTCAAATGTCAAGGTTTGTTGACATTTGTTATTGGATTCATGGGCTGCTTGTGATGTATGACAGCAAATATTTAGGTAAGGAACATTAGTGGTTTGTTAATGAGTAAGTCTAATTTTTGCCATTTAATTTTTTGCCTGGTTTTGCAGATGTTTTGGCCTTCTCCTTAGCCGTGGGAAAGATGTTCGGAGCGGTGACATGCACCTTTTAGATTTGGTAAGGTTCTTAACAAAATTCAGTAATAATTTTGATAACGATTGTGCGTGATCTCAGGATAGACAGAAAAGATTTAGATGCTTATGTACACTTGTTGATGGGGATTGATGCTGTCGCTTATGCTATTGAGGTTGAGGCTCTGGGAAACTGGCTTGAATTCCTGCCTCCTACAGAGGTAGAATATGACCTGACGCTTGGTCAAGGGAGTTGCCCAATTTTGCAGTCTGTCATGACTGTTGTCAGTTAGGGGCCTGAAATGAGAAACATGGAGCCTTATTTTTGGAAGTGCTGAGTATTAAAGAGCTGTGCTTTGAACATAAAAAGTTTTATAGCATACTTATCACTGTAAAAATTGAGGCTTAAGCGGCTTCAAACATAACACTGAGAATTAGTGGGTGCTTTATTTTTATGACTCACTTCTCCATCTATGAAATGATGAAAGACATCATCTGATCTCACAAGTGTGTTGTGAAAACAAACTTGCTAGTATTTATGAAGTACATGCTTGTTACAGTAGTAAGTACCCAAAAAGGTCCAATACTACATGAATAATTTTGCTTTTTACCGGGCCCAGAAAATAAGGTTGGTAGGTAGACAGACACGCTGAACCCTAAAGATAAAATATTGACTTGGTTCTTAATAGCTGAATAACATGTGGGTTTTTTGCTGAATAAAGCTGGATCTCAGGATGTTTTAGAGTAAAATTTATTATATAAAATAACTACTTAGGATAAAATAAAACATCTGGTGTATTAAAACATCATAGTGAAGTAGAAGGTATGTTAATGTGAAACATCTGCCAAGTTTACAAGTTCAGCGGTTTGTAAGAGAGTGTTCTGATTTAATTTGTTTTCTTGTATTAGAGGCAATGAAGTACATCCCCGAAGTTCATGATTAAAGCCTTATATGTTTAAATGCTTTACCACTCAGACAGGTGTTTCTTTTTTTTGGTTTGTTTTTTCTGGTTTTAGTGGGGTTTTGTGGTTTGGGGTTGGTTTGGTTTTTTTTTTTGTGGTTTTTTTTTTTTGTTTTGTGTGGGGGTTTGGGTTTTGGGGTTTTTTTCTTCTTCTTTTTCCCAAACAGCAACAAAAAAGCAAAGCTTTTGCAGCTTGGAGTCCTGTCTTTCCAAGTACTTGGCTGTGATCTCACCTACACCTGTGTGAGCTGAAAATTGCTGTCAAATGGCCACCTCCAAAATGAGCTGTTGGTCTTCAGGTCTCACTAGACAGACATTCATACCACATACATATATAACAATTAGTATTATTTGGCATTTTTATGTTATCAGCAAGGACACCAAAGATTGCATGGGAACTCTATTCTTCAGAGATGATCTCTGTTACAGGACTGTGTCACATGGACTTCAGACGCTTGCCCTTCTCTTGCCAGTGTAGTAGCTGTTTTATGGGGCTGAGACTTCATAATGTAGAGATTTCTTTAATTTAAATAAAAATACATAAACTTACCTTGTTTCCAGGAGTCCATGGGTAAAAGTTCTGATGGGAAATCATATGTGATCACTGGGAGCTGGAATCAAAAATCTCCACACTTCCAGTTTGTAAATGAAGAAACACCAAAAGGTATGAACTTTGCCAGATGTTATCCCTAGCCAGGGCGAATGACTTACATAGTGGGCATCGGATCAATTCTCTTTTCTTTTAAGATGAATCCTGCAAAAAGACCTTCAGAGTATGGGATATATTCTCAGAAAGTAGGATGCCAGATGTAACATAAACATCTAAACAAAATAGAGGGCTAGAAGAAAGCTCCTGCGTTCAGTGATAATACCTTGTGAGAATGACTGTATCCCAGTAGGAGGCTGTGTAGGTTGGGGACAGGATGCAGATGCTTTGTGCACAATTAGAGCTTCTTCAGAGTCCCATTGAGAATTGCACTAAATGGCTATTGCAGGTTTCTTCTTTGCTTAGTTTCTGTGGTCAGCTCAGATTTTTCTGAATCCAAGTTTTTAATTAAAAAAGAAGGATTCCTGTACCTATGAAAATGAAAATAAAACACTCCCAACTGTAATCTGAAAATAGCTGATGCTGCATTGCTCTCTTCAGTCCTGAAACAGATCTGTCATTACTTCTTTTAACATGTCAGCTGAATTATCATCTTTTCAATCTATTGTCACAGTTGTATGCCAAAGGTTGGGGAAGTGAATAGAAATTGACTGGGCAAAGTCGTAAAAGTCCACTGCTGGGTGCAGCCGGGTGCAGTCTGCTGCTAGATTGAATGCCATCCTACCTAAAGGACACAATTTATCATTTAGTACCAGAAGAGATCTGATAGGTCACTGAGTCCAGTTGCCTCTGTTTGGAGCATCATACTGTATAGTCAATTTTCTGAATCTCACAGCTGAGACGGTCTTAAATGCTACCTTTAATGTGGTGAGACTTAAGTGTTGTCTAAGTAACTTCTAAAAACAAAACCCAACTAAAATGTAATTAGGCTAGATGGCAAGAGATCTTCACTGAGGAGTTAAGTATACAGATTCTTTATAAAGTTTAATGAAGATTTTTGATACTTTTCAGTGGGATCTTGAAAAGCAAAATTTTTATTCTCTTTAACAAGAACATTTTCTTGGCTTGAAGACTTAAGTTTTCATACTCTTTAGTGGGTAGTGCATAGTCATCTTATTTTTGTATTTTGAAACTTCTAGGGTTTTGAGATGTTACATTAGGGAAAAAATTGAATTCTGCAAAAAAGTTTCATTTGTTGTTTCATGTTACTAGGAAAGAGGTTATGGAATATTTTGTTTGAAATATTTCTTTTAATACTATTGCTTTGATTTTTCTCTCCAGATAAAGTACTGTTCATGACTACTGCTGTGGATTTGGTGATAACTGAGGTTCAGGAACCTGTTCGATTCATTCTGGAGACTAAAGTCAGAGTTTGCTCACCTAACGAGAGATTGTTCTGGCCCTTCAGCAAACGTAGCTCTACTGAAAATTTCTTTCTAAAATTGAAACAGGTATTTATTAAAAAATAAATAAATAAAATCTACAGTTAATTTGGGATTTGGCAAGGTTGTTTTTCAAATATAACTGTGGCACAGTCAATAATATTGTTTCAAGACTTGAGAGGTAGGTTTATGGTACAATGCTGAATAAATGCAAATGCATTGAAGGTAAAGATGAATTGTAGTTATTAGTGCCTGTTGGCAGATCAGAATTTCACTGTGGCTTTTTCTCCCTATGATTGGTAAAATCTTTACTAATATAATGTTCATATTTCAACATTTTACTCCTGAATCAAAGTAGTCTAATAAATGCTCTTCAATTTTAGAAAAGCTATCCTTCATTATGCTAATTGTTGCTGGCTATCTAAAGTTCCCATTAAAAGCTGGATGTTCTTATTCCAAAGCAAATTTTGATAGCTTTGATGAGGCTGCAAAGTTACATAGAGGCTTACGGATTTTCCAGCCAAACCACAGAAACAAAAGGAACAGAGTATTTATCTGCAAACAGGGGCTATGCTGAGAGTTGCTTGCACAAGGGTATAGTAGGGTAAGTATGTAAAATTAAGGGTTAAGAGAAAAAAAGGCTTTGATATAATCCTGGTGACATGCTATCTGATGTGTCACTAAATTGATTTTACCATACAAATCCAATATATTTTATTATTTTTTTTAGATGAGCAAACATCCACCTGAAATGAAAAGAAAAATTCTTCTTTGTGAAAGGCTGTTTTCCCCCTTCTACATGGTTGGAAGCAGAGATTTCAAACATACCCCACGTTTGCCCTGGGGAAAAAAAAGACCCAAGGAACCACAAAAAAAATCCTCAGAACTTGTTAAAAACTTTTACTGTTTTTTCCAACTTACTACTTTACCCTATCTACTAAAAAGGAAAGGATTATTTCTGTCCAGGTTATTCATAATAGCAGTACAAAGCAATAACTTAGTCTCAAAATAAGGCTGGAAAGTTGAAGGTCCAAGTCACTAAAGAGATGATGTACTTGAAGTAGCTGCTGTTCTCCTGCTTTAGAAATTATTGTTCTGAAATTAAAGTCCTGTTTAAAGCAATGGAAATACGTAGAAGCAAATTAACAATGTGGATGTATGTCCTCTCTTAAGGTTTTATAATCCTGGATGCAGCCCAAAAAAGCAAGGTTGGAGTCCTGATTTCTTGATAAGTGTTCTTTTTTTTAAAGAGGTTTTGAATGAAATAAGAGTCTTTTCTTAGTTCTTTTTGCACTTTTCTTAAGGTGCTCGCAAATAATGGCATCTTGGTAGTAACAAAGATGAGGTTCACTAAGGATTGTTTTTTGTGTATGTCCTATTTTTTATGTAAAATATGAATAAATATTTTGGACACTTTCCATCAGAACTTCCTTCAAAATTTAAGGTGGAAAAATTCTTCATGGATGAGATCAATCTTTTTACTTAGGATATTTTTGAGGTGGAGCATGGAAATGTTGAACAGTTAAGGCTGTTGGGCTATAAATATTCTACAACCTCCAAAAGGTGCCTTTTCTATTTGGCAGTTTAAAGGAAGCTTATCTTACTTAGCTAATTCTGTATCTTTTGTCTTAGCAAATTCACAGGCATTGTGACTTATCTTAGCTAATTCTCTTTTTTCCACAGGCACTGTCAGGTTATCCAACTTCCAGTGTTTACTAATGGAAGATTATCAAAATTCATAGTGGACGCAACAAATATAGAATGTACTGCCTGATAAGCCTGGAAGGGAAACCTATTTCTATGGAGTCATGATTAGCCTATTAAAAATACAGCTGTGTAGAATTGGCTTATCTTACTTTGGCAGTGTTTCTTTATTCGGAAATGGTGGAAGCAGAGGGATTTTATTTGCTCAGATTACATTTAGTGATTTAGTCATTTTTAGTTTTGATGTATTTCTCTTCATTTTTAATACTCCAAAGGATAAATTTGAGCACTAGGAGCTTAGTGTAGAGTATAATTATAAATCTTATTTCCTTCTTTTCTTCACCTTTCCTTTTCTACTCTCTATTTTTATTAATTTATGAAAAAAAAGTTCCAAATCCTTAGACTGTATTAAAATTATAGAACCACTTTGCAAAGAAAAATCTTCCTTTAAAGGAAAGGAAGGTATCAAAGCATTGAAAATTAAGGAGAAAACAGAGCCACGTAATAGACTTTGGGACTCAACAATTTGTGTTCCTGCAGCAATGTATACACAGATACATGACTTGGAAGCATCTCTAAAGACAATTGTCATGGTGGGAGAAGAGATCCAAACAATTTTTATTAAAAAAATTATTTGCCAGAAAGTTAAAGAAATAAATTACAGATAATTTTAAAGGTTGTTTTTAATTTTCCACTAATCTTTAAATAAAGGCAGAGTTGCTTCATGTTAAGGAACCTTCCTCTCTTAGACCGTTTATTGGACAGATGCATTTACAGCCTTTAAAAATCTATGCATTTGTGTCCAGTCCACTTCGGTTGAAAAGATGAGCTATCTATGCATGGCAGACCCGAACGTCACTTCTGCTCTATCTGTTACAGATACTTGTGCCTTTTGGGTGCAGTAGGCTTACAGATTTTTCTAGGGCATTAGGGGTAGAAACACTTACAGGCCTGTACGATGCATTAAGTGTGCTGCAAGGGTTGAACATTGCTCACTGTAGAATGTGATGAAAATTGTTTCTCAGCTCTCCTATTCCAAAAAGAGAAGGTAGAACCTTATGAATTAATCTGGGCATTTGTATAGCTTTACTCAGTAAAATGAAACTTGTTTCCTAGATAAAGCAAAAGGACAGAAAGAATAACTCAGACACGTTATATGAAGTTGTGTGCCTAGAAAGCGAATCAGAAAGGGAGAGAAGAAAAACTACAGCAAGCCCCTCTCTTCGTCTGCCCCAGTCTGGGTCACAGGGCTCGATGATTCCGTCTCCGCCAGAGGATGATGAAGAGGAAGGTAAGAAGTGGATTGTATGCTTTGTATACTTTGAAAGAACGGGCAGTTGATAAATAACATCATTATGAAACATGTCAAATCCTTTCCAGTCAGAATCTGGCCTACTGATTTTTTTTATTTATTTATTTTTTCTCCTTGCTTTAATGCTGTGAGTATTCGATAACCAGTACCCTCGCATTCTGGATCAGCCTCTCCCTTGTGTGACACTTCTGTGTCTCTACTTTTCTCAGCCCAGGCCTCTTGAAGCCTCCAGTATGATATATTTGGAACAATGTAAAAAGAGGCTGCTAAAAATTTGGGATTATCATGTCGCTTCTGCCCCTCCTCGAGCAGCTGTGAACAGATATGAGAGTACAAATGAGAAGGTGATCTTATTTGGAAATAAAAGCAAGCAGCATATTGTAGTGAAGAGGCGAGTATAGACATCTGTAATACATAAAACTATACCAGGACCTGCCCAGCTTGAAACTTAATGCTTTTTCAAGATCTTTTTTTTCTGCTTTTAAAAAATTCTCTTAAACCAAAATATGGACTAGTTCTGACTATATAAACTTCTGGCCTTATAGCTCTGAGCTGAAATGTAGATGACTTGGGTTTCTGCTTTTTCACTTTTTCCGCTGGCCTTCTATGTGGCCTTGAGTGAATTGTTTCACTTCTGTGCTTTAATTTCCCTTCTTGGTGGGGAGGGGAAAGCTGGTTTGAAAATTAACTCCTTTGCAAAGTGTTATTTGTCAGCAATCTCTAGCCACTATGCTAAACCACAGTGGTATTCTTTTCTAGACCAGGAACATACACGTATTTTGTTTACAGTTGATATGACTTGCATCGTTGCAGAAGTTTGCTGACAAGTTCAAGTGTCAGTTCAGAAAGCATAGATTTAATGAAAAAGAATATATTTCCTCAATACTGCAAAACCAATGTTGGCTACTTTATCAATGAAATGTAGGTTTTGTGTATGATACTTGCTGTAAGTGTTTAAAAATATCTGGGAATACATCAGTTAGTATTGGTTTCAAAAAGAGTTACTGTGATTATGCTAATCCTCCCCCTCCACCACATTTAATGTGTTTCATTCAAAAAGCTGTTTAGTTTAAGCCAATGAAGTTAGCAAAGAGTAGT
The DNA here is from genome assembly GCF_929443795.1 of Astur gentilis. NCBI lineage: Eukaryota > Metazoa > Chordata > Aves > Accipitriformes > Accipitridae > Astur > Astur gentilis. The sequence continues at coordinate 19,462,507 of NC_064908.1, forward strand.
AGCTTTCAAAGTAAAAGTACAAAACGTTTAAAAGTAAAATATCACGTGGGCTTTCATGGATCTGCAACAACATGCCAAGTCTGCAGCTGCTTGGTGGAACCATGTTGGTTTTATTGTCTTTTTTGCTTTTACAGTATTGTAGCTTTTCACATACAGAAAGTTGTGCTCTTTGAGAATTTCTGTAGCCTTCCAAAAGTTTGAGGTAGAAGAATAGAATTACTTCAGTGGGAAGGGACCTCTGGAGAAACTGTGCCTCCCACTCAGTGTGAATCCAGCCAGCTAGATTGTGCAAGGCCTTGTCCTGTTGTGTTTTGACAGTCTCCAATGATGAAGGGAAGGTTCCACAACCTCTCTGGGCCCTTTTATCAGTTTGGCCGCCCTCACAGTAAATTGTTTTCCTGATTTTTAACCAGAATTTCACAGGTTGCTGCTTGTCTTCTGCCTCATGTTACATCACTGCGCGCCTCTGAGAAGAGTAGACTTCTGCCTTCTGTGTGTTGAGCGCCCAAGCACTGCGCCGCAAATGAGAGGGAGTTCTTGTGCCACACACTGATACGGTTAAGAGAGCGACATTTAAATCTGTAAAGGTAGAGTAATGGCTGTTGATCTCATAGCATCTCCTCTATCCTTTTGGCAGACAACGACGAACCACTTTTAAGTGGTTCTGGAGATGTTTCCAAAGAGTGTGCAGAAAAAATTCTTGAGACATGGGGAGAGCTGCTGTCCAAATGGTAAGTGGCAAAATCACATTCTGAAAATTACAAGTCTGAATATTCTTATTCTGTTTGCTCCTTTTACTTGGAGTTTTTGTTATTTCTGGAAGCCAGTTGAGATAAGATTAGTATGGATTGAGTCCTCTATCATCCCCACAACACCCCTTATTCTCTGGCTTTGTGTTTTCTGATTTCTTCAGAGGGTGTTTTAAGTATTTTCATTTCCGAGTGCATGCTTAAATACTGCGTAGAAATTCACTTGTGCTGTGTCTTTAGGTGGTTCTCTCTTAGCATGTGTATTTTGGCTATCTGTGAGTTTCACTGGGATTTTATTAAAGAAAAACCTAAACGAAGTAGTATAAAGAAAATGCATCCCTTTGTCTTTATTTTGCATAGATCACTTCCATTCCTCTTTGTAATTCTGATGTAGTTCACAGCCAATTTTTCTTGCAGCTGTCATATCTTAGTAACTGTAGTTCAAGAATATGGGAGATCTGTACTTGGATAGCGAAGATGCTTTTCCTCCGTTGTCTAAAGGAAGATGGCTCCAGAGCCTGCCAAGAAGGAAGTGCATGAGCTCTTCTGATTTTTTTTTTTTTTTTCCTAGAAAATGCCAATTTACAAGAAGAGTGTTTCTTGACAGTCATGTTGCTAATGCAACACCTGTCCTCCTTTCATGAAGGATCTTTTATTCATCTTGAAGTAGCCTGAGCAGTTAGAAGAAAGTGATGCTGATTGTTGCAAAATTCAGTTTTGGGTTGTTGTTTTTTTCCCACAAAGGGGGATGACAGGCACAACATCAGATTGAGCTCAAATATGCTACATTTTGACTCTGGCTTTGGTTGTTGCCTTCTGCTTCCTAATGTTAGAGGTGCAGCGCAAGGGATGTACAGCAAATCAAAGATCTGTATAGAATGTTAGATCTAAGGAGTAGAGCAGAGATTAGAATAAGTCATGCATTTTAGCTGAGGAAAAGTATTGATGTGACCACTTAGCCAGGATTCTCTTTAAGGTTGTAACCATTTAGCATTATTTTTTTTATTTTCTGCAATTACTTAGTACTTATTTGAATAAGTACTTTTACTTCCAGTTTGGTTTTGCACTAATGTATTGCACTAACTTGGTAAGAAAGCGGACATCAGAAATGGACACATCCGTAAGAAGGGGAAGGCTACGGTAAAATGATACATGATCCCTTTTCCCTCCCTCTCCTAGACTTGTAGAAACATCTTTAACAGATGAGCTCTATGCATCTGCTGCTGTGAGAAGGTTTCTTTCAACTTGAATTTTTTTGTAATTCTTCCAAGGACTCAAAGATAATTAAGCCACCTGACTCCTATTGAAAATGTTTTGGCAGCTCTAAGAGGATATGAAGTGCTTCTGTGCTAATGCTGGCAACAACTTTAATATGTGTTAAAGGGCTTTCCTTCTTAACTAAAAACGAGTATTTGGAAGTGATGATCCTTGAGCTTTTAACATAAGAGGATTGAAAATCATAAAAATCAGATTTCAGGTAGTTTCATGCTAGTTTTGTAGAATCCTGTAATTAGATTTATGTAGTAATTAAATATGCATTGGTATTTTGTGATTTCTAAATAATATTTGGCTCATAATTCATAACTGCTGAGTCACACAACTTTCTCATTTCAAATACTTTGGAAGAATCTAGTAGTGTGTGGCTTTTAGTCTACAGCCTTACAGTTCATGGCTGTATTCATTGGAACTAATGTTGTACTTATTCTGATCTGAGATTAAGGCAAAGCAGTTGTATAGGACTTTACAAAGAATTTGAATATTTTGTATATAACAAGTATTTTTTATATATATATAAAAATATTTATATGTTATAAAGGTATAATAAATGCTCTATAAATATGATATATGTCTATAGATATGACTGTATGTAGATATAAATGTAACTATTATATAAGTATTATTTTTATTATAGTTGATTTTGTTTAGAGAAAGCAAAGCGAAGGAAGACATTATGGTCGTAGGTTCTGTGCAATATATACCAATTTAAATGTCCGCATTGCTAGTCTCCAGATTACTGTGTTGGAACACTGTAGGCTGGAGAAGGGCAACAAGGAGTCCCAGTCTGTGTAAAATCATCATCCACCTATCTGTTAGACTGGTAACAAACATTATTAACTACCAGTTTATTGTTAAGAAGATAATGCGATCAATATGACATAAGTTCAGGTTTTTTGCCTGGCTTTGTCTATCAGTCTTCTTAATCATTTTATCTAGAACCTTGTTTTTTAGTAACTGCAGAAAAAATGTAATTTCTCTGATTTAAGGCCTTTGTCTTTTGGGGATTTTATGTAGAAGCCACAAATGGACTGTTCAGCTTAACTTTCTGTAGCTGCATAAATTATGTGTAGGTTTAGTTTTTACAACTTGCAGTGCTGTAATTTATGAGCTGTCACCAGTCTCACTTGAAAAAACTGTTTAGATGGGACTAGCTTGTACAGTGGAAGCTGCTTAAATGCATGGATGTAGTTAGATAACTGTGTGAGATTTTTTTTTTTATAGCTCTGTTTGCCTGCCTTCTCTCCTTCTCCCACCTAGAAGGTTACCTGCCTGCTTGGGTGTAGGAAGTCTAGGAAGCAGTATATGCTTCTGCAAACTAATTCTCGTTTTGGTGTAATCCTCTGAGCTTGGAATCTTACAGTGTGCTATCTGTCCTCCAGTTCTAGTTTTTGCTGGAGTGTTTTGGTTTGTTGAGTATTTTATATATTTATATTATATTTAAATTTAATGGAAATCAAGGAAATAGTTTGGAAAGCGCTTTTCCAAATCTGTTGTTTTTCATAACTCGAATTTCACTTACTCTGGCAACATATGGACTGTCTTGAAATTCCTGTCATTTGACATGTTTGATGTTACACATCAGTTGTTGCTCATGTACTCATTTATTTGTATTTGGATAATAGTAACAATGCCTTCATCTACACCCAGGCACCTCAATTTGAGTGTGAGGCCAAAGACGTTGTCAGCATTGGTGAGAAGTGGTGTCCCTGAGGCCCTAAGAGGAGAGGTGTGGCAGCTGCTGGCAGGGTGTCATAATAACGATCACCTGGTGGAGAAGTACCGAATTCTCATCACAAAGGTAGAATGCTTTTTTTTTCATTTCCTCCCCGCCCCCCCATCTCTTAAGGAATGGAAATACAGAGACTGTGTGTACCCTCTTGCTTAAAGGCTCACGAGTGTATCTGAATGTAGTGTATCAGCTAGTGAGTACAGTTCAGTCCTCCCTCCAACAAAAATCCCTAACATGCAGTGTTAGTTGTGGCATTATCTTTAGAGTGCTTTCTTTTTAATAGTCCTACTTCTGTTTCACTCAGATGAGTTCTGAGTTAGTTTGTAAAAAAAATTAATATTCTATTAATTGCTTTCATAATTGACAGAGATTCAGGGAGCTCATTTCCTTTGCTTGTTTGGCTTTCCTGAATGAAAGCTGAATTTCGTTGTGTTGTCTTAACATTTATGCTAAAAATCCAACGCTAGTTGAAATCGCTGCCTTTTTTGATAGAAAAAACAGAACACTTTGGACATTTTTGCACTAGACAGCAGTTTTTTAACTTCTCATCTTGAATACTGACCTCGGTAATGTATAAAAAGAAAATAAGAATTCATATATGCAGACATGATTTGGTGTTTCTCAAGGTTCTTGAGTAAAAAATGGGTCACAAAATGAAATGTCACTTCCTTATTCAGAGAACTGATGTGTTGATTTGGATTTGACCATTGTCTGTATAGTTACATTGTATTTTACTGCCTTCATCAAACATGCAAGTCTAGAAGGACTATATGAGAAATTATTAATGATGCAACTTTAGTACATATATAAGAGAAATTAATTATTCACTAGTTAAAAAAGCAAAACAACTGAATCAGCCTTTGTATATCTATGTTCTGATGGCACAGATTCGCAAGGAGCAATTAAAGACCTTATTCTGAGGGCAAGAGGGCTTCTGAAATTAAACTCAGTTTCTGCTGGAATCATGCAGGAAGGATCCTACGTGGTTTGAATGAATCATGTTAGATTAGCTAAAAATGTTCTGCCATAAATACTTTCACATACTTATTGAAGAAACTTGATCTGAATTCCTTAATATTGGAACACGCGTTGTAGAGCTATGACTTGGATTTTATGGTGAATAAATCGTACAAATAACATGGAGGTTGAGTGGTCTGGCAAGGAGTGTATCACAGTTATCCTGTTGTGTTATTTTAATTGCCTAGTGAGTAGTTGACAGTGTCACTTGTTTCTCTGTTTCAATGTTTTGGTATCAGAATGGAAAAGATGATATCTTTGTGGCACAGTTGGTGACATGTACTGCTACTATCTTTGTGAGCTAGAAAGGAACAGTGTAACATTTCATTTTTAAATCTGTGAACCTTTCTACTCATTTACACTTGGCAGAGATGAAGGAAATAACCTGGATCTAATGTGCTGGAAGCATCCCTAGAGTGCAAGTGAAAGGCAGAGTGGGCTGATCCAGCACCGTGTTCTGCAGCAAAAGGACTGGCTATACCTGCAGTGGTCATTCAGCATGGAAACTAGTTAAGAAATTAAACAATGAAAGAAAATGAGTACTGAATGACCCTTTTCAGGCTCAGCTGTAGTCATATGAGGTCTGTAGTATACTACCAGCATGCTACAATAACCAGCTCAAGCAAATGAAAGTGAAGTCTCCTGTAATCTGGAAGTGCCGTATTAGACCACAGCTGTGGCTGTTTGCCTTGTTCTGACTTAAATAAGAAAATGGGCTGGGACTGTTCCTGTAGAATGGACAAAGGCTGGTGCTTTGAGAGCAAAAATGTTTGGTTGGTTCACGGTGGAACTGCCATTTCTTCAATTTGCAGGCAGTGGAAGAAGTGTAAGGTTTCAAAAAAGGTTATCAGTGGCTGTGAGGAAGTACTAAAGATAAGAATAGGCAAAGAATGCAAAGTTTGTTTGGGAGGCTGATGAGAACATGAATTCAGGACCCAGGAAGAGAATGTTTGCAGACCCATCGTATATAGTATATACTAACAGTATAATAATGCTGGACTGCACTTTGGCCTTAATTTTTTATTTTCATTGCATTCATAGATTACTTGATAATTTTGGAGTTGGAATGTGACTAATTCTTACTGCTTTTAAAATAGCAGCTCAGTTACAGTCAACATGCAGCAATGTACAGGAGAAAATGTGTCTGGGAAAAAAATAAATTTGTTGATTTTGTGAAGGCAAGGGTGCCTTATAATACATCGCTTTACCATCCTCGTAATGCATGTCCCGTGTTTTGCATGTCACTAATACAAATTCTTCTCTGGCAAGCACGCAATTATTTGCATTACCATGCCCTGAAAATGGTTTATCTGAGAATAACTGCTGTGGCGTAGTGCAGAAGCACAAGGAGTTGATGTAAAACCTTTGCTCTTCAGTGGAAGTAGTGAGATGCAGTAAGCCTGTTTGAGTACTCATAATCCAGTGCCCCTTCTCTCTTAATGTTGACCTCTGTTCCTGTAGCTGCATTTGATTTCTGTCAGGCTTTTCATGACCCCATGCGGCAGCACAGTCCCAAATTAATAAGGATCTGTGTTGACAGCTGCTTCAAAAGCTTCTGGCCTCTTTCAGGGATACTTTTTTTTCCCCTCCCCCTTGTGCGCAGGGTGTTGGATGCAGGCGCCCCAGTATTTCTTCTGGTGTTTGCTTTCCTGTGCAGTTCTGGCCCCTGGTGCCTGGTGAATCTGTGTTTTTTGCTTTCTTTTGCAAATTAACTGCTGCAAGGGTAGTTTTTTGCTCATGTTGATGTGTGGCTACTGAATGATTGAAAAGGAAATGTCTTCTGTTGTGTTCTACCAGTGAAGGCTGTGTCTAGGTCTCTTCCTGAATCTGACTTGTACATTAAAAATGGTGTTGCATTGGTGCCTCAAGATGTGCTTGTTGCATTCTAGTCATCATGACTGTATTTATTACTTATTTTCTCCTTATTTCTTTGATAAATAGTAGCTGGCTTTTTGTACTCTGTGCTTTTGTTATTGCAGTAGTGTCTAAGTTTCACCATTGTGGTGCTTCTACAAATTACTTTTGAGAATTTGCACACCATCTGTGTGCGGTAATAAAGCTTTTAGTAACTCCAGATTGCAGTGCTCGTGGTGGGGAGCGTGGATGAAAGCCAGCCCAGTGAATTAAGGTCATGTCCCTACTGGGGACAGAAAGCAAACTCTAGGTAAAACGATCTAGACAGTCCCTTTGAGAGGCATCTGTTCCTGGTAGGACTTTGGCAATCATGGTTATGGCTGTTAATCTTCAAGCTTCCAGCCACTGAAAGGTAGAAAAACAGACATCAGGGCTTGCTCCAGGTATTAATGGACACCTGCAGGAAAAATACTTTATGTTTTTGACAGTCATAGGTGGATGGAAAGTATTGTTGAGTAGAAAACTTGTAAAGTGAGTCACGCAGGTTAAAAAAATAATAATATCATGATACAAAGCAAAATAGACAATAGCCACTTTTCAGACAAGGTTTTAAAAAAAAATGTTAATGCAGTTACTGAATCTCTCAGATCAGTGGCGATTTCTCAGTGGAGAAGTACTTCATAATACCAAAATTTTAAGAACCTGACATTTACAGTATTGAGGAAAAAATAAGGATATAGGTCTGTGTGAGAGGAAATAATGTCGAAAGGAAAAAAACGTGAACTGTTGTACCAGATAAATACACTATATTAAGAACATTACAATGTGAGAGGGACATCTTGTGGCACAAATAAAATAAAATAAAGATAATCCAGTGGCAGAAGGAGTATCCTGGGATGTTACCCTGGGGTCACCGTTTCTGGTAGAAATTGTAGACCTGGTAAGAGATGAATTTGTTCCAGTTCTTCTTATAGCAGGACACGTGTTACCTATTTTCTCATCTTCCCACTTCTTTGTCTCCATGAGCAGAGGATTACAGTACACAGAAGTTCTACCAAATCTATTCATCTGTCTTGGTGCAAATGATACTAGTTTCTAATGAAGAAATAGATTAAAATGTCACTACCATTATTTGACTGAATGTGTTGCTTCATCAGTGGCATAAAATGTAACAGTACTTTAGCTGTGGGTGGTTAACACTTATTTTCCACTTGTATCACAAGGACATTTCCATATGTTCATATAAATTAAGAAGAATACATTTAATTTTCAGGAATACAAAGGGCCACGATTGTGTACAATCAACTGAAATTAAACCTAACATATGTCTGTGAACTGCGGTATAAGAAGTATGACGTAGCCTTGCTGTCAGTCTGTCTGAACCTCTAGATCCCTTGTTTGATTAGTTTTGACCATGTGGTGATAAAAGTTTAATTATCTTTTACAAGCAGTAGTTTTCCCAAGAGTTCTCATTGTACCTTTGAATGATTTCTTGAACACCTTTTAATAGTCTTAGATGAGGTTGCATTGTCTCACGGTATAGAGTGGGAGAAGTCTCTACAATACAGAAATATTTTCAATCTCTCACAGACCTCAGCCATCCGAACCACATGTTTTAATGTCTTTTAGAAGTGGTTCTTCTCGGTAGGCTGGTTGTGCTCTTGGCCAGAGAGCTGGGGTAGCAGGCAGGTGTATCTCTAGCCCACTTACCTTCCAGTTGCAGTTTACACCCTTTGTTGGCCACTTGGGTCTGGCTTCTGGTGCAGGGGTGCTTAAGAGAATTAACTTGAGATATTGCTCGTTTGGGCTTGGGTGTTTTAAGCAAGCAGGACTAAGTTGGCATGAATTTTGAATGGAGTTACTACTCTCAGCTTTGGGGAAACAACAGAATGTCAGTTAAAGGAAAAAAACAATGTCTCTCTTCTACAGAAATACCTGTCAGCTGTACAGGAGTTAAGCTTGTACTTTTAATAAAAATCTAAACATTGAGGAGTTTTTGATTTGGCGGTGCATCTTTTTTTTTTTTGAAATTTCAGCAACCAGGTGTTGTTTTGGTCAGTCTCACTATTTCCAATGCTACCTTGTTTTTATATATATCCAAGAAATATTTAAAGTTCAACGTATGTTGTTTTCTTGAGGATGTTTATAATGTGTCTGTTTATGCCTAAGGATCCAGAAATACTATTTGAATCAATTGGTATGTAAATCATTCTCTCCTTTGGAAAGATAGGAGATCATTTCTCCAGCAGTAATTCAATCATAGCTTGTTTTTTGTATAACCACAATGCCCTTGCCTAAATTTAATTCAAAGTTTATGTTTCCTAGCTACAGTTCTAGTACTTCAAATGCCATGAGTAGAAATGCCATAAATTACAATGAAAATGAAGGACAATAGTAAAGGGATCTTGGTTGGGTTTAAGATAGGATGGGAAAAAACAAGTTTTTGTTTTCAGGCTTTTGCACAAGACAGACTAAAAATCTGCCAAGTCATGCTGTTGTCCAGCACAGATTTTGGACCAACACAAGTATATCGCAAAATGGTTTTTTTCTACTTACAGGTCAGCTAAAATCCCCAGTGATGTAGCATGATTGCTTTGAGATCTAGCCCTTTGGCTGCAATTCGTTTTCATTAGGCATTCCACAGAATAATAAATGTTTAGCTTAGGTTAACTGAAACCTTGGGTTCGTTGGTATCAGTTGAATTCAGCGTGTGGACTTAACGTTTGTAAGGATGCCGGCTGCACGCTTTCATTTTTGACAAAAGGACTTCAATTGCTGAAGAGCCTCCCTCCACACTCTTACTGGTCTGATCAGTTCAAAGACCAATTCCCGTAGCGTTGGGCCTGTCCTGAGCCGTGGCAGTGGAGCAGTCTGGTATCCAGGTCAGAGAATGAGCTTCCACATACCACGGGAATGTGTTTTCCAGCATGTCAAGTGAGTAAAAAGCTCTTGACAAACAACAAGATACCAGTATCCTGTTATGACATCTTCGCCTTGTATGCATCCACGAGGATTTTCTGGTTAAATATGCGTGATGGTATTAGCTTATGGTGTGAATACAAGTTTAAGTGCCGTGTTGTGAATTTCTTGTGGGTTTGCTCTCTGGAATGTCATTGTGTTTTCTAGTTCGGCGTAGGCTGTCTCGGGCGCTGTCAGGGATAGCGATGCCGTTGCGTTTTGCGCGTTTTGTGCGTACGTATGCAGGAGGTACTTACCTGGAGCAACATCTGGATTAAAGGTGGGACACGGTTCTCGGCTTTGCCCTTGGTTTCAAGCGTGAGCTAAGCAACACAAACTACACCTAGGAAAGACAGCGTTTATTCCAGAATAAGCATTTCCCCCAAAGGGCTCGGATGGAAAAAGCCTTAATTGACGACCAGACGCTTGAATTCACGTCCTTGCCCGGACGGTTGTCATTCACCGCTCGGAGAGGTGCTGAGAGGAGGAGCAGGGGCGTGCGGTGGGTGTCTGTCTGTCTGTCTGTCTGCAGGACCAGGGCGTGGGTGTCTGTCTGTCTGTCTGCAGGACCAGGGCGTGGGTGTGCGTCTGTCTGTCTGTCTGTCTGCAGGACCGGGGTGTGCCGGCGAAGAGCCTGCCTCCGCCGCTGTCCACTCCGGAGCCCGGCGACCCCCTCGTTTATCCCGGCTGCTCCCGGGGTCGCGCCGGGTGAGGCACCTACCGCCATCGGCCACTCCTGAAAACGCCCCCCCCACCCCCTCCCTCCCCGCCGATTTGAGTGGAAAACCCGCATTTCCGAGCCGGCGGCCGCGGCGCTCCCGGGCTCCCCTTCCCCGCCGGCGGCCCGGGGCTGAGGGGAGCTGGAGGAGGGGGGGGGGGGGGGGGTCTGCGGCCCCGTTCCCCTCCGGGTCCCCGCCGTCGCCGCGCCCTCCTCGGCGCTCCTGCCCGCCTCCCTCCCCTTCCTCCCCGCCGTCCCCTCCCCGCCTCCCCCCCCCCCCCCCGGCTCCGCATCGCCGCGGCCGGAGCACACGCCGCCAGTGCCGGCGCTCGGCCGGGGATGCTGCCGGGCTTTTGTTCCCCTGCGGCAGGTAGGGGACCGGGGGGCGGCGGGGACGGGGCTGCGGCCCCGGGGCGGGCTGGGGAGAGGAGGAGGAGGAGGAAGGGGGGGGGGCGGCTGCGGGGGGGAGCTGGGGGGGGGGGGGGGGGCCGGAGCGGCGCGGTCCGGGAGAGGCGGCGAACAAAAGCGTCGTGCAAAATGGAGCCAGGAGAGAAGAAGGGGCTGGAACCCCCCTCCTCCGCCGCGCATCCCTTCGCCCGGATGGCCGGCGGCAGGAATTTCGGGGAGGTTGTTTCGTCCGGAAAGCCTTAACCCCCCCCCCCCCCCACACACACACCTACCACCACCACCAGCGCTGCCCCTCCGGCCGGAGCCCGGCGCCCCGGGCCGAGGGCGTGGGGAAGGGGGGGGAAGAAGGAGGCGAAGCGGGGAGCCCGGCGGGGAGCGGGGGCAGGCGGCGGCGGGGAAGCGCCGTAGCAGGGCGTGGAGAAGGAGGGGTGGTGATGGAGGTGGCAGGGAGCGCGGAGGGGGGGGGGGTGGGGGGGTGGAGAGGCGGTTCTGTAAAAAAAGACTTTCCCCCCTTCTCTTCTGTCAGCCTCCGGGAGGACTCTCGTCCTGACTCGGTGAAGGTTCCTTCTCCCCCGTCCCCCCAGCCCCTCATCCCTCCTCGGCGAGGCAGCCCACCCAGGAGGGCTTGAATAGCAGCCCTCTCCCGTGTGCGTGTGTGAAGTTGCTGACATGACTGCTGCTGGGTCCCGCTGCACCGGTAGCGGCGGGGAGCCGGATTTAAAGGGGAATTGTGCTGCAGACAATGCACAGCAGCAGCATCTGGAGCAGCCCTGGGGACCGGAGCTCCGGTTTTGACATTGCTACACACACGGCACCAGCCGCAATGACAGCAGCTGCCTGGAGTGGCTGCAGGCAGCAGGCAGGAGCATGAAGTAGAGAGATCACTGCAGTGCTCAAGATGAACTCCTCTTTGGTTGGCAACCAGAGTGGCCGGCCGTTCTGTCTCCTGGCCATTAGCTATCTGGAGACCATCAATTTTTGCCTCCTGGAAGTGGTTGTTATCGTGTTCCTCATGGTGCTGATTATTTCGGGCAACATTATCGTGATATTTGTCTTTCACTGTGCACCTCTGCTGAACCACCACACCACCAGCTACTTTATCCAGACTATGGCGTATGCTGACCTCCTGGTGGGCGTGAGCTGTCTGGTGCCTTCTTTGTCTCTGCTGCACTACCCTATTGTTTTAAGTGAGTCCTTGGTTTGCCAAATCTTTGGTTATGTGGTGTCAGTGCTGAAGAGCGTCTCCATGGCCTCTTTGGCGTGCATTAGCATCGACAGATACATTGCCATCACGAAGCCGCTGACCTACAACACGCTGGTTACCCCGTGGAGACTTCGAATCTGCATACTGATCATTTGGCTGTACTCCTGCCTGGTCTTCTTACCCTCCTTTCACTGGGGAAAGCCTGGATATCACGGGGATGTGTTTCAGTGGTGTGCCAATTCCTGGAGCACCGATCCCTATTTTACCCTCTTCATTGTGGTGATGCTCTATGCCCCGGCTGCTTTCATCGTCTGCTTCACTTACTTCAACATCTTCCGCATCTGCCAGCAGCACACCAAGGAGATCAACGAGAGGCGAGTGCGCTTCAGCTCTCAGGATGGCGAGGCTGGGGAGGCACAGCCCTGCCCGGACAAGCGCTATGCCATGGTTCTTTTCCGCATCACCAGTGTCTTCTACATCCTCTGGTTGCCCTACATAATCTATTTTCTGCTGGAGAGCTCCAATGTCTATAGTAACCGCGTTGCATCCTTCTTGACCACTTGGCTTGCCATTAGCAACAGTTTCTGCAACTGTGTCATTTACAGTCTCTCCAACAGTGTCTTTCAGAAGGGACTTAAGCGTCTCTCGGGGGCTATTTGTGCCTCTTGCGCTAGACAGAGGGTAGCTAAGGACTCCTCTACCTCTAGGAGTAAAAGATCTTCCAATGGATGTCATGTCTAAGACGCCTATCAGCTGGACTGGAAAGTGCAGGGACAATTCCGTAAATTGCAAAATAAGTTAAATATGATTTTAACATGTCCAGATTTGCAAAAAGGTTTCTGAGAAATGCTGCTGACATAGAAGAATCAGGAGCACATATCATTGTGGTTTCACTTTAAAAAATTATTGCTGTGGAGGAGGCTGTGGAGTTTCACCTCCATATTCATTTTTAAGAATAAAGCTGTATCTTGACACTTACCTCTCCAGCTGGTGTGACTGAATGGAGTGGGTGTCTGAGAGCTTCGGCAAAATGTAGTCTTTCTTACAGCTTTACTAGGTTCTTTTGAGATTCGTGCTTCACATGTAAATGATAGATCTGAAGTGGAAATGTCACAGTATATGGTATATTACAGGGATTTTTTAATATATGCCAAAGTATATTGACACAATGTTCCAGCTTCATAATGGAAGGGGCCAAACAATTTGTTTTTTCAGTGCTACCTAGACAGGACTTTTAGAACAGTAGTGAACAATGTGAACATTTTAGTGTGAACTTAGGGTCTTATTGAGCCATGAGTGCAGCGGTGTGATCTGAACAGTCATACGCTTAGGAGGACTGATCTGGCTTCCGTGCCCCATTTCTCTGGTAGGATGCATGTGTGCGATCAGAGTACGGCATCTGCATTTTCCTGTTTGTTGTGAAGTAAGAAGAAAAACTTGGATCAGACCAAATTTAGCAGTTAAATAAAACGTGTTTTGATAAGCTAAGAGAAAATACATGTCGCTTTATGATACCAGAGTTGTGGCAGCCACTCGAGGATGATGCCAACATGTGAAAATTATTCTCAAACCAGTGGAGAAATGCCATGGTTTTGTATGTGGAAATTTTCTCAAGAACAACTTTAAAAATAACATGTTCCCCCCCCCCCCCCCCCCTTTTTTTTTTTAATCTAAATTCTTCTGATATTTTACATACTAGAACTTAAGGGGAAAGGAAAGAAAACAATTGCCTTCTAAACAGCTAAGGGAACTATGTTGTAAATTTAACTGTAGTATTTGAGTTATTCCTATGTGCACAGAGCTAAATTAGAGACATTTTTCTTTAGCCTTCATGGGATTAAAGATGGTTTGAATATAGCAGGAGCTAAATCCTATTGGCAAACGCGTATCTTAACTGGTCAAAGTCAGTATCTGAGAAACAAAATCTCATTGACCACAGCTTTTTCAAGCTAGCTTAGATAAAAAATTTTTGAGAACTGTAATGCTGTTAAGAAGGCAGTATGGCCCTCAAATTGATTAGTTTTTCCTGAAGAATATCCTTGTCTTTTTACTGATGCCATATTGGAAAACGAAAGTGAACCAAGTATTCCTGTAATAATGGATTACAGTCTGCATTGTCTTATCTCACCCTGTCCCTGGTACAGGGATATCCCCCCCGCCACACCTCTGGTCTGAGAGCAGGTTGTACACCGTGACAGTCCGCAGTTCGCTTCCGTCATTGTGCTTCCAGTCGGTGCATTGGACTGCTGTGAGCCTGGGGAATTCTGTGAGCTCGTGTGTTATAGTTGGTGTGTACTGTTAGTCATAGTGGGAATGAAAAAATAGTGGGGAAAAGTACTCTGATTATTTTATTTTTTTTTTTAGGATTGGGGTAATTCTCTTGGCCAAAGGGAAGACTCTGTGTTTTTGTCCAATGGTTCCAGGTCTGCTGTTGTGATAGATCAAGACCATCCTCTTTTTAGTACTGTACCTTGTCCCTCCCGCAAGCATACACATACCCTCCTCTCTGGTCTGCTGTGAGCCCCAGCCTCTTACCTTCCGTGCTTTGCTCTGGAGGATAACAGGTTGTGTCTCTGTCCTGTCATGTGTGACGATTGCTACGGACCATCCCGCTTGCTGCCCGTCCACGTTAACTCCCGTACAGTCTTGTGAGGCTGCCGGTGAGGAAACAGCGAAGAAAAGGGAGAGCAGCAGGATGAAGCACTCCTGGCGTGGTTTGTACTTGTCAGCACTCACAGATGATAGACATGAGTTCCTCTTGTGGATATGTGCGTATACCTGTTCCTGGGGAGGTCGGGGCAGAACCCCCTGCTATTGCTGCCTAGTTTTGGTTTGAGAGCCCTGTTACAAAGCACATTTAAGTCGTATCTTGGTCCGCTTTCAACTTATTTCATCCATAGTCCAAACCTCTCAAGATAAACTTTTTCCTTAGTTCATCTGAAATTTTAAGAACAAAGGTTTGTCTAAACCCTGATGCCTTCACAACATTTCCTGTTATCTTTTGTAATAAGACCGTGTCTAGAGCCAGGGCTTGCGCTGTGATCCTTTACAGACAGGATAGAGGTGATTTGTTCTGCAGAGCTCTTGCAGTCTGAATTTTGGTTAGAGGCACAGACAGCTGTGGGGGGAGCGAAGTGGAAGGGTGTAGTGAGTCATTTATAAATGGTATAATAAGCTCACAGCACATCAGCTGGCTAATTGTTCTCAAGTGTTTTGTAGGTATTATGGCAAAGGTGGGCTTTGGGGAACAATTTAAGGGCTTTAGTCACCAATATCAAAGTGTGTGTGTGTGATATTTTTGGAACAGCCTCTCAGGTAAACTCCCAATAGCTTTTCTCTGACTCTTCACCTTATCTAACATTTCCAAGTCTTTGAAGTGATGCAATCTATCATTGAAATAGCATTTGGTAAAATTTAGTAGAAGCAAAGAATCTGCTAGGGCCTAAAACCCCCAAAAAGGCAGTTTCAGGTTTAAGTGGAAGCTGGAGAGCAAAGACTGCTCCCCTCCCCCCGCCATGGCATGGATAGAGGGTTGATATAGGAGCATTGTGTGCTAGTTTTTGAGAATATGGAAAATTTTAAAAAGTGGTAAGGGGTCTACATCATGGCACAGAGATTTAACTCGAGATGAAGCAGTTGCTACTTCAGCTATAAGCCTAGAATTGTACTTAAAGCGTAGTGGTTGTTACAGATGCAGATGCATGCTTGCAGCTGTTGTTGCTTTGCAGCTAAGGTTCAGTTATAACATTCCTAACAGCCAGGCTTTTGTTCAGTTGCCTTACTCATCTCAAAGTCTTCATCAGCTCAGATGATTTTCCTGAGAGGTGAAAATCAGAATCTGGAAGTCTCCAAGAGATGAGGACGGAGAGGAGCTGCAGCCAATTGATGCATTCAAGTTTCATCTGGTGTTTTTACAGACACTTTAAAATGTTGCCTCAGTAGTTTAGTGTCAAATATTTCTTTTTTTTGTCTGTGTTAATTTATTGATTTTTTTTAAGAAAATTTAAATTACTTTTTTTCTCTAATTTAATGTTGATCTAGGTTTGTATGTGATTAGATTAGGTATTCATAATGTTTGAGTCTGTTGTCTCCAGTGAAATTGCATGGAGGTGAATCTTGCTCACCATGTCAGCTGTGGAAGAAATAATTTTGAAATGTATTACCTTGCTTGCTCAGCAGTCCATTTAACATCCTTTGTCATATAGTTAACGTGAGGCACAGTAGTCCTTTTCATCACAATCTGTGCTATGAATTGTTAGGCAGCAAACTTTCCAGTTGGATCACTTTCATCATTGTACTTATGAAACTGATCCTTTTTTGGCTATATTTGTATCCGAGTGTGCCTGGTGCTTTAGGAATTGGTATCAAGAGCATTGCAGAGATAAATGCCATACCAAGGAGAATACAGAAATCAAATTACATCTTCATAAAAATTGTGTTGTGATACGATTAAGTGAACTAATTTTGAAGTTCCATCTCAGACTATAATTTTTAATTATTTTTTTTATTAAGGTTATCTGCCTCACTTTCAAATAAAGCTGCTAGAAGGTTCAATTTGCAGGATGCAATTCAGTGGCATGTTTCTAGTACCTTGGGAAGGATTTCTATATGTACAGCTTCTCAGAAGGTGATAATTTACTTCATCTAGAACTCTTGATTTTTTTTATTTATTTTTTTTTTTTAAAGTTTACTGGAAGTTTAGCTTGTGATTATTGTCATTTTCCAAATAGACTGAGAGAAAACTCTGTGAAATATTATTTTTTTTTACAGTCTCCAATCAAGTGACAGTATTTTTTAACTCAACAGATACCTTTTGTGTGAAACAAAAGTTTTGCTGTTATCTATTGTTGTTTTTTTTAATTAAATGTTACTAGTTTCTACAGTCTTTCTTTGCTGTTAGGGGTTTTGTACTTGTTTTTAAGCTTCTTATCACTCAAAAATTTGTTTCTGCTGGTTGGAATTCTGACATGGCTCAGCGTCAGAGTGCCAAGGGGCAGTCTTGAATATTTGTCACAAATCTTTGACAAGAAGAAAGTGGTACAAAGTACCAAGGCACAGAGAATCGCAAGAGTAGCACGAGGTTGCGCAAAGAGTCTTTCTTACAGCAGACTCATATGAGAATTTCCAAATTTCAGTCTCGTGCTGCATCTCTATGGTATAGTTCCTTTCCTGCTCGTATAAAGGTTTTACCTGTAAGAAGTCCTGAATTTCAGCAGTTTGTCTCTTCTGAAAAAGGTATTTCCAAGGCCTGGGTATGATGTGAGATGGAAACATTCAGTATGCAAATTTAATAAGCAGATTTTTCAATATTTATTGTGGCATTACCAACTGCTGTGATGATAACAGATGTACTGAACCTTCACGAGTCAGGAAGTCTGAAATGTTTCAGTCTGATCTTACTCCACATCAGGGTTTGAAGCTGACAGAACTTTTCTTCTAATTCAGGTCGGTGCTTTAAAAAACATATTTCTTAGGAACTAATACCTGAGCATAGGAGTCTACCTTTAGACATTACAAACAGAAGGCTCATTTAAAATTTTTTTTTTTAAAAATCTCCTGTAGGTAATTTTAATTTGAGAAGAGGAGGTGAAAGATTTGGAGGGCTTTTGTTGTTGTTTTAACACATTTTTGGTTCTGGTTACTTAAAGCACCTGCCTAAAACATTTGCCTGACCTGGCCCTTATTTTGTTGTTTACTTTAGAAACCTTTTTCTTCCCTTCTATGACTTTGCAGAATGGGACGACACATCCTTTCTGTGGTGTCATTCAAGATAAACTTGGATTTTACCTCACTACCAACGCTGTCTGAAGTTGGCAAAGCACATGTTTGTAACTGATGTTCTGCTGAGATCCAAGAGGTGTAAAGGCCTCCGTGGCTTTTATACTTAAATGGGGGAAGAGTAGCTGTCTTCCCTTATGCAGCTTAAAGGAGTGGACACTTCGCAAATGCTGGGGTTGTTCTGTTGAGGCTTCCAGGAGGGGAGAGGCTGGGGCGTGACGGCGGTGGAGAAATGCCGAGTCCATTTGTTCTCCTGGTGAAGCTGTGCTTCTTCCCTGCTGTCTGAGCTGGCCTGTTTCTTTCAGCCTCTTTTCTGCTCTTCTCTTCCGTTGCTGTTGTAGAAATTCAGAGCTCTAGAGAACATGGTTAACATGGGGCTTTTTTTTATCTTTCGTGTTCTTTATACTATGAATACTGTTTGTATGTGGCTGTGGTCTCAGGTCAATATATTAGATCTGTTAGTCACTTTGGGACCCCTAGGACTTCGTAATTGTGTGGGCTTCAAATACACTTGGCTGAGGTCGGGTTAGACCTTGGGATAAGCCGCAGCTGGTCAGACCGCTGGGCCATCAGGTTTTACAGACTGCCTCCATCAAAGTGAACAGCCCTTCCTTTAGGATGATGGGAGCATCCCCCATCATGAAAACAACCCATTTTGCACTAGAAGAGAAGTGTTCTGACTTCTAGAGGCCAACGTCTTAAAGCTTCTCGGTTGTTATTTCCCTTAATGCCTGTGCATTGCGGAGGTACCACTTTGAAAGACATTTCCTGCAGATAAGCAAAGGCAGACAATTTAATACTAAAACTAGGTATGTAAAATGTTTTGGGAAGAGGATAGCTCTTCAAAATTAAAATTTAGTATGTGTAAAACCAGATGCAGTTGTATTTAGAGAAAGAAACTGAAAGTTGTGGCCAGTGGAAACAAACAAAGGAAACCCTCTGGACAGCTGTGCCTGCGCTGATGGTAGGGTGTAAATTGCAGTTCTGCCAAAACAATGGAGTATTTAGTGTGGGTCATATTCTTTACAATACATTTTTTTAAAAGATGGAGTTTAATTAACCTTTTTGCTTTTGCTTTGCTGCACTGCGAAGACAGCTCTCCTGAGCCTCAGGTCTCCCGCACCTGCAGCAAACAGATTCCCTTCAGACCTGGAGTGGCGATCCAGGCCCTCCGTTTCAGTGCAGGTAAAATGGGATAATACCAGTTGGTGTCGTGGTTGACCATCTGAGGTGTTCCAGCAATAGGGAAATAATCCGATGTGGTATAGTTTGTTTAGTCAGCTTTTCAGGTTTTTTGTCTGTGACACAACGTTTTGCTTATGCAGGCAGCTTTGCTGATGGTTCTCTGCTCAATATGGACTTCTGTCACCTTTTGGTTTTTATTCCCATTGCAGGGTTTAAAACAAGCCACAGTCTGCGTCTGCCCTACGTGCATTTAGTGGTGGTTGCAAATGGAAGTATTTGCGGATTTTACCCGTATCATATTTGCATCTCTTGAGCTTTAGCAGCTAATGAAAACGTTAATTTAAGTTACGTTCCTATATCCTGATCCAGGTTGTTTATTTACAGCCTCAGGTGTACTTGAGCAATCTGTCCAGTCAAAGCTGATTCTCTAGCTAGTGAATTTGTGGTTACTTAAATTGAGAAAGAGAAGTCATTGAAGTAATCTTTCTTTCGTCCTGAAGACACTGGGGAGGAGTGTCACGATCACCGAGCTGATCAGAGGAGGTGCAGGCTCTGCTCGGGGGAGAGACCAGGAGGGCAGGTCACTGCGGGATTGTTACCTGTACACGGGTTGATCACCAGTAGCTCTATTTGCTAAGAAGTTTTTAGAAATGCTGAGCGGATGCACGTTGCTTTAGGTTATATTTAGAATCTGGGTTTAGATAGACAAACACGTTTTTGAAGTTAGCAATTGCTGCTTGTGCGGAGGAGCGCGACACCTGGGCAGTTCCTTTGCACGAGACGGCGCCCGAGATGCAGCGCGAGGGTCCCCGTGGGAGGTTAGGAGGAGGGAAGGGAGTCTGAACTTGTTGTTCCAGCTGCTTTCTTTTTATGAATTTTTTAAGACGAGGATAGCAATTTTGTAATTCAAAGCTTTGGCTTCTCTCTGATGGTCATTACTGGAGATCCTTTAATTAAAATGTTAAATTCAAGTAGCTCCTTGTAAAGATGAACTCAAATCCTGCTGTGCATATGTGAGTCATTCTTAAATGTTACAAAGATCACGTGATACAAGCAATCAAATGCTTAATAAACCAAGTCATTACTTTTATGGTAAATTGAAAAAAGTTCTTCTGGGATTTCAACTGTAAATGAATCCTTGAAAATCAATAATTAGATTAGTAAAAGATGACATTTTAATATGCTGGCAGGAATGTAGAGGGATTTGTCAGGGGAAGCAAAAAACAGACTTTGCACTAAAGTGGCTTAGGTATATTTATAGTGCTAGTGATTTTGTGTGTGTGTGTGTGAAATCTTTGGACTATTTTAATATAATGTAAGGCTTTGAGCTTTAGCTAACTCAAGTTGCTCGTTTTATGAAGTTACATTAGTACCACACTGTGAAGTATTTTTAATATTAGCATTACTGAGTATTAAAGTATTTCATAAAAACATTTTTTTAAAACATTTTCTGTAGATACCGTCAAAGGAATTGATGTTTAGTGTACAAAGAAATAAAACCCTGAGGGCTGTAAGGTACCTGTATGTTTCTGATCACCTCAGTTTTTGAGGGGTTAGGTATTTCTTGAGGTTAA
The DNA here is from genome assembly GCF_929443795.1 of Astur gentilis. Lineage (NCBI taxonomy): Eukaryota > Metazoa > Chordata > Aves > Accipitriformes > Accipitridae > Astur > Astur gentilis. Next base: position 19,482,959 of record NC_064908.1, read on the forward strand.
ATTGTTGTCATTAAAACCTACTAAAAATAATGGTGCAGTTAATCCTTTCAGATAACAGGAAGCAGCATTACCTCCAGCCATGCTTTTGAACTGTCTGAAAGGATTTGCAATCGCGTATATTGTCTTCACAGACTTATGTCTTTAGAAATGCTGTACAGCACAGTGTTTTGCAAGTTCCTATGCTGATAAATTTCTCTCCGTGTGTAACCTTTGAAATCTAGTTTCTATTGTAATTCTAGCATGTAAACACTAGATTCAATTTTGTATTCCTCTAATGAATGCAACAGGATGGAAACGAGTTTGCAATTGCTAATGATGAGCTTTTTTACTGTTCTTAATACTCGTGGGTATGTCTTTTCTTCAGGGATTTCAAAGTTGTATTATTACCTTTTTTAATTGTTGGGTTTTTTTTTTCACATGCTGTTTACAATTAAACTGCAAGCATGGGAAGCTATGCGTGCATGTGCTTTTAGGTTGCTTTGCTGAACGAAATACAGCGGAGCAGTCTTACTTTAAAGGATGCTTGCTTTTCCTTGTGTCCCACCTGTCTCCTCGCGCCTTCACAGTAACTGGGACAGCGGAAGCCTCTGGTGACATTATTTCAGGGTGTTCCGTGGAGATGTGACATTTGTCAGAGGGTCGTTACGAGGAGTTTTGTTCGGGAGACAGTCCAGCTCCTTACAGGAGTAGTGTTGCAACTGGTAGTTTTTTCCTGAGTGTCAGTGAAAAGGCCAAGAATAGACAAAATCACAGGTAAGAATGTGTATGTGTGTGTTTGTAAGGATTTTGTGCGCCTTTTAATGCTGGAAATTGTTTCGTATTAAAAGATGAGAAAGAGGTGTGAGTGTGAAACCCCTGCTATGAAGAACTATGGGAAAAAATTCCACCAAAGCAGATTAGAAAAGCAAACAGGTGAATTGGAGGCAATCCAACCCTGAAGACTCTCTAATGCTGTGTTTAATTCTGACACAATGGGGAGTATCAGGGTGTCACCCTGGGCTCCTCGATGTTCCTCGTCTATGCCCGGGTTTGCTCTGGTTTGTGCTCTGTGGGGGAAGGGGGAGATGGTGGAGATGGGTGTTTCGATATGCAAGGCAGCTGAGGAAGAGTTATTGTTGTGGCTCCAGAATGACTTATTTTGTGCCAACTCAGAATTGTTGTTAAAATACAGGGGAGAGGGGTACTTCTACCCCATCATTTTAATAGACATTTCTGTAGCTGATTTTTCAACTAATACTACTAATAAAAAAACTACAGTTGAGCCAAAAATGACAAATGTTACTGATTTAAAATAATACTTACGTATTTTTAAATATTAAATGGAACTAGATAAATTGGAAGCATGTAAATATCTGATTCTAAATCTTTGCATAATTATTTCCAAGAGGTAATTTTGCTATGAGCTATTAAAACTCGAAGAAATGTATTATTCCCTTTGAGATGATCTGTACCCCAGCTGTGTCATACATCTCTTGGCTTGTTTCCTTTTTGCTGTAGATGTACATACATATATATGTGTGTACTGTGTGACTGTACAATTACTGCCGTGTTAAACTGGTTGTTTTGGAATACATATATATGCATTTTATATATATCTGTATGTATGTATTTTAAAACAAGCAATTTAACACGGTAGTAATTGTACAGTCATACAGTTTAGGGCTTTGTACAATATGTAATTTTAAGAATGTCAGTGTGGTTCTTAGCGAATTTTATAAACACTTTTCTGAATCTGTTATCAGCACTTCCCATCCTAAGAGAAACTGCACATTTTTCAGTGATTGTTCCACTGGTTACATTTTGTCTGCCGTTTGTTCTGGATTGATGTAATCTTGATACTACTAAAATTTCAAGGGCTGTTGACGCATTTCACATAGCCTAGGATTGCCTGTTCTCCAAATATATGGATCATGCATCAACAGTACTAAGTAGCCTTACTGTTTTGCCTAAAAGCCTAGCTAATTTATTTAATACTCTCTCTTTAAAGAGAGGTCTCTGGAAGGGGTAGCATATTTTAGGATGCTCCTTCTCTTTAAAGGGAAACTCAGAATTGAATAGCAGTACTTGTTGATCAGTGATATTATTGTAGCCAAAGGATGCATGGGTGGTTTAATAGGAAGTTTTTGCTTCAAGTTTCTTGATGAAATGTAGTGTTCTACGGAGCTGTGTGAAGAGTGTAGTTTTTTATTCTGAAATGCACTTGTACACTTTATTTGAAAGGTCTGAATGGATCATAAATACATTTAAGAAATAAATGATACGTCACATGTTTTCACGTCTTGTCTCGGATGACTTTTATGTAACTATGCTGATAAAGGTGTGTTCTTTGGGAGTGGGTGGATTTTTTTCCCTCTTATCTTGATTGCTCTAAATAGTCTGGCTTGTACGTAATTGCCAAGAGCAGGAAAACCTTCCAGCATGCGTTTTGTGTTTATGCTTTATCCATACATGATGTAGGGCACTGTAGGCAAACTCGCCTCTATAATTTTCCTGTGGGAAACTTGAGCCCTAAAAGGAAACGAACACAGCGAAAGGGCTAGATATCACAAGGGATTCACTTTTATTTTTAGAATTGCACTATATTGCCATATTTGGACTGAAAGTATGCTGTATCAATGCACTATTGTATCAAATTGCAGCTGTCTAACCATTCCGAATTCATCTAAATTATTCAGGTTTTTTCCACAAATACTATTTATTTGTGAATGTTCTTGGTAAGTGTAATGGTAAGGTAACGCTTACGTTCTGCAGGCAGCATTTCTTGGGAGAAGTTAACAAGTACATTGCTTTGAAAGTGGGTTTTGTGATACTTCCTTAAGGTCTCAGTAACAGGTGTAATTCTTCTCACCAAAACCTTCTCACAGTGGTTTGGTCGAAGACAAATGCAGGAGATGCCCTCTGTGTAAAAGTCAGTGTAAATATTGCTTATTAAAAGTAATCTTGGGAATGCCATCAACCTGCAAAGTAGACCTGCTGACACGGTATCCTACTAACATTGAAAATAGCTATCGAAAGACCTTTTAATATTTTTGGATGTACTTAAAATGTACAGATCTGCTGAAAATAACTTATCCCCATTGTGTAATATTACCCTTGTTACTGCCCATGAAAGTTACAGAGAGTTTTGGCTTTTTCTGCTTGTTGCAACTGCTGAAAGCTGTCATCTGGCTTGGTGCTCTCTTGAACGGCTTGTCCGTGCCTTGCACAGAGATGCGTTGCAACAACATGCCGTGTGCTGGTCTGACCCTGGGCAAAGCAGGTAAAATTCCACTGACTGATTGAGTCTATAGACCCTTCTCACAGTAATCTCTGACCGTGTGACAAAATCCTTGCAAAGTCAGCGGGACCTTCCTAAGAAATAATTGCAATGTGAAAATCAGTGCCATTGTGGCAAGAGTGAGAATCGAGCAGAGTTGGGTGGGGTTTTTGGTGGTGGGTGTGTCGGATAACTCACCCCGGTGAGCAAACTTCCATATTTTGAATAATTCTGGGGTGGGGGCAGGGAGGACTCTGAAGTTTGGACCTCACAATTTTTCCATTTTTATATTGTTTTTGAAGTCAGCCTGTGTCTAGGTAAAGGCTTTGTTTTATGCCCCCATCAGATTTCTCCAGTAGCCTGGTGCGGCTGGAGTTGATCTTTGTGTGGCAAGCCATTTCCAGCAGGCAACTTCCTCTGCTTCTCTGGAGACTTACTATTTCAGGTTTTTTTAATCACAGATTTGGTCCCTTCAGCAATTCTTTGCTGCTGCTTCTTCATCCTCTTGGGTTTATGTAGGGGATTACGAGGAATAAACCTGAGCTGCTGAAAACTGCAAGTACATCAGCCCCGTGAAGAGGTACTTGGAATTCCAGCTCTTCCATGTCTTTTAATTGTGGCTTTAGCTACAGAAAGAGCTTCTAAAGTAACACAGTCTCAGTCTGAAGACGTTGATTGAGGTTGTAACTGCATGTTATGGTTTGTAGATCCTGTGAAGGTCTCTGGAAGATCACAAAAATACAAGGAAAATGTCTTTTAAGTGCGTACAGTTTAGGAGGTGGGAACCAATATGTTTTTATATACAGGCTGGTATAATAGATGAGCTTTTATCTACTGGACTGTGTCCTGGTTTCCATAATTACTCATGTAGTTTCTTTTTAAGTTAACTGTAGAGGAAGGTTTCAGTTTAACTCCCCATATATTTTAAAGTGCGAGGGGAGGAAGGGTATGTTCTTAGTCTGAGTATCTACATTTTCCTGCTTTCCTTCAGAGCAGTGAACTGTTGTGAGAATTTTAATCTTCACTACACTTGCCTCAGTTCTCATGGCTGTTTTCCATTCTGTTTTCTTTATTACTTTCTTTTTCTTCCTGTCATTCTTAGCTTTCTATTTTTCAATCCCAGTTTGTGAAGGGTGTGGGTTCAGAAGGGTTTCCTTCAGTTCCCAGTCCCCTGAAAGCATGAGAAATTGCCCATTGAGCCAATTCTCACAGCAAGGTATAAAAATAGGAGTAAAGAAAAGGTTACACAATGCTTGGATTGCAGCAGTTTGTACTAATGGGGAGATTTCAAAGCCAGGGATTGAAAAACATTTTTTAAACCTTATCATTTCCGTTAATTTTTCTCTCCCCAAGCTATGTTTCAGCTGCAGGAACTAGCATTACAGATTACTTAGAAGAATTGTACTGAAACATAGGAGTCAAGTGCTGAACAAGTCACGCAAAGCTGGAGAGAGACCACTAATTAGTTCTTTTTAGCCACAATGACTGTTTTGTTTGAGAAGTCTATCCTAAGAGTTTCCAACGAGATGCTTTGGTCTTAGCTATTAAATAAGTGGAATAAAGGCAAGTGGATTTAAGATTATTTTGCCATTGCAGCAGAACACAGGTAACACTCAGGAAACTCGCTTGTTTAGTACCACAAATTGCTATTAGCAGTGAACAGTACCTGTGCTCCTGCAAAGCAGAGTACTTTAATTCAGTCTTGCAACCTTTTAAGAATGTTATCACCAAGACTGTATTCGCATCCTTTAGAGGTTTCAGAATTGTTTCTGAACATTGTCTCTCTCTACTTGCAAAACTAGCTGAAGCTAACAGCCAGCCTTTATTGTACTTGTCTTTGTTGACTTAAAAGGCTTTTATTTATATGACATTTATTTAGCATTGGATTTTGTTTGTTTCCGATTTCCTTATAATGAGGCGGACCACTTTAGCATGTTAATTATTATCAAATTGAAATGCTGAACAGTACTTTTGATATAATTTCCAAAACAATCCAGTAACTTGATTCTAACAGCAGTGTAATGCTTTCCTAATGAAATGTCTGTATTAAGCCACAGAGAGGAGCATTAACCTTGGATTAAAGTCAGAAGAGAAAACAAGCACACTGTGGTAATTTTGTTCTTGTTTGCAAAATCGTTTTGTGAAGAAAAAGATCAACTAAAAGATATATTTAATGATCTTCACGCTGATTATATAATGTACTTTTTTACTATCTATTTTACTTCTAACATTTTTTTCCCTTTGTCGAACAGAAACATGGGTTATTTGGATATAGTAAAACTTTTTTAAAAATAAAAAAATCTTTTCTGTTTTGCTTCTGCAGAGCATCTTGTATGTTAACCTGGACACTGTTACATGGTAATCTCACATGTGAAGAAGACTGGCTTTGTGTGTTCAGTCATTGCCAGGGAAGCCACCTAACAAGGGAACCTTTGACCCTTTCACTGGCAGTCGTTGCTTAATGATTGTTGTGGCATCTTTTCAGATGATTCCCACTACCAAGGAGCTCTTGGTCTCATAATCTTTTAGGTAGTGGAAAGAGGGACCAATCACAGGCAAAAAGAAATACCTACAGACAAACAGAGGGCTTTTTTTTCTGTTTTATTTAGGTAATAGCAATGGTTATAATAATCAGCTAGATAACAGCTGGGTCACGACTGCCTCAAAAGGTACAAGACGTTATGGTGAAACACATTCGTACAAAATCTGAGATCTGATTTATCAGAAATTACAAAATGTGGCATAAAATTGTAGAAATAGTTCTGAAATTGTAGAGGTCAATTCAGATTTTGTAATTCAATATGGTGAGCACAATTTCAGATTCAAAAGACACATTAAAATTGCCTGTCGCATGCTGGGTAAATTAAGTGATTTAAAGATATCTTGTATGAGTGATTTCTGTTGTATGCTAATATTAGAATAACTTACGTTGGAAGGGACTTCTGGAGGTCATCTAGTCCAACCCTCTGCTCAAAGCAGGTCTTACCAGATCAGGTTGCTCACAGCCCTGTTGAGTTGAGTCTTGAACACCTGTGATGATGGAGACTTTACAGCCTCTTTCATCAACCCATTTCCATCTACATGGAAGAAGCTGCTTAATCTTGCAATTTGCATAAATGTTCCTTGTAAGGTAAAGGTTTTGGGAACTGCATCAAATCTTTTGACAGCTATTTTCTGTGTGCCCGCTTAGAAATTTTTGCATTTGTGTCACTTTTTGGTGTGTGGTTTTAAAATACATATTTCTTACTGTTGTTTTCTGAATTAAAGGAGGAGGTATGATGTATATGAGCTGTTTCCACTGGCTTCCTAAATAAGCAAATTTCATTTGCTAATGAGGGGGAGCAGTTTTTTCTGTTTCCAAACGATGCTTTTCCTTGCAATGTGACAAGTTCTGGCTTAAATGACTACACTAGAAATAGTTTCAAACTGAACTGAATGAGATGGATCAGAACATCTCAGTCACATGTCTAATATTGACAGAGAACTGAGAAGACCTCAGTGTGGGAATGGCACCTGCTTATTTTCCCATTCGGAATGTGAATCTGGGGTTGAGGGCAAATCAGGTTAAGCTGGACATTGTTCATAAATGCTTATGGTTTTTCACGATGTCCCTGACACAAACCTCTTCCTTCTATATTCTGGAAACTTTTTTTCTGGATATTTCTCCGAAGTAGGAGTAGGATTCCTTCTAAGCCATCTTCAGCAATACTGGCAATTCCTGATAAGGTGGGCTATTTGAGGCCAGTATTGCCAACTGATTTCACAGAGGTCCTTTGGTGTTTAAATCACTCAAAAGTCAGGAGGAAAAGGTCCTAAGATTCCCTTTTATTGTTTACTGTATTTAATTGTTATGCTTTGTCAAATTCCTTTCATCTCTACCAGGAGTTTTAACTGCCTTTTGTATAGGACTCGCCCTTGATGCAGACTTTCGTGGTGTTGTCTTCCAGTTGGTCTCTTTGGTCCATTGTTCACATTTACTGCTTTTCTTAATTGTATGCTATTTGTTATTGTCGAGCTTTCCAAATGTCTAAGGCATCTGAAAATGATTGCATCAGAGCAATGTAGAGAACAAAGTTCCATCTTCCTCATGCTGAAATGCCCAGCTCATACAGGCAACCATCCCTGCATTGTATAATGTTTTACTGTATGATACTGTCTTTCTTGGGCTCATACTCGGTTTTCTACTTTTCTGTTGTCTGATTCTGTGGAGGGGATGAAGAGTAGTTTCTCTAGCTGAACCTAAGGGACAGAATTTTGGACAGCAGCATGCAGCTGCTTACAATTGACCGTTACTTTCTGGAGTTGTGAGATAGAAGAAAAGTGACCGGGCAGTATTCGCATTCAGAAGTCTCCAAGGGAAGGCTGCTATCCGCATTGCAATGTCCTGGAACAATTTTGTGTGCGTGCTTTTTCTGCCACTCACTGACCGTTCCCAGATGTGCTTAGGTAACCAAATTTATCAAGATTGTGATCTGGACCTGCCAGCCTGCAGGCAGCCTGTTCTGTCTTTTGTTAAATTTAGAACAGTGCACAGAACACAATGCCAATCTCCTAACTCTCAGTCCTAGCATATCGTGATTTATATTCTTTTGATATGTGTTTTAATTTACTTTCTTTTTTTTGCCTCTAATAGGAGTCTCCACAAGACAGTGCTATCACCCGAGACATCAATAGAACGTTCCCTGCTCATGATTATTTTAAAGATACTGGGGGAGATGGCCAGGACTCCCTCTACAAAATATGCAAGGTATTCTTTAAATTGTTCTTGACTGGTTTTGGTAACTTGTATTTAACACCATTAACAGATGAAACTGTTACCTGAGAAGAATGTGTATGTTAACTGTATCATGGAGACAGACTCTGGCACTAGTCTCAGTCTGGTTCTTCATTGTATATGTTTAGCTGGTTATAGTGCCATTCAGATAGGAGACCTAAAGTAATAAGCCCTTCTGGATTCCTGAACACTGAGGAGTTTGGTACGGAGACTTCACGTGATTCCAGACATGTCAGCCTGGATCAAGCTGGACAAATTATATGCTATGATGGAGATGAGGGCTAATTCCATACTGATAAAGAGCAGCTTACATTGGCTGCAGCCTGCTCCCTAGTTGTCAATATTGTGTAAATTGTGCTGGCAAAGTTAGGGACACGTGCAGGAAATCATGCTGATGTTACCTCTTGAAAAAGAAATGTTCTGACGTTGACTGTGTCCTTTATATGTAATGTATGCCATAAGCTGCTGTTGCCATATATAGTTGTCTTTAAAACTGGAGATAACTGTGTACCTCCCATAAATGTTATAAAGCTATACGCATGCATTGAAGTGGCTTATTATAAGGAAGAAATTAGCAAAAATGGACAGTTTGTTGTTGTATTCAGTTATCTCAGCTAGAACGTTGTAATCTTCCTGCGCTCTTTCTTTTGTGTTCCTAGTGTTTCTCCCGTTTCCTATCCCTGTAGCACCTGTTTAGACATAAAAGCACTCCAGTAAGTGGCTTAATAGGCTGCAGTGGTCTTGGTGCATCACTTTAACCAGCCACTGTCGCTATATATCACAGTTTGATTTTCATACAGGTTATCCCTTTGTTAGAATGGCAGCTGATGTCCCCTGTGAAAATTTTGTGGAGCTATGTTCAATGCAGTGGTTTGTTTTCTTTGTGTTCGTAGCTCAAGTTAGATATGCTGTAAAGTCTTGATTCTTTTTTTAGGCCTACTCTGTCTATGATGAAGAGATTGGCTACTGTCAAGGCCAGTCGTTTCTTGCTGCTGTGCTGCTTCTACATGTAAGTGGTAGGGTTTCTTTCCCTGTTTGTTTTAAGCTTAAGAATAAATATTGCTCCACATGCCTAGAACAAACGTCTGTAACTGGTGAACTAGTAGGAACATATCCACTTACATGCTGGTCAGTAATAATGTGAATTTAGACAGAGAAGAGTACATTGTTTAAAACTTACTGTGGTATTCGTAATGACTCTTGTCTACAGTCAGCGTTCATTTCACTGTGTTTCTGTTTCAGGACACCTTCCGTTTGAAACTCTGCAGGCTTGTACTCATGATCACTAGTAGGCATGGAATTTGTGTATAAGACAACACTGTAAATGTTTCTGTTAAAGGGTTTCAAGGTCAGATTTAAGCTTTTTGGAAGACGTTTCTATTGGAATCAGTCAGAAATAGGGATGGTAATTGCCATATGTCTTGTATACACAGAAGTGTATTTATGGCATTGATGGGACAGCAGTTTATTAGGTCTCGTGCTTTAAACAACGTGCTGCCTATATGGGCTATTGTATTGTAGGCCTTTGTGCTTCTTGGTTTGAGAGGTTAGTGAAGGATACAATAATATTTTAATTTTTTTAAAAGATACTGCATTATGCTTTTTTCAACTTAATTGTTGTTGGTAGAAGTGATCTCATCAGAGTAATATCCTCTAATTGCTTGCATGTTCAGAAGCTAGAGAGTTTTATGGTTACTGTCTATCAGAAGCAAAAGTTTTAGATTCAGTCACGCTTGGGAAATATGAGAGGATTAGAAATCTGTACAAATTATTTATAGACTGATCTTTTTTAAAGTAATGTCTGCTTTTTATCAGTGTTTCTATTGCAAGCATGGGTAGTTGAAACTGAACAGAGTTCCTAAGCCCAGTAGTGTTTTGAGATTTCTTTTCCCCCGCTGCTTTTTAGTGATCATTGCTACCATAGAGAACCAAGTATGAAGACTCCTCTGCAGTTTTCAGTGGAAGAGAAAGTCTGGTCTTCAGTGGAGGATTTTCCATAATGTTGTAAAGTCAGTGAAGGATATAGAAGAGATTGTAAACTCCATTCTTCTGAAACAAAAGCCAAATTATTAACGATAACAACCTTTTAGTTCTTTGTAACCGTAATCTGAAATATTTACTTGGTGAGCAGTTAATTCTTTACTACTACACTGAATCAGCTCAAGAAGGGTGATACTTTCTGATAGGAGAACTGAACACTTACTGAAACATACATGCTTTCTTTTAGCTTTTTCATTGTCATAATGTCCGGTTTTTTAATATCCATTGCATTAGAGAGACTCACTGTCAAGAATGAACCATGTGTTATTCTAGAGTTTTTTCTTTAGCAATAGCTGTTGCTTCTGGGAATAATGTATCCATTTAAAAAGGCTACATTTCAAATAAGTTTCTTTTTATTTGATTCTCTTTGAAGTCAGCCTTTGGAGTGTGGCTGCTAGGGAAAATAAATATTAAAAAGAAATGTTGCAGAAAAGGAAATTAAGTTTCTGCTAGTCCTTTGCTACCAGTTTGGAATGTCTCAGCAAAGTTTTCAGTTTTAACAAACTCCATCTGCAGATTAATAATAGAATTCTTGAGAAGGATGTTCTGTCCCTTTACAGGAACAAGTGATTGACCCGAAGTCAGACTTTACTATGGAAATATGAAAACTGAATTTTGATGTCAGGGAAAAACGTCTAAACACTGATGAGCTTTGATGAGTGTTTCTTCAGTTTTTGGCAGGAAAGGGATATTGAACTCTCCCAAACCAATGCTGAGTTGTGATATGTGGAATTTTTGTTATCAGTTACTGGTTTTTCTTATTCCTGCCAGCTAATAAGTAAACTTCAAATGTAATAATGTAATTTAAAAAGGTAAATATATTGTTGGGAATAAGGGAAAGATCTCTGTTTAACATTCTCTAGTAATACTGCTTCTGTCTCAGTTACATAGGTGACAAAGGGTTAGGCTGTTAAAGTTCTGTAAGATTCTGATTCAGACACGATTTGGAACCAAGAAACTGCTTTGGTCTTGATGTCTGAAAGATGTATTTTTATTCGAGCTATTGAGAGGTGGTTTATTCCACAGAACAAGAATGAAATGCTGTTTGCCACACTAGACATCATTTTGTGTGTTAGTATTTTTGTTTACTTTTAAACTGGATAGGGCCAGAATAAAAAGGAGTGACAATTTAGCCTTTCTGTAAGAGGGAGGTAAGGGCAAATGGAAGCGATGTGAAAGATTTAAATGCTCTGTGATAAATACACTTTCTTCTCTCACAGATGCCTGAGGAGCAAGCTTTCAGTGTTCTGGTTAAAATCATGTTTGATTATGGACTCAGGGAACTTTTCAAACAAAACTTTGAAGATTTGCACTGCAAATTCTATCAGCTGGAGCGCCTCATGCAGGTAGGTGCTCAAACTTAGATGAAGTGAATGGAGCAGAGGCCGCAATTCAAAACGAGATATTTTTATTATATGTGAATAGTGTTTGTGACCTCTTAGTAAGGATGAAGAATGTGGACTATCCATATTGGGGGTTTTTTAAGAACAGAGAATGTTGACTCGAGACCAGTCTGATGCTGCTGGCAGTGTGCAGTAAGTTTGAAGGCAGACATGTCTGGCCAGTTGAGTGGCTCTCTTATGGCCTGGCATAGCAGTGACTTCTGAGCTCACTGCGGGCACACCACAGAGTGGCTTTGCAGCGTCAGCATGTCCACTGCCTGGGTTTCCTGCTAAGGTGGGAGCTCGGAGATTGAACTCGTTGTGCTTGTGATAGTGTCCTTCTGAGCATCCACACTGGGACAAGCCTTCGGCATCCTTAGAAGGTCCTTCAGCTTGTCAGACAGCTGTCTTGTCAGGCATGGGTGGATACAGAAGCCTTGCTGCACTGATTGTCACACCACACTACTTATTTCTGTTACTTTGGGATTTCAGCTACAGTTCCAAAATAGTATAAATTAACTTTCAGTATTTATGTGTTGGGTTTTTGTTTTTTGTTTTTTGTTTTTTTTTTCTTATTACTAGGAATACATTCCTGATCTGTATAACCACTTTCTGGACATTAGCCTTGAAGCTCACATGTATGCTTCCCAATGGTTCCTTACCCTGTTCACTGCAAAATTCCCTCTCTACATGGTCTTCCATATTATTGACTTACTCTTATGTGAGGTATGTGTTATAATTGGAGACTTGTACTGCTAGCAACTTTTGACAGTTTCTCACTATCTTGATTCATGTCCTTGTTACTATCTGTTCTTTCAGAGCTAGGCATGTGATAATTATTTTTATGTAGAAGTGTTATGTTTCTGCAATGGAAAAGAGTTCTCAGCATTTTAAAGATATAAATTAGGAGTCAATTATCTGTATAAAAGATTATAATCTCTTATTTCTTGTAACACTGCTGAACCTATGTGAGATTCTGTACAGTGCTTATGGGATGAGAGTTAATTTACAAATATGTGGATTCCTCTGTTGTTAAATTGTATTATATGCAATGATAACTTTTTTTTTTTCTAGAATATTATTGCATAGAGGCCATTTGGTATGAAATTGCCCAGTTAACTCTCATGCTGGTAATCTAACAAGCTTGGAGTTCTTTCTCCTGGAAACTTGAAGTCTCTTTATGTTTCACAGCACGTATTTAGAGAGCAAAATTCTTTACGCTGAGATTTAGTATGTTATCATGTTTAGAACATTATATTTGGTAGTATGCTGGTAAGTACTGTACTTTGAGTCAGAGGTTATTAACATAAGTGAACAAATCGCATTTTGTACTGAAGCATCCTTGAGTTATTTAATGATTACTTTTTTACTTGCTGATAAGCATTATGTATCCATTCTTCATTGGATCTGCAGTTGTTACTGTGAAGTGGCAGTTTGTCTGCGTTTCCTTTACTGAAGGGCTTCAGCATTCATAAATCTCCTGGGTTTTACCCTTTCTCTGTATCTATCTGCAGCTTGCTTTGTCCATGTGCCAATGTAATAGAAAGCAACAGATGGCATAGAGAAAATCAGTTCTATTTGTTTAGAAACACATTTTCAATTCATAAATAGTAAATGTGTTCATAGTGAAGTTTCAAGGTTTTTCTGTCATTTTAAAGTAAAAGTGAAAGAATAGTTTAGTGTGAAAAACAAAGACAGAATCTTGAAATAAGGTGAGCGACATGTTTTGATTATCAAAGGTATCCCTTAAGAAGGTGTATGCTACTACTGACTATAGGAACTGCTTGTATTTAATTGGACAAAAGAAATTAAACACTTCAGTAGTGGCAAAATAGATGCCATGGGACTCTGTCCTAAAGTGAGTCACTTTCTTTTTCTTTACATGAATTATCCCAATTTTTAATACCAGAACTTAATATATTGATGTATATTTTGCTGCATTTGAATCCAGTGTTTTCAGAAGTTGCTGTATGAAATTAAATTATCTTGAGCTGACCAACTAGTTATTAAAAAATAAAATGAAGTACACAACAGTGCCTTCATCTTTTCAGAGTTTCAAACTACCAAGGAGGTAGTAAAACCTGTGTTGAAACATTGTTTTTGCTATCTGTAATGGATATCCAGTAAAGTTACCTTCCTAGTTGTTTGCAAAGTCATTCTCTGGGTCTTTGATTTAATATAGCACCTGGTGACGGTTGTATTCTGGTTCTCCTTTTCACAGAAACTAGACAAACAACAAAACGCAGCAAATAAATTAATATCCAGGCTTGTATATACTGCAAAATTAATTTATTTTGTCATTATTTTTCTCTCTAGGGAATAAGTGTTATCTTTAACGTTGCACTGGGGTTATTAAAAGTGAGTATTCAATGTTACATTGTGTTTTATGCATCATCATGCACCATATAAAAAATTAAGATGCCTGTTAGAAAAATATTATGCCTATTTTTGAAAAGTTAACAACTTCCTGTATTACATGTTCTGTTGTCTGGCATGCCCTGCACAGCACAGTGCTTTTGGGGGTGGGGTGGCAGGGAAATGGGAAGTTGCAGAAATAGAAACAAACACTATTTGCAGAAGGTTAAAAAGTAGTTATGTTGTTGGAGCTTTACAAAACTGTTGTTTGCTTTATTGTCTCTGGGAATTCAGTAATTGTACAAAATCTGCTTTGTAGTTACTGGGTTTTCTTTCCTTGTCTCTAGACGACGAAGGATGATTTGTTACTGACTGACTTTGAAGGGGCTTTAAAATTCTTCCGTGTACAGCTGCCCAAGAGATACCGTTCAGAAGAAAATGCAAAAAAGCTGATGGAATTAGCATGTAATATGAAGGTAAAGTTGTGGTGATAGCAACTGCAAGCATATCTTTAATGGGTACAGTTTCTGTCTCCAAATATAACTGTGCAACTCGCTTGTCCGAGTGCAAATACATTGCAGATACTTCACAGTGAAACACAATAAAGCCCCAAGATTCTCAAGTGGTATGAGCCCACCTGGAGAACTCAAAACCAGAGTGGCTATCAGAAAGCAATATTCAGTGTTGATGAAAATCAGACTACTTCAAAAAAACCGTTAAATGACTAATGGCACTAATATAAAGTAATTGCAGACATCTCTGCAGTTCTTTGATGAAATCTTTCTCCGATAGTAGCTGCAAACAGGGTAGTATCTTTCATTGAGATGTAGTGCGGAGGTTTCATTTAAAATAGAGTAAATAATGCAGAAACAGAATGTAAATTTTCAGACAGAAAATGGCTGTTTTTAACTGTGGGTGCATGTGATGTTTATGTACTGCAGTAGGGAGCTCATTTAAAATGCATTGATAGATTTACAGATCTTCTAGGGACATGAAGGAATATGATTTGGCATTTAAAATTTCTTAGAAGTCAAGCTAGGGAAATGACCTTGAGGTTTATGTATTCCCTGTGTGAGGTTTTGATTTGTCATTGTTTTATGGTGGGGGATGTATGCCCCCCCCCCCCCCCCCCTTTTTTTTTTTTTCTTAAAGCATTTTAAGTTAATTTCCCATGCAAGACTATTTCACTTGTACTCTAGGTAGCTGACAATAACAGGTTAATCTGTTACGGTCTTTGTAGTCTAAAGAGGGTCTACTTTATATGAAATTCAACAAAGTGCTGGCTGGGTTGTATGTTGTCTAGATCTGCCACAGTTAGTTTTTTAATAATGCAAAAAAGCATTGTTTTTCGTGAGCAGCCCATGTGGGAGGTTTGCAGTATTGGCTTCCTTGGCTTTTCATTTGGGTACTGGAAACAAGTGCTAAGATGCTTTGGTTGGAAGTAGGGCTCTGACACACTGTACAGTGTTTGTTGTGCAGATGTTTCTGAACATGAATCTTTTGTAAGGACCTACTTTTGAGGCTAGCAAGCTCATCTAGACCGTCTTTTAATGTGGTCATCACAGCTGTTTGACTTCTCCCACAAATCATTGATTAACTGTTCATACAGTCAATGTTTAGGAAATACTGATGATAATTAGACTTCTCACTTACATAACAGAAACCATGTATCACAGTAAAATGTCATCTCTGGTCCTTGTAGGAGCCTTCTTCTGAATAGAATAGAAGCATAGCAATTAGAGTTCAGTGTGTACTGGAGAAATGTTTTCCCGTAAATAAATTAATCTCAGTAATTCCTGTTTTCTTCACAGAATTTATTCATAGAGCTCTGTGAGCTCTCCTGTATGTTTGAACTACTGAGGTAAACAGTGGAGTGTTGGGTTTTTTTGCTTGATGGTGGGTTTTTTTAGATTTCAATTGCCCACTAAGCCCTATTTCTTAAATATGACTATATGAAACGAAAGTTCTAGCCTTTGACATTAAGACTTTAGATATATATAGCAAAAATTGCATTACCTTACAGCTGAAAGTCAATTGTTTTTTTAATCAGTAAGTACTGTAACTAAAGCTTTATATGAGCACTTTGGAATAAGCCCTTAAAGTTAAATTTCTGAAAAAAGTTAAGAGGTAGGAAATTATTGATTCTTCTTTATAGAGGATTGAGTTCTAAAATGGAATTTTGATAATTTATTTAGTGTATTTTAAGGAAGCTGTGATTCTTTTGTTACAGTTTCACATAGATTAATTTTTAGTCAAATACACTGGTATGGCTCAAAGTATCCTTTTTCCTTAAAATTCACTAGAGCAATTCTTTGTACCATCAGTGCATAAGCACGCAACTTCCCTAGTATATTAACGTTCAAGGCATCTTGTACTCCTGGTGTAGAAGCAGTACGCATAACAGTGTTCCGCATAGAGTTCAAGCATATCTTGTATGAAACTAGTGTAGAAATTACAGAATAATAAAGAATAAAGCAAGCTATTTTAGCTCTCCAATCGTTTAACATTAGCCACAGATTAGACGTCGCACTTGCATCTGGTTAAGATCATATGTAATGAGTACATTTGCCTTTCATGTTTCTGAATAACAACTTGTTCCGCTTCCCACTCTGTCAAAATTCACTGCATTCCCAGTGCTGTGTGAAGTAGTTAAAGCAAACAGTCTTCTCTGAGCAGTACGCGGCAAGGTTGTCCACCGCTTCCTTGAGTGCTGTGTGGTTTTGGTGGGATTAAATGGGAGTTTATGGAGAAAGTACAGACTGCATGACTGGGCTCTGCGCAGATGCTGAACGCTTCTGTATCACATCCATGTGTGGTGCCCCTGATGGGAGTGCTGCACATAATTGCTTTCTTTGACCTAAAATAGAAGTCCTTTGCTGTCAGTAGAAATCTCCAGCTCTGTATCTGGAAGTGTTTTTGAGCAGAAAAGGGCCTGATGTCAAAATAAATCATTTATAGGAAGGAAGAAGTAGCCTGGCTAAGGCATTGTGATTACAACAGCATTCTGCTGGAAAGGAGGTCAGTAAATGATCATCTTGAGACAACACCAGATTCTTAAAGTCACTCCTCAGTGTTGCTGTCAAATGTTAACAGAGTTGCTGCTTCCCCCCGTGCCCCTGAAAAACTGTGGTGGGACTTCAGTGTTCACTTCTGCTTTCTATCACCATGCAGGTGATAGAAGGCCTTGCTGACTTCCCCAGGGCATGGTTCCCTTGAGGGCTCCAATGTCCAGAATCGGTGACAACAGCAAATCTTCTCAGGATCACCTCGTTGTTATCTAAAGGCAAAACTGGTTTAATGCACTTGGAAAAGTAGAAGATGAAAATGCAATGGTGTGCCTTCCTTCCTTTTGTCTCATGGGGCTGGATGCCTCGCTTCTCAAGATCAAACCTTCACATAGCTTGCGATTTGGTGTATGAAACCCAATACTCTGGGTAGTGTTTGAGCCAGGGCAGAGCAGTGGAATAATCAACTCGAGATACTGGCTTCATTGTCAGTAAAGGGTTAATATTCTCGTGGAGTGCTTCTTAAGAATAACTTGTGCAGTTGTGATACGGCTGGACTGTCTCCAGATAAACGGGCTGGCATCTCCAAAAAAATGTCAGCTGAAGTACAGTGAAATGCTTCTGTGCAGCTCTCACTAGAGGGAGCCTAGCTACCAGTTTTCTACGGTTCATTTCAAGTAAGATTGTTAATGATAAAACCAAAGATAAGAGAAACTAAACTTGTTTTCCATTCTGCTTGTCATTTAGGCATGTAATATTTGTTTAACATGTTTCTCAGACAAGGCTTTTTTTTTAAAGAGGAAAACATAGCCATAACTTTTTAATTTATTTGGTTTACTGAAATAATAATAAAGCTTCAGCAGCAACTTTTAATACTAGAGATTAAATTTAGATGCATACTAACTTGCAGGTGAAACACTTGCAGTGGTCTTGGCATGGTCTGTGTTGCTAAACCATTGTAGTATGTGGCACAGTTGACAGGTGACGCCCGGAAAGATGCTGGTCAAGATCTGTTATGTTACAGGTTCTCTTGTGTTCTCTGTCTCTGTAGGACTTGAACACTGTGCACAAAATATTGAATTCAACACCACCTTTCTCTCCCTTCTCACAGAAGGGGAATCTGGGACCCTGAGAGGGTCGCTTCCCTAGTGTTGTGTGTCTGTCAAATCTGTGGACAGAATTCCAGCCTTCCGAATCCCGGAGCAGCAGGGGACAGAGCATACGTGCTTCTGAGTTGTTGCTGCTTGTCAAGACACCTAGGCAACTCTGGGACTGGGCTGTTTTCTACTGAGCTTGAGTGACACTAGCAGAAATGTCAGCTGAGCCTGCGTTTGCCCTTTCAGCATTTGTAGTCTCATGTAAAGTAAACCAAATACTTCTGCATGATGATAAATGTTACAGCTGAAAAAGCAGCTGAAGAAACCTCAGCGTCATGCTAGTTCAAAAATTAAATGCATCTTGTGGGTTCTGAGGCAATCTGTTATGCTAAACCACTGTAGTATTTGGAGCATCAAATAGCTGCGCAGCACCAAGGAAAACTCAGGTAGGATGCTCCTGTGGATGCCTTTCAAAAAGTTTTCTATGTTCCACAAAAGGATAAGAGGAAGGGACACTTCTGTCATTATGCGGAATAGAATTTTTGAGCATTTCTGAGGGTTCGATACTCAAAACTGAGTGAAGATATTAGCTGTGTTTTGTAGAAGGCAGGAGTTGCCTAAAGCCTGTACCATAACCCTTTGTGAATTGTGTTCTTTTATTGATGTTCTGGGCAGGAACTAATGGGCTGCTTTAATTTAGATTAGCCAAAAGAAGCTGAAGAAATATGAAAAGGAATATCATACCATGAGAGAGCAGCAAGCTCAACAGGAGGATCCTATAGAAAGATATGAGGTAATGCTTCCCTACTCCAGTCTGATGTAACATACAGTACCTGCAGGAAGTTCCTACTTTGACTCGTTTTTCTTTGAGCCGTTTTTGCTTTGTGACCAGTCTGGGTACAACAGGGGAATCAGCTACATGAACATGAAGTGAATCTCTGTATATTGGCAATGTTAATCAGGATGGGGTTGTTGTGAGCCCTGCTTCGTGATGAAAAAAGGAACAGTATTAATTTATATTTGGGCTTATACAACTGTTTCACTAGAGCCTGTTTCTAGCACTTGTGTAACATGCTGATTGCACCAAAAGCCATGAACAGAAAGAAAACGCCCAATTGATTATAACTCTGCCTTCCATTGATTATAATCCTGCCTTCACTCCTCTCCCTAATTTCAAATGATGTATGGTATGGTAAGTATATATTTTTATAAATATTTTATTTATCATGTAAGTATAATAGACAAATAAATTTTATATGTAAAATTACGTCTGTGTATACGTAACACAATAACGCACACACAAATTTATATATTTTAAGCTGAAGAGTTTTATGTAAACTTTCTTTAATTCTGTCTGTGTGCTGGGAGTTGTAACAGGAGGGAGAAAATAGAGTGGTTTTCCCATGATCCTCCTCTCACCTGTTTCCAGCATACAAATTCTATTTTGCGCCAAGAAAATCCGTACTTGTAGGAACCTCCTGGGAAGGTATTGATGGCAGAATGACACCCCTACTATTGCAGTGTTCAAAAACGTTTCTGTAGCTCAACAATAGCTGAGCAGAGTTATTTATACATGGTTTCTTCTTAAGGCTAATGTTTTATTTACTTTTATTTTATATTTACAGTATGGCTAGCTAGTTTTGTCTTCATTGAATTTCATGCAGGTAGAGATTTAAGGTAGGCGTTTGTGCTTAGGCACAGTAAGCACTGTGTTTTATAGACAAACACCTGGGAAGACCTTTTTCTTGATTTCTTTTGTTTTGTTTCCCACAGCGTGAGAACCGGCGCCTACAAGAAGCAAACATGAGGCTTGAGCAAGAAAATGATGATCTTGCACATGAACTGGTGACCAGCAAGATTGCTCTGCGAAAAGATTTAGACAATGTAAGACATGTCTTTATGCTGTCCAGTGGAGACAAGGTACTAGGGCTAATTCCTCATTACTCCTCTCATCGGAGAGGAGGTACATAGAGTATTTTTCATTTGAGTGGGATAGGATTCTTCCCTCCATGTCCTTATTGCACGCTGATGATATATAGGCCTGTGTCAGCGGTCCACGGGAAACAGGACAGGTGACTGAAATACTAGTTACTCTGAAAAGCATTCAGAGTAATTTGAGGGAGAGGAAAGGTTCTGAGCTTGTACTTGAGTAGTTGCTTTCCTCTCTATGTATATTAAAAGAAGGTCTACCAGGAGCTAAGTCAAGTCTTTGAATTGTCACAGAGATAACAACATGGATGCCATATTTTGTTTTCCTTCAACTAGTATTCTTATGAATAAGATTTCAGAGCAGACAGGCTTCTGCAAAGTGCCTAATAAACTTGAAAGTCTGAGTCTGTCTGGCTCTCGGTGGAACCAGATGTCAGGTAGATTAGGCAGCTATGAAAATGTTATTGTGGTTTCCATTTGGCTTGTTGAAATGTGCCCACGTGAACTCGTCATCCTGGGTTGTTTCCCATATCAGTAGAGTTCTCAGGAGGAAACTTCCGGTTCTCTTTGTGTTATAAGATTTTTTTTTTTTTAAGCTTGCTGTCCCATTCCCTTCTTTACATACTCAAGTTTGGGAGATATTATTAGGATATGCTTTTTTTTTACAGGACATGCAGAGACAGAAAGATACTGGCATTTGTGGTGCACGTGGTAGGCTAGAACGCATTTAGTCTATCTGCTTGGGGAGATGAGGGGAAGAGTTCAAGGGCTCATGTTTTGCCATTCTTGTTCTGTACCAAGATAAATGCATTTCTCAAATCTCAAAGGAAAATGACTTTTGAAAATCATACAGTGCAGGAGTTGACAGGCTTAAAATGTTTCAGCTTATCTGCTTCAGAGAATTTAAGGTTTCCCACGGTCTCTTGGAACCTTGCTGTTGGAAAAATATTCATAGTAGATGTTGATGCTAATGGGTGAATGTTGCTCTTAATGAGGTTTGGTTTATGACTTTCAAGTTTATTACATCTACTGCTCTTTAGTGTTAAAACCTGTGAATCATAGAAGTATGTTCTAGAAGCAGTTTTCTCACAATGCATTGGTATGTTCACTTCCTGTTACCTACACTTTTTCACTTCATTAAAGATAGCTCATAGAAGGCTATGCAGACTGCCCAGTGGTTGCACTCAGGGGTTGGACTCCAGCAAAAAATGTACTGAAGAAGCTTTTTGTATCAGCTATTAACTGTTGTTTGTGGCTGCTTGAGCCTGTGTGAGACACAGTTATGCTTTTACATTGATTCGTTTAAATGGAGAGCTGGGAGAGGAACAAAATTAAGCAAAATCTTTTGAGATACTTCCTTGGATATATAATAGTCATGCCTTCAAAGATGGTAAATGATGTTGGCAGCATTTGGGTTATCCCCCAGGAGGAGATAGGTAGGTTTGATCCTACTTTAGGACCCTGACTAATTCTTCTAATTGGATCCTGAAATGATAAGTTTCATTCGACTAGCCAGACGTCCTGAAAGAAAAGTACCAAAGGACATTGTGTAACACACCTTTTCTAATACCTTCATGGCATGTATGAAATCTTGCAACCTAAAAGATCAAAGCAAAGCATTTGGAAATACAAGAATTTCCTTAATATCCTTTGCACTAGGCCAGAAAATAGGATTCATTTTTCTGCTGTTGTTGGACTCCCACATCCTAGTTTTCTTTAACTTTAAAACAGCTTAAAAACCATGTATAATGAAAAGGTGTTCTTTTTGCCTTTGCTATCTGTTTTAAAGGATCAGCAGGACTTCAAGGGACTAAAATTCACTTTTTGATTTTCTTCCTTTGAAGGGAATTGGTACAGCTACTTCCTGAAGATTTATATATCAGTTGAATTATTGGTCTATTTTTATGTAGAATTCATCCACCTATTGGGAAGTACTGCATTGCTGTGTATAAGACAGGAAAAGGTGTCTTAACTTTCCAGAGAGAGTTTTTAGAGGTTTATAAAGCACCCAAGATTTTTCAACAATACATCTTTATTCTTAAAAAACTGCAGTAAAAAAGGATTGTATGGTTTCTGGTGGGACATCTCTTCTCTTTAAGGAGGAAAGGAGGGAGGGGTCTGACTCATGTTTGCTTTGGCAGCTAAGTTTTTTTCATGCAGTATTTTCTGGGTCATGTAATAAAGATGGTGTCACATCCATTGGTAGGTGTCACAGAGTTCTGGGGCTTTTTTAAATGGCCTAGAGGCATTTTTCATTAATTCTCTTTTCACTGCAAGGTTGAATGTTTGCAGATTGAACTTAGGTCTAAGCTGGTTATAGTCTTTTATTGATCTTGCACATTGTGAGCTGTTCTGTGCCTTTTGTTGTCCTCCAAATGTATTGGTCAACTTCCAGTCTGGATCAGAAAACAAAACTTATTTCTATTATTGGATTTCTTTGGAGCAATCCCTACTCCAGTTTTGCTAAAACTAATCACTGAATTCAAGGAGGAGTTTTGGAGTGATGGAGTGTAGTGGTATACTTTGTTAATTGTGATTTGTTTCTGATTTGACATTGCAGATGGTAATTTTTAGAAAAATAATTTTCAGAATAAAGTTTTGTTGTTGTTAATAACAATGAACAGACCCTTATTAAGGAGAATGAAAAGACTGCAATCTTGGCTGTGTCCTACTGGATCCGGTGCCCATGGCTGCCCAGCAGCATCAGCACAGCGAGAAAGCTTCTCTTCAGTGCTGTACTCCGCTCTTTGTGTTTCAGGCGGAGGAAAAGGCAGATGCTCTGAATAAAGAACTGCTAATGACCAAACAGAAGTTGATTGATGCAGAAGAAGAAAAGAGGCGCCTCGAAGAAGAATCAGCTCAGGTTAGGGACATTTCTGTCACTTTCAAATTTCTATGCAGTACAGAAATTGAAAAAAAAAAAAAAAAAGAAAAAAAAAAAGTGACAAGTGTGGGAAGGGCTTAATGTCCTAAGTAATGTTTGTCCTTCTTCTGTAGTGTAAAGGACGTCAGCAAAGCAGAATTCTTTGCTTTCCTGCCAGGTGCTTCACAGGGTAGTGAATTTTTAAGTTGAAGTCACGAAGGCACAGACTGTGCCAGAGATTGCTGCACAGAGAGGCAGTATAGGACTTCAGCTGTCAGCGTGTTTCTTAAATACTTTCTTCTTCTCTTAGCTAGTCAATTTTTCTAACAATGATGGCCACCAAAGTCCGGCTTTTCCTTGTCTGCATGGAGCTGAGCTAGACCATTGTTCCCTGGTGTAGACTATAATGGTGAGGTTAAGGAGAAGGAGGAAATACCGCCTGGTTATTTTTCAGACTGTACAAATATATAAACCCTTTACTTTCTTTTTTCTGCAGCTGAAGGAAATGTGTCGTAGGGAACTAGATAAGGCAGAGTCAGAGATCAAAAAGAACAGCTCTATTATTGGTGACTACAAACAGGTAAGTACAACTTAATGATGATGTGGTTTGCTATCAAATTGCAAGACTTTCTCAGGTATTTTAGGAGATTATTAGAAATAAGTGTAATCTGTGTCATGCATTTGAGGAGACATTTTAGCTGTTTTAAATGGGAAACTTGTGATTGGTTTTGCATTTTCTTTTGCTGAGATCCTGATGCTTGGTGGTCAGTTCTGTTTGCCCCTGATGTAGGTATTTGTAGGTCATCAGTCACCACAGCCACAGTTACAGCCTAACGTTGTTCAGGTGGGCTCCTGTATATCAAAGATTCACCTCATTCCCAAAAAAACATTCTCTCCCAGCTTCCCTTCTTCAATCGAATGGTAACTGCAGTTCAGAAATAAATAAGATGCCTTCTTCCTTTCAAAGATTTTGCTTTGGAATTCAAGCTCCTGATCATAAGATATCAAGGGAGCAAATTCATGTATCTTTTTAGTGGGCCCATAACCTTCAAAACATTCTTAAGTCTGCATCATGCAACAAAAAGAGCCATGCAATTCCTAACCTTTTCTGGCTCCTTAGCAAGGCCAAACTGCTAATTACTTATATTGAAACTGCACCTTTTCCTGTGGGCATAGAATAATCTGTAGAGAATGAGAATATGTACAGTGAGACAACTTAATGCAGCATCCCAATTTTCCTGGCTTTCTAAGAGCCCTCAGACTATCCTTGTTAATATTCCTGTAGCGTTTATTTGTGCTTTAGCATTCATTTGGGAGGAAATTTACATTTATAAATGGTCTGGTAACATAATTTTGCTTGTCAGATTTGTTCCCAGCTGAGTGAGCGACTGGAAAAGCAACAAACAGCAAATAAAGCTGAAATTGAGAAAATACGGGTAAGAGACCAGATAGATCCACAGTTTACGTTTAAATCTCTTAGCAAAATCATAACAGAAAGCACATACTTATTTCATTACTAAAATGGTGGCTGAAAGAGAGTTCCTTAGTGACCTACAGTTTTGGAAAGAAGATTTTAAGAGGGAGAGCTTGGAGAAGAGAAGAGTAACTGTCAGCTCTCTCCCATGCTATATTGGTTACATACTAATGTTGATGCTGGGCAATGATAACTGTTAATTTTGTTGAGGGGTCTTTTTTTTTTTTTCTGGAGGAGATTTCTCTGACTGTCTCTTACCATAAAGTAACATGCAGGCAGTACAGAGCCCGTTATTGTAGCAATACACTGTTACCAAAAATACAGCAGCATTTCCAAAGCCCATAAATCTGGGGGTGGCAGGAGTTCCTGCTTGGCTGTGCTTCCCCAAAAGTTCCTGAGTTTGCAAGTCATTAGTGGTCCCTCTCATGTTGTGCTGCTCTTCCAGAGCAGAGGCAGGAAAAGGCTTTGATCATATCACCAGCACTTCAATGCAAGCATTCACAATCAGGTGTTTACTTTAGCAAAAAGTGGATGACTGTGAGCATTGCCGGGAGTTCTTCAATAAAGAAGGCCGTGTGAAGGTTGCTAGTTCTGCCAAGGACGGTTCAGATGAGGACACAGATGAGGAGAAGGAAACGCTGAAAAACCAGCTGAGGGAAATGGAGCTTGAGCTGGCCCAGACCAAGTTGCAGCTTGTGGAGGCAGAATGTAAAATACAGGTAATGCTTTGGAGGTTCATTTTGTAGTCTCTATGGTATGTCTGCATTCCTAGAAAAGTGTGTTGTAGAGGGATTGAAACAGATCCTGTTGGTTGAAACTGTAACCTGCTATTTCCTGCATGGGTTATTTAACCAAACATTGGGTCTGAAAAATTAGTGTATGCAGACAAAATAATTGGAATTGCATGAACTGTATTTACCAGCTACTACAACTTCCAGACAGCTGCCTGGCTGCAGTGCAGTACTTACTGACTGATCTTCTGCAACTTCTTGGAAGAAATCCAAGCTCTGACAAAGAACTGAATCATGCATTTCTTTATCTCACAATCAATGTTAAATGAAGAAGTAACATGTGACAAATGTTAGACATGTTTCTGAAAACATGATTGGAAAGCACTCCAGGTATTTGAGGTATTTGTGTAAAATGTGACAACATTGTTCTTTTAGCCTGAAACTGGTATGTCAGTGCTTCTTGTTCACAGAAAGCTAAAAATTAGTTAGTAGAAAGTCTGCTTTCTGTGGGAATAGCTCCTTCTCAGATAGGAAAGAATTAAAGGGTTTGGATGTACTCAAGAAAGCTGAATGTTTCACTGGGGGCAATGACACAAGTCTTGTTTTGCTTTTCAAAGCTTTTTTTTTTTCCTTCATCAGCTTGTTGTGCTACATTTAATTTATGTAAGACTTGTTTAACTTCTAAAGTGGCCAAGAGATTATAGATGTCCCAGAGGCTTCTAAGTTTAACTCATATAACCTTGTACTGCGAATACATAACAAGTTAATGAAATTACTCTTCTGTTTGCAGGATTTGGAGCACCATTTGGGTCTGGCATTGAACGAAGTACAAGCTGCAAAGAAAACATGGTTCAACAGAACAATAAGCTCTATAAAAACAGTGACTGGAGTCCAAGGAAAAGAGACTTGTTGAAAAGCAGTTCTGTCAAACACACCTTCTTAACACAACACCTTTTGTTGCCTTCCTTGGCCAGATGTTTAATTCTGTGACATGAGAGGACCAGAGTGTAAATAAAATAGAAACACAGCATGTCAGGATTTCAATAGGTCAGTGATAAAGAGGATGGAAACACAAGAAAGGTTTTATTGCTAGACATGGGAACTTCATACTACTGATATTTAACAGGTGATGTAGCTAGATTGAAGCTCTTCAGAGAAACACTCCATTCTGCGGTCTGGCTGGAGGCTTTTCACAGACTAGGTACGAGAACTTACCAAACCCTAACTGTTAAGTTTACATATAATAGGTTTTTTTACAGTTATAACCTTTTTTAATATTTTATTTGAAACGAAAAGTGTCACTAACAAAGTAAAAATAAAAAATAAAAAAAAAAAAAGGAAAAAACAAACAACAAAAAAAGACAACTTTAGCAAGAACTACATCAGTGCCAGAAAGCAGTCCCCAGAGGTAGGATATGGAGAGTAGGAGGTGACATGTTTTGCTTTATGAATGGGGATGATTTCAGCATTCCTGTCGAGCAACCCCACTTTGTTTTAGTAAACGCAGCATCCATCTCTCTGTGTTTGGCATTTCTTTCTGTTACTAATCAATTCTATGCAACTCTGGGCTTTTTTGGCATGGGCTGCCAAACAAATTCACAACCTGAGGCTGGGAGACTTGTCTAAGTGCTAGACAAGAATAATCAGAATTCTTGGCAAATTTCCGTTTCATTTCTGTGTCATATTGTTTGATCCACATATCAACAGCGTTAAAATCCCCAACACCAGGACTGCTAATAAGTACCAAGTATGTGGATAGTCTGACATTTAATTGAGTCTTTTTGTTTGTTTTTTTTGTCAGTTTTTTTTGTTTTGTTTTTGTTTGTTTGTTTTTACCCGGCTGTAGCAGGCCTTCTGTGAAGCTCTGAGAAAGCTTCCAGGATTTAGTTTTGCACATGGGTATGAATGGGACAAAGAAACAATAAACTGAGATATATATGAGGCAAAAATCACTGCGTGAGTGTTGCTGCAAGCATCTTATAGCTATCCAACTCGCTTCCCTGGTAACATGTTCAGAGGTTGTGTAGGTCATTTTTCATGCTCGATGCAGTTGCACTAATAGGTGCTAAACGTGCTTGGATTTCTTATTCATTGGATTGTCTTGAGTTCTCACCAGAAAGCTGTAGAATGGAGTTTTGCACCTTGTAATTTTTTTAATTTATAATGGTTTGTGTTATGCTGAAGTATCTATTGCATCAGTGGATAAATTTTGTGTGCAGTGTGAGTATAAGCTGGTAACAATAAGAGGCACTGGTTTGTATATAAAGATATTTGGTTTATTTTGTATTTCTACCTTTTTCTTGTTTACTGTACTAATGCTAGCTAATGTACTCTGTAACTACGGAATAGAACATGCTATGTCCAAGCTTTTTTCCTTAACTGCATACATTATCTCTATTGTTTAATACCAAAAAAAAAACCCAACCTGTAACTCCATCAATATTAGATGCGTGGACATTGTGGTAGCATAGTTGCAGTGTGTATACTTTATGAATTGAAATATAAACTAGTAAAATTGTATAACTATTTTGTTGTTTCATTTCATTTTAACAGGAAATTAATTAAATATTTTGCAATATAAAACTAATTCTCTTCTTAAAGTAGAAGCAGTAGCATCTGCAAGGTTCTCTAAGACTGAAACTATAGTCATGCTTCAAAGGGCTTTGCTAAAAAAGACTGCATATTCTAAGTGTTGCCAACATGGCTTTATATAATAAAATCTAGGGTTTGCTTTGAAAAAAAGAAACTGCAAAAGTGACCTTGTGCAGCTTGAAGCTGGGGACTCAGTATCTCTCAAACATCTCCAATTTATGACATTTTTTTTCCATGGCCCTCCAAATTCTGCTTGGATCTGCAAAATAAATGTAGGCTAGCTCTGCTTATCATCATCAGTAACAAATTCTGTGGGGTCAAGTGCCGTTCACGTCATCTTCACTAGGATTTTCTTGCCATAGCTGAATGTAGGGTTTAGCTGTGCGACTGGATGACTGCACTAATTGGGTCACAGTGCAGCGCAGGCTCCCCTAGCTGTGTGTGTTCTGCAGAGATAACAAGGAGTAAAAATGTATTTTTGTCACCAAAATGACTAAAGGTGACTCCGAAAGCAGCCCTGCTCTAGGAGGCTGTTATCACACTGTCACTTTTATAACCATACTTCTGCTTTAAGAGATGGCACTATAAGGTTGTGTGTATTCTTTGTTGCTTTGTCTTTCACAGAGGTGCATCCCTTGGTAACTTCAGCTCTGCCATTTCTCAGTAATTACAACTTTTGGAGAAAGTTTGAATGTAAATAGGGGAGAGGAAGAAACAACCCAAGTCCAAAGCACTTCATCCACTTGTCTTCCCCAAAGGGACTGGGCAATAGTGTAATAGTGTACTTTCCCCTTTCTTCCAAAAATGAGGTCCTTGAAGGCAGGGGAAAAGTTGCTTTATTTTTCAGATCTCTTCCATTCTCTAAGTAAACATTACCCTAACATTGCATGCAGCATATACTCCCCATTTTAGTGTGGACATGGAACATACATAATGAGAAACGAATTGCTTTACAGCATTTTATACGAAACATTTTTATAGCCAATTTCCAGTCATTATGGATTATTTTAGGTATCTACCTGAAGAATTTTGATGCTCAAAAATAAGTATTTCCAATGTATTTCACATCTGACTCCATCTAAAATATCCACAGCTAATTGAGAAAAATGGATCCTGTGCTGAGACACACATCTTTTGAAGTGCAATTACATGTGAAACACAAGGAAGCAGGTCATTTTTAAGATGAGGAAGATGAAATTGCAGATGCTCAAGGCTATGAAAAAGCAAGGTAAAAATAAAAAAACCAAACAAAAAAAACCCTGAGTCAGAGCTGCTATAAGCACAAGTATTTTACAGACCTATAAGCAAAAAAAAATGAGTGTATTTGGTAGCATTTTTTGGGCATTTATAAGATGGTTAGTTATTTGCTGTTAGTCAATCACCTTTCTGTTCACATATGCCTCTCAGCTGGTTTTGTGCACTGAACTCAAGGTAAGTGCCACTCTGCTGATGCTGGGTTTTAAGTCTCTTGTGCTCCAGGCTCCAACTTCCTAATGCTTTGCATGTTTCTGCTGCATCATTAAGTTCCTATGGTCTTGTACTGTGGTAGCTCTAGTGTTACGATCTCATTTTTGTTGCAGAACTTCTTGGTTGCTCAGGGTCTGCAGCTGGAAGTGGATATTCAACTTCTGTGAGAAAGTTTTACCTTTAAGCATTGCTGGTAAGCCTTCTTGAAATTTATATAACTACATCCCTGACTTTTTTTAGCTGCCCTTCTTATCCATGGCAGTGATATAAAGTTCCTGTTATCAAGAGGAGGATTTCACTCCATCTGTTCCAACAGCTTGGCTTGTGTTCATCCAGCCTAACTTTAGACACTTCACAGAGGTGCCTAATATAAGAGTTTAATCCGGCGAGGTTTTTCAGCCCTCGGTGGGAGAGGGGATGGTGCTGTGGGGCAAGCAGCTTACCCCAGCCACGTGCCTGGTGCCCTGATTGAGCAAGGAAGCTCATGAAAGCCAGCTAACGAAACTGAAAGTACTTCTGAAATAAAAATAAATAAATAAAATAAAAACCAAACCAAAACTGTGGCATCTGTGTGCACAGTGAGGATTGCTTTCTATTTTAGATTTTCCTCTCCCCGCCCCCCCCCCCCTTTTTTTTTTTGTGCAGTGTTAGTCTTTCTGTATTACCAAAGGCAATCAAGGACGCTGCATACAAAAAACCTTCAGAATTTTGCTAGAATTTACTGCTGCACGTCCATAATGACTTTGAGGAATGAGGATTTGATTTTGCTGCATTTTCTGCATGCTAATGAAATAGGACAAAGTGTAATCCTGTACTGAAGGTTTTTCTTTGGATAATCTGGCCACACAGCTGCAGTCCAGTTAAAGGAATGGTCCAAAAGCAAGGACTGTGAGAATAGCATGATTGTCCCTGTTAAGAAACCATATTTGTTGCCTGACGTGGGTGGAACATTGAGAGTCAAGTGTTTTCTCACACAAGATGAGTGGAACTGAGCTGACTTTGAAGTTTAACATGCAGATGATTGCCCGAGATAGATTTAGTTGTGGAGGGGCAGTGCGGAGCACCCTGAATTCTTCAGGCTTCTCCTTGTATGGCTGCAAAGAGGAAAACCCCGCCGGCTGCACCTCCCTGTCCCAGGGAAGCCATACCATGGCGGCCGCTGCCTCAGCGGTGCTCATGGCTCCCTCCTCTGTCCTGAGGAGCGGGGGCAGTGCCCGCGGGTCCCAGGGTGGCCTCTGATAGGCTGGCACGCTGATTGGCAGCAGGAGCAGCCCTTGAGAGATGGTGGCTCCTGGGCGGGGGCATTGGATGTCTCCCATGGCGGCATCTCCATGGCGCCATTTTGTTTGCTGGAAGCTTCATGGTAGGTGAGGCACCGCGCCGAGGGAAAGGGGCCATGGAGCAGGGCGGTGGCAAGTGGAAAGGCTGGATCTGCCTGGGCAGGAGGGAGGAGCTGAGTGCGGGCACCCAAGCAGCCTGCCCAGAGCTGCCGGGCCACCCCTGATCCTGAGGTCTAGAGGGGAGCAGAGGCCTTTCAACGTGGCGGTTCCCTTATTCCCCGCATGGCACCTGTGGTGTCAGTGGGGGATTTCCTCAACAGGCTGCTCTCCTTGAGATCTGTGCTGGTGTCTGGAGAGTACTAAGGCAGGGGAAGATGGCAGAGGTTTAGAAGAAAATGTTAATTGTTGGAGATTGGCAATACTTTGGGGGAAACCTGTGCTGAACTTGGTAGCGTGTTAATAGCCTTTGTGGAGAAGATGTAAAATTTTCTCTTAATTTGCATGGGATTTAAATTGCCATGTCTTTTTTTCGTCCTTTGCAGACAGCACTATAGGCTCCTCAGGTTGAGGAAGGTGGTAAGTTCTCCTCTTGTGTAGCATCAGCACCTGCTATTCTGGGGGGGTAATTTTCATGCCAGCTTGTCACAGTCACGGACAGGTTTGTTCCTTTCTTGTGCCAACTTTACTGAGAGGTGAATTGAGGCCTCCTGAGTGGAAAGCTGTGAAATAGGATGTGAGAACTAATAAAACAGTGTGCACTTGAACTGTTTGATCTATAATGTGATGAGTGGCTGCCTTGTACTGTTCTCCCCATGGAGACCCTGCACAAGAAGCCAATCAAATCACTAACTACTGAGCAGGTTAAGGCAGTTCACAGTTTCCTCCTCCCTGTTACAGGCTCTGCTTGAATGTTGGTTGTATTCTGATGCTGGATGTACAGAAAGGTCGAATAAGAAAAAAATATTCTACTTCTGTAAATCTTAGAATCACTGAGGTAATGCTTGTAGAGATGTGTAAAAGGAAGCTATTTCTGTGTAGTAGCTAATGTGTGTAGAAAAAAATTACTATAGCTTATGCATTTACACACGTAATGCATACAAATGTATTTATATAGGGTAAAAACTATTGTAAATAGAACTTTTCTGATTTCTGTTGTTGAAGTAATGGGAGAAGGATACAATTTATCTGATCTCCCCCTGAGGACTGCAGAAGCAGTTTGCTACCCAATTTTGTGAAATATCTTGTATTTTTAATGGAGTAATTATATTACAGGGTTTAGTCCAAATTGACATAGATGAAATTGCCGCAGATGGCCCCGTTAAAGTCATGGACCCTGCAAGACTTCTAAAAGAGTAACGCTAAGTAGCAAGGTTCTTAACAGACATCATCTTTGTTGAATGATTTTTAATGTTAAATTGAATGTTCTCTATACTTTTAGGGAGCTAAAATATATTTTAATAAAATTCAGCAATTAGGTAATTCAAGCAATGAACTAATAAAGACAGAATCTGTCAGTATGCCAAATAGCATCCAGCCAGAAATGCAGATTTCAAGATAATATTTCTCTTTGTACTGTCTTATCCTTACTACATGTATTATTGAGTCTGCTTGGCATGTCATATTAATTCTACGTATGTCAGAGAAGAGGTAAAGAAAGGAAACGCAGGCGCTTTCTTGCAGGTGCATTTCTCATGCTGTACTTTTGATTTATTTGATTTTTTTGCCTTAGGACACTCAAATCTGTGCTGAGTTTCTGCTTGTCTAATGATTAACTCTACAAGACCTAAACCTTCAGTTTTGCTGAAATGCACACTCTCTGATGAGTATGTTCCATGTTACTAGGTGCAGGTTTACAGTGTGGTAGAACTGATAGAATGATCAGACTGCACTAAAAGGTCAGTCCTTCGCTCCCAACTGAACATTCCTACTGGCTTCCTGGTGACAACACTCACCCAGGCATACCAGTGCTAGCGTGAGAGGGGGCTGATCTGCAGCCAGCCTGATGGTCATTTGCTTTGGAGTCAAATCCTTAGTTTGCAAGAGTAGGGACAGAGCAGTAAAGTTTTAATGTACACTTAGGCTCTACTCAATCCAGTAGGATTAACTTGAGTATCTTAAAATGGTTTTGCAGTAAAGATAGCCTGTAGCACTGTTCTTACGACTCTTCTTTTTGCTGTAAATAACTCTGGTGTTTTAATGCTGCTTTTCACATTTTGTAGTGAAAGGTTTTTGTGATAAATGTGCCAGGAGCTTGATGTTCTGTAGGTAGATGATGTAGGAAAGATGCCAGCTGTTTTTTTGGAGATATGCTATTGCTGATTGAGCTTTTTCTAAGAGAAGGGTGTGCCATAGGTTCTGTCCTAAAAGGTCTTGTGAACTAGATATAGATGACACACGACACACTGCTCTGAACGAAATGTGTGTTCCAGATACGCTTCACAGTTTATTTTGTGTTTACAATTTTCCCTTGCTTTGGGATGAAAGAAAGAGGAGCATATTTTAGCATTCTGGATAGATGCTGTCTTCCAGATGCAGTGCTGACATCAGAGGTGTTTGCTCTTGGATGCCAGTTGCTGTGGGCTGTTAGAATAATGACTCACACCGATTTTCTGGCAGAGCAGTTGGTAGTATTTAATAATTTTCTTCTTAGAAAATGAGCAGTGGTTACTTCAGACCAGCAACAAAACTGCTTAAACTGACCCAGCTGATTTTGCCTGGTAGAGGCTGGGAGCAGTTTCATGAACTGCGCAGCTAGGAAGTCAGTGGCCATGATAGTGTCTGGGAGGATGACAGTGACAAAGCTACAAGGGACAGGGACCTATTGCTTTGGCACAGCTGGATCTGGGAGACACATTCATGAAAACTTTCTGCTTTCAGCATGCTGACCCTTGTCACTAAACTTAACAGACTGTTGCTTGTTTGAATGAATTGTTGAGAAAAGTTCAAATCACTAAGCCTGGAGTTTTCCAAGGAATCTAATTACAGTAGCTGCCCAACATTAGCAAAAATCTCTGTGTGAACCCTCATTTCCTTTTAGCAAATCCAAAATCTACAATCTGAGTGATACCTGGAGTAGTTACAAGATGAGAACATTCCATACTCTTTTACGAGTCTGTTCTGAAAGTTGTGTTATGTCCTGCTACAAAAAGGATCTGCTAGGAAGAAGTGTAGTAAGATTGAAATGTATTGGAAGTAAATCTATGGGATGTATTTCTAACACAACTTGAACTTGGCTTAGAGTACTGATTAAGTCTTTCTGTTACTTTCCTGCTTTACTAATACTGGTTGAGATACAAGGTGTAGCAAACTTTATGGCAAAAGTTTATCACATAATAGTGAAAAGTTTTTCAGAATACGTAAAACTTTATATTTACCATAATTAAAACATTAGAGCAAAAGTATTTTTTAATCAGCTTTAGTGACTTGAGTTACAGTGGGAGGTGATGTGACCTTAGATGTTCGCTTGCTATATCATGATCTCACCTTATGGACCTCTGGTGTGCGGTTTAACCCTGTACGTGACTGTCTCTGGAGGTGATAACTATTCAAAGTACAGGTTGTTTTATAGAAGTGAGCGTGCTGTTTTAGTTATGGTGTTGCAGAGGTTCACCTTAATCAACAGCTTGCATGACAAAAGTCATGCTTGTTAGGAAGCAGCACTGCAGATGGAATCACAGCCCCTCTGGACTCTCAGACTCCAGAAGGTGCAAAAGTGATGAGATTTGCAGGCTGCCAGATAGGAGCAGAAGCCCTCATCATGCTGAGTGTACAGTTAGTGTATACCATGAATACATCAAAGCTGTGTGTTTAAGCTCCCTGCTGTGAGCATCTGTTAATGCATAGAGTTGTCTGTCTGATCCAGGGTAAAGGTAGCTGTAGAGCCACATTCATAAATGAATTTTGGGAGGTGACACTAGAATGACTCCTCATGGGGTTTTCTAATCTATCTGGCCAGTTTATCACACGTATGGAAAAGAAAACTGCTATGGAGATTTCATTCCATTTCTGTGCCTGAGAAAAGGTAGTAAAGTACTTGCTGAGATGAGACTGAGTGCTGTGCCACTATCAGCTTTCATGATGTGAGCAAAGGGTTTTTATCGGTTCTTTTAATACCACCACAGAAAACCACTATGGTTTTGACACAGTTCTTGGCTGACAAGAAAGGAGGGAAGTGACTTAATGTCTTCTGTGCCGTGAAGGCTTATGCTAGTTTAAAGAAGTGGTTTTATGGTAATTTAATACTGGTGCACCAGAGTGAATGGATGGGAAAAAGGAGGAGGATGAAGGCTTGCTGCTTACAAGAGTAGTGTATATCTGAGTTTGCCATGTACCCAGGGCATGGTAGGACTGCTGCATAATCCCACTGAGAATCACTTGTGGAACAAGATCTCATCTAGCATGGAGGGGAAAGGATAGTGTTTCTATGAGATGACGACTGTGTGTGTCCCTAAGGTGTTTTTTGCATGGTACAGTCAAAAACCCACTGTGCCAGAGGGGCTATGGAAGGCTGTGCCAGACTTCTGTGAATTATGGATGAGATGTCTGCTGCTAGCACAGACATGAACAGCAAACTGTAGAGCTGCTGGGTGCCTTCAGTCTCAGCATTACAGTAATAGACTGTTTTTAGAATCCACTAGCAGCTCAACAGCCTGCTCTGATCTCTTAATGTCTTTAGAAGTTACAGGTGCTACTCATTTCCGTGGCTAGGACAGAGTGAGGAAGCCAGTAATAAGTAGTGTAACTGGGAAGCTCTAAATTTTGTCCCAAGGCTTCATTCGTTTGTTCTCAGTGAAAATAATTTAATGGACTTGAATTTAGTTTATTCATCATCTTTCAGCTGAACACTGCTGTGTGTTTCTAATCTGGCTATGTGGTTTTTCTAGTCTGGCTGTAGTGGTTTCTTTGGGTTTTTTTTTTAAATTTTGTTATTTTTGCAAGGGAGGGTGTTGTCTTTTGCTTCAGCTTTGTAATTTTTAATTCTTTCCAGTATTAAAATAAGCCAGTTAATTGTCCCAGACAACCCTGAATAGTCCACGTGCCCTTTGTACATAGCAAGCAAGGTGAGAGATTAAATAGAGTATAAAATATCTTGAGATAGCTGCTTGGACACGCAGCCCGGTCTTGGCGGACCAGTTCTGTTGGGCTTCTATCAGATGCTGTAAACAGATGCCTCCTTTAAGGAGCTCTGTGTTTTTTACCCTCAGCTATATATGCAGAACAAAATTTACAGAACAAAGGATTGGGATAATGACAAAGAATCTATGATACTGCCCTTTCTGTACAGGTCAGCCAGAGCTGTGAGGGACAGATCTGTTCTCGTAACTGTGGCATCACTGGAATGGTTTATTGATTTCTGTGCTTTCCATTTCCAAGTACAAAGCTGTTGTGGAGGAACAATCCTGCCCCTCAGCCAGGCAGGGCTCTGCCTTCACTGTTGCCAAGATGAAATGAAATTGACTGGAATGAGGTCTGCCAGTTGAGGTTGGGGCTTGCAAACTGGCTCTTGGCTTTCTCTGCAAGAGCACCTTTCTTCTCAGACTGCATAGAAATGGAGCTCTCAAAGTCAGTTTGGAGCAGTTTCTTGCAATTTGGCTTAATTTTGTGGGGATTTAAGCCTTTAATCTTAACCAGCATAAGGAAGATTTTTTTAATAACTGTATTAATAGAAGATGGAGAAAGGTCTCCTCACCCTTCCTCCAGTCTCATCTTGGTCTTTCAGGTTTGTTTATTCACAGCCTAAACTGAGGCACCCCCAGATCTCTGCAGTTTCCAAGCTGCAGACAGAAGTTTTGTGTCTTCAACATGTAAGAGCATCTTTCTCAAAACCACAGTTCATTAAAACAAGGATAACTGACCTGTGCAACTCAAATCCCTGCCCACATGCTTGCTTTGTGCTGTATGCAAAAATCCTGTTGCTACCTCAAGACCTGCAGTGTCAGTAATACAGGAGTTTGGGTGGTACTGGTTTGCAGGGCAACATAATTTGATTTACTGAGCTACAGTTTGTCATCTTGCCCTGTTTTGGCCTTCCCTCTTCTACAGGAATCAGAAGTTACCCAGACTTTAAAAAAAATCCCTTTGAATAAATCATAACTAGTAGGAAATCCCATCTTTGGTATGTGTCAGCACCTAAGCAAAGGGTAAGAGGGAAGTGTTATTTGTGCTGTATGTGACCCATTTTTGAGATCCAAAGGCCTTTATAGGTTTTTGCCCCATGTTCATGCCTGGATCAAGAAAGGGCCATTTTGTATTACTGTAGCAAGTGTACACACAGACTTTTTATAGCTTTACAAATAAATGTGGTGGAATGTATAGCCCAAAGTGAAGATGAATTCAGGGCCCTGAAAGTGTTAGCAGCTCCAGTTTCTTTCAGTTGAGTGTACCAAGGATTGGGCTCACAAAAGGGAAGGATAATTTACAGCTTAGCAAATGGGAAAGAGAAGAACTCTTTCTAGCTGACTTGCTGGAACTCAATCCTGCAGCAAACAACCAAAGTCAGCATTATGTCATGAGCAATTAAGTGAGGCGACACTTCCATTCTTGCAGAGAGAGGGGTGCTGTTCATGAAAAATTTGTGCTAGCTTAGCAGAAGGGACAGTTTTGGTGAAGAAATTACTCTTTTTATTGAAGGCTTGCCCTGTAAGGATAGGTAATGCTCAAGTAGAGTGCCAGTAGGGAGTTCTGCAGCGGAGACGGCGATTCCTTTAGCATTGGGGAGACAGGTGCTTGATGGTGGGACTGAAAGAGAGTGCAGTAGTTGTGTGGGTCTTTGGTCTGAGGATGAAATTTACACTGCTACAGCTGGCATCCAGTGGACAGTTTTGTAATCTGGCTGCTTATATGCTCTTTGTGGAACAGTAGGAATTGATCCCATGCTTAAGTCTTTGCTCTGAGTGACAACTTAACAGTTGTTGCCCAAGTTACTGGTCCTGTGGCAAGTAGGGTGTGGCTCAGACTGTCATGCACCTATGTTTTCAGAAACCTAAATGCCAAATGGTGTGCCTTCTGATTTTTTGCAAGGAAACCTGGAATCATCAATGGTCTAGCAGCCTTCTAGAAGGTGTCTGTGAGCCTGGGGAATATAGGTGTCCTTGTTTGAGATACTATTAAGTATCCTACTTTTCTTTCAAAAGTAGACCTCTACCTTCACTCTGCATTAACTGCTTTTCCTTACACTTTTGCAAGTCTCTTAAGCATCAAAGTAGACCAGCATGATGATAGTTGTTTGCTGTACACAGGCTGCAAGTGTGCTTTTGAGTAAATAGGGGCTTTTGTCAGCCCTCAGTGTCCCACATGCCTGTTCCAAAACCTTGCATTTGGGATCTGTTGTTTATTCATGAAAAAAGGGAACTGACATCCAGATAAATTAGGCTGCTGAAATTAAGAGAAAGTAGGACATGGAATTTCCATTGTTTGGTATTTATTGTAAAGTGAGGCTAGAGCTAGTTCTCTGATATTTTGGGCAGGTTTATAGATGCAGGCTTCTTTGCATGTGGAAGTGACAGCCTGGCTTGTTAGTTGCATAGACATCAGTCAATATGTAATATTTTCCTGCTTCCTCTGTAATCAGATACACTTTTTGAAGGTGATGTTGATTGCAGCAAGATAAACTGGGCGTCCTGCTTGTTAAGGAGATGGTTCCTTCTGCATGGCTCCCTTCAGTGCTGTGGCAGCAAGGGATGGGGCTAGAGCTGTCAAGCAACATTGTGGAGGGCCTGAAAATGATGAAGGAGCTTTCTGTTGCAGATTTCCATGCATGCATTCAGCTGCAGGTTGATAGTGAGACACATTGCAGTACCCTGAGAAGAACTAGACAGACTTGGGTATTGTTTGTTGGTTTGGAGGGGGTGGCAGGTAGAGGTGGTAAGAGTAATGAGTACAAGGGGCTACAACTCGCAGCTTCCCTGTTCTCCCAAGCAAGACTG
This sequence comes from Astur gentilis, assembly GCF_929443795.1. Classification (NCBI taxonomy): domain Eukaryota; kingdom Metazoa; phylum Chordata; class Aves; order Accipitriformes; family Accipitridae; genus Astur; species Astur gentilis. Next base: position 19,521,129 of record NC_064908.1, read on the forward strand.
TGCAACTGCCTGGGCAAGCTCAGGTTACCTACAGCACGACAGGAATAAAACTAAGTAGGAGATGTCAGACAGTTTCACACTGAAGAAAGGACACGCCAACCTCCTGTATCAATTTAGACTCAGGATTGTATTACTCCTCCCATGCACCACTCCCTTATCTACCCCTTGTTTCATGCCTGTGAGGCCACAGAATGTCAGGCAGCTCCTGGAGTGGGCCTAGCTCATTTCATTAGCTGTCACTGACCAGCAATTGCCAGGCTACTGCTGAAGAGCTGTCAGTCTTCTCAGCACCTCCAAGATGATAATCCTGAGGTAGTTTTCTGAATGACCTAGCTAACATTAAGCATGTACATAGCTATGGTATTATGCTGATACATATATAGGGTAAAACTGACCTCAGTTTCAGCCAAATGTTAATGATGTTTTCCTAACTGACTATGTTCAGTTCTTTATGGATCTTACTTGCTAAGTATTTGATGCAGCTCTGAATTTTAAGTGATGCATGGTTTAGTTGGTTTTGGTACAGTGGTCCCTCAGTAGCTCTTATATGCATAACTGACTTGTTTGCTGCACACTATTTTGTTGAGTGCAAAAGTCTCACACCAAGTCTTATTCCAGTTATCATATATGCTAAGCTGTGGGATTCCATGCCTCTCATTTTATTAAGAGCAATCTCAGCTTTAGTCAGCTCACAACAGATTTTAATCCTTCCTCAATTTTGATCTCCTCTGAATTTGATTAATGACCTCTGCACTTGGACTTGAAATGCTGATTTAAAGACCAGAAAAAACACTTCTAAGAAAAGGTAAGAGCATATGATAAAGTGACTTCTCTATCTTCCCCTCTAGAGTAAAACTGTGTTCTGTAACTGCAGGCAACTGGACATACTTGGATATTCCAGTAAATCTTACCATGATTTGCAGCCTCAAGCAAACAACAGCAGCCACACAATTCTCACGGTATCCTCACCCCCTGCCCTCAATAGCTCTGGACAAGGAAATTGCTTGGATTTGCTTCAGACCTTAGAGGACAAACTGGGACCACAGGAATGTAATGTTTAGGATATACAGTGAAATGAGAGGGGCAGGAGAGGAAAAAAGTTTGAGAGAACCTTACTTGTTCTTTATAGATGTAATTTATCTTTTAAGAAAATAGACATCCAGTTTTTCTAATTAGCTAAATACTAGAAAATGCCCAGATTTCATTCTGAAGTAAAACTTGCCTTTCTGGCTGGTCTCATCACAGCCTTTTCTGTTACTGCTTCCATTGGCTAACCCCCAGTGGTATTTGTGTGCAGCAGCCCTTGCACAATTTCATTCCTGTATACCCCACTCATTGCTACCTTTGTGAAGGCATGCATTCTGCTTGTTGCAGCATAAATGTGCTTTATGTTTACATCTCAAAGTCACAACTTTGCTAATAATCATCTCTGATAAAACTGCAGCCGTAGGAAGCCTGTCTCCCCTTTCTACTGAGCCTATTACCTGACTAAAGTAGAATGGACTTCTGTGGTTTGGCTTCCCAGGCTTCAGAAAACCTTAAAGCCGGTTTCCTCACTGTAAACAAAAAAAACCCCAAACCAAGCATAAGGCCGTAATTCCTGTTTACAGAGATAAGCCTTTATTGTATGCTATTGGAAGCAAATGGGACATGGTTATGGTTTTATATACAGAGAAGTCTGTAGCATTGGGTTACAATCAGTGGCAAATGAACCAAGATAACAGTGCAGATCCAAGTGTTGTGTACAGTCAGTAACAGTGGCTGGCATACAAACCACAACACAGAAGCCAAATGAAGCCAAGTGTACAGGGTACAGTATCACGTGAGGAAGCAACTTAATGTACAAAGACCATTCCATTTACTTTACATTTGCAGGATTTTTTGGCTAGTGAGTAGGTACAGCTCAATTTAAAACCCAGTGTGCAGTTATTTTTCTTCCCACTCAATTGCTGCCAAATTAAGACAATTTGAATGTTCAGATTATATTTTTAATGCTAAAAATAGCTAAGGTTGTCGCTGACTTACTTTATTTGAAGTTGCTTTATTTACGGTATAGTCAGGAATAGTTTAATCATTATTGTTCTCTACAGATTACAAATTGGAAGAAATCTTAAATATTTTGAAAGTAGTCTGTTATTAGACCACAAGAATGTCTTGTACTTTATTTGGTAGTTTAATTTGGGGTAACTTCTTTTGAGAGAGAGATTTATTGGGAAGAAAGATGGGATTGTCCACCATATTACTCATTTGTGGGATTTGTTCATAGTATTTAAGGTTTAGATAGTTCAAAGGTCATACTTTTTATTCAATGCCATATCCAATCTTAGTGTAAAAATAAACACTCTGTCCTCTGTGGATAAATAAATCCATCTGTTGGCTGCAGGTCAGACCTCTATTGGTGAAAGAGATTTAGAAAAATAGACCTTTTCTTTAATGTTTACTATGCTGACCCACAAAGGAAAAGTGAAATTCATTCAAGTCTAGAAACAGAAATACAGTACAAGTGATTTATAGAATTGCATTCCTTCCCTCTACAAACTTGCTGAGCATGAAACGCTGCCCCAAAGCACTGCCTCTGTCTCTTCCTTGTCTTGTAGAAGTAATTGTCATCAGAAAAGTCACATTAATACTGCACTGCCAGATTTCCTGTCTGCCTTCTAGTGTGCAGACTCTTAGCAGGGCTCTGCCTCCTGAGTGTGCTTTGCTTAAGAATTCTTTAGATGGATGGGTGGTGGGAGTTTGGGTTATACAAGGGGGATGTTTTAGCCCAAATTAGCAGCAATTGTTTTAATTGATTTGACTGATGGTGATTTTTTGGTGGGTGGCAACTCAACCATTTAAAAAAAAAAAGAAAAACAACAACAAAAGCTTACATGTTGGACTCGGAAAACACCAGCCTTTCCTCAAAATCTCCACTTCCGAGACTGCTTCCGATAGATGTCCTTTTCATTAAGGGGCTGGTACATTTGGCAGTACAGGTTTCATGCTCAACTTTGTCACCAAGAACTGGACAGGACTTAAAAAGCATACATACAGCCCACTGGGACTTGCTCTGCTGTAGTATTTCAGTGCTTTTGACAGTCCCCCCACAGCAGTGTTGCTCTCTTAGAAGTGCAAGTGTCCCAGCATGGCTCTGGGACAGCTGGAGGACGGGTGACATTCTGGAGTGGAAGCAGCAGTTAAGCACCAGTTGCTGGCCCCTGCAGAGGCTTGAGAGAACAGAATTGCTTCGTAGAGAGCTTGTCGACCTAAAAAGCTTAGTCAGTTTGATCAATAAATATTGACTTAGGGTTAGGATGAGAAATAAGACACTGCACTTTGGAACTGGAAGACAGAGTCAACTTCCTCCCTTTTCTGTCCAAAAGGAGACTAGCTTTAAAACATTTGCCCTTAAGGACCTTTGTGATGTCTGATGTATAACTCACTAAGCGTGTATGAATGTACCTGTCCCTTTTTCAGGGAAGAATAAATGTATGATACAACAAAGTTTCGAGGCTTTTTTTTCAGTGTTTTTTTTTTTTTTTTAAACATCTGTTCTGTGTTGTGTTGTCCCTGAAGGCATATTTACCCACTCTTAAATTATGCAGCATTGCCCAGAGAATGGCTCTGTGGTTGAATATGCTCTCTGCAGTACAGCTTCCGTTTTCTTCCAGTATATGTATATTTCCATGCAATAGATGTTACTAGAAAACTACACTTGTTTTATCCTGTTATTTGGAGCAGGGAAGCAGTGATACTAGTTTGAAAACACAGGAAATAATCTGTACAGCAAATTAGAATTTTCATAATTAAATTCATATAATCACTAACTTTTCAAAAGCTGTACTATGAATGCTGTTCTTCAGCCCACCATTATTCTGCTTTGAGCAGTATCACTTTCTGTCTGCTTATAAACAGTTCTTTGTGGAAATAATGAAAGAACACCACTCTCTCTCCTCTGCTGACTACATTTTACTTTGTTAGTTTACAGGATGCCCTTACAGAACTACAGGTTCTATTGGGAGTGCAGCAATACACACATTTCCATATGCATAGATCATTAAATTGTAACAGTGCCAGTAGTAAAGCAAGACCTGCCAAGATGTTCTGTTCCTCTTAATTAAGCTTGATTTATATGTGCCTATTGACTTAAGATGCAGTTAGTGTCCACTGCTGAGATGACACAGTACCCTGAGTAATTTTGTATTGATTATGCTTACACAAGCTTGTGCTTTTCTAAGAACATAGAAATGAGCACAAAGAAAATAAGTAAGTACATCAGGTTGTTTCCATGGAATACTGTTAATCAACTTACTCATAGCAGCTTCAAAGTATGAAATTAAAACTTACCTTGTGCTCTACTCCCTTCGAAACAAATGAGTGGTATAATTAACCCCCTCTAGCTTAAAAAAATAGTGGATAGAACGTCAAAATACGCTTTTCTGGTAAGATGAACCTACTTTGTCATAACTAACACCAATATTGGTGACCTGAAATACATATATTACAACGTGTAGTTGTGGAAGCAGTATCTGCTTTCCCTTGTTGCCATGCTGTTCTGTGTAAAAGCAAGTTGTCTAGAAGACTGTGGGCACTGTAGAAATAAGTTACTAGTATTCCTTTAGGGGAAACTACTATTACTCCTTTCCCTCTCCAAATTCAGTTGCATGCTATATATACTGCCTGGAGCAGTCTCCCTGTTTTGGATAGGGCTGCATCAGGAAACAAAATTTGTTCATTGGATTTCTCCTGTTCTTCCTCCTCTGGAAAACCTTCCATCCTGAACTTGTTTACTGAACAGAAAAAAAATTTAATCCCCTGTAGCAACATCACTAGCAGCTGCTATATGGATAGCTTAAACCTCTTATCTAATTTCTTATAAACTACTGAAAAAACAATACAGTCTCCCCCTCCTCTTCGTATACCAAGACTGCTAGTTTACCACAGTAGACATAAATGTCCTGGTTTTACCACAGACTCTATTAATGGACTTGGAAAAGGCAGTGCAGCTTTCCTCCAACTTCCTATCAATGATGATCAAAATTTAAGACTGGAGAAAGACATTCTAGCTTCATCTTCTCTTCTCTCTCTCTTGCCTCAGCCCATTCTACCAGGACCAGATGCATTCAGCAAGCATGTGTTCAAGTAGAAGCTGCGCTACACCTCGTCAACTGCAAAGCAGCATAAGGCACCTGGAGCTTCTAGATCCAGGTAAGAGGCAGGGATGAGGCTTCAGTCCATGTGCTACTTTGGAATTAAAAATTAATTGTAACTCTTGCTCATTCCAACTCTCCTGTACAGATGAATAAAGGATAGCCAATTGCATTCAATTAATGCCTTTTAGAATTAGTGTAATTTGTTCTAGTACAGATAACAGTCCAGAGGTTTTCACAAACATGCACTTCTGGCTAGCTATAAAACATTTTGATGTTGTTTACTTACACAGCGTAGAGACTGTACCTTTAATTTTCTTATTGGCACAAACCTTTGCCATTAGAAATCGGATAATTTCAGTCTCAATCTGTGGTTAAAATTTTTATATGCTCTTTAGATTCTTGCAACTCTTGTTTATCAATGGATTATTAAACACGGAAGAGAACTCTCCTTACTGAGAAAGCTTCAGTCTTTATAACAGTTTCTATAGAGTAGGCTTGACAGGTTCTTTTAAAATACAGTTAACTATTAAACTACCTGTGGTACAGTATATATGACCTTAGATTGTACAGAGTTAAGGCACCAAATACAAGATAAAACAACATCCAAAATAAGAAATTTGCTTCAGAAGTGCTCATTTCCACATATCACTTTGGGACATTCAGCTCCCCTTAAACATCAAGGTAAACATGTGGTCTGAATGTTTCATGCAGCCACAGGAATTGGAGAAAAAAAAAAATCACTTTACTGAATTTAAATATTATACTGTGATGAACTTCTCTTACAAAACTCACACAGCTATGTCTGGTAAGGCATTGGATTGCCTACACTGTATCAGACAGGCCTAGCAGAAAAAGCACCCTTTCTCCTAGAAGACCCCAGACTGGAAGAGCAGGCACATGTGTCCTACTCATGCTTTTGTATTTCCATAAACATCAGTTACAAACAAACAACAGAATCTGTCTCATTTCTGTGAGCAGAATGGGGAAAAGGAAGGTGTTTCAGGAGCACTGGAAAACCCGGACATAAATAGGTATGGATTTAGATGACACAAATAAAGCTAAGCAGACATAACTTCTGGGGTTAAGTAATAAAACAGCTTTGTGATGACAATTAAATGCCAAATGCTTAATTACCAGCTTAAGTGGTTAACATTCAAAGGAAAGTACAGGTGAAAAGTGCTGCCACAATCCATAGGCACAGGACTTCAGTGCTGAGTTTCTCTGGTGAATTGCTCTAAAATGACTATAACAGAATTTCCACTTTACAGTGATGATCAGATTCACAGCAAACTAGATGTGCTAAAGCAGAAGAATGAAACCAATGAGCTGTTAGACAGGCTGTCTCATGTACTACAGATAGCGAATGCAGCTACAATATCCCTTTGCTTTGCTTTAAACAAGTCAATAAAGTATCTCATTTTTCAACAGATTTATTCAGCAGGAAGTCTGAGAGGGTCTGTCCCCTGAACATTCAAGCCAAGCTACTGTTTTTTAAGACAGTGCAACTGTTCTTAACAGAACTCCTCAGTGAGTCCAGCAGAGAGATCATTTTCATTCTTTTGATGCCAGAGAGGAGAGGTCTTAGTCAGCTTCATGACTGAGAACAACAATCTGAACTTCCTATTTACATATCTCATCATGTATCCAAAAGAATCTACTGCAGCATACTTCTTGTGCTGTTTCCCAGAGCTACCGGAAATAGTAGCCCTTTTTGTAAGCTGCTTCTGTGACTTGGAACTCATCTGAAGCTGGGACATGTTTTTCCCCTCGATTAAGTAACAGGCAACTGTCTACAGAGAATTTAGCTGAAGGCAAGAAGTTCTAATATCTAATGAGTGTACCTTAACCTACCAAGCAAGAGAGGCAGACGGAAACCTGCAATTTTGTCTGAGATGAGACTGAAATACTATATTGTCTGCTTGCTCTTCATTTATACAGTTCTGGAGAGATGTTCAAGAATCCCATCTCTAGACTATGATGATCTACAGGCTCTCAAGTGCTGATGCAAAATTACAAATGAAGCAAGGGACAGTTTCTTTGAGGGGACTGGTGACTGAAAAGACAGGGACTACCAGGCTCACTCTCCAAGCACATTGCTGGAACTGGATCAGGGATAGTATGTTAAAGCTGCTCACATTTCTTGCTATCTTGGAGTTTTATAAGAAATGCTAAGAGAGCGAGGTCCCATAGCTGAACAGCCAAACAGGAGATTGTCTTCCTAGACCACTTCAAAAATCTTCATGCCGCGCTTTCTTCATTTTCTACTTCCTAATAATGAGAGGAACTTGTGGTCAAGGATTAATTCCCCAATTAAGTTCTTTCAGTGGCTAGAGGGCATAGTCTTTTATTGAGTAAGACACACTTTAAATCTTTTTTCCTACCAGAAGGCAAATGTTCTCAAAGAAAGAATCATAGACTCTAGAGATCCTAGAGTAGGTTTCACAGATTTTTGTAAATGAGTAGAAATAGTCCCTTGGCACATGAATAAGTTGAAATATTTGTAGGAAAACCTGTGTCTCTGAAGCTCTCCATAGGCTGAATCAAAGTTTTTAAGAATCTATAAACTCCTATGTAACAACTCCATAATTTGAGAGAATCAGTTATTTACTGGGATACTAGAAGGTGATCAGAAAAGGCAGGGAAAGAGGACAGAATTCAGAGAAGCAAAGGTATTTAACTGCAGCAAAAGTCACAGCAGCAGGGTTCACAGCACATTAAGTGGGAGCCATGACAATTGCTGAATCATCTAATTAGCTCACACTGGCTACATGACAGCCAATTAGACAGATTAGGAACCACCTACCCAGGCACTAAATTGCCTTTGTGAGGGTTGGATTGTGCCCTGCATCCAACAGAAATTGCTTGGACAACAGAGGCTGCATGTTACACATTCCCTTCATGAGTATAGGCTGGCCTCCCTCCATCCAACTGGCACAATGCCCAGGAATAAGGTGACCATGTTCCAACTCCTGAATGTGTGCTTAAGGAAGACAGCAAGCACTGGCAGAGAGAGGACATGATGGCAGGAAGCATCATGTACCATGCTTTCAGCTAGCCAAGCCCTCCAGACCAATCTGGTTGCCTTAAAACCTTCTCTAGACAGAACATGCTTGGAGAAAGCTCGTATGGCTGGCAAAGTAGGACTGAAGTCCTATTTTATTAAATACCTTATTTTTTTCAAAATTCACAGTTGCATATCTGTGAAAATGACAAGTATTCCAGCTGCCACTCACACATCAGGAGGAAAAAGCTGAGGTATGGTTAGCAGTACACAGTACTTCAGGCTTTCCAGCTCTAAAGAGTGCTGTTTAAAACTCAAGTTCTTTGACCATTGTAGCTGGTGAAATGGAAGTGCCAACTCCTTGCAGAGCTATGACACTTTCGGAGAGGAGATACCAGCTGATTGGTATCATATGTATGGTAACACCAGGTGTCTCCTGAAGTCATGTGCTGACAAATTTCTCAACAATACTTCTGTCTAGCTTTCACCTATTTCAAACCAAAGGAAAACACTGCTTCTAGAATATCTGACCTCGTTGCAAGGTCATACCAGTGCTGCTGCTTTTACACCAATGCTACAACTATGTAAGAAGTCATTTGGGATTCAATTTTCTGAGGGGGAGATGGGCCAGAGAGAACCGCTGTCCTGCACGGGCACTTCAGACAATAGTCAGTGCAACAGGCTGCTTATACATACATTTCTCTCTTACGTGGTGCCACGAAACCCAAACTGGTAGAAAGGGAAAGCATGTACCTTCCTGATGATGGGTTTGATGCAAGCGTGTTTAACAGCAAACAAATGCTGTTATAACAGTGGAACAGTCTATATTTTAATCTCCCTATTCTGTAAACAGCCTCGCTTTCCTCAGTGTTAACCAAGCAGACCACTGAAGCTCACAGTTGTTCTTCCAAAGTCAATGGTAATGCCATTCACCTCCAATACAGATAACACATTAAACAGGTCAATTCTTTCTTGTAAAGCTCTGGTGTCTTTTAATCCTTTAAGTGCCAGACACCATCTCCCAAAATACACACTATCATCTGGTTAGCTAAAACTAGAGTTAAGGTGGGTGGTGTACAGGCACAGACTTTTCCTGGTGTCCTATTTATGTACGTACTAATTGAAAGGAACTTTTTCAGAATTCTTTTCCATGAACCAGAAATTTAAACTACAAAATAATATTTTTGCTTCACTGAAAAGGTACTACAAAATAGGCAATGATACTAGCAGCTGCACAAAGCATACAGAACCAGGTTTACATATTTGGCTATTGGGTATACCCAGAAATACAAAGCTTGGTTGCCATAAAACAGACCTCTAATCTCACAGAAAAGGCACTTTAGACCATGCTCCTGTGAGGAGGCTTTTAAAAGGAAACCTGCAAGTATTATGCAAAAGAAAGGAGCTTCTAGTTCTGCCTTAGCAGAACAGTGCTTGTTGCAACATCAATCAAGCAGATGTTACCCAATATTAGAATTTCACTGCTTTCTCAAACACCAATAAATTAGGCACTTAAGGAGCCTACATCCATGACACTTCACAGAAATGTTTTGCTTAAGTTCCACTGTCAATGAGACAGGTTCCTAGGCAATCTTGCACCTTAGGATCTTACCACTGATTCCAAGTGGCAACAAAACCCAGGATTTAGGAGTCTTATGTACACTGCATACTTCGCATGTCAGGAAATGGTGTCTGTCCTACTGAGAAGGGGCACAGCAAAGGCAAGGCAACAAGTTTTAGACATAAGTACTCACATTACCAACAAAAATGTATTAGAGAAATTTAGTATCTTTTCAGTGAAAGACAAGATCTAACAAAGTGAGAATGTAAAAAAAAAAGCAGAGGAGTAGAATGCTTATGACTGTAAGAGTTAAAAGGGTAATGATAGAAAAATATGGAAATTCAGTCAAAGCCATTCTGATGGAAACCAATACAAATGGATTAAGCTGCCAAGTACAGGCCACAAAGAAACAGATCAAATAAGAGTCAGCAAGACATTTTATTAATCAGTCTTTGAACTGGACAGTGCTTGTCAGACTGACATCATTTAAGCCTAGGAAAGGAATACTCAAGAGAAGTTCATTATAATGCACCTTAACATTGCCTTGACGCATATAAAAATACTGTTTTCCAAAGGAAACAGAGCAGCCTGCTGCTCCACTATGAGGACTGCTTAGCCTGACAGGCTGAAGGAATGAATTGAATTTTAAGTGAGCTTCAGACCAAGCCCCAAGTTTGCACCTTGAACATAACAGCAGATGAAAATCTGCACCACCGAATGGGAAGGCCATTCTGATGGCTCATCAATTGCACCTGCAAATGTAATCAAATGGTTATGTGCTTTCATGGGCAAGTCACTGGTACAGTTCCTTAAGTTCACTTCCCCAGGTGCAAATATATAGGCCACTTGCAAGGTCAGGTTTCTGCCCACAGCAGCAAAGCTAACAATATTTAACAGATATTTTTCTACATCAGCCTATGAATTCTATCCAGACATATCCTGAGTTATGGATAACCTACACATGCAGTTATTTAGTGAATTTGATGTTTCAATATTGAAATGAAATATAGTTTATTTTTGCTGTTATATTTTGATGCAAAACAAGCTTTGGGCCTGATCTACTACTACATACTCTGTACCAAATGTTTTCCTGTTTTATATCAGTATAAACTGTGATCAGTCAAGGTTTTTTATGCTTTCATCTCTGAACTGAGACCCTAAAATGCTAATGCAACATCAACTCCCTCCCTTTCACCTTTTTTTTTTTTAACTGTTTTTATATAAAAAGAGTTGTTTCCAGCAACTTCAAGTACTGCAAGTACTGCAGTTGTGCAGTACTGTACTCTGCAACTTTGTATAACACTATGTTATATAAAGGCAAATTAAAAAAAAACTTAGTATTTTAAAACTACACATATCATGTGCACCATATAGGTCATAATCCAAAACCATTTTAATCCAAGTAAAATATTTGTTAAAACATTTACTACAGAACTGAAAATAATTATTTATGGATGGCTGTATCCTAATTTCTAGCTTTAGAAAACCACAGCTAAGCAAATTATTCATGCAGAGTTAAACCACTGCCTGCCTGCCTTCCTCTCCTCCCACTGCACCCACAAGAGGAAAGCAAACCTGGCTGCTTCATGAATTAATTTGGCCTAATATAATTTGATCTCTGCAGATTTGAACTGTAATATCATCAAAGTCTTTCATTCTTCAGTTGGAGTTTAGCTTTAATAGTTTAGGGAGATAATTTCTTTCTTCATTAGTTAGTTAGTATCACACATTCCACTTCTCATTTTTATTCCATGTACCCATAACCAGGGTACGGCTTTCAGTGCAGGCCATAGCTGTGGCTTTGGTACCTACCCAAATGTTTTCCACTGGTATGCAAGGAATGCAGTGCCTGACACATGAGTGTCAATACAGCTTTTTATGCTACACAAGAGAAAAATATTTGAAGAAGAACAGTCTGTTGATAAAACCAAACAATTTCTTAAAAGTGTTAAGTAATATTTTCTTTTTTAACTGAAACTGGAGTATTTGAAGCGGCCTTAAAAAATACAAAGCTGGAATTCAGACCTATGTATTACCTGTTTAAACATTCAGTTAAACAAGACATAATAAAAACGTGCCATATACAAGATTGTCACAGGTATATGAGATTTTTAGAAAAAAGCAATAAAAATATTCTTTAAGCTGAAAATAAAATCTCTTACCTTTTATATCACGATCTCAGCTTACAGTCACTACATTTCTGCTTATTTTATACAAGTGCATATGGCTATGAAGGTCCGGAGAGAATGAGAATAAAGTGGTATTAACCTGCTGAAAACTGCTTAAAAGTCTTAAGCTGCAACATATAGATGTTCCAATACCATTTAAAAAAAAACATTCACCTTTCAGTTATTGCTGATTGACAATCTCAAAATATCAACATACGAATATTTAAGAGGAAAAAAAGTCAGTAAATTTAGAGCAGCAAAGTTTTTTGAACTGGATGTTTATCAAATACTATGTTTTCCTATCATTTGGTGATGATTTTGAAAGAGACACAAAAGCAATCCATTTGAAAGTCAAGTTCAAGCCTACCCTTTTTGTGCCTCATATTAATGATGTGGGGAAGAGAGAGAGAGAGAGAGAGAGAGTATATCATTTATTTAGATTTTGGAAAAATATATATTCTCTTTTTTTCTTCTGCCTTTTTGCTACATTTCATGTCTGCTGACATGCGCAATGGCACAAAGCACAACTGCTTCAAAAGTGACCACTGCAAGTCTTTGTAGCAATTTTTGTAGGAAACATGCAAATACAGTTATAGTATTAAAATTCTGAAGTACTTAAATAGTGAAAGTAAATGCAGGATTCACTGCTTAAAGCAGGCACTCTGCTAGGTTTTGTTTCTTGTTTTGGCATTTGGTTCCCCCCCCCCCCCCCCCCCAACACACCAGTCTTTCCTTTCTAGTGTAAAGAAATAACCAGAAGTATAACATACATCTATTGCTATATACCCAAAGAAAGGACTGTGGCTTAGAGTGTAAGTATTGCTTTTCATTAAATGGAACAAAGTTCAAGAAGTGAGAAAAACACTTTAAAAAAAAAAAAAAAGGAAAAAAGCTCAGATTCCATGTCTGAAGTTGAGAAACCTCAAAACGAGCCACGTTTGTTCTTGCTTTTAAGACATGTACAAAATGCCATTTCGAGCCACACAACCTGATGGTTCTAGAAGTCAGAGAAGAAATCTTGAGGGCCCAAGTGAATAATAAAAGGTGCGATGCTGAGAGGCTGGCAATAGGGACTGTCAATGAAAAAACCACCTACAGTGGGAAAAGAGCAGAGAAGCAAAAACTTCATGTTAATTTCAGAGAGACTGGCTGAAGCTAAAGCTCCATTTAAATTTCTCTGCTCTTTCAGCTGCAAGTGGAATTTTCATTGCAAAACGGGCACTTTTAATTCTTTGAAGGTATTGAAACATCTAACACTTCCAAGGTTACCACTTTCTAAACAAAGAACTGACAGCTCATTCATATTTTCAGTAAAGCAGAGAAATGTAAAATATGCAGCAAGGGGGCAAGTTTACAATGTGGTTAGTAACTCCCAACAAATGACAAAAAAAATAAAAAATGACTTCTATAAATCATCTGAAATGACTGCCATCATGTTGGAAAAGAGCATAGCGCCCTCCTTGTTTTTGAAATAAGAACAAATTATTTGGCTTACGAATGTTTATCGTAGAGAATTGGTTCAGAGAATATTTTGTTTGAAATTTTACAAAGCTGGGGATTAAAAAAAAAAAAAAAAAGAAACTACAAACAGTTGCCAATCAGGGGAACTCCAAAAGATGGGGAGAGGAGGAAAAAAAATATGTGCAGAGGAAAGATTCCTTTAATGAATATTTGATTAACAAAAATGGGCTCTTTATCAGCCATGCTTTTTCGGCTCCGTGATGGCTTCCTTTCATCCATAGGCCAGCAAAATATATCAGTGATTTACGAGCACCACTCAATTTGACTACATCCCCAAGACGCTGCTCTTTATTTCAACACTAACACATGGATGAATACAGCAGGCTCGCCACTATTTGTCAATAGATCTACATTTTTTATTAAAGTACCACCAACACCAAACGAAAGCGAGAGCTACAGCAGAAGAAAAACCATTTAAGATATAAACACATTCCTAAGCACAAATACTTAGCTTAAGAATAACAGCTGCAGTTAATTCCAAGAAAAGCAGCTTGTTATATAAGCCACCCCTTATTAAGCTTTTCTAGTATTTCCTTCCCTATAACGGGGGGCGTAGCGGAGGAGGAACTTTACATTGCTTTAAGCACCATTCTTACACCCTCTTCATATATAAAGCTCCCCCTGCCTCAGCAGCAGAGTCTGTTAGAGAACAGAGTGTATAAAGGCAATCTTTAAAACAGCATGAACTAAAGCAAACCTACGGAAAAGCAATGGGTGAGGTCTGAGTAGAGAAGTGCAACCAACAACGCTGCTTATTTTGTGGGGTGATACCTTAATAAAGACTACTCAAATCCCTTGTTAGAGCCCACAGCAGTTTTTATGCCGAAGTCTGCAATACACGGAGACAGCGTGGAGCCAGGGTCTGTCCTGGAATTTCAGACAGGTGCACACTGCTTATCAGAAAGAGGATTCTTTCGGTTTGAGCACCAACTCTTAGAAAAGTACTGGCCTATGGCTGAAGTGTGTCACTTTTCACAGCAGCACTCAACAAGAACTGGGACAATTAAATAGCAAGTTTTCATGGGGACCTTGTTGCTGCTTTAGATTCTTATAAATGTAAGGGGGAAAAGGAGAACCCTTTGTTTTAATGTAAGATTGACAACTAAAATGCTTTCTGTAGAAATGGTGGATGGAAAAATCAAGAGTGGGCAGACAATCTTAAAAGTGAAGAAGGCCACAAGAACAAGTGCAATTTTTTTTTCTCTCTTTTTTTTTTTTTTTTGTAAAAACAGAAAAGAAAGGAAAACAAGCAGCTTTTGAGCTCTAAAGAACCTGATTGTAACATTATTGTCGTCCTTTCTCTGGGCAATACGGACTTAACTGTGTATCCCTGTAATTACATAATGAGTCCTTCTGTGGGAACTTCCTTTATTTAATACTTAATTCACAGAATGCAACCTAATACAGAGAGACAGTCTAAGATTAATTCCTTTTGTTTCATTTGTTTTTCAGTATTTTGTGCACAAGTGAAAAGACTTCTTGGATAATTAAGACTGTGTCTTAAAATCACAGTTACAGTATGCTGATCTTAAAGATTATAAGGAAACTCAGGTACTGATGCTTAACTATAAAAAATAAGATAAAACAATATTTTAACCCATATTTTACTAAGTTTATTACACACCATAATATTTACAAAGTTAAATGTTAACTGTAAAGTTTCTATTGTGTGGGTTTGGGGTTTTTTTATTTTTAATTTTTATTTTTTTTAAAGAACTATGCCCTGCATTTAATAACCCTACAACAAGTACAGGTCATTAATGGGATCTGTGTGACTGCATTAGGAAACAGGCAGTACTCTTGTGTTACAACAAAACAGTTTATTTGTGATCAGTGTTTTATATTCTATACATCCTTCACAAATTTAATTTTACATAATCGGATACTTCATTTAAAACGTAAGATTTAAGCTTCTAGTTCTTCCCTATAACAGAAGGCTGGTATAAGTTATTTGAAAATGAGGTAACATTTCACAGAACATTTTTTTCAAGTTTTAGAGAACTAAATTTGCATTTTGTTAAAATCAAAAAGTAGGAAAAAGATGTTTCTTTACAAATGACTTTGCTCAAGTATGTGTTCAAAGAAAACAGGATAAAAAGGCTTTTTTTCTTCTAACATTCTGTACTGTACTGTGTTGTTCAATCAATAGGAATTAGCTTCTGCCATTTGCTAAAAGAATGAGTAGTGGGGAACAGGATAAGTTGGGAATTTCATAACTGGTAACAGAACCATTCTCTTGGGTAAACCTACAGAGAGAAGAAAGGGAGAGGACTCCAAATAAGTTCAGTGATCCAAGAAAGTCAGATAAGAGCTTACAGTAGTGTTCTCATTAACCTTTTCCAGATCAGTCAGTCAATGTGATTTTAGGGTGCAGAGTCCCATTAACAGTAACACTTCGACACTTTGCACTGTTTCAAACAGATGGTTAGCTTAAAGTTTGCTTTAATTTTTGTTCTGGTATTTGGTAAAATTAAAGTAAGCAATATTCTCAAAAGCAGAGTATGTATTTGGACTTGAAGCTCTATTTCATAATCTGTATGATAATTAATCTCTACTACCTTGTTCTAAGTTCTGAGTTAATTTCACAGGCCAGTTACAATTGCAAATATTCTAGACAGGCACTGCTGTGCATAAAAGAGAACTCACAGGGAGACTGTTCAGCAGCTTTGATAAGCATCCAGGTAGGTCAGCCAAAAATCAAGCACCTACAGTAAATTCTGCATCTGCTTCATTATTCTGCATTTCCTCTCCTGTATTGAAGTGGCAAATCTGGAAAGATTAATATCTGCCTGATTTCATGATTATTAAAGAGTTCTTGTGGCCTCACAAACTTCTGCACAATTAAATGTTTGTTTGGTTTTTTTTAATCTTGCCTATTTAAATTCTAGTATTTAACCTGTGTATCCATTTAGAAATCACAAAGCAGCAACAGCAGGTATTCCAGAGCACCAGATGATCAAAGTGAAGTTTCCCAACATGCAACAGCTTACAAAGGCAGAGAGACATATTTACCTTACAGCCAAAAAGCATTATCCCAGTACTTTGCATCACAATCATAAGACATTAAAAACAGAAACTCTTTATGTGAAAAATGGGGGCATTCAATTCCACAATGCTTTGAAGTCAGTGATATGTCACATATACACAGCTAAGTGATTAAAACCCAGCTCCCAAAATAGGCATCATGAGAAAAAACACAAAACGGAAGGAATGAATGAAAAAAGCAAGAAAAGCTGCAAGGAAAGTCGGTAACAATTGTATTCTTTTCTTCAGGAGGGAAAGGATTCCTCTTGCGTCACTACGTGTCACTGCTTGTAAAAATACATACATGCAAATACCACTCAACTTAGTTATAGTCTGTGGCTATTGCTTGGAAAGAACCAGAGGGATTTTTTTAAAAATCCATACCATGATGTAGGCCCTAAACTAAATTTACTTTCTTTTTTTCTTGAGAAAACAAGTAGCTGGTCCTTGCATAACACAACACAAAAGACAACGCACAGAGTACACTCAATGGGACAGCACTGCTGTTGGCTGCCGTTCTGTCAAGGCACTTGGCCAGTCAATAGGGCAGGAATTCTAAAACTAGCGAGGTTTGCTTCAATTTTGAAGGGAGTATTCCACACTACGAGTGCAGCCCATGGGCCTGTTCTTCCCCTTTCCACTTGCACGAGCACAGAATAGGACCAGCTGGTCTTAGTCAAGCAAAGCGAACATTTTCAATAAAGCAGTGGCATTCTCGCATTGTTTATAGCTTATACCTCTAAAAGAAAGCAATAAAATCAACGTTTTGAAATATTTTTAATTTCTGTAATGCTATCAGGCGAGGTGGCATTGCCCAAGCTATACAAATTTGAGAGGAACAAGTATTACAAATGCTACAAAAGCTAGAAAATTAATAGCAAATTGCATGCTGTTTCCCATATGAAAAACTGCAGGTCTTGAAACATACTCAACTTGTCATTTGAGTAGCAGGGTTTCACCCAGTCCCTGTGACAGGAGAGGGCAGTGGGACTGGTTCTGGTGGGCTTGCTTTTTGTGTGCCAGGACATATCACTGACTCCAAACTGCTTTGCTCCCATTGCCACATAAACCTCATTCAAAGTAACCAAAAGGGCCGGTTAGAGGTATGCATTGTTAGTCTAGCATAAAAAAAGCCAGTGGGTAGGGAGAAGCTGAGTTAAGAAAAAACCCTTCCATTGTAGCCCTCTGATTATTAGTTTATTTTACAATCTTCATGAAACCAGTGCTTTGCCAGCCTAATATCACTATATTTCTTAGTAAAAAAGCATTGGGGCAAATTACCATGTCCTAGCTTCCTTGCAATCTGATTGCTAATGGTATAAGCTACACAAAACCCATTCTGCTTGTCCCAAGCAGCAGTGTTGTAGCCTGCAGGGGGGGAGTAGGGGGGTGGGTGGGGGTGTATATGCACATGGAGTTCATACAGCTGACAGCATTAAGGGAGCTTTGTCCACAAGCCACTTACACTTGGGGACAAACATTTTGCCAATGTTACTGTAATGCCATTTAGATAAATATGGGTCAGAGATGCTGAAATAGGCCCTTCGGTAGTCTTTGAATGGAGCACAGATTGGCTGTAAAAAGTAAGAAAACTACTTCAATTCAGTTTCAGTATGAAAGGGAACAGGCAATTAGAACAAGCAGTCCTTCCACAAATCAGGCAAAGCATAGGCAAAAAAGCTACTCCAACCAAAAAAGAACCACAAGGTTATGGCATAAAAGTGTTGTTGTTGTCATGGTTTAAGAGCTTTCATCTCTTTTAATTTCTCCTTGGACTGCCACATTTGGACTGCCACAACAGTTTCTGTCTCATTTCTAATTTGTTAATTATTGGGCTATACATACCGTAAGCTGGTGCAGCGGTACTGTACCCATACGGTGCTCCATAGCCTGCAATATAAACAGATAAGGGATGAGTTTCATTTCCTCCAGTATCTGAAAACAATCGGTATTTGCACACCAACACATAGGGAGGGACCCTTTCTGGTCCTGAAGCAGTACCACAGGAAAAACAAACTCACACTAATACATCGAAATATTGCTGAAAACACTGAAATCCTTCTACATGGTGGCCTGAAGAACAAGCCTACCCAATGACCTTCTTAAGCCTCAGCATCAGAGTTAAATTCCGTATTTCATTTCCTTAGCATTTTGTTTCAGCTGAAGCCCTCAAGGCTGTACTGTTGGAGCATGGAGTTGGCATGATCCAGGCATCCCATATTTGCTTATGTTCTTCCTAATATACAAATACAGTCTAATGCAGAGAACAGTCATTTTCCTCAACTTCCATTATAAAGAGAGGAATGCTAGATGCCTGTGGCAGATACCAACATTGTCATTGGTAAAGCTCCTGTGAATTCTCCTCTGCCATTTCTAACAGACAAAAAGTTTCACAAAGGACATCTGAACAACTAGGGGCACACAGAGGACAGTATCTTTTTTCCCCAAAGAGCTAAGCATGACTCTGGAGTGAGACAAAAAGCAACAGTGGTAACACCAATCGTAGTTACTACATCTCAGTAGTTCACGAAGGTTTTATGTTTTTTTGTGGTTTTGTTTTTTTTTTCCCCCTGGTAGGATCGCTTGTGTCCATCACAAAAAGCAAGAGATTTCTGAGAAGAATAGGGGATGAAGAGAAATAATCTGTGAAGGCCAAGGCCAATAAGAGCTTAATAACTACAGCGACTGGGAAATTAAACTTATTTCTGGAATAATTCCATGCTGGCAAGAAGCATGCCCCTAGCAGGTTTAAGGGACTCCTCAGGCAGAAAGACAGTTCCAAAAACAATGTTAACAGCCATTAAAAATGAATTACTCATTTTTAATATTTATATTTACATGAACATACAGGAACAATGAAGATGACATGCTGTCAACTGTGCCAGGAAGCAAGGCTACCAAACAACAGGGTCTATGCTATCAGCATGTGTGAACTGCTGAAGGGTGTAATTAGAGCTCATGCTATAATCTGAAAATCTGAGCATAAGGAATATAAGTTTTATTTTTGGGAAGCTATTGGATTTGCTTTGACTAAGGAATCTCTAGCATCTCATTCTTACAAATTTGTCATTCCAAGTAAAAACAATGTCTAGATTCCCTTCACATGTTGCCTACAAGCCTCAGACATGTTGTAGAGAGTCACAAAGAACAATGCACTTTGAAAAGTTAGGGGAATGAGAAAGTGAACGTTTTGTTAACATTTTCTTGTGTTTACATTTTAACACCTTACAGTCTATGTGCCTGTGATTTTAAATACAACACAACAAAAAGCCCTACACTATTTTGTACCAGCCAGTAGTAGCTGAGCACTTCAGCTCTTCAAGATGGAACAGTTCTGCTTCTGATGGTTGCAAATCTGCCCTAAAGGAATCAGCAATGAGATTATCCTGACTAGTAACTCACCTGCTCTTTATAGCAAGCACCAAGCATAAACATGAACCAGAGGGCCCCTTGGATTTCAAAAGATGTTTCTGCTAATCAGAGCAATGCAGCAGGGATAATGAATTAACATCAGCCACAGTATGAAGGGAAATTCTTTTGGTTTTGTTTTTTGGCCACCACAGAAGCTACTAATAGATGCTGTGCTCACATAGACAATTCATGTAGAAAGTTTGTGGGAGCACAGTAACTCCTGAGCCTGCCAACTTAACCTCCCTCCACAAGGGTTTCTTGGGAAAGCCATTCCTAATGCTAAAGGGCGCATGATCCAGGAGGTTCTTAGCTAGGAAGAAAGTTTTGGGAATTGTGCCATGGCAGTAAATGATGAAGAAGATACATAATAAAATTATAAAGCCAGGAAAGCTATTATGCCCGTGTGCTCTGTGCACGCTGAGCTTCAAGTTGTAGAGTCATAAAGGACAGGCAACGCCAGTTTTTCAGCTCTGATTTATTTAAAGCCCCATGAATTCTCCCTTCTGCTTTATCTCAGATGATTAAAGCTGAAGAAACCACTTGCATAGGTGACTGACACACATGGAAAAGAACACTCCAGCAGACAAAAAACTATTAGCTATTAGTGTCGTGCCTTACCTGGTGTTATGTATCCAGTAGCAGCAGCTGCCCCAACAAATGCCCCTCGTGTTAAAGCACCTCGTCCTCTTCCTCGAACAGCCTGGACCGCTGCAGAAACAGCTGTATTGACAACCCCTTTAGTCTGCCCAGAGTAATGAAAAATAGCAATTCAGAAAGTGAAAGCATTGCTGGAAATACACAGCCATCTGCATTAAATCACCACCTTTTAAAAAATCTCTTTAAACATGCTTGATGTGCCAGTGTTGTTAAAGGTGGAATATGGACTGGAGAAGTACTGTCCTAAAGAATCTGACTGGCAGAAACCAAGCGAGTCCCTTGCCAGGTCACTGACTGCAGCACACAGCAGTGCACACTGAGCCCAGCACGTTCACTTCACTTCACTCAGACCTGGCAGTCGGCATGGTCAGAGTGTGCGTTATTTAACTCCGTTTGGTCGCACGGGCATGAATGAACACTGGTGGCTTCTGACCCTTTCCCTACTGTGCCTCGCTGCTGTCTTTCCCACCTCCTTACAAGCTTCTTCTCCTCAATCTACAACATTGTTTTTGCTTCTCTCCTACCATTCTGAACCCACATAACTTGAGCAGGGCCAGGATTCCGCCCCAAAGACAAATAACCACCTCATGACAACACTGGACTGCTTTAACCTAACTTTACTAGAATGCCGCCTTCCTTTTCCCACTGTCACCACCTACAAGCAAAAGAACGGCAAGGAGTTACAGAAGCTGGTGTTGCTCAGCGCATCAGAGCGCAGCTTTGCTGTACTAAGTGCTCTGACTGCCCTCTGAAGACAATACAATCGTGCAAATCTAGGAATTTCAAAGACAAGTTTGGCAGTTACTGCCATCATTGACCTACTGAAAAAAGAACACACGAACACCAACAAAAAAAGAAAAATCAGAATTTAGGAAGTGCCTGGATCAGAGGTCATTTTCATATCTTAACTGCATGTGGAACATTTATCCTGTGAGGTAGTGTTCTCCTCATTTACTAGACCTTCAACACAGTAATACTCCCAGAAACTGATACTCCTAACCAAAGGTCTTAGGGAAATGGAGAGGACTTGTTTTTGGGTTTGTTCTGTAACTAATAAGACTTGACATCTTTTGTAAGTGTATTTTATGATACATTCTGCTCCACTGTGAAATGACAAGAAAATCCTAATTCTAACGTATTTGCACAAGAGACATGAATTGTAATACTCAGGACTTAGTTCAGACTGTAGCGCTCTGGAGGAAGAACATTGTTGATTAGTTTCTGCTCTGTTCAACCTTAATTTTAATAGATTTGAGAGATCATTGTGGCTATTAACCCTAACGAACAAGACTGAGCTTTTTGTTATACAAGTCTTCCTCACCAAACAAAATGGCTCATCTGAAAATTTGAAAAGGTGCAAAAAAGGTGCCAAAATTTCATCTTACTCCAGAATCTAGAGTTAAGGCCTTTACCTGGCTATAAGTGACTTATCCCCTAAGTCCACACACCTTACATGATGGAGCAGCACAGTATGGCTCTGGCCTGATACACAAGAGACTTCCACATCATCACTGGTTGAACCACTGACCTTATTGTTTCTCCTCCAGCTAATCAGCACCTCTCTTACTTTGTGCCTCCTTTTCTACTGTATTTCCCACAATATGGTCCTACCTATCAGATTATATTGTTATACTACAATAATTATTATAGAAAAAAAAAAATAGAAACCTTACATGTGTGCATAAAACAAGAGACTGAAATCACTTGCTTCCTGTTGAAGTTCTTATATCATAAAACAGCCCAGAGTTGTGATAACAGAGCAGTCCAAAAAGCAAGTAACAATTCTTACCTGAGGAAGAATCTTCTTTTTCTTGTTGTTTGCTGCATTAGGCCCAGAAAACAGTTTTTCAAGTGCTGCTAATGCAGCACTTGCTTTTGCTACTTTCTTATTTGGGCCTGCACCTCTGAACTTCTGCCCATCTACTTCTACCTGAAAATTGAGACATGAGTTTATGCCTAGTATTGATCCTTGGGAATACCATGCTCCACCCACTCGTCATGATGTGCCATCCGTAAAGAATTTCAGTAGTAAAAAGAAAAGAAAAAAAAAGTCCTCAGTGTTTTATGTGACAAATTTCTACTGCTTCTAGATTATGAAACTGATAAAGAATACTAAGTGATCCTGTGAACCATTATATTGCAGATACTAGGAATCTGGAAACTACATGTGCAATTAAAAGAGGACCAGTATACCTATTTGATACTTAATTTAGCCAATATGCTTGAGCTTCTAAACATATGAATGCTACTGCTAGGAAACAGGGGTTTTAGGAATCATTTGAGGCTC
This sequence comes from Astur gentilis, assembly GCF_929443795.1. NCBI lineage: Eukaryota > Metazoa > Chordata > Aves > Accipitriformes > Accipitridae > Astur > Astur gentilis. Next base: position 19,543,894 of record NC_064908.1, read on the forward strand.
CCCTCATCTTTATCAATGTCTTACATACCAAGATCTTTGCCTAGACTATACATACACTGTTTAACTGGGATGCTACCTCATACCACTTTAGAACCCAGTGCTACTTCAGAGGTAGCACAAGTAGATGAAGAAATCAAATGAGTCTGCCCTCTGCTACAGTCATTCCAAATACCCCTGGTAAGCTGGCAATAGGAGATTCAAATGAAGTCGCTGACATGGGGTTACCAAATATGTTTGCAAAATTTGCAAATCAGATATTTTTGTCAAGCTGTGGATCTTCTACTTCGCTCCTCCTCACATCAAGACATGATGTAGCTTGGGGCTGTCAGAATCCAGTTTTAATTCCCACTGTATTTTCCTAAAGCATAAAAGACATTCCTTTCCCCAGTCTAATCATCACAACAGCAATAAGAGATACAAAAACCTGAAAACATCACCACCACAGACGTGCATTGCAAAAAGCGAACTACAAAAAATCTGAACTATAGCAGCAAGCAACTCCAAAGACTGAAGCACTGTCAATAAAACCACCTACCAACTCTGCAACTCTGCTTCACTCACCTCCATCACAAAGCGCTTGTCATGGCTTCCACCAGTCTCGGAGATGAGCTCATACTTCAGACCTCTTCTTTTTTCATTGAGCTCCATCACTGGGTTTTTGCCACTTGCTGTGAGTATAGGACCCTGAGTTCTTACCTAGAGACACATTTATGGTGTTGCTTTAGAGCCTTTATCTCTTCAAAAGGCAGACAAACTTCTACAGCATTGTGGCTTACAGTACCACATGGCCAGCCACTTAGAGAATGCCAGTGTTATCACTGTGTCAAGCCTCTGCAATAGCCTGTTCTTCCCAACAGGTAGGCCTCGGCAGGCTTCCCACGAACAGACCCATATTGAAAGTGACACTGCCTTGGCTTCAATATAACGTGCTGTGCTAGAACAGCAGATGGCAAGTCTCTTCTCTAAAAAACAGCAGGGGGACAAACAATACTATAAAAGAAGTCACACCCTCTTTATTTTTGTTGGTGAGAGCTACAGTCCTCATGGCCTGGTAACTACGCAAACTGAACATTACATCAGCTGGACTTGGAATTTCAACCCTGAGAATATCTAAAGCTGAGGTGATGGTGTCAAGTTCCTTGAAACCGAAGGCTTTAGCACTGAAAGGAGATCAGCCTTCCCAACCTTGCACACATCTCTGCTGCTTGATCTAATTACATCTTGGCACTACTGAGCTCTGACTGAAGAAGTCTCATATCCCAGCTCACATGTTTCAGCAGAAATATCTGTAACTGTTTGGAAAGCAAGGAAGGTAAAGCTGAGATCTCAGCACACCAGCATATCAGCCTGCATTAGAGTGCACTCTGCTACAGATACAAACGACTACTCGCTAATGAAGAAAAAGATGATTAAGGGACCAAAACCATGTTTTCCAAAGCAACTTCTTATTTTGGATAAAGATCAGGAGTCCTAGTACCAGGACCCGCCCTTTGAAAATAAAGTGTCTCCAAAGTGTAAACACGGACACCCAAAGTCATGTTTTAACATCTTGACCAGTGTTCAAAGAACAGAACAATTACTTAGATTTACAGCACACCCCTCCCCCCCATAATCCTGGAAAAAAGCATTATAACGAAAAAGAAAGCAGAGATCTACAATGGTTTATCAGTACAGCCCCCAGAGAACTTGCCACAGAGTTATCAGGCAGACAAACAAATACACAAATTAATGCTGTTACTCTGCCTTTACGCAGGTTGCTTCTCCAAAATCCCTGTTGGCATTTATGAACACTGGCTGAGGAAATCAGGAAGAGAAGAGTGAAAGGGATGACATCTAAGCATAAGTTTGAAACCTCCTGGTTTCTCAATGGTGAAAAGAAACAAATACCAGAAATACTTTAAGGAAATACCCAACTAATGTACTACAGACCCATCACAGCTTGATTCCTGAGGACATTCAGCCAAAGTTACTAGAATTTTGTCCTTTGAGGAATATTCTGTTTCCCACAACTTCAGTGAGAAAACAAGCACAGCATGCTCCTTATAGCACCTGACTTCAGCTACAAGTAAAGTATATTCTACTGAAACTGGAGCATTTTCAATGCAGCATTTTCTAGTCCATTCAATATGCATAGAGGTATTAGGTTTTACATTTCTTAACATCTCCTAATGAATTTTTATATTTTCATTTGTCTTCATGTGTATTAGTTTAAAATACTAAGTATACCTTTTTGACAAACCTGCTATTGCAAAACAGATATTGTGAAACTTGCATTACTAGAGCCAAAGGCACCAAACAAGATGGAGCTGTCCCAGTTGTAAGACCATACATAAGCTAACTAGAAGAGACAACAAAGTTTATGTCTGTCAAAGTTTATGGTCTTACGAGGACAAGATGGCTACCCCACCTTAAACTTGAGGAAAGGAGGCACAAAGGTCAGTTATTTGACCACAGTGACACAAACCTTATGGCAGATCTGAGACTGGAAACTCTCTCTTAATGCCTCATCCACCACCCTAACTAAAACGCCATCCTCTTCTGGGAGAAGAGAAAAGAAGAACCCATAAAACCAGAAAAAACAACCCTAAACCTCTCCATCACTTGTACTTTTTAATGCACTACTCACCTCTAGGGTAGCGGAGGTGTCAGCTGTGGAATTTCCAGTATTATTGCTTGAGATTGAAGACGTTGTTTCATTTTTACCTTCAGTATCTGATTTTTCATCAGAACTCATACACTCCACATCTGCATCAAAACCAGTTGGATACCCCATTGCTTGTAAAACCTACAACAAAGCCACATGAACTGAACTGTAGAATAGGTAGCAGTACAGAAACAAATACAAAGCTGATCACAACACAAAAGAATGTCCACCCTACACTAAATAAAGGCAGATTGCTTGGAAATACATTTTCTCCTGTGTTGAAATGGAGAAAAACACAGTAGCAATGGGGAAAATAGTTGCAGGTTTCCAAAAGTGAAATCAACACAAACAATTTTAGTCTCAAAGATAGCAATTACTCATCATTTATCATCTCAAGAATTCCTTGTAAAATAATAGATTAAAATTCAGAAATGCATCCACTACATGACGCTGCTTAACAGTGTAAGGAGATTGTTTTGCACACCATTTTCCCCCCTCTCTCTGTATATATGGGCAGATCAAGAGATTGACTGTAGGGCAAACAATAAAGCATTGTAGTTCTACAAGGTGGTACTTCTGGAGTTTCTGAGGAAACCACAGGCAACAGCCAGTAGGTACCCAAGTGGTATACAAAACGTGCCCCTGAAGCTAGAGGGCGGATACCACCTCCCTTGCTTGCATCTTTCAGCAGCACCAGAGAGTAGATGCTTCCAAAGCAGGTGTACAGGGACCAAATTCCTGAACACAGAGATGTGAGGTAAAGGAATGCCCAGCTGGCAGAGTAACAAACTGTCTGTCTGCAGTAAGCCTACTTCTTAGTGAACCATGCTTTCTTCATGCTGCTTACAACCAGCAGCTGTATAGCAAATGAAATTTTACTGGTTAAGGTACTATTCATCCATTCCTTCAAAAGCATCCTCCACTAGCAAGGCTGCCCTCTCCTTTTACCAGCTGCGTAACCTAGTTGTATGGAGGTACCTGACACAGGCCCAGAAGAATCTGAAAAGAATCTGAAGCTCCACTGAAAATTTAGTCTCAAGAACAAAATGCAAAAGTCACTATGTTCCAACACTGAATTGAGAACTGCATGGGTAACTCCAGGCTCAGCTCCCATACAATCTTGCTACATTTGGCTGCATTTTCAGGGCTTCTAAATTGTAAAAACCTCAGATCTAGAAACTGAAATGGTCACATTATTCCCTCTTATAAGTCTGGGAAAGCAGGGCCTGGATCTGCTAGGGAAAAAAAAAAGAAAAAAAAAAGAAAAAAAGAAAGCCAGTCTCTGCCACACCACCCATTTCCTCTTGGCTTGAATCATGGATGTTTTGGAAGCGTAGCCCAGGATTTGTGTATGTGTAAATTTAGAGAGAAGAGCTGGGTAGGCACCAGCACAGATGTGGCTGATGCAGAGAAGTTCAAGGGCAGAGAAGTCACAGCTTTTCAGGGCAAGTTTTCTATTTTTGTTTAAACAACTGCAGGGAGGGAGGGAGGCAAAATAAAAGAACGAGGCAGAAGGTCTGACAGGACACACATGCAGAGAGCTACTTTTCCTGGAGGAACAACACATTCCCTCAGATTACTTCTGGACACTTTGAACTTGAAAGCACATGGGACAATGGGATTTTTCAAAACTAAAATCAAAGGAAAGCAGCAAGTTGCCAGATGAAGCTTCTAAAAAGGAAACCCTTGTTCAAAACAAAAAGCAAAGAATGACAGATGGGCTTGCTCCTATCGTAAGTGCAGTTCCATTAAATGAGGTTCTCTTTCACATCAATTGTCTGTAGGAAACTTTTGTTTCTTCCCAGAAACCCAGCAGGCTCGGTCTGCTTTAGCAGTCTGAACTGTTCTCATGCAATACAACACGGATGTTCATGTTAGGTGTTCCGGTCTATCACTGTTTTACAGACCTAAGGTCTGTCATGTAGAGCACCTACAAGAAGCAAAAGCAGGTTGACTAGTACCTGAATGGTATCAGTCTCTTACTGAAAAATTGACTGGAGACCAATCATTTATGTACATTGTTTATCCCAGTGTGCTACTCTTCAGACACTGAAGACAGGAAAAAACTCCATGTTGCCAGGAGCTCACAACCCAGGAATGGACACAGAGAATGAAGGGGAGAAAGAGGGAGCCACTAACATGCTGTTTTCAAAGAACAAAACTGAACCCCTCCAGTCCAGAACTTAAAACACCACATTCAATCCATTGTCAACTGAGCTACCTGCAGAGCCCTGGGAAGTTCTCCCTCCCCTCCACTAGTGTAAAACCAGTGACGCTCTTTAAGCCATGCCCAGCTTCATCCAATTTTTTTTGTAATTTTGAGGCTGCATATTACTAGTTCTAACCATATTTCATACTCGATGTTCCAAGATCTGGGGTTAGCAGATTACTTCAGGCTGCCTTACCTTCACTGCCACATGGAGCTTGGCTGTTTTCTTAGAAGGTCCTGATGCTTCATATGTCGTACCATCAACATCTACAGACATTGTGAAGACTGGGGCATGGACTGGACCAGACTGTGACAGCAGCTTATACTGAAGCCCTGGCCTGATTTGGTTCAGCCTCATCAGAGCATTCATGAGATCTATTGCTTTACTATCTAGTACTGGTACAAGATAGTAGAAGGGGGGCAGGGCGGGGGGGGGGAGAAAAAGGGGGGGAAATGAACAAAACAAGATGAACAAAAAAATGAATCAGTTTGCATTTCAGTGCCTTCTGTCTGTATAAAGGAGCAAAACAACCCCTCAGCCTCTTAGTTGAGGATAGCCATAATGCTGTTATGTCTTTAATAAGCCATTCTATTTTGGGTAATGACTATGATTACCCATTTTTTAATATTGTTAACACAATTCTTTTGCAGCTAGCTATATTGTCCCTGGCTGCTATAAAAGGAGTAACAACTTTTATAGGTAGTGAGGAACCAGATCCAGAACTGGCACCAAAATAGCACAATGAAAACAGTCCCCAGAACTGACTGGATCCCAGCAGTGCTGAGAGACTTCTAGTCTGTGCATATATGCAGTGTCAATGTTTTGTAGATTAAGCGTTTTATTTTTCTTGTGGGAGGTCTTGAGAGACCAACAACTAGCTCAAGAAGGGGAAGAATACAAAAAGGCAAATTTTCACACACCAAAGTCACTGTACTATTTAAAAAAAAAAAACCAAACCAAACCAAAACAAAAAACCCCACAGTACAGGGACATTATCAATAAAATTCCTCAGCTGCTTGGGCAACTTAAATTTTACTGTAACTTGATGAGTAATCCCATTTAAAAATGCAAATCATTCAGTTGGTAAAACATGCCAGGGGAAATTCAGATGCACAATGTGTCTGACATTCCATATGTGGGGTGATAGAGACAACATTTTTTTGTTCCAAAGACTTTTTCACATGCTATTCCACACCAACACAAAGCAGCTTTTAAACCACCTCCCACTGTACAATAGATCTTTGAAAACAGAATGGAGAAGCGTTGCACTTACTTTTCCTCAGATTACGCTTCATCTTTTTATTTGGATCTTTATCGTCCCCGACACTATCTTCAAATGGTCTCTTAAGAGCAGATGAGCCTGTACCTAGGGTATAAATTTCCTTGTAATATGGATATGCTATTAGAAAAACAAAATTCCACAGCAGGAGTCTGATTAGTCCCATACTGTTCCTTGCATGTTTATAACGAAAAGAACTCAACCATCAGTCAAAGCCTTAGTGCTACACGTAGGCCACTATTAGCTTATTGCTCACTGTACCATGCCATGCAAGATGTCTGTTTCCAATATCATGTGCAATATAAGTGGTGTAATTCTGCATTGTTGTTTTTTACAGTTAGTCTAAGGCAAGAACTCTAATAGTATTGTTTTTACAAAAAATATAAATGGAAATTTATTTTAATAGCTGTATACTGCTTTCTAGGAAGAATTCTTCAGTAATTCTTATTATGGACACTCATTATATGCTTTTTGACCAGTCTACAGTCTCTCCTTCACCAGCATAAGAATCATAAACACTACTTTTACTCTTCAGATCCCAAAAGACTTTGTTTAAAGAAAATCATCAGCTATATTCTAGCTGTGCTGCTGCTCCTTTGTTGGTACTTCTAGAAAACAGAACTTCCAGATTTTCTCCTGACAATGAAATTTAAAAAAAGAGAGGAAAAAAAAACACCCACCACCACATTTAACAGAGAAAAGCTTTTACCTTGCATTCACAGCATGTAACTCAGGAATTTCACCCATTCTAAATTAACCCCTATTTTACTGCCCAATTAGTGATTTTGGAGCAAACAATACCTACCTTCTTTATCAGTTACTGACCAGGAATATTTCTGAAATGACTTATTTGATGGCAGGGGATCCATTTCCAAAACCTTATAGATCTGACCAAAGGCTGATAATCTGAGGGCATGCTATAAGGTGACAGTAGAAACGGAAGTTACATCACAGGACTACTTTACCTTGGTTGTCTAAGTTTCTAAATAATCTTGTAGACAAAATCCCACTTCTATGAGAAATCAGCTTCTACAGCTATCTTCTATGATAGCTATAGAAAATGCTAATGTCTAAAAATTTAACACTCATTAATTTCTGTAATACGAAGCGCAGGGCACATTGACAGCCTACTCAAAGGCGCTGTGCCATAAGCACTTGAGGTGGGATGCAAGTGGTACACCGACATTAGACTGCCTTTTGTAAGGATTAGATTTCATACGCATTTAACTCTTGCACTCATGAACTATCATTGCATCTTTCCAGCGTAGCGCACTGGAAGAACAGTCAGGACTGCCATTAAAATAACCCATCCTGGCAGAGAATACATCATATTAATGAGCTGAAATCTTCACTGTTACAGTATCTAGCTCCTCAGATGTACGAGTTTTCTACCTGAGCACTGTGCGTAATGGCTTCTTTTTGCTGAACTGTCATATAAGACAAAGCATCTGTTGGCTCCCGTTCACAGGGGTCATGCAGACCAGGGCCTCCTAGGAGGGGAAGAGGCAAAGCTGATTATTGAGAGTAAACAAGAAGCAATATGAAGGTGGGGACTGACAGATACTGCAACAGCAAGTCTCAGTCTTCAGCAGAGTGACAAGCGCACCTTTTCCACTAAGGGATTCAAACATCATACAAAGCAAGCTAACCCCAAAATTTTAATCCCTGCAGCAATGGCCACAGAATTTATCACAGTTAACACTGCACATGTCTAATAGCATGAACTAAAAGCAGTAGGTTTGAAAAAAACCAAATAATTTGGATATATATGTAGATTTTGATGAATCTATAGAAAACAGATGGTCATGAAGTCTTTTTATTTGTTTGCAACCCCTTAATGAGATACGGGTTAATTTATAAACAAACCTAACATTCCCCATTAACTTCTAGTGTATTGGAAGTACTCATTCAAACAGTTACAACTCTGCAACTTCCTTTTTTATTTTTTTCTTTTAATTTTAAACAAGAAACTATTCATTTAGCTCCACTGCAAGTTAGGAGTTCAAGACAGGCATTTTTCATGTAATAATCATACAGCAACAGCAAAACATTAAGGCTGTCTGATCAACCTTTTGTGTTCCTGAAGTGAATTTGGCCCCTTACCAGGAAGCAGAATTCCAGATGCCAAACACTCCATCACTCGTCGCAATGCTTCCCCAGCGCCCAAAGGTCTATTACAAGTACCTATAGATTTTTCACATATAAGCTCGAGTGGCTAGAAGACATTAAATTACGATTAGTATGGACACAAGGGTAACTGTAATGCAGTTAAATATGGAGGGGTAGAGGGGAAGAATATTCACATCAGCTTACTTCATTTTTAATCCACTACAAGTCTAACCAACAGAGACATCCATCCCAGAGGACAGTTCATGGCACATGTATTTGTTCCCTGCTGAGTCACCTTTTGAGGAAACCAACTGCTCTCCATTAATTGCCCAGGAATTCTAAAAGGAGGAGCCTTCTAAAGCCAAGTCACATGAATATTCTGCTCCTCTCAGAGGGTTACCAGTTCTATGTGAGAGAAAACACTGCCTCTGCTGACCAACAAAGAGTTCCTCTCTGGACATGCAGAGCATTTGGCCCTCCCCAAACCTGCTAATGTAAAATGGTATCCTCTGGTAGGAGCAGCACTTGGAGGCAACAAGTGGGATTCTACTGCAAATCCTTGAGGATGGGCAAGGCCCGCATCATTACGCCTCTTTCCACGGTATCTGTACACCTTACAGACTCAGCCAATATTCCTGTTCTCTTTCCTTCCTACAAGCACTTTTCTACACAGGTAACAGTTAGTGGGGAGTAAAGGGAAGGGGGGGTTTAAGGAGGTGTTTCATACAATGCGTTGTTTTCTCCAATCCAGACACTGCTACAATTCTCAGGAGATCCGAGACCTGACTTTGTGGCCTTCAACTCTTTCTGTACTTACCCATCCTTTCAGTGGTGCCCATGTGGGGACTCTGTTGCACAAATCCCGCAGAATACGAAGGACAATTACACATGATTTTAGTCCATTTGCCCTGGCCTAAAACAAACAAAATGATTCCAATACACCTGCAAAAACCTGGCCTTCAATTTTGCTTTTCTTTTTAAATGCACAGAGTCCTGGGATAGATTTTTTAATTATTATTACTTAATACTTAATCAGCTTCATGCAAAATAAAAACAGTTATATAAAAGCAAAATACTTCAATTTAGAGAGACATATAAAAAAAGGAAGCAAAATGTCAAGATTGCTTTTGTAGCCTCATGACAACTCTAGACCAGTCGGCTGTCTACCTGTCACGTTTGCCCTTGCACAGTACAGCACTGAATTCGGAATTCTAGACCTTTGCTCTATTAGGGACTAGTCACAAATTAAAGAGGCATTAAAATTAAAACTGTCTCAAATTAAACCTCGTAAGGCTACAGTAACAACAAGGTAAGAACAAATAGCCAACCTGAAACCATTTGGCGTGCCGCAGAGACGCCAAGGCCTCCAGGCATTTCTGCCTGTCCAATAAGTCCGGAGGATCTTTCATCGCAACATTATCTACTGGTAAAAATGGGATAAAAAGAGACAGATACAATTTGACCAAGGGGTTTCTGTCACAATACAAAAAGAGCGGCAGCATCTCAATGAGATAATAAGACTCCCAGAATTTAAGTGCACTGTGTTATTTAATTTAAACAAGCCATTAAAGGTAGTAAATGTGCACGTGTGCAACAGAAGCAAAGGCATTCACTCCTTGTAAAATAATAGTAATAATAAAGATGGCCACTGCTACAGACAATCTGGGATCTTATTAAAAATGTAGAACACATTTCAGGGCAGAAAATAGCTATATAGCACTTTTCTTTCTTTTTTGGGGGGGGAGGTGGGGGGGTGGGGGTGGGCTTCCCCCTCCCCTTCTTTCCCTTTGTGATTTTCATTCCACAAAGGTGGCACAGAATTTCAAAAAGACAAGCTTCTTTTGACAAGAGGGAGATATTCTTGGGGGGGAAGTATGAAAAAAATTGTAATAGGTAGAAAATGAAGTTATGTCCATGCAATTGTTGTGAATTCAAAAGAAAAAAATTAATAGATTTGAAATATTATTGCATGAACAGTACTAGCCAATATAATCCAGTGAAAGAAATATACAATAAATGCTAGTAAGAAATTTTACAGTTTGATTAGGCTTTCATATAACCAGAACATATGAAAGAAGTGAGTAAGTTTGGTAACTTCCAGATTATTAACGTATTACAGAGGCAGTCCTTTCTTGTAAAAATCTTCTCTTCCCAACAGCAACTGAAATCAACAGAGGAAATTCAAAGAAGGATTTGAGAGACAAGACACTGATATCTTCTGTGCAGGTTTACACTTTTTTTCCACCCTCACCCCACCTTTTCTTTTTTTATCCAGCATGCAAAAAACTGCTTTTAGCAGTCACATCCAATTCTATATTGAGGGACATCTTGTATCAGTCTTCCCTAATTTTTATATTTTTTTATTTTTTTTTAAATCTTAAGGAGTTATTAGCATTCAGATTGCCTGTAAACTTTGTACAAATGACAGATTCTGCATATCTGTGAAATCAGGTTAAAAAGATTTTAGTTTTTAGCTGACATGAGAAGAACTCATTGGAAGAACTTAACAAATCCATGGTTCAACTAAAACCTTGAATATGTTATTTTCCTATGAAATACACAATTACTCTTTATTTCAAAATAAATAATTTGGAAATCAAGTCTTTTCGTTATTCACAATGGTCAGTTCTCCAGGTCTTGAGACACCTATGAAGGTCTGAATGAAATAAAATATCTATTCCAAATTGAAGACTATGCTAGATAAGCAAAATCCAGCAAGGCATTTAAAATATGAGGACAAGTTAGGAGGAAAAAAGTACCATCAGTTTGTAGTACAATTTATTAGTAACATCTCAAAGTAGATTTTCATAGGTTACTTTGGATAGTATTGGTTGCACATGCAACTGCGTCTTTTTAAAGTTGCTTCACCTCCTCTGCCATTCAATGGCACATTATGTTATGATGGATAAAGAGCCCAAAGCCAAAAAAACACCAAAACAAAAAAACCCCACCAAAAACCCCAGTGTAAAACTGAACAGAACTAGTTATCTTGTCTGACAGTTCCTAGTTGCAGTTCACCCCTGCTGGCTCTGCTGTCAGCAGAAGACTTAAGTGCTATAAGCTTATTTTCTAACCCCAATGAACTTGGCAGCAGATATTTGCATTGCTTTTTATTGCCCTCATCAACAGTATTACAATATTGGGATTAATCACTCCTCTTGCCTGTTTTCCAAATAAAAGCTGCAAAGTCTCAAAGCATTGGATTTCTATGAGCATAAAAGGTCACTTTGGAACACAAGATTTGCTTCTAAGTTTCCTTTGCAGTTTCATTATTTTCAGGAGTAATGTTTTGTGGCACGCAATTACTAAATGTACATTTACATAGTTCTGCAAGAAAACTTTATGGTGGACAATATAAACATCTGCTTAAAGCTCATGTATAAAACAACTACTGTCAATGAATGATCAGAATCTTATTTTAAAACGTTAGAAATGGCAAAGGTGACTGATTGCAAAATCATTAATTTTTTTTCAGTGAACTGGATCTTTAAATGCCTAGGGAGTTTTACTTAGTATGGTACAAGGCTTTGCTAAAGTCTGTTGCAGCCATTTACAAAGTAAATTAATTTTTCCTTTAAACTACAAACAAACAGAATACATGTCATCTGCCATTCAGGTGAATGAAAAAAACTCATAAGATTTGTTGCAAGTTAGAATTACACGTTTTCCTACAAGATTAAGGCTATTTCCAAAGGTCTAAATTACAAGTATCTTGGAGAATTTTGCCAATTGCAAATTCAGTACTAGCGTCCTGAGCACCTTTTCCAGATGTTGCAGTCAGCCAACTTTTGGGTGCAAGATTCTATTAAACAGAAAGATGAAGAGAACAGGCAGTGAAGAGGGCGAGCAGCTTGCAGCAGGCTCCCTTTCGACACCCTCAGGAGAATGGCATGTTTCTTCATGCTCTGCCAGTCAGGAAAGTGAGACCCAATCAAAATTTTCAAATGCGATTGCAAAGCTTTACTTTTTTTTCTTGTGGTTTTAATGAGGGCAATGATATAAGGAGTTTAATAAACAGTTAATAATGAAGCCCTGACATTAGCTCACACTATGCAACACAGGACCAATCCTTCAGTAATTCTCTCCCCACTTGCTGTATGTATTCTCTTCACACAGTAGCTGCCAACTTCATTCATTTGCAGCCAGCCATACAAGGAGCATTGTCTTCTCTGCAGAGGCAAGGCAAATCTGTGGCTCGTTGCCCCTTCAATGGCACTTGGCACCTTTGGAGCAACACTGGCTGCATCTGCCCAGCAAAGGCAGCAGCAAAGTCAGAATGTTTATGCAGTAGTTGCTCAAGGAGCAAGGTTGATTTCAGCCCCACTTTGGTAAATGAGCTTGTTTATCACTACATAAGTTTGTTGTTACTGAGCATACAGTAACAACAACCAATTTGCAAGCTACAAGATTCTGGTCTGGAAAGCCCAATTTATGTTTGATGCTATGACTAAAAATTCAGTTTCTTAAGAAGTTTGAAATTTAAACTGATGCAAAATGCAGGAATTTTAGGTGCTTGACTTCTCAAGTCAACATGAGAAAGCAGAGCTTTATGGATAGCCATTTGTGAGAAACACTGAAATGCACACACACACTGGTCCACTATTTATTTTTGCTAACAAGCAGCAAAAACAAATAGGACAAACACCACATCTTAAACATGAACACTTTTCCAAAGAGGTGGGGACTGAGGAGAAATCCAGGAATGTTTTTCAATACATTCTGACATCAGGGCATGAAGGCACACACAGCATTCCTACAGAACAAATGGGAGCACTGATAACGAGGTCCGTTGCGCCTAACCTTGCTGGTTTGGTTAGAGGACAGATTAGTGCTAATCACACCGAACCCTGAAACCTTGGTCAGTTTCGTGCAGCCTCTGCTCCCCCGGAGCAGCGCCAGGGGCCAGCAGCTCCAGCGCAAACCTGCGCCCGCACCCAGAACCCCATGGCCTATCTTACATGTAAGATGAAAGGCAAGTTGACAAGCATTTTGAGCTCCTTCGTTCAAAAGAATGTATGGAATAAACTCAAAATGGTTCTTAAAACTGCATGGAAAGTATATTTACATTTGGTTGGCATTATTCAGGGGTATTGGAAAAATATGGGAGTACTCTCATTGGAGATCAAGGTATTTTCACTGGACAGTTTCTCTGAGTATTTTGCCTTGATATTAGATAGGAAACTTTTCTGGTCTGAATCCAAGTGAAAGTGACTCAAATATGGTTGGAAATGTTATAAAAAAAAGTATCCTCCCCAATTTACTTAGTGACATCTGCATAATGTTTCACATACCTTTGAAAAGGAATATGATAAATGTCTCTGTTTACTTGTGATGAATCAATGTCAAAGAACCTAGGCTTTAAAACAAGATCCATTACCCTATTAACTATCCTCATCACCTGTACAGAAATGATAGCGTAACACCACTCTAAGAGAGGTAGTAAAACCATTTTAAGTTTTAAAAAAATTAGTACAGAATTTTGAAAAATATTTTAAGATACTGAAAACAAATAGAACACCTACATTTTAAATATAAGAAAGCATAAAAATTCAAATCCTCATTCAGTTTGAGATGAATTCAAGAGTCCCTAGAGTTCACTACCACAACAGCATCACTTTTTGCAAGAAAATACTTGGACAGAAGCCTTTGTGCAAAACTGTATCCCCTTGTGAGACTCTTACAAATCCTTTGCCATTCAAATTTGTTCTGCACTTTGTGCTCTTTCTCAGGAACATAGATCAGCTGCAACAACTACAGAGCTGATCTCAGCATCTTATGGGAAGTTGAAGAACAACTAAAGTAATACACAATTTATTTTTAATGGTCTTGCAAAAGACCATGGTTACTAATTTGACAATAAACAGTCATTGCAATTAGGGAATCTTTGCCATTCATCTGTTTTGTAAGATTTTTCTGCATCCAACTGCTGCCAAAGTGTTACATCTCATTTGAGAAGGGATCCTTCCTGCCATTGCCTCAAACGAAAACAAAGAGAAACTGACCAACATTTCTCATTGTATCGGTATTTCATGTGGGAGAAGGGAGTAAGCAAAGAACTTGTGGCAAGTCTAGAAATGGGAAAAGAGCGACAGGGAGTTCCCTAGCCCACATGGGCCCAGCTGCCTCAGTTGTCATGACAGAGAGTGGCCAGTTGGTCAAAGGTCTGACATCATCCAGTGGCAAAGTTTCTAGGGACAGGTTTGGGAAGCGGAAGCAGAAATTACCGACAAGATTTTAAAAATAAAACAAAGTATGGCTACATTTGCTCTTCTCTATTTCTCTTGGTTTGTTTCCAACCTCATTGGCACTACCAGTCAACATTCCTTTAACAAAGGGCATGTAACTATATTGGACATCAGGCAGTTAGGGAGAAGAAACAGAAAGAAACTAAGTTACAGTTTTCTATATCTATTTTGCTCTAAGGACATGAGGTACAATGTTCAATTCAGAAGCAAAAGTGCTGTATTATAGCACTGTAACTTCAATTGTATCCCAGTTAGGAAATTCTTAAAGCTAGAAACATACACATACGTATCACCAATTAATAAAAATTGAGGGCCAGGACGACATACTTGCGAGCTTTGCAGGAGAGGTTTTTATTTTTTATGTAAAAAGAGAAACGATTTTATCAGTTTTTCAAGATACTACAAACCAATCCCACTTGACTGACTTAATTTGAAAACATGACTGTGCAGCGCTGGGGTGCTCAAGAATTACCTAGCAAGTCTGAAAGAAAGGAGAACTAAGATCTAATTGTATGTCAAAGTTAACACTGTAGCAATATTGCTTGCAAATGAAAACTGCATATTTACATGAAAATTAAGTGACTGTTGTCTTTTTAAGGCACAAATAATGTAACCTATGGTGGCAATAGCCAATCTAGTTAGTACATGATGCACAATTAAAAACCTACTTCCCAATTAACCCTGTGCTGCACAGTCAGGGCATTTAAATAGGACAGTTTTAAAAACAAGTTAAAATGCTCTGTGTACCTCCTTCCTTCTTCTCTGCTTCATCTCGAATGAGAGGGGATGTAAGTATCACCTTCAAAGTTAGCTTGGGCTCCTTTGTGTTACGAATAATAATAGCTGCCTCATTTACATGCTCCTCCACGAGATACTTCTCTTCTGTAAGTTTCTGAAAGTCACCAAGAAAGATTTCAAGAATCTCCCAATCAATTGAAAAACTGCAGAATCTCTGTATGTGCATATGCCTCTTACCTAATGAGAAGCCTACAAGACATTGCAATAACAAGTAAGGCCTCGCCTCCCTCATTAAAAACAAACAGAAGAACCCCAGTAACACGTTTAAGAAAAAAGGTCTGCAGCAAGTTTAATGAGAATACTAAATAGTTCCACTATATTACCACTTTTTTAAAAAAACTTTTTTAACAAAGGCAGAAGCTGACTTTCATAGCTGCTAGCATGCAAAATACCACAAGCAACTTTTGTTCTTAATAAGTACACGCTTCTCTGGTAATGCTGCCTCTAAATGTAAAAGTTCTCACATACAGTATGACCAACACAACCATAACTGTCAGTGCAAATGGATGACAGATTCCAGTGTAGGAGCTGCACCAGCTCACCTAGTCCATGTACCTGCCATGAAGTATGACCAGATATACCTTGGCTGTCTCTTACCAACCCTAAGATATTCTTCAGAAGCCCTAGCAACAGAGATTTTACTACCTCTCCAATTAAGTCTATTCTGACTCTTAGCCACCCATATAATTTAGATGACCTGTTTTGCAACAAAAATGCCCTTGCTACAGTTCCAATTACTTCTCATCCTACCTCTGGTAGTCATGTGAGATACTGAATCACTGTCCTTTTACAAATAACCATTAATGTCTTAAAACTTACACCTGCATTTGGTCTTGAGTTTTTCCAAACCAGCTAATTTTAATTAGGTGGTTTTCTAGGTGCTCATTCTCACGCAGCTGATTTTCTCCAATTTGTCCGTCCATCTCCCTCACTCACTTTCCCCACAGCACTTGAAACTGGATTCAGGACAACGCTGTCACCCACTATCATTCATTAATACCAGCCCCAGGAGAGATCCCTGACAATGCCCGGAAAATGTGACCTTCCTCTCTTGACAGCACACCAATAAATCGAGTGTTTTTGAAAATGTTTTCAATAAACTTTTTATTTCTTGCTTATATTTCTTTTGTAGATAATACTGCAACTGCCTTATGAGTTGTTCCATTAACGTGCATTGTATCAGGGTTATCTCAAGTGATCTGTACCTGCAGGTCTTTCACTAGTCCTTTGGGACCTCTATCAGCCTCCAGAAGTGCAAAGATAACCACAGATGGTTCAGTCCTAAAGCTATTCCTTGTGTTTGTGAGTTTTTTTCAGCAACACCATACGGTTAGAACATATCTAACATAGATTCTAACATCTTTCCCTGTTGCAACCTGCAGTCCACCAGCTCTTTTATTGTTGGAATGAAAATGTTTAAGCATCTGCTCACTAGCAGCCTTCAAAGAAGAAAAGCAGAAGCTGTTAACATCCCTGTACTTCATTTGTTCATTTTGTCCACTAATGGGCCTGCATCTTCCTTCTCCCTCCTGTATCTGATGCCTCTGCAGAACCTCTTACTATCTTGTATGCCCATGATAATTGTAGATCGTTTCATGAGTCAGATTCCTCTTACCTCATCTTTTCTGTAATCCCTTGCCTCACAATACTTCCCCATACAATCTTGCCTACATGTCTCTTGATGTTATTGTAGTCTTCACATCTTTTAAGTCTATTCTGCCGTTCTCACTTTTTTGAGGCATGCGCTAACTTTTCTTATGCCTTTCAACGCTTCTCATCTCACATATCACTACAGACAAGTAAAATTTACTCTTTACTACTCAATAGATGCTTAGCATTTTCAGCTATGGGTAGGGCCACATCTGCAGGTGCAACATTATCTCATTAAAACAAGCCCTTTATGTGAACAAATGAACAGTGAGAACAAACAGCTGTCAAGAATGGCAAAACACATACTGTCTATGTGGAAATAAACACAAGGCAGAAAAGCGGATCAGGAGAAAAGCAGATCAAGTTTGGACATGGTTTGGGGAGAGGCACTTGCAGTGGAATACTTCAGGGCACAGGTTCTTGGCAACAGTGTATGTCAGTCTGGAAGCTGGACTGATTATTCAGACTCAGAACTCTGTCAAAAAGGTATTATCCCTAGCAGCTTTAAAGGGACCAATATTAGCTGTAAGTGCTGCCTACTGGATGCCAACATCAGAATTAAATAGCCATAAATAAAAACAAATTATGAGCTCATGATTAACATGAGCTAAAATGAGTGACCACCTAAAGCGACTTGTTCTCTCTTCAGAAGTGCAGAAGTGTTTATCTCAGAACAGCCCAAGCAAAGCAAAGCAGCTGCAATGTAGAACTGAAGGTTCAGACTACAGACCGATTCATATGCTCGAGCAGGGAAGATTTGTGGGACTGCAATTTAGGTCACATGAGTGGTTGGACCAGAGAGCAAACATCAGCTGGGTTCGTTTACCAAATAGAAAGGTTAGCTGCCATCATAAGAAAACTGACATCACAAATAAGGAGTGGGCAACAAGAGGAATAAGATGTTAAACCTTGTGAAAAACTACTTCATGTCACCACATTAAACATTTCACACACCCTAGATGTCATCCTAGATTCAAGGTGTATTTCTTTATTCTATACCACTTGTCTTTTTTCCTGGAACAGCCTTTACTGTTAAAGTACTACCCTAAATTAACTCACCTGAATTTGAGCTGGGAGATTGTCTTTAACTATACATAACAAGCTCTTTGTGGGTTTTTCTTTGCACATGAGAACCAGCTCCAGATCCATATCATCTTTTATCAGCAAGCCCTTTGCAACCAAGCCAATTCTCATAACACCACACAACGTCCGACCACCTTGATCCCTGGAAATGAAACAATTTGGAGTAATTAAAATGGCATTTTCACACATTCGAAATAATTGTATTATCCTATCACAGGGAGGAGATAAATGGATGGGACTTATGACTGTGCTAAAGTGGTGTATCACTGATCAGAAAATGAAAAGCATAGGCTCCTTTTATGCAAGTAGCTCCTATGAAAAAATTAATTGAAGCACTGACTTGCAATTCACACGAACACAGAAGTTGCCTAGCTCAAGTCACGAAGCTTCACAAAGCTCAAGAAAGCCCACATTCACTATCTACCGATGTACCAAAAGAGTAGAATAATTAATCTAGAGGAGCTCTCTGAAAGAAATCCTGTTTTCAGAAGTGATCCAAGTTGTCTTTTAGTGATACTTCAACTTTAAACATGGCCACACACCTTTTCAATGTTTCTTTTAGTTGATCCATACATTTAAACCTTTATCTTTAAATTATACAACCAAATTCTGAAGTTTTAGCCCACACTATAAACTGGCATTTCAGGAAAGCTTCTAATTTCCAGAAGGCACAATTCCTTCAACAAATATAGTGGTCTGACTACTAGTTTTTACTCTCCAGCTAAAGTTTAGGAGAACATTAAAAAGCCACAGTAAACAGCTTTCAAAGCAATATAAGAACGTTTTTGTTTTGAGTACTGAAAGAAAGACTGCAACAAAAAACAGTTTAGGATTGCTCAAAAACATCAAGAAAAATGCAAGAAATGCATCTTTGACAGTTCAACACCAGCTATTTCCACATGATGCATCTCACACCCTGTGGCACCAACATCACTGTTATAAAACCCACAGAAAGCATGTAATCAGTAAAGGTGGTAAACCACCTCGGCCAGAAAGAAAGCATCCCTGTTCACAGCATTCTTACTATGCAGAGGAATGGACCGGATAAAAATAAAACCAAAACAAAAAACCTCAAGACAAACCAAACACCAGTCCCACTGTGATCAAAGGTTATCACATAAAACCTAAGCTTCACTCAGAGGTATCTTCATCTAATAACTTTACTGTCTTTATCTATGGATTCTAAATGGAAAGGCAGGAAGAGGTGCTTAAACAATAGACAGAAGAAAAGAAGCAATGACACAGAAAACGAAGTGGCAATCCCAAACTAGTTACCACCCTTGGCATAGCCAGAAGCAAACTAACAAAAACTGTTATAGAAATAAACAACATCTCAACTTTCACCCTGGAACTATGCTACTTTAACACTATCTGGATGCAAACATCTGACAAAACACAAAACTCCTTTAGATACAATTTGTAAGTAGCATAAAGAAATTTAAAGTTATATATTTTTCTACAATGTAAGCCCCTTTTAGCTTATAAAGTGATTAGTAAAATAATTTGTCCCAAACAAATGCATAAATACACAAAATATTTTGTATGTTTAAATAATACACTGATGTTTACAAAAACTGTACTCTGTAACAGAGCACAAACATGAAAAATCCTGCACACACGTGTGAAAGCAAGGTTAGCCAATTGTCTCAAAAATATTTACTGCAGGCTTGGATTTAAAATTTTTTTTATTTATTTTTTTGAAGAATCCATTCTGTGCCTATTTTACCCACATCAGAAGAAACCTAAAAACCTTGCCAGTAATGCTAGGAAGTCACCAACAAAACATACAGCACACTGCATATCAAGACAGACTGTTCTTCAGCAAAACACTGAGCTTAAATACCTTCCTCAAGAAGATAACAAAGCTTAATTGTCCATCTGTGGACAAGCAGCCTATCAATCCACTACGATTATTCTCTGATGTCAATACAATCACTCTGTCTTAAACCAATTCAGACATTAATTTATTTAAAAATATTTATGTTTTGCTCTTTCTATTTGAATACATCTCACACCAAAAAAAGTGATATATCACAGCTCGGTCTTACACAAAAATGCCAGTGATCAGACTTGTGTCTGTTAAATATTTATTAGGGAACACAAAGTCACAGGCATCAAAATAAGGGACCATTTGTATATTTACTTTTCCAAGGCTATCATACAATGGTCTTCAAGCTGTTGAACATTTCCTACATGGATCAGTGTATTCCAAGTAGGTAGTGCTGCATTTAAACTTCATGCAGAGCACACAGTTTCTTTCAATAGCTCCCAAGCCCACAACCTTATCCTAGAGACAAAGACACGCTTAAGTGTTTATAATAAAGAAACCTGTGGAAAAACACTACTACTACCTGAGGAATTTTCTGCAGAATGCACAACACTGTTGGGAAAACAGATCAAGTCATGAATGCTTTCTGCTCCTCCTAGCCACACAAAATTCCTCAGTTAACATAGCACATTTTGTTTCTAAACTGAAGTGCATCCAGATAGTGAGGTATGGCAGGGCTTCTTACCTTATTTCCTGAATGCTACTCTAAAAATTTATGAGAGACTTGAAAATAACTAAGAACCATATTACTACAATAAAACAGGAAACAATATTTCACTTTTGATTTTTCAGACATACCTCATTATGCATTTAGGAATAACTGAAAACTACAATGGTAATCGCTGTCTCTCTCATATTAAGCCAGTAAACTACATTTTCAGTTTAAAAACTGTTAGTCTTTCTGATTCAGAGTTGGATCTTCCTCCATTACCTGCACTGAACTGTATCTTACTCCAGAGGTATACAATATAGTGTCTGTATTTCCATCTGTTACTGCTAGAGTAGGCTATAATTCCACCATCCCAAAATGTAAACAACTTAACACATACATTCTTTAACAGGACACCAAAAATTAAACAAGGCTTCTTGATAAACCTTTCACTGTCAGAAAACATAACAAATACATATGAAAAAGAATACATGTTCTTTATCTTAAGATCAGAACTTACTGGGCAAAGCCCATGTAGCAGCAGACTTCCTTAATATTCCATGCATCATCGGAAAGGAAAGAGTCCTTTGACTACATCTCTAGTGCAGGTTATGCTATAGATGTAACCAGATTAAGTTGCAAGCAGTTCAGTGGAGATGTATTGTATTACAGGAAGAGCAGAGAACTGGAAGTCAGGTTTTTCAAGTCATAACAAATAGGCTGTTGGTCTCCTGGTGCTTCACTTCCTAATCTGTAACCTGGACAGATACTTACCTGAGTTGGAGAACATGTGAAACACATTATCCAGAAAGCACTGAAGAGCCAGAAGTGCCCAAGTTAAAAAGTTTTACACAAAGAAACTTTTAAAAACAAAACAAAAAGGCAAAAAAGCAGCCAGTTGTTCCTGCTGCTTCCTCTATTATTGGAGTTATGCTAGAACAACAAAACTTGGCACCATATCAGGGAGTAGACTGGGATATAGAGCAAACAGATGTTTCACTCGGGAGAAAACTACATAATTGTATCAGGTTTGGCTGAGATAGAGTTAAATATCTTCCCAGTAATGTATATTGGGCTATGTTTTGGATTTGTGCTGAAAACACTGTTGACAACACGAGTGTTTTAGTTATTGCTCAGCAGTACTTACACAGCATCAAGGCCTTTCCTGCTTATCCTGCTGCCCCACCAGTGAGCAGGCTGGGGGTGCACAGGAAGCTGGGAGAGGGCCCAGCCGACCCCAACTGACCAAAGGGATATTCCATACCGTATCATGTCATGCTCAGCAAGAAAAGCTGGGGGAAGAAGGAGGACATTTGGAGTTACGGTGTTTGTCTTCCCAAGCCACTGTTACACATGATGGAGGCCTGCTTTCCTGGGGATGGCTGAACACCTGCCTGCCAATGGGAAGTAGTGAATGAATTCCTTGTTTTGCTTTGTTTGCACATGTGGCTTTTGCTTTACCTATTAAACTTCTTTATCTCAGCCAACAAGTTCTTTCACTTTTACCCCTTCCAATTCCCTCCCCCATACCACTGGGGGAGTAAGTGAGCGGCTGCGTGGCGCTGATCTGCCTACGAGGGTTAAAACATGACAATAATGGAAGATAATGGATCCTTAGAAAAGTTAGTTTGCTGGATAAGCAATAAAGTTTATAATTTGTGTATTAAACTGAAGGAGGCCCCCTAAGCTACATGGCTGTGGATTTGCATTCATGTGTTACAGGAACATATATTCACTTTTAATTGCTGAAAGCTTTGACTGCTAAATGCAACTTCACAACATCACAGTAACATAAATAATGAAATAGAGAGCAACTGCTGCCCACATTGGGCTTATTACTATTCCCTGCACTCACCCTACGTGCTCCCACCTCAAAAAGTCCAAATATATCCACTTCCTTCTATGAACATTCATATGCAACAGAATCAAATAACACTACAACTCTTATTTAAAAGGAAAGGAACCCATTCAGAGCAGTACAGTAACACATTATGAGGCTCAACTCACTCACTTGGCATTGCTTTCCACAGCTTCCTCCTTTGCTTCCATATCACTCTCACATTTTGTAGACTTGTTCTTTTCATCCATCCAGTCAGAGACATGTTTAAGGGCACATTCTACTGTTGATACCATGTTCTGGACAGCTTCAAGTTCCTCTGGAGATGGATAAATGGTTGAATGTTTCACCATTACATGGCGGTCATCATTAGCAAAAGATCGGATAGATCTCTGTTATGAAGTGGGAAACAGGGATGGGAAAAAAAGAACAAGGTTATTGGATTATCAATAGAAAGACATTGCCTAAATGGGAATCCTCCCCGACAGATGTAGGAAAGTGTTTTATGACAACCATTGCTTATAATCATGCAGGAATGATTTCTTATCTTTAAATAATTTTTAAAAAGAAAGAAAACAAACACCAGTGCAAAAATCAGCATTAAGCTGATAAAACATGGAAGACCTTGGGTGGGTTATGTGGCACCTAATATCTGATGCCTAAATTCAACTCTTCTAGAATCCTTTTATTGGCTACTAAAATGAATAGGCACATGTGGAGCGCAGTTCATGTTTAAATCTACCAGGCATATCTACAGCAATATTTATGTTTATGTCTACTTTAGGATGAGACAAATTGTGCTTTAGAGGTGCATTTCCCCACCAGCCCACATGTGACTACAGAAGTCTAGACTAGTGTATCAGATTAGAGGCTAGAGATATCTAAAAATTAAGCAAGCTGAATTTCATCTTTTGTTCTGTAGGTCCATCATAAGTGGAAGTTGTGACACTATGTGCATTAGTCACAAATCAGAAAATGGGAGAACTTAGGTCTAGGACTAGACAAAACTTCATACACCCATATACAGCTATGGGGATACAAAATAGGGTCAAGACCTGTAGGATGCATTACTCTGTTTGCAATGGCTAGAAATGGAGTTTCTACATCTTGTCCATTCATGACTTGCCCCCAACCCCAATCTTTTTCTCATTTTCATTGTTTTTCTCACTTCCCCCTGCTCCCCTGCCCCCTCCCCCCCTTCTCTTTGAGAAGAGGGCATGGTCTGGCTGGCTAAGTATACGGTTAGAGTGCTGAAGCAGGGGACAAAAAAACCCCACCTGAGTTTCATTCCCAGTTTCATTAAGCATCTGACTTCCCTCATCCTTTGACTAGCTTGTTTATTTAGATTAAGCTTTCAAAGCCAGCGAGAAATCACTTTGGCCCTGATCTTGCCTGAAGAAGCTACATCTCATGGACATACAAGCTGTGAGCAATAGCACTGAAAGAACGAGGGCCTTCCCTACCCTGGAATACTTGCAGAAATTCAGGAGTTCCTATATTTCAGCGATCTTTGTTGGCTTGTGTCAACCTTCACAACTGGATAGCTCAGAACAAAAAAAAATAAGCCAGGGTCCTTATCCCAAAAGGTAACCTCATTTCAAGGTATGGAAATTTAGTACACAAGTATCCCAGGGTGACAGCAGACTGCGTAAAGTATGGGGAAAGGAGGGCAGACAAGGAGAACATGGAGAAGATACCTATTTTGTAAAAGGCATCGATACTCTCCAAACACAACTTTGCATATTCTTGAAGTGCTGAATGCAGTCACCTCTCCACTATTTATGCTAGAGACAATGGCAACATACCTTAGAACAAGGCAATTAAGTAGCCATTCCTTTGTGGTTTTGTTACTGCTGCAGATGAAGTCATAGGCAATACATATTGCTGCCAGACACTTAGCAAACTGCACAGGGATTTACAAAGGCATGAATGAGGATGAGGATAGAGATAAACTGGTAAGAAAAGACTGAAATAATTTCTTTAAAAAAAAAAAAATAAAAAAAAAATCGAAAGAACAGGAAGAGATTAGAGTGCTAATTAAGAGTCTGCAGTGAAACTCAGAGTCCTAAACAGTATTGTTGAGGAAGGTAAACTTAAGCAGTTGGGTAACTTGTGCTAGGAAACTTATGGTTTGTCACACACTATCCAGATGAGACTTTTTTGATCTAAACAGTGACCCAGACCAGCTGCAATCACAGCACAGACCTCTGGCAAGAGCAGCTCTAAATCTTGTTCTCTATAGACACATCAATCACTGATGAAAGCCTCCCAGAACTTGGAATCATCAGCCAAAAACCTCTGTTCCTCCTAGACATTAAATACCTTAATTAGGTTTCATTTTCACTCCTACTTCACGGGTTTCTAACAGGACACACTCTTAATGACAAAAAGGGGTTGAATCCTTCTTAAGGAACTAGTCATGATTTCCTGGCTTATTGCATTCACTACATCCCTTCCATTGAAGGTCAATGTGACATCATTCCTTTCCTAACTTTTATGCTCCTCCCCACAGTTCAGGTAGTAAAAGAAACTCATCAGTTGGGGTCTGGTATTATCCCCAGTACTTTCATACGTTGCAAAATGCTTCCAGGAGGTCCCTCTTGTGGCTTATCTGCAACATGTATACAGAAAGAAGCTGCAGATCAGCAGTGAAAACTGACAAGCTGGATTTATTAACTCACCCCCACCATCTCTTATCTCATGAAATATCAGTTAGGGAAAACAGTAAAACAGGAACAAGTAACTCCTAATTTAGAAGACACTTGTTTTCTTTCCTAATGAAGAGGGACTGACAAGATCAATTCTTCATTACAATTTAGGCCAAAAATAATAGCAAAATGGGACACTTTAAAATACAATATATTGACAACTCTGCTTTCTCAAGTGTTCTTCCTCCCTTTGTGCTCTGTAATAGGTAAAAGTCTTGTCTTAGATCTTTTTTTTAATATATATAAACACACAGCCTATCAGCAACAATGAGCTACACAAACGTTAGAGAATGGTATTTAAAATTTACTGCATTTATTCTCATTTCTGTTCTCTCAGTAATAACCTTAGAGGACTTTAAAATACATAAATATGCTTAAACTGGTCTCCACAGGTATTTTTCAGGAACTGGGTAGGTTTATTGCCTTCTTGCGAACACATCTTCAGAATTTTACCATCACAATACTTCATACTCGCAAAGCTTTACAAATTCAACATCTCAGGCATTCCCAATTTGCAACCAATACCAGGTAGATTAGAAATGACTCCTTACTTAAAACAAATATACACCAAATATATTTGACTACACACATTTCATCTACTCTATTAACAAAGTGTGCAGAGAACCACATCCAATCACACGCACACAAATACGAATAATCAACACTTGCTTTTCTGTGGAAGAAGGTGTGAGGGGAGTATCAGCATTTGGTTATGCAATCTGCAAGTTCAAGGTCACTCGTGCTGTTTGCTACAGCTTGCTAATGCCAGTTTTATTAGAAAACCTTACGAGCATCCCCTTCATTCATATTTAATAATTCATGTAATGCAGGCTCACAAGACAACTCTCTGGTTTTAAGAGGCTGACAATATATCAAGCCTCATTTGCTTTGCTCAAAGCATGCAGTACCATCTCTAATTTAGTGCAAGGTCAGAAAATCCCCTTACTCTGGTTTTATCAGGCCCCATGCAAGACTGTCAGCAGAGAATATTTTTAATGACCTATGAAAGGTGACAAATACCTACCATGGTTTGTTAGTGTTTCAGCTCTCTCTCCCTCCCTTTCTCCTTTTCCCTCCTCCTTGGTGTCTTTGCTAAGCACTGTTTTGCCTGACAGAACCTCTTCATAAGCCTCTCAGTCCCTTGACAGCTCAAGAGTTCATACAGCCAAGATGCTCTGGGAATCACTTTCTGCAATTCACCTGCAAAAAGAGAGAAACAACTTGAAACCAGAAGAAACAGCATGTTAATTCCAATAAGTGTTCAATGCAGCACATTAAGTCAAACCACTGATTAAAGCAAGCAAGCTCCAAGATAGGGAGGCAGTCACTGAACCATTTATTCCTGAACAAGCAGATGTCACTGTGGAAAGCAACTCTTTGTAACGTGCCCACACATATGTAACGACTTTCCCATGCCAGTTAGAGCTTATCTCAGTGTGGTTTGTCAGCCACCTGGCAATCTAAGTTTCTGATATGAGGAAGATGGGAAATCCAATGTCTTAAATATGCTCTATATGAAACCAGCTCAAGAAGTCTCTATTTTTGTCGCATGCACATTAGGAATCAAAACGCGCTATATTTAATTATCAAAAAGTAATTATCTGTTGAAATCCCCAGTGCAGCCCTCAACCCGGAATGTGTCAGATGCTGTGCAACAAGAACTAAGACTTCAGGTGGCAATAACTCTAAGTTGTTATTTAAAGAGAGACGAGCGCATTATACCAAACTGAAGACGTAAGACTTGTGAGAATGTTCAGCTGACATCATCCACACCGCCTTTTCTGCCCTTGCACTGCATTTCACAGCACACAACATTTAAAAGATCCTGCAAGAACAGCCCTCTTGTACTAAACTAGGAAACAAACACCAGCACTGGCAGCATAAGGAACTGCAAATGAACACTCTGCAAGACAAGAGAAGAGCAGAATAACAGAGCAGGTAACATGAGAGAGAGGAAAGCATAAGCTCATTGAATAGCAAGACACTCTAGTCCTTGCAGAAAATTCCTGTTTTCCTTTCACTGCACATATTGTTGCATCAGCGTTTCAGCAACGTTTTGAAGCAACTGAAAACCCAGTCAGTAAATTTCTGCAGACTGACACACACACTCAAATGTTTTCCTTTTCTCCTATATGCCAATCCTCCTTCTCCAGCAATATGTTGCACATTGTCTGTCAGAGAATCCTGACATTGTTAGAGATTAAAAGCATGTTTGGCAACAGCAGAGGGATAGGCGAGATTACTTGAAAGCTGAGTAGATGCTTAAACCTCAGGGGTGTGACAGGGAATAATTAAAATGTTGCATCCCATAGAGATTTGAAAATGCCAGGGGAAACATGACAACAAATCCTGCTTCACTATTTTCCTAGTTAAGAAGAAATGAAGCACTTTTACAGAACCAATAGCTTTGGCAGCAAGTGCCTAATAGTTTTTTGTTTGTATCTCACACCACTGAATTTAGGATGTAGAATTGGGTAAGACAAAAAGCAGCCAGACAAGAACACTGTGCAGGGGTCTGTCTGCTCCCACAGCTAAAGACTGCCATGGAATAAACCCCAAGAGAGTTAGATACAGTCATACTAAATATACTTGGGAAAAGCAAGCTAATGAAAATCCTGAAAGGACCTCACTTCTTTATCACAAAGGCGATATACCATACCAAGGTATATTAACACTCTACCAAATTGCTCCCCAGAAGTGATCAAGGAAGGGGATGTTCTTTCACAGGACCAGATTCTTCTCTTACAAGATCCTGAAAGCCAAGCAGAGGCAGCTGGGAGGAAAAATAAGCAAGATTACTGCTTTGGCAGTATTTATTCTATGAGCTAGTCATAAGCTCTTCCACATTTAATGGCCTTTCACCATCTCCAGAAGTCACCAGACTCTTTATGAGGTCTTTTTGTTTTGCTTTTCTATAATAATAATATGCTTTCGAGTCAGCAGATGGCAAGCTAGAGAGACTTTTATGAGACATGTTTCTAGATGATCTATCTACTTCAAATTAGTCCTCTCTTCAGACTAAATTCCAGCTATCTTCACATACTCTTCTTCCCTGTGACTCCTACATTTCACATTTTCAGTTTGCTATCTTCTCTGGTAACTGTAATTTGGCAATTTCAGGCAGAGAGAAGGGCACCGGAATGTGTTGCTGACTTCAGCATATGCCCAGTACAATGTCTCTAGACTCCAAGCAACTCTACAGCCTGGCCTCCCTCCGAAGACTACTGCAAGCTGTTGCTTATCAGCTTGTACCGTGTATTGAAAGCAGATGGACAAAGATAGCTGGCTGAGCAAATTCTGGTGCTTCAGTAAATTGCTGAGCAGACTGTTGGCTAGAGGGTAAGTCTGCAAACTACCTCACAAGCTCTGGAAACAGACATACCTCAGTATTCTGGATGTGCTGAATGCTTTTTAATGTTCTTCGAAAATCTGAAACAGACTGAAAATAAGTGTTTCACAGCTATGATGGGGGTTAATCTTCTACTGGACAGATGAAGCAAAACCACCAATACCTCTCAATACTCTGCCTTAAGCAGGTAGTAACCATCTTGTTTTCAAGACAGTTGCAAGTTTCAGTGACAAGTAAAAGTTCTTGGATGAAGGTATTTACGAGTTGGATTCTACCTGCCCTTTTTCTCAGCAGTGAATGACTGAGGTCAGGGCATATACAGCTAAATTATGAAAGGATCTTTATTATAAAACTCAGAGAGCTGAGGAAAAAAATAATCCTGAAAGTTGTGCTGAAGCTGATGTAAAATGTCTTTCAATAACATCCTAAGAATGTTTCACAGTAATGCGCACAGGAGTGAAAGCCTAATATAGTTCAGACTTTGAGAGAAAATTTTCAACAAAAGCACTAAACAGGAGGGAGTTTACTATAAAAGTGCAGACACAATACACAGAACAAAGTACATTTGACAGCATGCAGAATTAAATTAAGGAAAACTAAAATCAAATCTGCTCCAACCATATGGACTAAGGCAGCAGAACATAGCTCAGTACCAAACACATCAGAAAGCATTATGTGAAGTGAGCAGCAATTCCATAAATCCAACACTCTCATTTTACTACCAGGCTATAGCAGGATATTTGTCCCTGCATCCTCAGGGAAGTAACAGCTGATGCCCAGACTAAAAAGCACAATATTAAAATGCATGGTTGTCTTACCCAGGGGCTGCCACCCACACTTGCAAGAAAATTTCTAGGAAAAGCTACTAGCACTACCAAGACCTTGGTGACCTTGAGAAAGTCACTTTACCTCTGCATCATGTGGCCCTAAACTGTAAAACGAGTAAATACTTGCTGTCTCCAAACCAGGTCACAGGGGAGCTGAGTAGAGTCTGCAGTGTGGTTTAAAGTCACTGGGGATTTGACACATTAGAAATGTTATTAAAACACCATGACAGTCTAACAATGTTTCCATTAAACATCCCATCCTTCACAGAGGAAGTTTATGCTTTGGCACAAGATAAACAATGAAAAGAATTTCAGATGAGGCCTTTGTAGTAGGATATATTCCTGCATCTGGCAGTTGTGTTCCCAAGAGACAGACATTTAAACAGCCAGAAGTAATGAATATGCTTAGCTACCTTTGAGTGCTTGTGAACAGAAAAGTGAAAAAGCAGGAGAAACAGGTACTTAGGCTCCACAGGGACTGAAATGTAACATCAGAATCAGGGAGCTGTAAGCCTCTAGAAAGGAAGCATGAACTACGTTTGGCATCCTGATATCCCCTCACAGCACTAAGTGGTACCTTGCATGGAAGTGTTACCAGTGCAATACAGAAGAGGAAACCAGGGCCACTGGACTCCAGTCCTCCGAACCCCCACTTCAATGAGCTGCTGTTTAGGCACCTGGCCAGGCCAAGCAGAATACCATGAAAATTGGTTTTAAATGCTATATCAAGAAGGCACATGCCAAAAATATTCAACTGAAGCATTAAAAACACCCTCCACCCTCCCAATCCACCCTTATACCAGTATCTGCCCATGAGAACTACAGTTTACAGTGCACACCACCCTAAAATCACTCAAAGTTTGTTAACAGAACAGCAAGAACAACGAAGGTTGCTAATAACAAACCAGTGAGTACCTAACACAGCCTGAGGTGTATCAGACACAGTAATAGAAAAGAACTGGAATTTATATCCTTTTTTGTCAGCCTTAAAAGTCAGAATAAGAGGCTTACAACTTTAAATTGGAAGTTAAAATAAACTTCTGCTTTGCATTTGGGAGACAGGTAATTTTTCGTGACACCATACAAAGTGCTGCTGAAAATATGTTGTGTTTTTCTGCAGTATAATTTTATTGCTGGCCTTCTGCCAAGAGCCTTTCTGGCAGCATCTCCCACAGTTGGAAACTGTGTATCTGGGTCAGAAAAGACAAGCGCTTTTCAGAACAGCTCAATACATTTGGCAGAGATGCTGATATTGTAATTGAACTCTTTCAGCAACTCTTTTTATGATGTACCCAGACACCAAACAAAACAAGATCTGCAATGTTGATTAATGTCAAAATAACTGACAGAGAAATATCAAAATAGTTTTCCCTCATGTTAAAAGTATCAACAAACTGAGGGGAACAGATAAGAAATACAATTCACAATGATTCACTGAGGAGCATGGGGCAGAGAAATCTGCAATGTATGACTGACCTTCTACTTATGCAGATATTTACTATTTTAAATCCAAACTCCCTGTACGCTGTACAGAATCGGTTTCTTCATTTTTCACCACCATATGAAGAGAAATCCTTGCCACTCACAATCATATAAGCATTCTGTAAAGAAGTGCGATTGTAACACTAGGATACATATTTAATAAGACTCAGGCTGCTTCCAACAATACGCTCAGCATTCAATTTCACCTGGAGACTGTATATTCATAGGAGTTTTATTATTTTCCAAGTAATGCAATTCCTGGCAAAGTTGCATCTGGGTTAGCCTTTAGAAGACCAGAATTTTCCAGCCAAATGAATAATTACAAAGCAACACTACAGTTAAAAGCTGGAAAGGTACTTCCTCTGGCAAATTCTTACAATTCATACAACAAATACTTGAGTCTAGTATTACTCCTGCCTGTTTAGTTCTCACAACATTTTGAGAAAAGGCTCCTGTGCTCAGAAATCTCTTAGGAGTAGCCTCTGTCAGGTAGCCCCAACACTCAGCTTTAACAAGTACCAAAGAGAGGGTAGGCACATACTTGATAAACAGATCTGGAATCACGGCACCTGTGATCAGCAGGATGGAGGACTCAAAGTAATCTTCCAGGGCCTAGAGCTCTGCCAATGCTCACAGTGCAAGGAAAACAGCTGCCCATTTGTCAACATGGAGGAAGCTACTGGAAGAGCTCCTAGAGAGAATTCAGCTGTGCCAAGGAGGACAAGCATGGACAGAGAACTTGGAGACCCTTGGTTCAAGGATGCAACAAAGCACTTGCAACTAAAAATGGGTGAACACATGGATTCCCCTCCAGATTGTAGAGCAAGGAATGAAAAAACAGCTAAAATAAATCACACTGGTAAAGTAATTAAAGTAGTTGAAGAATTAGAGCCAAACAATCAGTTGATCTAGATTAATGTATGAAGATAAAAAGAAACAAGGATATGCAGAGCATAGCTCATATTTTTAGCTCTTGGAAAGAGGGTGAAGAAAAGATGGTCTAAGGGGAAATCATCACTAGCTTAACAGGAAGCTAGGAACACAGAGGCACAGTATAAGCATACATACAAGTAAGCAATCATTTGAAGAAGAAAATGCTGTATTTTATATAGACCCACACCATCCAACCTCAGAAAGAAATACACATTAGTAGAAGTAACTGTAGATATCAAATTATAATGTATAAAAAAGAAAAATAGTTTTGGAAGGAATATAAATCCTTTTCCTTTAGGATTTAAGCTACTATTCACTACTGAGGACAGGAAGATACACCAAACTCACCAAGCGGTCTTCAGAGAAGCACACCAGTTGTAGTCCTCAAGGTATTTTTTACATATATCTCTCTCTCCAGACTTCTATACGGCCTCATGTTCCCTGGCATCTGCACAATAACCACACACCAGTCACAGCTAGTGCTACAAAGGGTCTCTAATTAAATAATTTTGAAAATGCCTTCATCTCTTGGTATGGATGTCAAGATGCAAGACAGTAGAGACAGACCCAAGTAAAAAAAAAAAAAAAAATTAAAAACTGGCTGTTGACACTTAAATAACAAACTGACACATGAACATTAATAGTTTAATGTATTTCCTGCTCAACCAGTCAGAAACATCCAAAACTGAACTGCCTGTAAAACTGAGCACTATAGAAAACAAAACATCTTACAGGGAGCTGTTCTTGGCAGATGTCTTAAAAAAAAATAAAAAAATCACAATTAGATAGTACATAAATCATTAATAGCAAAGTATTCATTTGAGACAAGGCAGAAACCACCACTGGATTCTCAATGTCTGTGAAATGTTAAACTGATTTCTGACTTCTAACATCCTAACATAGGCATTCCTGCTCTTCTGGCTAAACTGGACAATGGAAACCTGATGCTACTTTGCAGTACACACCCGTTTGTGAAGCAGTCGTAATTTGACATCTACACTCAAAATCTCAATATCATCTGAAACTCCTAACACAGACTGTATTCATTTACAGTTGAAGAATTAACTAAATTAATAAAAAGGATTACATTACACTGAAATGACACTCACCATCTGCAATGTCATTTTTCCAGAGACAGAGCTGGTTTAAGCCAAATTCTGGATCTATGCCTGAAGTTACATCATATTCTCCAAAAGAGAATCACAGTTCTACCTCCTCAACCACACAGTGCAGTTTAGTGCCACGCTGGGCTTCTCACAACCCAAGCCTTGTCCTGCATTCGCATCCCAACACTAAAGCTTTATATGCCTTCAAACTCCTAGACACTTTGCATGTCTGTATCATTTGTGTCCACTTCCTCACATGCAAGGCTTTCGTTGCTCCAGAACCACAGGGAAGCAGCCACAATGTTGAAGAAACTAAGAACAGGGACATTCCTTCCCTAGCACCCTTCAGCTTAACTGAAATAGCTGCAGTGCCCCAGTTTCTTTCCTGCTATGATTCATATCCCATAGACTGCAGGTTGACCTAAGCTGCAGCCTACCAACTAACTACATTTGACACACACAACCAGGATGGGGAAAAGGCTGGCAAAATGCCACTCTTCCACCAAGAAGAATATGTCTTCTACAGAACTGTGAGGCCAAAGGCATACACATGGAAAAGGCTGGAAATCATGGCATTCCCTCCCTATGTTGGTAATAAATAAAGGGGGGGGGGGGGGGGGGGGGGGAAGAGACCGAAGAACAAACTGTCCTACAGTAAAACTAGATCTACTTGTGTTGGTGGTTTGCACTTTTCATCAATTCCATGAGGCAACAGCAAAACATGTTTGACATGTTTGCTTTATTAGCTGTTCCCTGTTCTGCATCTCAAGCTAATACAGATCTTGGTAATTAGTAAGATGAAAGAGAAAAGCAACATGGATCCTAAAGCTCTGTGTTGTAAATAAAACAAATTTAGTAATTCTTTCTTACAAGTAATACAATGTAAATACTATATTGGAGATTCACATTTTTTCTAATGTTTACCTAAAGTTTCAATTTCAAAGTATAAGAAGTTTTTAAGAATAAATGCTATTCTTCTTACTAAAATTTCAGCAACCCTTAATGTTGAAATTTAAACAACAGTTTCTCCCCTAGAATTTCTTCCCCCATGTCATTATGTAAAGAAGCTGGCATTTTCAGTATTGCAAATCCACACTGGCTACTGTGCACATCTGCCTTTCAGCCAGTTTAAACATTCATGACTCTCCACTTAAATGCATTTTCTAGTATGTCAGTCTTGCTGCTTCAGTGACTTTTTTTTTTTTAATTAAAGAGAGAAGATTTAAAAGGATTTGGAAAAGACAACCACTAGACTCTGCAAGTATTGTGCAAAGAGCTCGTGCTCTCAGCCAATACACACCCTCCATGAGACTTTTTACCATGTTTTAGTTCCACTATGACTACTGAACAAGTTGAAGTTAATTTTTTACTTCCTGTTCAGTTGGCTATTTTGTCAAAGAACATCTTGTCAAAGGTTCTAGGTTACTAAAAGCTTCTTTAAGGGTTTTTTCTTGCCAACTCTCATCTATCCAACCCTGTTATTTTCAGTTTGTTTCTCTCTTATTCTCCTGTGTCTTAGATTATTATTTCCAGGGAAGTCTGAAGCTCAACATCACAACATGGAATGCCACAGAAGCATCTGAAACAAAACCTGTAACAATGATCTTGGGCTGTTTTGGAAACAAAAGCCTCCTCTCTTGAAATGTTCTTCCTTCACAATGCTGCAGATACTATCCATACAGTCTCACTAGCCCAGAGGAGCAGAATCCTGTCTGTTGGCTGCTGCACCACTCAGGTCTTCAGTCCCAACTGCAAGGGCCCACTGCAGCCCTCAGCTACAACAAAACAGAACCTGCCATTTAATTAATGAATTTCTTCCACATGACTGACTTGAAATTGATTTTATAAGTCATTCACATAAAGAGGGTAAAGGGGGATTTTTAGTAGAATTGTTTCTAAAAAGCACACGTTCCAAAAAAACAGTATTCAAACACCAATGAATCAGTGTTAGTAATGGAAACATTCAGAGTGAGAAGAATGGTAGAAATACTATTTGCCAGGCAGAAGCTATCAAATGTGATTCAGAATATAGTACAAGAACACCTACAACAGAAAGCAATGGGGATATCTCTCTAGGGAAGAGTACCCTGGCTGCCATCGATTTTCAGCTTCAGAATGCAATTACTTACTTCAACTGCACCATAATGTTACCAAAAGATTTGAATTAGTTTATTTAGGCATGAAAGCTAGCAACAATATCCATAAAGAAAGTAAAAAACACGACCACACCAATGCATTAGATGGCAGAGAAAGAACTGTTGGTCTGATATTAGTGACTTAAGTCCACTGTTTATGCCTTGCACAAGATTTTGTAGTAGGAAGTCCTAGCTTGGCTAAGAGGAAGAAGAGGAGCCACAAACATATTTAGAGATTTACAAAAACTAATATAAATAAAAATCCTATTTCCCTGGAAAACCCTAAGAGTCTAAAAATATTTTAAACTGGCTGAATCCAGCATCTTCTTGCCTCAGCAGATCTACGCTGCATGCATGCGCTGTCAGATCTGCCAACTTAAGTTGCAAATCTCATCTATTATTCTTCTCTCCAGTTAGCACAGCACAGCTATATAAAAGGAGGAAAAAAAAAAAAGATAACTTTAGCAGGGACCATAAGTGGTGGCAATACTCAGTCTGAAGTCCACAAGCCAGGTTGCAAAATTAATTTCTCAGTGTAAGTTATATCTGTCAGTCCCATCCTTAGTAATGAATTCCACAGCCTTTTTTGTTTGCTTATTTTCAATATGATACTGAAATTAAGAAAGTTATCAAAATTATGTTTAGATATCTGTATCACTATATTCTTCAACGTCTTCAGAGAACACACTGTGTAAGTAATAGATCTTAAGAAGTTACATTCAATTTTTTTATCTTTTGAATTTCAAAATTTTAGTTGGGGGGGAAGAAGCTATCACTATAAATCTACCAATCCCACCTGGATGTCATTTTTAAGA
The DNA here is from genome assembly GCF_929443795.1 of Astur gentilis. Classification (NCBI taxonomy): domain Eukaryota; kingdom Metazoa; phylum Chordata; class Aves; order Accipitriformes; family Accipitridae; genus Astur; species Astur gentilis. The sequence continues at coordinate 19,579,581 of NC_064908.1, forward strand.
ACATGGACATAACTTCACAGGTTTGCTCTCCTTTCTTTAAATTTCATATAGGGCTATGAATTAGTTTAATCTCTCTTCATAGATAGTGATGTAATCTCTAGTGTGCTACTGTACTCATAACAGCATGAAAGACATTTTTAGTTAATTTGTTAATAGAATGCTTCCGCAGTCTTTGCCATTCATCACGAAATAATCAACATCATGCCTTGTTCTCCCTGTTAACATTAAGCAACACATCTCTGAACAGCAAAATATAAGTCTATGATCAACATCAGTGTCTTGGAGGCAACATGCCTGCCGCAAGCCACAGGAACCCCGTTTTTAGTGCGTTTGTGGAGGTTAACATGACATCCAGGTTAGGAAACACAAGTGCATGATGGCAAGCTGCTGCAACTTCAGTGTAGAAGAGGGTGCATACCCGTTTTTCTCCGAGGGAAGCAAACAGACAGTGCAATCAATAGCAGCATTCAAAATGGTCTCAGCTTTGCAGGGAGATCGATTTACAACAAAACTCTCACTTTCTCCCAAAAGCTCCTTCATACACTATAGTTGCTAAAAGTAACACTTGAAATTACTATCAGGGGAAACACTAGAGAAAAACAATCTAGATTAGTTTATTTTGGGTCATTAACTGCATTTTGTGTCTAGCTACTTCAGTTCCCCCGGTAACAGGAAACCCGCTCTTCCTAAAAGCAACATTGATGGGATTTATTTTATTTTATTTTTCAAAGGAAGGTGCACTTGGAAAGCCACAACCTGTCAGGGAAGGAAAGTGCACAGTTCAAGATGCAGAGGGCAGGATCAAAACCAGAATTAAAAGACAACAACTATACAATTGACGGTATTCTCCTAAACTGGGCAATAGGATATAAAACCTTTCATCCCTCAGTGAGAAGTTATGAGGAAGCTAGATTAGAGTCTTAATGTTTTTATTGCCTGCTTAGCCACCTATATAAATCTGTGTCCATGTCACACCACCATCATCATTGAGGATACCACAGCAAGGAAAACAAGAACCAAAGGGACATGAACATTGAACTCTGCTCTTGACAGGACAAAAAACCTGCTTGACTTTCAGAGTCTAAAACTATACTTTTAGTGGTAAAAGAATGTCAGATTATAATGCTGCGAGTCTAGCTTATTCCACAGGTCAAAAAAAATTCAACCCTAAAACCTGAAACTTTTGTGTTGAGAAAAATCCTTTAAAAAAAAAAAAAGCAAGCAGTGCATAGATGTGTTGCTCTGTGCACTGAAAGAGCACTTGCTTCTGCTGTTTTACAAGTTCTTCTATTCACTTTGCATGGCTCCTCTATTGTGGAAACAAAAGTCTCTGTATTGGGCCTTGTCAGTGATATTTGGAAACTCTACACTTACTGCAACAGACCATTCAGAGGCCAGTAAGAACCATTTTTTAAAAGTTAGTTCACCATTAATTAACTGCAGAAATACAGTAAAGAAAACAATAACAAGGTGAAACAACATTCTTCCAAAAGCTTTTTGCTTGTTTTGAGAGAAACAAAAAAGGAAATAATTAAACCTAGCTAACACTTTTTCACTTAGCATTTTGTTCTAAAGCATTTAGAACTCTCACACTGCAGGACCAGGAAAAAAAAAAAAAGCCAGAACCCCTAGTGCAGAACTCTCTCAACACAAGAAAAGGTTGTCCCTGAAATTCAGTGGACAAATACTACCAGACAGTTTCATGCTTTACCGAGACAAAATCCACAAGTTAAATTTAGAATGATGATTTCTGCAGGCACTCAGATGATTCTGTTCTAAATCTTCTAGAAATTGCAAATTAGAACTTGGCAGACTTTAAACTGACCCAGCATGTGTCTTCTGTAATCCAAGTGATTCTGTCCTATTACTCTGCAAAACTGTTAGGAAAAAAAATCATGCCTTTCAACACATGGTTTCAGACAAGTGACAGAGACATTCCATTTATCTCAGTGCTAAGAACAAAACTTAAGTAGTGTTTTCTCCTCTTGGAATATCGCCATGGAAATTAAACGTTAATAGAGGAATCAAAGTTATCTCCATTGGAGAATAAGCATAGTTTGCTGAATAATACACTTACATAACTGTATTAATTCAGAGTGATTGTGGTAATTTTTTTCCATTTACCATGGGGAGAATATATTGCATTTCTGGACTCTGATCTCATTTTAAATACTGCAACTAGATATTCAGCAAAATATGCAGGTGTCACCAAGCTGTTCTGTGGAAGCAACTGGCAATCCCTGCAAGTTCACTAGCATTGTCTCTACAGCCACTCAAGAGATTAAGGTTTTTTGCAACACCATGAACAATAAATTGAATGAAACAGCTCAGAGGTTACAAACCAAAGCGATCTGGGAAACCACTTCTCCATCTACTGATAGAAAGTACTATCCAACGTTGCATTGCTAACCTGTGGGAGATAGCAATCTTCAGGTTTGACTTAACAGCAGAGACTAAAAAACATCACTCAGTCTCTTCCATTTTGAATGCAGTATCAAGCTTCAACATGCTTTTATTAGCAAAAAAATATCAGACCTTAGCTACACACACAGGGATTTCACAACACTTCATAAACTTTACTTCTCCAATTGCTGTAATAAGTGTAAATGTTATGCTGTTTGCATTTAGAAGAGACTCCACTGTCTGATGACTTAAGTAGCTTGCCCAATGCCATAGTAAATCAGTTGTAGGACTTAGAAAAGTAGTTTTCCATTTACTATACACATCAAGCATGGAGTATGCTCTCTCACCCACTTTCTAGCTTTCCACCTTTACTTTGTCTTCTTTAGTTGAATTTGAACACACACTGCATTGCTAGCTGCTTTTGCCATTCAATCTCTCCCTCGTAGGGCCACAACCATGCTTCTTCATAGGTCAGCCTGGCAAACTCTCATATTAAATGCTTGACAACAATTACCTGTAGATTCATGAGATTCAAACTAGCAATTCAATATCTGAAAATAGTGTGATTAAACTCAGGAATCTAACTCAGAATGTGTCCTATTTTCAGGCATCAAATTTTTTGAGCACTCCACTCTTTTGAAAGTTAAACTGACATGGACTCAGGAACCTAACGTGTCTTTTTCAAAAGAGGACAATGGAGCAGGACACACACAGTCTGTTCTCAGGAACAACAGGAGCCAGAAATATAAGAACATTTCAGGACACTAGCAAGGTATCTGAGCCATTATGCAAGATAAGGGGAAGCTTTGCAGCCCCACTCTATAAAGCAGCCCACTCCTGAGCATCAAACATCTCACTCTGTGGACACCAAATTCTAGCATATTGTTTGGTTTTGAAGGAAAAAAAAACAAACACCAAAGGCAGTTGTCTTTGCCACTTGGCGTTTCTAAAGCTCTATGCAGCATAGGAGCAGGCTACGGAGGATAAGAGTTCATTCTTCTCTCTCTCTCTCTTAAAAAAACAAATGAACAACAACAACAAAATCAACCAATCAAAAAAAACCCCCCAGCCTTCACACTAGACATTAGGTAGCCACCTAAAACGCCCCAAAACAAACAAAAAGGATGGAGGGTCTGACAGCATCTCTCTTACAAATCAGAAGAGAAATTGGCAACTCCTGGATGACCAGGAGTGCATATGTCATCACTTCCCCTGCTTGTACCCAAATCACACACTTCAAACAGTATCTCTTCAACCTTCTCCACACTAAGCTCCAGCCATCTAGTAGCAGTTTATAATTTCTGTGAGTTCATTCAGGATGGCTACTTTGATCCTACATTTGTTAACAAGGAGACTACAGAGTGTGTACTTCAATATGATGATCCCTACAACAGGCCCAACTCTGCCAAAAGGCCACTTTTCATCCCTATTGATACTCCTTTTGCCCCCTTCTAACTCCATCTTCTCTTAGGCTCCTAAGGAAGAAACAAAAGAAAAGCAAATGCACACATGTAACAAACATGTACTGCTTCCCTTGGGCTTCATGCATTCTGGATATTTGGATCTCCAGGCAAGTAATTTTGTCTCCTGTACAGCAAACAGAGGTCTAAAAGCTACCAACTTTTCTCCTTCCCCCCATACTAGTCTTAACAGCTACCCTGTTTAATTGCTTCTGTGCTGGAATATCTGCAAGCTGTTCTTGTGCTGCCAGTGCTCAACTGCTACAGAGAGACTGGCAAGAGGAAACCCAGTTTTGCGCTACTGCAGACTGGAAGTGCTGCAATGTGGAAGAACAGCAGAGAAGGCCCTATTAACCAACCCTGCATAAGTTCTGCCTGCTCTCCCCCTTCCCTCCAACATCCCCATTCTTTACGTATCAGGAAGAGAACAGCGAGTTTTTGCGACCTCATGACAAACTTAAAAGGTATTTTTCTTTCTCAACAAGTGCAGCCAAAATCCATTTTTCAATCTTTTCCACACTAATAACCTTTTCTCTACACACTTCTATGAATGACCACTACAGACTCGTTTTACAGTATATAGACTGTCAAATTTTCTGATCTGTTCCAACATTCTGAAATAGGAAGAAAACTTAAGACTGCCTTTTGTACATGTATATTATTGAACTACTATCCAATCTATCAACACAAATTCTACAAATGCACACAAAGTCTTTTCAGTAGATACTTCAAACTTTGTTGGAATAGAATATTTTCAGTTGGAAGGGACCTACAACTATCATCTAGTTCAACTGCAACACAAGATGAGCACAAATAATGGAAATGGAGCAAGGAAAAGGAAAGAGAGGGGAAGTACAGCAAATCCCTGTACTCCTTAGCTCTCAGCCAAAATTCAATCTTCTATGTGCCGTGCATGAGACTTGCTACTGTACTGTGTGATGAGGGTAAAGAGAACTCATTGAGACAAGGTGCACCTGCTAAAACTGGCAGTAAAAACAGTTGACTACTGCAAATCAGTAGTCCCCAGTGCAAGCAGAAAGCAAGTCTTTGTTCTTCTGGCACAACAGAACTCCTTTACTGAGAGTACCACATACAGATCAAACATTTACAAGCAAAAGAAAATAAGCTATCCAAAGCATTTATATTAAAATAAAGATTACAGATCGCAGGGTGAAAGAAAACAATAAACATACCACTGAGTCCCATGCCTAGACAAGCTCTCCTTGAGCAGTTCTTTCTCTGGAGGAGAACTGCAAAGAGACAGCCCGAGCCAACAGTTCCTACAGCAACTGCAGAAGCACAAGTACAAGATATTCAAACCCTGCAGTAACCGCAGAAGCATCAGTAAATGGATACTCCAAATACTGAAGGAACGTTTGACAGTTTTACCTAGACTTTCTCTACCTCATTGGGTAATTCGCTGATCCCAATCAGCTTAGCTCAACTCTGTATTTGCCTGTTTCTCTGCAAACTCTTCTGAATACTCTTTCCCTTAATATTTTTTCAGTACACTTTTTCCTCTCCAAAATTTCATGGAACTAAACATAGCTATCAGATAAAGTTTTGTAGACATGGTGCTGGAAGGGTGACCAACATCATCCTGTAAGGGAGAGACCAACTGCATCACTCTATGGTGCTGCTGCAACTTCTCACTGAGGGTGGAATGCTGTTATGACAATGACACTATGCTTATGTTGCATTACTAAAAGCACACTTGGAAGCATCTCAAAGGGAACCAAAACAGAGGTAAGTTAGTACCCAACTAAACAGAAAAAGCAGATCCATTTGTAACACACAGTTATTTTAACACTAATGCAGAATCCATATCAAGGAACACAAAATATTGCCTCTATGCACTCGGTAGTTTTTCAGCTAAGAACTGTAACTGACTGAAGAACGTTTAGGGCAGGTCGTATCTCATTTCCCTTTTAAGAATCTGCTTTAATAAGTCACAGTGCCTCAACAGTCGCAGCTTTATCAGTAGTTCCATACAAGTGCTCTTTGCAAGAATTTTTTCTTAACTCTGCAGTCTTACTTTGTTTCACACAAACTTGGCATGAAGCTCAGGCTCCTGACCCATAGCAAGAAGTTAAGCAACATTGCTCATTTGTTTTTAAAAGGGTCAGGAAGTCTCCAGTTTCAGGTTCTTCAGTGTTCGGGGTAGAAGGGAGCAATATATACAGTCGCAATTCAGGAACATTCAGTATTCAACCCCTGCCTGCAAAGAACAGAGGTTAATCAGACAACTGTCAAAGATGTACTTTGTAAACTACTCTTACTATTGGTTTATTACATGAGGCCACATCCACAAAAACAGATTTTTGGTCAAGTTCACTACTTATATAATGCTGATTCCCAGCTACCCGCTTTAAACAATATCCTTTATCTCACAGGCTAACAAAAGGAAAATGACTGAATTCCCCCAGAAGATAAAGCAGACTGTATGGAAATAGTCAATCTGCAAAAGACAATCTTATTTCTACACTAATGTTAGTAGAGAAGAAACATAGAGATGAAAATATTTTGGTTTTATTTTTGTGCCTTTTATCATGATTGTTTCAAATAGTACCATCACTATTTAGATGGTGATGTGTTTTTTTTTCTAAAATGTGAAGTACTATGAAATCTAAAGTGGAAAAGTATCTTCTAAGTTGTTAAAGCATAAGCATGCAAAAAAGACTTCTGGATCAAATTTATTCCTTAGCAGGCTCATTTTGAAGGAATAGAGAGTATAGTTCCAGCCAACCATCTTCTAATACAAAGCAATATAAAAAAATTATTTATTTAGCAACTACAAACAGTGTCAGGTTTTACATAATTTGCTAAGACTGAAAATTCAACCAAATTTTTTAAATTGTCAAAAATACCCCAGTTACAGGAGGTTCTTGTTCGCCTCTAAGGTGGGAGTCATGATCCTTTTCTCTTACACAAATTTAGACAACTGTGTTCTCTCTTCAGCCTCCTGGCCATCTGTAGAGATGAGGAGGTGTGTACAGATGTGGGCTCAGAGCAGAACAAGCTACTTCTCTGAGCTCATATTTTTGGCAGTCACCAATTTCACCCTCACCCACCAGAACCAAAGAAGTTATCAGCTTTGTCTCCCCCCACCTTCCCAGTATTTGCCTTTCTTCCTGGCTTTTTTATAACACTTGTCACCACATTTACCAGGGTACATTTATTACTGGTTTTAAAAGAACAGTTTTTGTAACAGAGGGAAACATCTCGGGTCTTTATAGGGGAACTTCAGACACAAAGAAATGAAATTGTGCAGTAAATCAGTGGCAGAACCTGAAAGGGGGACAAATGCTCCCCTAATCAATACTTCCAGTTTAGCCACCAGACCTTGTCTGGATCACAATGTTGCTCTGTGTCTAGTTTTGAAGAGTTTACTCATTGGGCTTTTTACCAGGTTCCAGTTTTAGAAGGAATGCTCACAATTATCCTGGGCTTGACTGTGATGCACACAATGTAACATCCCTGGTTACCATGCATAAGAAGCACTAAATTTCAAGCCCAGTGATACACTCTTTAAGGTCATCCAAATGGCATAGTTGATTACTTTAAAGAAACAAATGAAGTCTCTATATGATTAAAGACTTGGACAGCATGACCGGGTAACCAAAGAAGCCCTAATCTATTTATTAAGTCCAATTACCTAGACATCAAATCAAGAGATCATGAAGCATTAGGACATTGAATAGCTCCTTACCAAACAGTTTTAGCTCTCTGAAAATACGACAATCACTAAGAACCTATGACATGGAAAAGGCATTCTTCAAAGCAGAGGTGGAGAGAAATCAGTTCTTGGGCATTTAGGTTTCCCTATTATTCTGTTGAGCTAAACCAGCTATCAGAGTAAAGGGAAAGAGATTAGGATTGGAAGAGTAGTAGCAATCCAAACGTTCTAAGTCTCTGTACCATATGCATTTACAAAATAATTCCAGCAGATATCAGAGATTACATCTGACATCTCATTTCTCAATCTAGCGATGTCAAAAGTCTTTGTGAGGCAAATGAGATGAGCCCAAGCTCGTTCATTTTAGTTAAGAGTCCAGCCGCCAGCTCCAATAGGTTCTCAGGTAGGATTTCAGTCTAGTTTACTTAAGGAGGGAGGGGGGGGGGGGGGGATCTCCAGTTCTCGCTGCACTTACTGTTCAAGAAAGGAACTGCAGAAGCCAAGAACTGAGGCCATACACATTTTTCCTTCTCTTTGTTTCAGGGTGAGGAGTTACATAAGTAACATTCATCTAAAGTACTGGTAATTAACAGAAGACCCCCACACACCTAGGCACACCTTTCATGTCTCTATATAAAAAGGAAAAAAAAATTAGCCAGTCAGGTTTCTAGAATCCACAGCCACAGTAAAGTACAATCCAACTGAAATTTCTCTTACTAATCTACTCTGAAGTCAGTCCAGGCTTGGCTCTGAGGGTAGCACAACTACCACAACGTATGGTATTATGGAGCTAAACACTTCCCATATTTGTATGGGTACCTTCCAATCCTCAGTTTTCTCTACAAGCACTTTATAGTCTTCCATATAAACCTTTATGGATTCCTTGCAACCCCTTCCTTTCAACTATCTTACTTGGAGCTCCATGTTTCCTGCTTGTCCCATCATACCACAGCCCCCGGTTTTCCAGTGCCTGCGTGTATTCTCTGGTGCTTCACATCCTCAAGACACACGCTGTGCACCTACAGCTCCCCCTTCTATTCCAGAGTCTTTTCCATTAAAGCAAATATTAAAAATTTGTCACATTGTACATACAGAAATCAAGCAAAGTAGATAAGGAAAGTAGAAAAGTACTAACCGCATAGAGGGTCAGAGAGCAAACTACAGCACCCCATAATCAGAGAAAAAGAGCAAGTTTCCATAGGCAACAAGCTGCCCCTTCAGCACAGAATGATCATTAAATAGGAATAAATGACTAATTTTGGTTCTTGCATTCATACAGGCAAACTGAAGCCTTCAGAACTTCACACAGCTTCCTCACAGCATAGCTGGAAAAACCAGCCATGCAGGTTGTGCTGACTGCTACCACTCCCCACTGGCTCAGAGCTGCAAAAGCACTACAGCCACACTTAGGACCAGATAATTAATACCACATAAATAGCCGTTACTTAAATTCAACTCCAAAATTGATTAAATGTTAACACGCGTTAGTCAGCACTTTCAGATCCACTGATAACATGTTATTTGTTTCTATGGTTAACAAAAACATCCGCAACCCAATCCCATTCATCTTATCTACATAACCCCATTGGACCTTTTACGATCATGCTACGTACTATAACAGAAACACACTACCAGCTTCACTCTTGACAGCTGACTACCATAGGACAGAGAACTCAAATGCCTTTTTTTTTTTCTTTTTAATACAAACTGTAATTTGTTTTTTAAATGGACTGATTTGTACCATCTTAACTGCAGGTTTTCACCCGTCTCCAGGTGATACGTTTAGTACAACTATTCAATGTCTTGCTAAGCAGGCTGTAACAAGACCATTTAAGTTAAACTTCTTTATTCAGGTATATACTAGCTAGCAATTTTAAGACCATCACCTATTTCAACAATGGCAACTAAATTCAGCATGCAGAGTGCTGGCTTGTTTCCTTGCTGAGTTTTGCACATTCTTTTTAAAGAGCAAGTATGAGGACATTCAAGAGAGATACCATTTTTATGGAAAGGGTTAAATAGGCTTTTAGTAACAATGCTTTGGCTGCTACACCATAACAAAAAACAAATTCACCCAATGCCCTACAACAAGTAATGAAATTTTTAATGCCTCTTCCAAGATTAACCATGACTTGCCACAATCCACTGTTACAGGACCCACCCCCTTTAAAATATAGAATAAAAAAAAGTATCAGTTTCACAATATCATTGGCACCAGGATAAACCATTTTGTGGCAAAACCTCACTGGAGGAAATCCGCAGCGTTGCATGCCCAAGATGACCCTGCTCCCAAGCCTCCTCAGCCTCTACAGTGACTGCCAAAGCTCATTTAAAGAAACATGCAACACTTGTTTCCAAACCAGCTTCAAAGAGCTTGTGTGTCTGGGCTTCACACACACCTGTAGTCTGTTTATGCTTTTCCAGGAAGGCAGGTACTGCCAGCTGATAACTAGGGGAAGATTTTGTTTAGGGTCATAATCAACTCAATCCAACAGCTTGGGAGAAACATTCCCACATGTAACGTTATACCTGTGTCTCAGAGAATACTAAAGACACTTTAGGGCCCAATACTTAAAACTCTACACTAACACTCAAATTTGCTGTATTACAAGTCGAACAAGAAATGTGTTTAGTGAAAGTGTCTCCCCTCCCAAGAATCAGATAAAACAGAAAAGTAAAGGCCTCTAAAATCAACTTGCCCTTTTCTGCTCCTACCATGGGGCAATTTCTAAGAGGCAACAGCAGTTCCTCACCATTTAGTTCATTTACTGTCCAAGCCAAATGCTAGGTTCTGCTTCAATCATTGTTTCACTTCTTTAGCACTAGCTACATCAAACTTTAAGGTCTAAAATCTTAACCAATTCTGTTTTCTAGGATTTCTTCAAGTTCCATGACATCTCATGATTACCAACTAGTAAGAGTATTCTTCCCAACCAGATACTCAAACATTTAATTTTCCAACAGTCAATTTAAAGTAAATGCACAAAAAGAATAAGAAGCAGCAAAATTTAATTTACTGTGATAGCCAGACACACCCCAATTTTATTTTATTTTTAAGCATACAATTAAGAGTAATTTAATTCCCCTATGTAGACATTACATGAAAGAGAAACATTACTGTAAGAAGAGCTCAGTACTATTGGTACACAAACCTTACGACAGATAAATTAGAGCCTAGTAAAACAGCATATAATTTACATTTTGTTATGTCAATCACAAGTAGCATCTTAAGGCTCTTAAATAATATGTCAAACCACAACATAAGAGAACTAATTTAAATCAACCCATGCGGCAGGATCACTTAAGTTTCCACAGTCCAAGAGGTCCCCTAAAATGAGTTAGCAACTGGATTTCATAAGATTATTCCTCTTCAACATCCATTTACTCCTTTAATTTACCAGCATGTTACGAAAACATTTTTCTACAAAGGAGTTATAAAATTTTGCATAGTTATAGAAAAATCAATAAGTAAAACAAGTGCATGGTTTTTAATAATCCATGGCATTTATTACTTGAGAAGCCAATCAGCAGATGTCCAGGTGGCCCAGTAACACAGCAGTCCCACTCAGCTGCATGGAAAATCCACACATTGGATTAGTCTCAGAGTTCTTGGTTTTAGCCAGTGGAGAAGGAAGGACAGAGCTGCCTAGTACCATGCTTTACATACCTTTCAGTAACAGCAGAACAAATTACATACCCTGAATTTTTTCTTATGCTTCTCCTGTAACCAGCACCTTGTCTACATTCCAATACAGCATAGGAAATTAACAGAAAGGTCAGTATATGCATTGCAAAGCAAAAATATGAATACAAGGCAACAGACCAACATGGAGGAGAGTCCAAGAATTCTCTCAGTCCTCCTCTCTTCCATGATAGTTAGAGTGAGAGGACCAGAAACACAAGGTAACTTAGCTACAAAATAAAGTTCAAAAATCCAAAGTGCAAGAAATTTATGTTAATGCACTCATATCATTCATAAGAATTCCTATGCATGCTTTTTCTTAAAGGGACATGAATTAGGGTTTTCAAAAAAGTTAAATAGAAACACTATGCCTCTGCGAGTTGACATAGTGTGTGTGCCACTATCTATGTTTTCTGTCATCATTGCTTAGTGAAAGACTTGCACTTAAGAAAGAAAAACTACACAAGTGCCAAGAAATGCAGAAGTACAACTAAAAAAAAAATTTGTCTCTAATCTTGTAGCTTGTATTAATTACCCCTTTCAATGAAAAATATAAGCAAATATTTTCAGGTAGGGCAGTTTAGGCATCTGTTTCCTTACATACTAAGTACAAAGTTTCTAAATGTCAAATCATGCTGCAAGTACAACAAACATACTCAAAACTATGATTTCTACAGAAATGTTTGAGACTTGCATTTTTCTGCTATTTAAATCTGTAACTTTTTCATGGTGCTTTAAACAGGATTTTTCCTTTTGATTTCATCACTGCAGCATATGTAGCAGTAAAGCAATCTTTACTTGCCAATATTGCTCAGTTTATAGCAAATCCAGGACACTACATCAGCCAAGGGCTCCTCGTGCGCGTGTTGTTAGAACAGAAAAGTCCGCCCTCCCCCAACCTCAATACAAAGTATGTTACAGAAATCAAAATGCTACGCTAAAATCATCTGTTGGCATGGCTAGGCTTACCATAAGTCCTAACTCACCAAGAGATGAAAGTTAGCCTAGTGAGGTGTAGACTGAACTTCTGCATTCTCACTCGCCTAGCAACTCCCTCAGATGACCAACACACTCCCAGGTACCTTCCTCTCAACTGCCCCAAGTACTTTCCCTCACCCAGCCCAGTCTATAGAAATACACAAACTGCCACTTTTTTACTGTTTCGTACTTACACTTAGACGTGTTGGCCACTTCTAGGTCTATGTACCTCACCACAACCAAGAACAAGACTGCAAACTTCTATGTTTTAACAGATACTTCAACCAGCATGCTCACAGTGGCTTTTTACACTCAAAAGCTTGTTAACCAGCCAGGGCATTTCCCTCTCCCCTTTTTCCAGCCATGGATGTGCTCTTCAAAGAGCTCTATTTACATGCCAAGTTACAAAGTTCAGCTGCTTCCAAAGCAACGTGGAAAAAGTGTAGCTTTTACAGTGAGGTTTTTCATAACATGAAGCAGCTTCTTCGACTACTTTTTTTTTATTATTTTTATTTCCAAACAGGATTTCACAGTTAAAAAAAAAAAATCTCAGTCCACCGACAGGCCTTTGAGGAACGTTAACTGAGGGGCTTCAAAAGAAGAGAGCTCTGCAACCTTAAGCATCATGTTACTGAATGAACATCCATGGAAAAAATTGCTTAGAAGTCAGAAACATGGGTCACCGAAATCTGCATATCCACCAGAATTTAAACTACTTCTCTAACGTTTAGGCATGGCATGCCTTTTGCCATCTTCCATTATATCTTTCCATTTGCTTACTCTTTCTTCTTGTTTGCTTCTGAACCTTTGGTATGAAATCAATCATGTCTGAAATTCCTTCTAGGACAAACCACAAAGCTGGATTGGGTCAGTTCTTCAGCAACATTCATACCAGCTATCACATGGGACTCCCCTCAGCCCCCAACACACGAGTATTTCTAGATAGAATCTTTCTCCAGTTCCTCAAGAAATTAACTCCTAGATTTCTACCTTGCATTTAGCCTGTCAATCACTTGGGAGCAAGAACTGGCACTTCATCAGCATCTTCTTTGTGGAGAGACGATAATATTGTCAATACTTCAATAATAATGATTGGTTTGGATGAACAGCCTACGCAAATAAAACCCCTTTATAGAAATGGGAATAAGAAAGTTAGCAAGGACTAAAGATTCTACTAGAAATGCCAAAGCAGCACTAGACTTGCACTATCAACGACAAGATTCTGAGAAACAGAAAACTGAAAATATTAAAACCTTACTATTAGCAATCCTTACCCACTCTTTCCCCCACATCTCTCCCTTCATTCTACACCAACACGAAGCAGAGGAAAATGATTGGAAAGTTCCAGAGAGAAGAAAATGACACATGCCAAGAACTTCCAGAGGCAAGTCCAACTTCCTAAAAATGACCAGGAATTTAGTAGAAGCTACACAGTCAGCTGCAGTCTGCTGACATGGATTGCTTTGTCCTCTCTACACTGGCAGGAAATAACTACAACCCAGCTTTTACAAATTTTGGATGGACCATCTAAGAGGTGGACTATTTAAATTCTTGGAAAACACTTTTGCTTTTCAGAAACTACAAGCAATGACCTTGTGCAAATAAAGGAACATGGCAATATAACCTCCATGGAGACACTGTCAGGCCTTCCTCCCTTCCCATTCCAAAACTTTTGTTTTTAAGGCCTCCCCTCCAAGTATAGACAGCACTGTTCCATCCTCCTTCCTTCCTTCCTGCAAACATTAGGCCCTCTCTGCCTTCACAGTTGCTTCCTTTGGGTCTCTCAAAAATATCTTTAAAAATAAAACAAAATAAGACCAAGTTTTGCAAACAGTCCTTCTTCATTCTTTCCAAGGATGTTAAATTACTTGTGCATGAATGAAGGAAATTATTTTAGTTTTCTGTCTTTACCCTAGAAGGCCAGGTTTCAATTGCGCACTAGAACACACAACTATTTTAATTTAAGTTAAATAGCCCAGCTATTTTAATTTCAGCTGCACAAACATTTTTTGGAACTGGAGGTTTGAAATACCTTATGGTCCTGACAACAATGCCCACTTAAGTCTTTCTTTACTTTGACCACACTTAGAATTTCTAAGTTTTCAGACAGAGTATGATAAAACTTTTTAAAAATGTTAACAAACTATAGTACGCAGCTAAAGAAAAAAAAAAGATTCAGACATATCCAGGACCCCCCATTTTATAAATTTCTTGTACTGCCGTATTCTGTGCACGAACTATTTGGAATGCACGCTCTCTGGAGCAGGACATTTTCTTCTTACTTTCTGTAAATCACACAGCACCATTTTCAGAGCCATGTAAATAAATAATAAGACGTTTAGCTAGATAATGCATATTCCTATCTGGATTCAAAACTCAAGTTTTGCTCTATTGAGTAGCCTGCATATGACGTCTTTTTAAGTTCTCACTTCCAGAAAAATTAGTGGCTGGACGAGTAACAAAATCCAGCGCAAAGCAAATCCAGAATAGAAAGAGAAAAAAAGAAAGAAAGAAAACAAAAACAAAACCAAACCACCACGAACCAAAACTCCGCCGACATTCTCCTCGAAACCCAGGAAGCCGGTAAAGGTACGAGAGGGACGCGGGTCTCCCCAGGACGCCGCCGCACAAACCGACGGCCTCCCGAGCACACCGCTGCTTCCCAACGCGGGTCAGAGGAGCGGGCAGGGCGATGGGCTGCAGCCACCGAGCTGGAGCAAACTTTTGACGGTGAGCCATGGCTGCCGCGCAGAACGGCCTGCCGGAGGAGCCCCGGCTCCTCGCACCTCCCCTCTCACGGCACCTGGCCGCAGCGCGGGCGGGCGATGGCGGGCTGTCAGGGACGGGACCACCACACACACACCGGGCAAGTTTCCACCACCGCTCCCCGCGGCCGCGCAGCCAGACCTCCCGACCCGGCCGCAGCTCCCTCCCTCCCTCCTTCCCCCCTTCCTTCCCTCCCCTCCCGCAGGCACCTGCGCGCCCGCGGACAGGTACGCACCGCTCAACCGGCGGCAGGCCGGCCGGCCGCCTGCGCGCTCCGCCGCGCCGAGCCCCTCATCACCGCCCGCGGGCTGGCGGCCCCTCAGGGCGCGGAGACACCCCCCCCCACTCCACCACCACCACCACCAACGGCCGCCGCGCGCGCAGCAGCGCCCTCCGCCCGCCCGCCCCCCGCCCCCCCTTCTCCTCACACACCGCCTCCCCTCACACACCGCCTCCCATCCCCCCCCCCCCCCCCCCCCCCAGCGCCGTGTCCTGCCCTTGCCTCCTGCCCGCAGTGCCCGGTGCAGTGGGAGGAGCGGTGCCCGGCGCCCGCCTCCCCTCAGGGGCGCGCAGGGAGGGTTGATCTACCGCCCCGACCCCTCCCCGCCGACCGAGCCCCGCCGCTCGCCCGCCTCACCCCGCTCGCCGCCGGCCCCGGCGCAGTCCCCCGGCCCCGTCCCGGCTCCGTGGCCCCGTCCAGCTCCTCCGGCTCCGCAGCGGCGAGCGGGGCTCCGGCACGTGACAGCGCCCGGCGCCCCCATAGGCTGGGGCTGCCGGGCAACGTGAGCCCGCCCCCTCCCTGCACCTGAGAGAGAGCCTTACGCCAACTGCGTAGGGGGATGCCGGGCCGCCGCGCCAATTCCGTAAGGGCGCGGAACCGGCCGTTTCCTCCCTCCTCGCGGCAGGCCGGCGCAGCCTTACGGAATTGACGTAGAGCTTCTCGGCTCGGCCCCTCCGGTTTCCTACCTGGGGCCGCTAGCTCCCTGCGTAAACTGCGTAATCCCGCCCGCCGCCCGGGGAGAGGGCTCTCTGCGGCTCAGAGAGCTCCTGCGGCTACGCGGGTTAGGAGCGGCTAAGCCCGCACCTAGGAACGTCGCTTACGCAAAGCCCCTCAAAGAGGTTAGTGTTCCTTACGAATTCTCCGTAACGTCGTCAACGCGGGCGCTGCACCTGAGAGGGCTCCCGTTGCGCAAATGCCGTAGGTGCTAGCGTGTCGGGCGCAGAGTGCGTAAGGGGCGCGGTAGGGTCCTCCCCATCCCTGACTGAGGGGCGGCCGGGCCTGGCGGCGCGGCGGGAGGCAGGTGTGTGTGTGGGGAGAGGATCGTCCCTGCCCCGTCTCCACTCAGGCCGGGAAGGAGCCGGAGCCGCCGCCGCCGCCCCCGCGCCGGGGCATCTCGGCGGAGGCTGGGCGTGTGGTTTCACCGTCACCCGGTCCCGCTTGCCGCGGCCCAGGGCCGTGAGTGTAAATACTCGCCATGGGCAGAGCCGTCCCCGCCGGCCGAAGGGGCAGGGAGTTGCTGGGCTGGCGGGCGCTGACAGGGCCTGGCCGCTGGGCCTGTCATCCCTCTGGGCCAGAGGGAGGGATGGGGGAAGGCTGAGGGGAGGGGGCGAAGGCGGGGGCGAGGTGTGAGGGAGGGCCCTGGCACCCCTCGCCCAAGCAGTGCACGCCCTTGATGGGTTTCATATCCCGCCGCAAAATCTAAAGCAGTTTCCTAAAAGGAGCTGCAGAAGTAGCATTTCCACCTGAGTAGTTGTTCTCCGTATGGAATCCTCAGTGGTTGTCTGAGGACGTTAGAATCAAGGCAGCTTTGTGGTGTGTTCAGGCAGGTCGGGCTGCGTTCAATGATCTCCATCTTTCTCTTCTAGAAATCAAGACAAATGGGTTCAAGTTAGCTTTCAGCTGCCCTGTGATAATTCTTCCTAATCCCAGACATCTGACTGTTCTAGAGCAGATGGGCACTACGGTGAAGGTGAAGAGAGAGCTCCAAGTACTGTTGTTCATCAGACTCTTCAGAGAAGTGCTAGCATGCCAAAACCTTTAGGTACGAGGAGGGAGGGTTGAGTCTGGTGGGTTTTTTCTTCTTTGGATGTGCGTTCCGTAGAACTTTTACGGTTTTGCTTCAACATTTAAATGGCCAATACCTTCACATGAGTGCTTAAAAATTTCTGCCAGGTTTTCTAGGTTAAGTGCCTTTTCAAACCCAGCTTTCAACATATGTGTCCATGGCAATCATATTTAATACCACTTTTTACACTTTTCAAAACTAATTTTGTATAGGCTGTAAAGATGAAAGACAGTTGACTAGGGAGGTCTGTGCCAAAATAATCAGTACACAACATGCTGTGCTGAAGTGGCCTATGAGGGAACTTTGGCAAAAGGCAGTAGGATCAGGAGATTTGCAGTGCTGAAGTGAAACAGTAACTTTGATTCAAAAGAGTGATTTGCAGCATTAGAGTGGAAGTAGAAAACACATGTGCATTAATAACATTACATGTAGTGAGAGGTCCAGCTTGTTCAAATTGAACTTACATTTTGTACACTTCTTTGCAAGCCTGTGGCTAAAGCATCACCCTAGTCCTGAAACAGTCAGACATAGCTCTACTTTTGTGACAAACTTTTATCTCATGATGTTTTAAGGATTGAAAGGAAAAACAAATCTGAGGAATCTCAGTTAGTGCTTCTAAGTCTGGTAGAATCAAGAGGTTTCAAGCAATAAATAAGTTTAGCTAAATCTCCAGTATGGCCTTAAAATATTAGTGTAGGCCTTGAGAAGGGGCAAGAGGATAATAGCTAGAAAATCAAGGACTGGTCCAAGGACTTAATGTGAGAACATTTTTATTTGAAATTGATTATGGCGAATAGAGACACAGTACAAATATAGCCCAGAGGAAGGCTGCCGGAGGAGATAGTGGAATGGGAAGGGACAGCTCTGAAAATTAGTGGCTGTGCAGTGAAGCTGGAAATGTAGTAAGGAGAGAAAAATCTGCAAGAGATGGCATCTCAGATAGTGAAGCTTTTGCAGAGGCAGAAGAAAGATATTTTCAGCTGTGGTGTGAGTGAAATCTTGAATCTTTCTGTTGAGTTCTCCCTTGGGCTAATGATTTGCCAAGGGCAAAAACACAGAGGAAAGGGGATTGATGGATTAATTTAGAATACAGGGGATTGGAAGAGCTTTGGTGCTGCAGTACAAGGATATAAATTTAAGAAGGAAAAGAACATCTGAGGTTTGGAAAAAAAGTTAACATCTGTCTTTAGACTTCATGGAAGAAAATTGAATTTATATCTCTAAGTATACTCAGTAAGAGATGGGGACTTGAATTGTGCCAAAGGCAACCTGGAATTAGAGCTACCTTGATGAAAGTTAAAGTAATTAACAATATTTATGCTCTTTCTTGGGACAAAATACTGGCATAGAAAGATTATTTTATTTTTTTAAAATATATAACTATGATGGAAATAATAGGTGTTTCCTGCAGATCTTTTCATAGAAATATTTAAGATGTTGTCATGTATTCTTGAATGTTACCAGCATCCCCTAGACAACTGAGGGAATCACAAAGGCTGTAGAGTTGTAGAGACTTTAGTTAGGTGAAACACTTTACCTGAGGTCACACATTCCACAAGTAGCATAGTCTGGATTAGAATTCCAAGCCTTGTGTTCATTCCAGTAGGCTGTCCTCACAGTCGTGAGCAGAAGCAAATCTAAAGGGTGATATTATCTTTGAAAATATATATGTCACTATACATATATGTATACGTCATTAGTATGTAACTTGGATTTTTTTATTTTTTTTTTTTTTTAAAAGGAGGTTGACTATCTAAATGATTCCGGCAAATCTAAACTTTCTAGGAAAAGTGAGTGTGGAAAAGGGACTCGTAGTCAGCTTCTGAATACTGCATAGTGGCTTGTCCTGTCTCTTTTTATCTCCTGACTGGCCAGAATAGGTTAGGATGGTCTGATTTTAAGTACTGTGTAGGTTTTCTGCTGTAACAGATGTATGTAATAGAATAAAACCAATTGTATGAGGACAGTATACAGATGTGAGATGTTAATGTGGAGAATGGTCATGGTGACTAAAGTCTTCTAAGGCTATTATTTCACTGATATTTGCTGACACAAAAAATGTAGAATTAGTCTGTAAAAAACCCTCCTTTCCTGGACTGATTTTCCTGCTTGTAGATCTCCTACCTGATTATGCCATATTCTGTAAATGTGATAAAGAAATTCTATTACCAGTATTAAATAAAAAATAGAGGTAAGGCAGGAGCTAGTATATGTGATCAGCATGTGAAACCAGTTTTCCTGGGGACCAAAAAACCACAGAAAAACAGAGGGACCCTTTACAAAAAGTTGTTGATAGCTACTGGTTTTAAGCTTGGAGTGAACCAGGCACTGAAATCAGCAGTGAGGCAGACCCATGAAATGGTGTGCTTGGATGACCTAGCATCAGCTACAAATACTACATTAAGGACTAAATGGCCATTAGCTATAGTAAAGGGAAAAATCCTAAGTGAGCAAGGATGAAATGTAACCTACCAAATTTTGAGTGTTTGGTATTGTTTACAGACATATGGGAATGTTCGCATAGTGCCTGAGGGAAGAGGTATTTTTCTCTTTTTGTAACTCAGAAAAGAAATCTCTGTTTGAGACTTATCATTGTCCAGTGACCCAGTTCTTTACAGGTTTCAAATTCTGCCTTTAGACATGTACAAAAGTTAATGGGATTTGTGCAAAGATATCTGAGGGCAGACTTTGAATTGGAAAAAATAACTCTGTATGAGGCGCGTATTTTAAAAATCTTCATAGAAAAAGCTATCTTTTCATGTGAAATTAGTCTCATAAGCTTCACAAGAACTTAAAAATAACAAAAAATTGGAGAATTTGAAAAGCAACTTCCTTGACTTTACATCTTTTTAATCTATAAAAACAAATAATTGCATGTACTTAACTTTAATTTCAGTGGGACTAATCACACATTTAATGTGGCTGTTTGCATGTTTTGAAGTTTGGCAGTGTTTGAATACTTTCCACACAGGAGGTTTGGATTTAGAAAGGTGATAAGCTAAGAAGATGACTTGCAAATGTGAACTGTTTTGAAGAAAATCTTGAATTTTGAAAAAGCAGCTCATCTTTAATGACAAGAGTGTGGTTGGAAACAATTCCATACAACACAAAACAGTGTTCAAACCCACTCTTCTGTCTTGCTGTATTTGCTTGTGTAGAGAGAAGTCATGAGAAAAGAAGGGGGGTAGAACGCCAAAGGATACAGAAAACAAAGTGGAAAAGCATGATGTCATCTGTCTTCTATAAAAAACCCCCAATGACATAAAGAGCAGAAGGTGAAAGTTAAAAGGTTATAATATAATCAGCACAAAAATAGATGTTGAGTGGATTAAAACTGTATTCAGAAAGGGTAAACATTTTTTTTTTTAAAATCCCCTATCTTTACAGGGTGACTGTGCAAGTATTAAAACCCAGAGTCAACAAAATTATTTCTGCAAATCTGCATTAAAATCAAAGGCTAAATATCTGAGCAGTCAATTGCTGGGAGTGGTCTGGGGGTGCGGGAAGGGAAATCAACAGCGAAAACTTGGCAGATTTTAATTAAATCTGTTTTTCTGCAGGATGTGGGCAGAAGATTCACAGTAGGGGAAAAGAAACATGAGATGATACCAGCACTAGAATAGTCTTTGCTAGGGTAGATAAGCATTGCTTGTGGTAGGTGTAACTGTGTGTGGGTATTGATCTTCTGAAAGCTAACCAAGCAACTCTCCTTATACTCTGCTTATGCTGGGACTCATGTGACTTAAGCCTGAGTTCTCACCACGTGGCTGGGAGGGTGAGCACTGTTGAGTTTTACTTTAACATGGGCTCTAACATGTCTGTTTCCTAGTGAAGATCCTGCAAAAGTTGATTAACTGAGTTCTTGTTTGGTAGTTCTCAAATGCTATCTCGCTGTTCTTCAAGCATCCCACATTGTTCCTAGGTGTCAGAATTTACCTTGTTTTGTGTATACTTGATCCCAGCTTTTATTGTTTCGTTTCATTTCATTCTGCCTTCATTTTTGTTTGGCCTGCAGCTGCTAGATGGTTAAACTGTGGCATGATGCAGCAAACAGTTGTATTCTGACAAATGCTTACAAGATCTGTATTCATTAAAAAAACACAAAACCAGTATATCTCAGGCATAAAAGGGAGAGAATCAAGCAGACTACTATCCAGTGTAGAAGGTACTTAAAAATCTGGAATTTGTGCTGCAAAACAAAACATGGCATGCATAAAACTGGCAGTTCTTTGTGTTCCTAACTCATTACTAAGAGTTTTACAGAGTACTTGCCAATATCTGGTGCAGTCTTGAATGATAGTTGTTTGACTTCACACTGGAGCAAAGGAGATAAAAATGGTACTGGAGGAAAATTAGACACTAAAAGAAGAGGAATCACACCATGAAATGTACCACAGTGCTCTTCAAGTCCCAGAGCAGGCTCTGTGGGGTAACATTTCAGAGATCTTTTTAGTGATAGGGATGAGGATCAGCTTGAAAAGCAAGCAAAACTGGAACAAAGTAAGTGGGAAATACTTTCAGGTTATGACTAACGCAATTATTAGAGAGGCTACTGCATGCACTGTGGTGGATTTAGCTTCAAATAAGAACAGAAGTTATGCCATGTGTGATTGATTCCAGGTTGGGTTACAATTTAGAAGTGCAATTAGTGAGTCATTTGCTACTTTAGATCAATTATTAAAAACAACAAAGGTCTAGGTTAAAAAAAAAAAAGAGTGCATCTCTCAGTGTGTGCTGCAGTACTTGTTAATCTTCTGATTTCACATTTTTGTTTGATGTGTCTTAGCTTTGCTGAGTGTCATGGTACAGAATGTTCCTTAAACTAGAAAGTGAATTGCTGTCCACTGTATTGGCATTCAGCATTACAGTCCCTTTGGTAAGACACTGTCACTGCATCCCTTACTTTGTTTGGCTAGAACCAGCCAAAGTGAAGCTGTCTATAGTGAACCTGCAAATCAGCAGCTTCCTGAACCATTTGTAAACAGAAGTGCTTTAATCTTATTTTTATACGTGCTATTTAGGGCACAGTGCAATGTAGCTAGCCTTGGCCATCTTAACATCTAAGTTGTTTTGTAGACTGTGCCATCTTAAGTCCACTAGTTGTATTCTCACCCCCATCTGGCAACTGCCGAATGTTATAATTAAAACTTTTCCACTAGTGTCCATGACAAAACTCATAGCAGTAAATAGTTGCCTTTAAAATGTGAGCGTGCGTGTGCAGACATGTTTTCTGCTGAGATTATTTCATCGTGGTATGTGTCCCAGGAGTGTTTCCTGAGAAATTAAAACTTTGTAGTTAATGTTTTTTTCAAAGTACGGATTGCATTGCCCAGATGGGAAAGAGAATGAATTCTTTGAAAGAACTGCTGCCATATTGCTCATCACTGATGTAGGAGAGGGCACATGATCACTCCTGTCAGTGTGGAGGGAAAAAAAAAAGTGATTTCAATTCCTGTCTCAAAGTGTTTCTGCAGGTTGATGGAATCTAACAAACTTGTTGATGGTACGATGTCAGTCTCTACAGAAAAGGAAGTGAGACAAAGTGGTAGTTACTGACTTCACACCCTCTGATATCACTGATACAACAATTGTGGACCCTGGGGAAAAACAGAGAGAACAGACCATGGGAAGTGGCCAGGCTCAGAGGCTTTCTCAAAGTGGTACCTCCTGCTGCCGCTTTGAGACACACAATACCAGGCTACACAAGGAGCATTGATCTGACCCATTCCTTATGCAATAGGAAGGCCTGGAAACAAATAATGTTGCCAACCTTCAATGAGCATTTAATTAAACTTTCTCATAAAGGTGGGGCCCTAAATGATCCTCTGAAGTCTCCTGATCCTTAACATCTCTCCTGTGGGAAATGGGGTGTTGATATATAATCTGTCCTTTTAACCTTTTTCTTTTCTTGTGAATGGAAATGCTTTTACCTGTTGTGCCCATGGGAATATGGGGTGCCTGCAGCTAGTTACAGGGCATCTCTGCCTGTATGGTCTGTGCAAGGAAAGATGGCAGAAAGAAGGTTCTACAGTCCTGTTGTAGCCGAGCATGTGGGGTTGGCAGTGTCTTATGCAGCAGGTTTCTCATTGCAATTTGATGGCATAAATTTCTGAAGATGGACCATTGGTCTGCAGCTCTCCTCCCTAGAGAAGCCTGGACTGTATGAACAGACATACAAAGTAGGACTGAGCTTCACAGAGGTGCCAGAGTTTTCAGTCTTAATCCTTTATAATATACATTTGAAGTTTGATCCTGTGATTGCTTAACCCTCACAATGATTGTGGTTGATGTGGTTAGCCCTTATATATTACTGGGATTGTGGACATGATGAACCAATCTGGAATCAGCTGTTTTTTCCATTGTGTGGGTAGGACACGGTGCATGTTTATCTCATATCAATATGAGATAAGTATTTTCATATATATCAGTGGCAAGTAGATAAATATTTAGGGGAATATGTATGTTCTTTCTAGAAGAATGATGATACAGTTTTAAGGGTTATTGTTTTAGGGAAGAGTGTGATTGGACCGGATAAGGGAAGACAGGAGTTTAGTGCAGGTCCTTAGATATACTGAGTTGGTTTTTTCCTTTTCCTTTGAAGTTTAGGATTGAAAACCTGCCATTCTTCCAAAGCAGAAACAACTTGGGTGGCCTTTTTATCACTAATAGGCAGAGTAACTAGGCAGGACTGTGACTCCACTGAAAAGAGGCTCTGTCATACAAGAGGTTTTCCAGGTCAAGATTAAAAGCAAAATATCTCTCATCACATGAGCCTTTGTACTGCACCCGTATTTTCTAAATGCATTTGGCTTATCTTTAATGTTTTTGCTGCTATCAAAAATAAACCCAGCTTCCATCTCTGCGGGTGTTGTATTTAACATCAACAGTGAATAGGCTTTTTCATTCCTAAATGCTAATTTTCTTTCTGTTTTCAATCTGTTTCTGGTACAAAAAGTTTTTGTTTTCAGTGTTTGGGGTTTTTTTTCCTCTTTGTTTTTTTAACTGTTTATTTTCTCCGTCCTGTATCTGTTTTTGTCTATGGCGATCCATCTTTTTTGATGGAAGCAATAGCTGAGTGTCTATCGATGACCCTGAAGCCTAGAACTTGAATCAGAGTTTGTCTGAGTGCAGCTGGCAGTACAATCATCATAATAATAACTTAAAAAAAGCTTTACCAAGATTAATTTTCATCAACAGAAAGTGGAGAACTCTTAGGAATAATAGTAATTGTTAGATAGAAATAAATTGCTTTGAATTGTGGTCAGAAATCAAGTCTAAAAATCTTGCTATAATGAGAATATTGGTTATAATGAAGTAGTTTTATAACTTCACAAAACTATTGTGACCCTACAGCCAGAATTCAATGGCATTCAGAAAACATTCACAAGCTGTACCCTTAGGATAAAATACTGACCTTGTTGAAGCTGGTGTGAGTGTTTCCTGAATGTGTTGGTACCCAAACCCAGTATCGCAACATGGGGTTAGAGCAGTTTGTAATTTTGATGTCTGTTCATCTCAAAGTAGTTGAAGTTCTAGAGCAAACAGATATGGTCAAGTACACTAAAACTGAGATCTGACAAATGGGTGTTGGCACATCCCTCTAACCAGAATCACGGTAGAAGGCATACTCTTTGAAATCTGTTTTGTCTCTCCTGTGATAGTGTGCCATGCTCCTTGCACAGCATAAACTAGAAGTAACCTTTCAATATTTGAGCCGCTTTACTCCATGTACCCAGCGTGCTGCTGCTTAGCTAACTAGTTTTGTCATATAAAGTGATAATGGGAAAAAGATCTGCAACAGATAGAGGTCACGTGCCAGACGTTAGGCCATGTACCTCAAAAATTCATAAACTTTGATATGCCAAGATGTTACCTAAATGTAGGCTGTTTAGTAGCTGGAGATTGCAATAAGCTGTGACTAGCAAGTAAGTTGTGTGTGCTGCTGAAACACTGTGAAAGATTTGGATGTCTGTGTCATATGGGTTATATAGACTGCAGTGCTGACTATCAATTTTGAAGTATATCAGATTTCCCTTTTAAGGGAAAATTGAGCCCAGTCTGTAAAGATGGTTTGGTAGAATAGGTATTCTTGTGACCACCATACACCTGGAAAGAATCTCCCAGGGTTTACTTGCCCAAGTGCAAGTCCAAAATGGTGTCAGATTAGGTTGGTAGTTTCAGAAGACTGTCATCAGCTATAATGTAGAGAGTCTTTCAACCAACTGTGGTAAGTAAGGTAGCAAACTTTATAGCCATAATCCATTTTGAGGAAGCAGGAGCCTATACAGATGTGGAAGGTAGAGCCATTCTGTAATACGTAGGGTTCAGTAGGAGTCTAGAAATGAATGAATGAATAAGATGTTTGAAAATTTAGAAGACTGATCTCCCTGCCAAGACTGAAGGAGTTGCAGGTAGGAGGCCTCCTTGAGGGGAGATGGTAAAGGATTTTAAAGTAAGGCAACAAGCAAGTGGTCTTCATAATGGGGTAAGGCAGGGACAGGTACCTACTCTGGGTATGACAGGATACTGTACTGCAGTAGGGTAGATGTGGCAACATAGATTAAACCTGAGACATTTGGATAGAAATGTACTTGTATTTTTGGAAGAGAGTATTTTACGTAAGTTTTCTCACATTTAGCGTAACACATCTATAAGCGTAGAAATGTCTCATTACACAGAATGTTGTCTTTGCTTCATGCCTTAGTTCAGAAGGTTCACTTCAAATTTTTGATCTAAGTTAGCTTGCATTAGGAGTGGGAAGTTGAAGACAACTGATGTATCTTGTATCTTGTTTCTTTCTTTTTTTTCTTTTTTTTTTTTAATTAACCCGCCAAATAATTTTAATGCAGGTATGTAAAGTTACCCTCTTTTGCCTTCCTGTTATAGATGCTATTAAGCAGTTCTGCCTCTTACGCTTTGGTGTGCAGCCTTTCTGTCATTTAACTCAACAAATAAATGTAAAAATTCTATTAAATGCAGGTGTTCATGGAGCTATGACTTTTTATTTATCCCACTTGCTATTTGATGACCTAAATGATTTCAGCTCTTCTAATTACTTATTTAAGGACTATTGATCTCAGGTTTCTTCTGGGAGGCTTTACAGAATAGTGTATCACACAAATAGCATTATAGTTGCCTGCAAATTAAGGCAAGCAGACAGACTTGTAACATTGTAGTAACCAGGCAGGTGGCTTATTTTAGGCTAAGTTCTATGTGAAATATTTATGTACTGATTTAAATACTAAAGAGCTGGAGTTCATGCAGTACTGAGAATACAGCTATATATCAGTCAGCAGTTGCATCTTTTTAGTGGAAAGCCCCCCAGTTATGTTCTAACGACATTCAGCATTTAGGGCCCTTTGCTATGAATCGCAGAGGTCTGAGTCACGGTTCTTGGCTTTCCATTCCTGGAGTGCTAGTGTAGTCACAGGAGAAAACAAGAAGGCTGTGAAATTTAGTACATACAGAAGTGTTGTAGCATTGAGAATTAACATGTGATCATCATCTTGCGTTATGTTTCCTGATAACCTTTTCAGGATAGCATTTAAAAAGCTCAAATTTAAAATTAAAAAATTTAATATATATGGTTCTGTAGGGCTGATCTTTGGAATTTTCGTGCTCCATGTCCCAAAGTATTCTGTCATCAGTCAGCTTTTGCAGATGGTGCTACATGACCCCCGTGAAGTCTCTGATAAGGTGCCGTGAAACAATTTTACTGAGTGTTGGGATGTTCCTGCTGACTTGCAAATAGGTCCTCTTTCCTTGACAAGAGAAAAAAAGGGGCTGATTTGTTTCTGAACACCATGTGGGTCACTGGAAATAGGGACTGAAATACATAAATAAGTGCTCCTGATGTCTCTTGGGGGGAGACTTTCTTCTGAAGTTCTGTTTACATCAATTGATCTAATAGACAAGTTAAGTTAGAACTTACAAGTTTGATAGTTTTATTATTGATGTCACTGCTCTGTGGTCCAGGTAATCTGTACTGCAGGGTGTGAAATGGAGACCAGTAGCTAATAATTTAGTCTGGTTCTGGGGGCGATGAGATCTCATTGCATGGGATAAACAATTTCAGTAGTCTTCCAAAATATCAACTACCATTTTCCCTATCTCCCGACACTTGTAAAAGTCTCTTTACTTTTATGTTTTGTGTCATCTCTTACTTTGGCATAGAAGCACAAGCCAGATGAATTAGGTAGCAGTAGCTTTTGGTAGATGTAGAGATGGCACCTAACTCTTGTAATTCCAAATTCTGTGTTAGTCTTTTGTGTGAAGGCAAAAGTGGAGATGGCAATGTGTGCAAGTGGATTGGAAAGAGTTGCGTGTCACTGGGGATAGCAGAAGGTACGCATTGCTCCTTCTCTGGAGGTATCAGGAAGGCAGGACATATCCTCTCCGGTAACTTGTGTGGTAGTTCAGATATGCAACTGGAAGTTAAGGTATTGGGGCTATTATCTTTCTCCGTCACTGTAGTTTGGTGTGTAACACAAGTAAAATCTCCAAATTCTTTTGTGTTTTGGTTCATCCTGTCTGTCAAATGGGGAATAGTGGTGATCTACTGAGGGTTTATGGAGCTTGCTTAAAAATGCTTGCTGTAACTCTTTGGCTAAGATATTCCAAACCAGTCCATATCATAGAGAAGAACAATGATCTGTCTAGTTTCAGGACTTGAGTACTGCTGGTGCAAACTACTTTCTATCTTTTGTTTTTCTTTTTCTTTTTTTTTTTTCTTCTTTCTTTTCCCTTTAAGGAATTCTACCCTCTGTACTGCATTGCCCTTTCTAGGAAAAGCAACATGCTTTTCTAAGTTATGTTGAAGATGGCAGGTGTTTTGATCATGCTTAAATATTACTGATGATGTTTCTCTTCCTTTGCTAATAAAAGTCAGGAAACCTTTTCTGAGATTCAGAAAAGATTTCTTTTAATTTATTTCGCATATTCTCAATTAACCTTTACAGGCAAACTTTTCCCAACTTTGATTAGTGCTCAAATGGGGGGATATGTGAAGAATATGCAATATTTTAAAGGACACTTTCCTATGGACCACATCAGTAGGAAGAGTACTAACAAATGTTCAAAATTTATATATTTGAAGCCAGCATGGTGTATTTTTTGTAGATATCATTTAGTGTAAGAAGGTTTCATTATGTGCAACATTTAAAGTGTTTTTAAATTATTGGAAAATTTTAAATTTGGAAATCAAAGGAAAAAGGAGGTTTTCCTGTTTCCTTTCAGTTCTGTTGCATTGTGCATCTTGCAGTTAGTAACCAACCTGCGTATCAGCACTCCCACTGGATAACAATCTTCCAGGCTTATGCCACTTGTATCCTGAAGTATAGCTGCTCTTCCCAAGGGACAGGCAGAATGCTTCTCTATTCTGTACTCACTAATTGATCTCTGGCTTGGTCACTTCCAGCAAGGTCACAGAATTGGCAGCTACAAAACCAGTGTTCTGTGGAAAATTTAAAGGGGAAGAGTAGAAGTACCTAGCGTGGGATGTTTTGGGTTTTTTTTAAATTCATAAATATTTTTATTTGTCGGGTCTTCTATTTTGCTTCTGCAGAAGTCTGAAACTTGGAAAGGACTGATACCAGAAGTTTGTCCATTGTGACCTGTTCTTTCAGTTTGTGAGTTATGCCCTATCCTGAAAATTGTTCTGTTTTCTCTTTGTAATTCTACTTCTGTCTCTATTATAACAGGGCATCAGCATTCTAATTATAGTTCAGATCCTGTAAAGGCAAAATGGTTTCTAAGCAAGTATAGTGTGATCTTCTCAAATTTCTTTCTTTGCAGAAGTCTTGTCATGCTGGCCTTGAAAGGCATCCATGTGTGTTTTTTTGCAAATGGGCTTGAAATCATATATGCTGCTTTCTCAGAACTGGCTCTCTGATTAATTCAGGTGCTTGATTATTTGAAAGGTGATGGAAATTTTGGATTAAAAAAGCCCAACAACAAACAAACCTAAACTGTCAGGCTGCAAATGCCATGGTCTGTGTTGCTCATTAAACACTATGCAAGTAGCGCTCACTGTCTTTGTCATTGTTACAGTAATACCCTTTTTATAATGCTCTGAATGCTGGTGGCTGTGCTCAGCAGGTAGCATTACAATGCCCACGGCCTCTGTTCCAGGGCCACATGCTGTCTGTTACGCTCTTCTAGTTGAGCCATTCTAAGGATATTTACATGTTGGGTTTTTTTTAAAGCTGTGTAGCATGCTGCATGTGTCTAGTCTAGAAAAACATGTAAGAACTGCAAATAAAAAGATGCATTAGCAAAGCTTAAGTGCTTAAATACTTGAAAAGCAGAAGAGTCTACAGGGTTTGAATAAAGGAAATGGTCCAAACTGCATGAATGCAAGGCTGGAATACTGAGGGCAGAATAAAGCTGTACTGCTTAATGTTGTAAGGAGTTTCATGAATGGTGTGGCAGAGACTGGAAAAGGGGTTTGGTTGACATGGTGAGACTTGTGTAATCTAAAAATACAGGGATCTTCACCAAATTTATGAAGATACAGTTCTGTTATAGGAAGAAGCTGGAGCAACTGATAAAGAAAGATTGACAGATGGCCAGTTTTTCTGGATCTTTGGATGGATGCAGAGGTCAATGCTGTTGTCGTCATTACTTAAGAGCCTGGATACCCTGATGCTAAGAGCCATAAAAATAGTTAATAAACATTATAAAACATCTGCTTCCTCTGAAATCATGCATGCAAATTTTTGTTCTTACCTGAACTTTTCCAAAAGAAAGTTTTGCAGGAATTTGGCAAATCCCAGGTTTATAATATTAAATTTGTACATTCGTATTTTTCTGGGCTTTGTACCCAATAACAAAGTAAAAGAGAAAGGTGCACTTTCCACATAACTCATGCAGCACTTGAGGCACCAAATATGCAATATACAATTCTAGAACTAGACACATTTCAGGAAATAGAGGAGTACACGTATTAAAAATGGGTCTAGGTATAATAGAGGGGTACCAGTTATGGTAACTCCTCGCCTATGCTGAAATAAGAGGCAAATGGAGATTTCACAACCTTAATGGCTGTGGCTTGGGTTTGGAAAATATTAGTGTAATGGATGAAAAAATAATATTCTAAGTGACATAGTTCTGAATTAATGGAGCTTTGGTAGATAGTATATTCAGCCTCTGCAGTAACTACTTCTGTTGAGAATTTCTAAATTAGGTTAAATAGTTGGTTTCTCTCTTATACATACTCAGTTACTGCCTGCTCTGATTTTAACCCATACTGTTTCTTTGTGGAACGTTAACAAATCTTCAGTAGCAGTAATAATTATTCTAGATCCAGAAAGTTACCACTACCGAAACATCTTGATGTATTTATGCTTACTTTCTGTGTTCATTTAGAGTGTCAGAGAGGTCGACAGTATTTGGATAAATGCATACTTCGTAAATAGAGCACTCCAATTTGATGAAGTGCAGCTGGTGTACATAGAGCCAGCTTGGCTAACCTGGTAAATTGGCTAGATGAGTTTCAGTTAATTGAAGTTTTATAAAACGGTTTATACTAAGATGATGTTTAATTATGTCAGTGTTTCTAGATTAGAGTTTTCCTGTGTGGACAAAAACAAACAGTTATTATTAGGTGAAATTATCATCATTCAGAGGGTTTGTGATATATATTTCTGAGGTTAAATGCCTGTGGTTTATAAACTCTGTCCTGAACTTCAACTTGTAAAGTCTGTCCAAAGTTTCCTGTCAGAAAAAACAGCTGATAAAAATTACTTGTCTTTAAAGAGCTTTTTTCCTAATCCTGCTTTACTATTGCATAATTGGAACCATTCTGGCTTGGAGCGTGTCAGCAGCGATGTTCTGTGACTTTGTGTGTAGCTTACTCTGAATGGCATTATGGAGTTGGAGGCTTGGGTTAGAGAGGAGTAAAGGCTGGCTACTAAATTTGTAGGGAACAGAAAGAGTCCATATGGCCAAGGTTAGGCATAAACTTATCTCACAGTGTTCAGCTCAATCCTTCTGTAAAAGTCCTGCAAATGTGAAATTGTCAGTTCCCTTTATTTATACATCAAATGAATAGTTATTGCAGTATGTATTTATGAGGTTCACAGTGTCAGGAAGGTTTTAAAAAGACTGAAACAAAAAGTGGAGAACATAGATGCAGAAAGGGGAACTTTATGTATATTTGTGTACGTCCCCTTGGCTTGACTTAAAAGATTATTTTTTTTTCTTGTGGCTAGACCTTGCTGCTTGTTCCTGTGTTGGTCAAAGCTGCTGAAGTCATGGGACTGCCCCTCTCATGGGGTGGAGGGTTGTGGCTTTAGAATCAGAGCTGTTGTAGCATCTTTAAGGAATAAAATATGCAGCTTCCTCAGAAGTCGAATGGTAAGCAAGGTCTCATGAAGTAAACATTCAGAAGTTTGTAGGATATTGTTTATTTATGTTGTGAACCAAATGCAGTAAGTAACATACACTGTGTTTATAGTTGCTCTCAATAAGCTAGTAATTGAATTATCAGCTAAAGACTTAAAGATTAGACATGATGTCTTTGGAAGAGGGGTGTAGAAACAAGCCTAATTTGATTATTGCAGCAAATCTGTTTTCTGTTCACTGTGAGTTGAAGCAAATAGTTCGATGGTTCAGAACTTCTTATACTCTTTCTGTTACAAAGAGAGCTGCTGGTGTTTGATGTTTTAACTCTTGTGTGAGACATGATACCACAGAGAGGAAACAGAAAATGAATGTGTTAAATTGTCATGAACCCCCAAGCTAATGAATTGATTTGATACTGTTTATTCTACTAGAACTCGAAGTGATTAATTGAATAAATGTTTAAGTTTTAATCTTTAATTTGTCTATAAATATATGTAGTAATTAATGAGGAGGCAAGAAATAATCTTGAGAGTCACCTTGGGCAGAGAATAAGCATGCATGCTGCGTTCTTGGGAACCAGAAATGTAATTATGGTATCTAACCTCTGCCACCAAGTGGCAGTTAGTTTTCACTGCCTATCATTGGCCCCATCCGGAGGAGGTTTGGCTGCAAAGCTGCACTGCTAATCAGCAGGCCAGCATTGTCACTGTTTCAAGGGAAGGTCATTGTGCCTAAGGGAAAGACAAAAGCACAAACATTTTTTTATGCAAAATTAGGCCCGGAGTTTCAGAAGTTTTCCCAGCACAAAACAAACGTCAGCCTGCATGTGTGACACTGTATCTGAAGTTGACAGCTACTGTTTCCTCCTTGAAACTTAGCTTAGGGGAGCAGTGTTTGCCCAGTGCAAGGTACAGACCCAATCTAAAGAGGTGGCGGGGTGGAAGTGGAGGAATGTTTCTTCTTGATGTATGACTACTGAAATGGATAAGGACAGTAAAACTGTCTCAGGGAATTAATCATTCATCTACCACTTCTCTAAAAAGTCTGTATTTATTTATGTATAATACACAACTGTGTGTTTAAAATGAAGAACATAAAATAGAAAACAAAGGCAAATGGGAAGAAGAGGATGGAATTAAGGATAGAACACAGGTGTTGTTATACTAATGGATCATTTGTGTATGTATACATTCATTATATATCCACTATAGGTAGCAATGACAGAACTTGATATAATGATTAATGTAGGTGTTGTCAGCACTATGTGTGTAGTCTTATCATGACAACAACAAGAAAAAAAAGTTTACTTTTGTTTCCAAGTGACCTTACAGCTAGATTATATGACATTATAGGAGTTGATTCATTTCTGTCCCTGACAAAAATAGTGGAGCTGTAAATACTGAATTAGATTAGCAAAAACAGTCATACTTTTCAACAGAACAGTAAAATTGCTGATTAGATGTTCATGTCTTATCCTGTGTGAGGAAATACTATTGCACAGTGCTGCTGCTTTCCACCAGAATTCCTGTATGCCCTCTGTTCCTTACATAATTCAGATGCAATACATAATTAAAGGACTATAAAGCCATACTTACTTTCATATATTTAAATTACTCGGTGAACGATAGATGGTGTTTGCCTTGTCTGTGCTTTTGCTTTGCTTTTTTCTATAGTTTTTTGAAACAGTGGGGACCACAGCCTGATCAGTCAGAAGCTATTGAGAACCACTACCAAAATGCTAATCAGTACTAACTGATTGTTAGGATTAGTATTATATTAGAAAAAAGTATAACTATATAAGAAAGTCCAATTAATTTGCAGTTGATACTAGAAAATATCAGTGTGTTCTGCAGATATTCACTTCCTCTGTTAGCAACATCTTTGTAAAGTATAGCCTTTTCAAAGGAAAAAAACCCCTAACTTTTTTTCCTTTTGAAGCATACAGATTTCACAGTAACAATAAAAAAACTCCTGCCTTGAATTGTCTAGACTACTACATGTCCCAGGAATAGTATCTGTGTAGCAAACGAGTGTGTATAATATCTGTTTTCTCATACAGGTCTGCAACAAAGACTGGCTTACACATGGAATAAAAAGGGGAAAAAAAATTAGTCTTACATCTTGAACTTTCTCATCTTTCCTTTCTGTTCTGGATTTCTTTTCTTTAGAGCAATAGTTTGTGACTGGATCACATGATAGTATTTCCAGTAGTTCCAGTGCTACAATATGCTCTATGGGGAAAGCATTTCTTAGGTGCTGTGGGCCTTTTTGTTTCAAACATTGGACATGTAACATTTTATATCACCATCCAGCAGAGCGTTTGGATACAAGATATTTAGAATTACTCTCTGTGCTATTGTAACCCTCTCAGGGCCCTGAGGGAGACCTATGAACAGAAAGCAGTCTCAGATTTCTTTGAGCAATTCGGTATTGCCAAATACTTTGGTTTGTTATGACTGCTGGGTTATGGCATGGACAAGTATTGTCAAGATCTGTTCAGAGAACATTGCGTTAAAAAAGATCTGTTTAGAGATTCAGGAAAATGCTGCTTCTCTCTGCTCTGAGCACCAGAATTGTGACGAAAACATAACTTACGTTGAGCATGAGGTAGAAATCAATATCTGAAACATCCTTCAAAAACAGAATTGAAAACTTACATCCTTTTACAGCTCATGGCAGAAGGAGCCTCTTCTTTAGTTGAACAAGTTATCATTTACAGCAATTTTAATAAAGGACCTCCTGGCAAAAAGACTAAATTGTAACATCTCCAAACCTTCTTTTTATACATGAAGCAGTGCGTCCCTCAAAATCCATACTGCTCAGTTAAACCTGCCTAGCATATTTTGTGATGGGCATACGTAGTCTTTTGTAGTCCACATTAAGCCTTTTCCATTATATGTTGATAACATTTAGTTCCTTCCACTTATGGGCTGTTTTCTCTTCTGTACTTTCCACCGTGGTTTCCCCCCCCTGCAGCTTGTGGGCAGAAACAAACAAACAAAAGTATTATTCTGTCACTTGACAAGTCTCAAGAGCTCCACTACTCAGAATTTGCATGAATACTCCTATAAACAGTATCATGCCAGGGTTGATTACAACACCAAGCCATCGGTCTGGTATACAGGCTGCTGTTGTAGTGCATGCAGTCATCAGCCTCCACAGTTCTATGACCTGCCTTGCTTTATGGTGTGGATAACCAGTCCATCCTTGGGGACCTTCTGTCTCTGAGGTTAAGTACCCATGCTTATCCCGTTGCTTATCCCAACCTGTAGTAATTGAGGCATTTTTCTGACAGGTCATTACAAACGATTTCACAGCATGATAATCTCCAGCAGAGGGACTCTCGCTTTATTCTTTTCATTCTTTTTTTTTTTCTTTTTCACACTTTGCTTATGACACCTCCATCTGTTTGCTGTTCTGTGCTTGTATCGCTGTGAAAAAAAAATAAATGCAACCACATCTTTCTTCTCTCTAAAGACAGAACAGATGACAAAGAAGTTCCCTTAAAGCTTGCATCATCTAGTGTTTTTAACTCATTGGACAGATGTTATTCAGGACTTACTCCCTCTCTCCTTAGTTTTTTCCGATCTTTGGCAATTTCACAGTTGTTACAATCTGCTGAAATGTGGAAGGACTGAGCTTCCTAGCAGCATGCTCTCTGTGGGCCTGAACCAAAGCTTACTGTAATTGCTAGCTATCTTTAATTACTTCATCGGGCTTTGAGTCAGATCGTTAAGTGTAGAAGACACATAGTAACTAGCAATCTCTATGGCTTCTTCTGGCACTTTGACTGCTACCTGTTGTCCCATGAATACATCAAAACTTCTTTGTTACTTTTCTTTTAATCTTTCCATTTTAATATCTCTGCTTTATGTTCTACAAGCTAAAGATGCAAAAACCTCTTTGATGTGATTTCTGTGCACTCCAACCCTTCCCCTTGCTCTCCACAGAAATTCTGTCTCCACTGGGCTCCATGCAGAATGGGAGCACAAGAAATCCTGGCTGGGCTTGCAACTTTGGAGACTCACTTCTAGGTGCTGAAATTACAGGTTTGTACGCTCTGAATGGAAGAACTGGCTTGGCCTCCTCACACACACACAAATAAATTACTCATCTAACTATATGGAGTCCCAAACCTGCTTTTGTCTGGTTTCTTTTTCCTTCATCCCTACTTCTTTCTTTCCTTTTTTCCCCTTCACTACTGGGAGACCATTAGAGAGCTAGGGAAGAGGGGTGCCACGCTTCTGCAATTAATCTGTGGTGACCGAAGGTTGGGGATGACTCTACTTATTTCCTCTTTTTTTTTATCCTGTGAACAGTAACTGCTCTGGTATTGCTTTTCAGGCAGGGAAGCCACTATTGCCCAGGCTTTGAATTGGGATGAATTAATCTGCTTCTCTGCTCCCTCATTGTATTTCTCCATGAATTGACACTTGCATGTTATGATACCAACATTGTACAATGCAGTAAAAGCCTGGAACTGGGAAAATGTGCAATCTGACAAGAAAGTGTAAGCTTCCCAATATGTTGCCATACTTCAGCCCCTACTTCTGCTTTGGGAACAGATGTCCTGTAGAGAAACAAGCTGGGTGCTTCTTTTCTGTCAGCAGGTTATTCTTCTCTTAAACGTTTGTTTTACTTTTCATGTTTGTTTTAAAGAAGGTCCCTTGCGGAAGAAAGGTATAGTATTCAGAAACGGAGAGACTGAAGAATCTACAGGAAAAGCCCCTTCTATATCCATGAATTTGTATTCCCTGTGTCTCAATTCTTCAGCAGCAGGCGCTAATCTTAATGATTCTGCACTGATGGAGAATTTTGAGTATGTATTATGTTTTCCGAAGAGGATCCTTAAAGAGTGTGATGTGGATTGTGGAATGTTTTACTTTTCATGTAGCTGCATGTAATTGTTCTTGAGCTGCCTTTTACCTAAGCAATTCACATTAGTTTAAGCAGTTGCAATTGCTGAGTTAATATTCTTGATCATGTTAGCAACATCTGTTTTGGGAGTTATTGCATTTGCAGTTACGCATGCAAAGCAGAGGGGGAGTACTCTCTTGTGGAACTGTGCCGATGAGTAATTGGGTAGCAGCAGTAACCTCTTAACCCTGTGGAAATGCAACCACAACAGCATACCTAATCATGTACTCATCTAAGTGAGTTTGTGTGACATGAATGCAGGTTTTGTGGCAGGGGACAGGCATTTCTGTTATGTTTAGCACAGAGTAGTCTATGTCCTCTTCATCAACACTTTAGTTTCCAAAAAATTTTAAGTATATCTTGTCATAATTGCTTTTGTGCCTTATTAACTGTGATTCTTTATGCCAATATACATAATGACTGTGCTCGACGTTATCTGTGTTTTGGTTTGGTTTTCAGGATATGAATATATTTTCTTTTCCATATGATGGTGGTATAGTGGGCCACAAAGGGGAGGGGTCATTTAGGGCTAAGTCGATATATCTTTTTGCATAAATTGTTAGTCAGTTGCTTATGCTATAGCTGCCGATCTCATAGGCTAGTCCTGAAGCAGGGTCTTCTGGAAAGCAGTGTTAGGAAAGGAGGTGCCATGTTTTCTATCTGTATTACCTTGAAAGGAGTACCTTGCTATTACATTGCTATAGAGCAGTATAATTCAGAGCATTATATGAAAAGTGTAATGGTCAGAGGAGACACAATAACAGCTCCATCAAATATTGATAAAGTAGGATTAATAATTAGAGCAGGGGTGTAGGATTAAAATGTCCCTTGAGTTTCATTCCCCATTTGATGTGAGAGTGTGGTTTTGCGGTCAGAGAGTGGGAAGCTCAGGACAACTGGAATCTTTTCTCATCTTTTCAATGTGTTTGCTTAATGTCCTTAGTGGCTCAGTGGATATATAATACTATTGACCAGAGTTCATAGAATTATGATATGCTCCTATGGTGGCACTGCTGACGGTCAACTTTACAAGGATCTTTCTGTTAGTGTAGCTTAGTCTGATTTGTAGCTCTTAAAAAGTAAAACACCTCTGAACGTGCTGATAATTTGCAGTCCTGTTGTCCTGGAGTCTCGTCCTCCTTCAGAGAGCAACACGCTTTTGTGAGATGGTGAAAACATTGGATCAGTACAATGGAGCAGAGAGCGTATGCCATTGGACTGCTTGGCCCTCTAGTGCAGAGTGGAGGATAACATTTTGCTTTTGATGGTGTGTATAGTGCTGAACTAAATAGATATCAAAGCAGAGAGAATGGATTCAATTTCCCAGTTACACAGCCCTTGTATAAAAAGGAGCTTTCAAAAGTCTCACACTTAAAAAAGACACTGCAGGTTAGAAATGTGATTTCCTTTTAGAACAAAGCCCTGATCTGCATTACTAATAACAGCTGAGGTCATTAAAATAGAAAGAATTTCCCTTTGAATTTCTTTTGAACAGGATCTGCATTCTCTGCGTCACTGGTGTTAGCTTTTCTTTTCCCACAGTTTTGATCCACCAGGACAGTGCAGTAAGGATTTGTTTTCCCCTTTAGGTTCTTCCTAGTTCTAATATTCTACCAAGAAGTGGTGTTTGAGACCTGTTATAATCATACAAGTTCTGTAAATTCATTCTTCCATTCCTATGCACAAAGTGTGCATTCTTGGCATCCCTCAGTATTTGTCTGTTTGTGCCTGAGCATTTTAACATTCCCTGTGTGCCCCAAGGCTTTTTTAACTGATAAAACTCTCCCATCTAAAGCATCTTCTCTTTTTCTTATCCTCCCCCCCCCCAAGTGTTTCCTTGCTCTCCCAAGCCATTAGATGTTCTGACTATGAACTTCAGGAGATCAGTATGCTTTTGGTATTCAGAGGCATTATCATTCTGAGACTGTATGACTAGTATGTATTCATCCTATTAACATCTGCTCAAAATTCCTAACATCCCACCACAGCTAACAGAGAATGACCGTTTTGTCCTTGGTCAGGCTCTGTGGATTGGATGCCTGACACCTGGCTTATCGTCAGACAGATTCCATTTCACTCTTTACTTTGTTTTGACCTCATTTCACCCCGGAAGTTCAGTTTCAGCTGAAGATGGATGAATGAGTTGGGAAGCATTGTGTCCATTGCTGCTGTGGCAATTCCTGTGTGTCACTGCCCAAATAAGTTATTTGGTTCTGAAATTGTAGGAACCTGTTCTGACCTAACAGTGAGATTCTATCAGCCCACAAGGATGTGCTTGTAATTGAAGCACCATTTCTGTAAAGCAATAAAGACAAGAGACCAAGTCCTATGCTGTGCAGAATCAGCAAATCACTGTCCTTACTGGCTAATTTAGTGGAGGATTATGAGCTTTAAAGTTATGGAAAGACGATGAACTGTGGCTTTGACTTCAGTGTTAACTCCAGTGGATATTTGGTGGTGGGAATACAAAGTGTCAGCTTTATGATTTTAACAGAAAATTTCAATAGGGTTAAGTTATGGGTTAACTTACTGAGGAGAAATAAACAAGGAAATTGGAGTTAAGTATGTATCAGTGTTGAAGTTAATAGCCAGGAGTGGATTCACTATTTTAAAATATTGTCTGAAGGACATAACCTCTTACTTAATGGGAAGAAACTGTTTCAAGGTAGAAAAACAATGTGTTGGCATTCCTGGCTTTCTCCTGTGCATTTTTGTTGCTTTTGTTTCCTCATTCGTGTACTCCTGAAAGTTGTTTGCTGTAATAAGAGGTGCTGGATCATTTGCATGTAGTGTGCACTCTTGAAGGAAAGAAAAATTCAAAGTAGTCATTAGCTCATTCAAGATTTCAGGGAAATGGCTGTATGATTCCCCAAGTTATAAGAGGAAATGTTATAACAGCCCATATGGTTGACAGTATTGGAGGTTTACTTTTTATCTTTCTAAGTGAAATGAAGCTGTGAAATCTCAGAAATACTGGGTGCTGTGTAGTGATTAATCTCCATGTTACATTGTCTGGCCTGAATCAAAGGAAATGCAGAAGCAAAGGGAAGGTATGTTTTAACAAGCTTTACAGAGAGGTAGAAATGGAATTGGAGAAATTTTCGTTTAGTCTCATATAGTACAAGTGACAGTGTTTTGTCATTTTCTCAGAACATACACATCTAAAGAGATTTTCTCCTTGCTTCTTGGATTCAGTTTTCTCCAGTGTGGTTGCCCTACTGACCTTCTGGGAAGTGAGACTAGCAGAAATATGCAAAGTCCCTTGGTTCAGAGTCATGCATAGGCTTTAGGATCAAATGGAGTTTAAATCTTCAGCCAAAGATTTTTTTTGAAAAGCACTGATAGGCCCTCATGAAACACCTGTGACTCACTGAACATACAGGTTAGCAAAGCTAAAGATCCAGAGATCGATTCATATACCATGGAGTGAAATTAAATTTCTGCAACTGTTCTACTATTATGGGAAGCTCAGCCATCTATATTTTGGCTTGCCTTCTCATCACAGATAAAGGAAAGGAAATTTTTCTGAAGTCGTGTCCTGTAATAGAAAGAGGAGGACCTAAAGCTGAGTTGGAAGCAGAAAGATTCATCTTTTGCCCAGATAGTATAGCTAGGTTGGCATACACAGTCATTCCCAAAGCAAATGAAAATTAAATTGTCAGATTTGTGGCTTCTGTCTCATAAAGCATTCAAGTATAATAAATGGTGCTGACAAGCTGGCCATGGTGTGGAAAACTTCTTTAAAGTTACAAGATGCTCCTTCTTACTGGGGTATATATAGGGTTGACTTAGTGGCAATGGAGTTTCTCAGGTATAAAATGGATTGTGTTCCAATAAACTGTCAACTATCATGTTTCTTTCCAGAAATGACACATGTAATTGGTGAATGGCAAGGGTGGATTGGCATTAGACAACTGATTTAAACTACTAGAATTCTTCCCTTGTTTCTTCCCATAGTTCTTGGGCAGTTTCTAGATCCATCCAGTTAAATTTTTTGTATACAACCTCATAAGAAGCCTTATATGCCTCTCATCAGGGAGAGATGCTTTGGTGCTTATTCTTGCTCTTACTGAAACAATTGTAACCCTGATGAAGCTACCATTGTGCTTGTACCAGGATTTATGAGTGCTCTATTCCTATGGTTGTGTTCGGAAGTAGGTTGGAAAAGTTTAAAACAGTTCCCCTGTTTAAATCTGCTGAGGTCACTTTCTACTGTAAGTTTTTGAGTGCTGGTGTGAATATGGACTCTTCCACTTCAGACTTTGCAGCTGCTGCTTCCTCTTCCCACACCTGAGGCCTTTGGCAATGCAGTCACAGGACTGATCACTCTGGAACTCCAGCATGAGCAGCAGAGGCCCTCAGCTTAAAAATGCTCCGTATAGTGAAGTGCACAGTCAAACACCTAGAACTGCACTATTGCCACTGATTCAGTGTGTTGTCATTACAGTTGATGCAATACACAACCAGACTTGTGTATCACATCTGCTTTTGCCCGTTGTAGCAAGAAAGCCATATTGACCTTCTGCAATGCAATGTATTGTGTATATGAAAGTTGATGATATCATCGTTGGAATTCTTTATTATAAATCAAGATATAGACTGTGTTTTAATTCAGCATGCTATAAAAGCTTAATTTTAGTTTTTTTCCAGAGGCCATTGAGCAGATTTTGTTTCAGACGTACTGATGAACTCTCATGCACATTCAGCACACCAGTTAGCAGGGCTAAAGATTCAAACACTTGTGTTGAAGATAATATCACCTTTTGCAGAAGCTCAGCAGGAGCTTGGTTTGCCAGCTGTTGCAAGACACAAAGTAAAAAATGTGCATAAACCATGCTCCCTAAGAGAAGTGGAGCAAACTAGAGCTCCCCTCAGGGCTGAGAGAAGTGCTGAGGCCCTAAAAACCACCACCTACCCTTGTATCTGGTCCAGTTATGCAGTTAGGAGCAAACAAGGGTATTTTTTATTTTAGTTTGCAGCAATGCAGCAGTACTAATAGAGAATGGGAGCATTAACTAAATATGGGATTGTGTCTCAGCTCAGATTGTTCTGATCTGACATTAGTGCTGACAAAGTGGTAGTAATGTAGTTGGTCATCATTGAAACCTTTCTATGCCAGAAGAAAACAGTCAGGAGTACAAGTATATATGCTTATTAAGTTCAATTTCCTGACTTACATGATATTTATTTTCTTAAAGAGGGGTCTACACATACAAAGCAGGTCTGGAAGAATTGTTGCCAGTGTGGTGACAAGTTAATTATTCAAGTCCTAATTATGAAACAACTTCAGTGTTATTGACATTGGGATGAAGCACCATTTGAACACCATGAGAACAAGCTTGAATGTTAACAATTATATAAAAATCTGTATTTGTCATTCTTAAAGGTTTGTTAAGCAATCTGACAAATGGATGGCAATGGAAACACCAGGATTTAGAATCTCAGCAAAATTAAATGTCTGCTCACATGCCAGTATATGCTGCAGTAATCCTTGCAAGGCTGCCAGACCCTCTTATTGAAGTGATAACAGATCCAGCAACTTTTGCACACCTAGTTTAGGTCAGGCCATTATTCTGGGGCATCTGTGAGGAAGAAACAATTGACTCACATAGGAGCTTCGGTCTGTGAAATAATCTTAGAACAGAAGTTAACTTGGGAGATGTTTGCTGTTCAGTGTCACTGTGGCACAGTCAGAGGTTATGCTAATACTGGTGTGAAACATGGCCTAGAAAGTCACGAGCCTAAGATATTGAAAGTAGCTGGACAATATCCCCAGCTTGTGAGTCAGGAAGTTGAACATAGGGCTCTTTCTGTACAGTTATCCCTTGCCTTCATATTGATAAATGTGTCTGTTTAGTTACCTGGATTAGATTTGGATGTAGCAGGAGTATTTCTTGAATAGAGTGTTCATTAAGGTGCAGATGCACAAAAGCGAGCCCTGCATCTTTGGCTTCTTGGAGAAAATTAATCATTCCTCAACATTTGGCATGTTTGTGGTCTGCATCCATCTTACTTCCTGCCACCTACTGTGGTAAGAATGTCCAGTTTTTCCCAGAGGCCTCATTACAGAGCAGACTGTGTGCATGAAGTCTGCAAGAGACTACAGAGATTACATCTGGAAGGAAAATGAGGCAGAGCTTGCTGATTTATGCAATATTCAAAGGTGTCATTTCCATGGCAAAGATAGATGTCATATACAGGACTTTGAGGCTAGACTCTGCTTCAGAACACACAGCTCACATGGTGCAGCTAGATGTGTTTGTTTTTCAGGTTGAGCTGGGGGCTTTTCCAAAATTCCCTTTTCCCCCACCCTCATGTTTTGGCCTTCACAGAGCGCAAACTTTTGCATTACAAGGTTCCTTTCACCCAGGCTCTGCTGCAGGGCATAGCTCCCTTACTTTGGCTCTGATTGTAGGTTCCTTTGGTTCTGGCTGAGCGTTTAGTTTTCCCCTGAAGCCTGCTAAGCGCCCTAGGCACCACCATGACTAGGGTTGCCAGCAACGCAGACATTGCAACAAACGTATGCTAATTCAGAAGGTTGCCTTTCAAAGCTTGTTTTTAGGCTGGTAGATCAGAAAACTGCCCAGCACTGCCCTCCAGTG
The DNA here is from genome assembly GCF_929443795.1 of Astur gentilis. Classification (NCBI taxonomy): domain Eukaryota; kingdom Metazoa; phylum Chordata; class Aves; order Accipitriformes; family Accipitridae; genus Astur; species Astur gentilis. The sequence continues at coordinate 19,622,474 of NC_064908.1, forward strand.
GCTTGAGAGGCTCCCTCTAAGCAGCGATAGTCGTAGCAAGAGATATTTAGAAGTATGTTGGATCATTTTGACGAGAACAGCAGCAAAAAGGCCTCTCAATAGTCAGCACAACTTCAAAACACTCTTAGATCCAGGCAATGTACTGGACACATCCTTCTTCGTGCTATAACACTTTACTGCAGAAAATCTTGCTTAAGACCTTTTTTTACACTGTTAGCTGCTTCCTGTAAGCTGATCAACATTCTTGTCTTCCCGCCTGCCAAAAGAGGCCCCTTGGAAGGGATTCACCTCCACCGAGGCAGCTGTAAGCAGTGGAAGAGGATCAAAGGGACTTCAAGTTGACCTGCAGCACTCCAGCAGGGTCTCACATAGATCAAAGGGTACATACATGGTTAGAGCCTGACTTCTGTAACTTCCTTTGGACATAACTTGGCAGAAGTATGGCCCTATCTTTATTACAGCCTAGTCTGCGTATGTTGTGAATAGGCTTATATGCTGGAGTGGAAGCTATAGGTACTATGCATGTATTACGTATCCTTGTTACGGTTCTTACAACTTGTTCTTTTTTGGAATGAGGCATGTAGTGAAGATCTCTGCACAATCAGCCAATGTTGCAAGGCAGAGTAGGTGATTTGAGACTTCAGGCAAATCTGCTTCAATTTTGTTCCCTCATCCCACAGTCTGCAGACAAATACAGGAGTCTTCTGAGACATTGCTGGTGATACTGATTAGAAAAAAGTTCTGCTTAAGATATCATTTCTCTGTAGAAGTGATATTCTTTTAAGAGGATTTGGTCTTGTCCCAGTTTCTCAGTTAAGGCAGGATTTCACTGAGGTTTCGTTTCCTGTTTGTAGCTGTGTGACTGACATAAATCATGCATTGGAGGCCGGTCGCTGGTGCATCACAGGAGTGAGAGTCCATTGCCACAGGATGGCGCCCGATGGCCAGACTTACAGGGCTTGCATGTATGGGAAGAGTTAGACCCAAACCAAAGCGTATGGGATTTGTATGCTACATTCAGTCTTAACCCACATAGATATTTCCTATGAAATTTTCATAAAAAAATGTTCATTATGTCTTTTTCCTACTGGGCTGCCAACCCTCTTCTTCCTCAGCGCTACAATTTTGTATGAAATTGATTATTGTGCTCCAGGAAAGTGAGACTGGGTCAGAACTCTGACTATCCATTACATTGCTCTATTGAGTTACTGCATAGCAAGAAATAGCAACCTTTCTGGTGTTTCTTGTCATGCCAATTGTTTCATTGTCATTAGTTGGGACTGACCAGTGTCATATGCTCAATACTCTTATCAGGCAGCATGATTTCCTTGCCAGCAGTTCTGATAAGCAGTGATAGAAAACTAAATTTATTGTGTCTAGGAAGTGCAAATAGGATGTCTTGAAACTGGAAATTTTGTGTGATTTTACCAGATTTTAATAGCAACTTAAAGTTTTGACTTGCAGACAAAACTTTTCCTTGGCTCTTCTGATGTATGGATGTTGCAGTAGGTCTTACAGTGTTCAGCATGCTGCTTGGCACAGCCCTACAGCATTTCAGGATGTATCTATTTGCATTGGTTTGGTAGCTCTGGTGATACGTGAATTTCTTTTCCACGCTGCTGTTTTCACACAATGGCCTTTGCTGGAATTTGCGCAGTGCAGAAGGGACATCTAGCGGCCCGATGGAAAAGTGGTGATGATGCATGTTAAGGGCAATAACTTTGGTTATTACAGGAAAGAACCAATTTCGAGTTAGAGATTGGACCCCAGGGAACCCTCAAGCATTACATCACTAAATTGTATTTGAACTTTTCACTTTACAGAATTGGCCTGTGAGTCTGTAGGCTTGAAATTCCAAAAGCTGAACTTTTAAAAAATATACCTAGCAGTTTTAAGCAGTGATTGAGAGCAAAAGAATGTACTGAAGCAGTCATTTTTTTGCACACTGTTTTTGAGTGCAACTGGAAGTTTGTTTCTTTACTAGCTCAACTTCCCAAGTTCCAAGTCTGCAGGCACTGTTAGTATGGACTCCTTTGTTTATGGTTGTGTCTAATAACCCTCAGAGGACGAAGCTGGGGAAAAAATGTCAGAAGCTTTTGATGCTGTTAGCTTGCCTTGTTCAATTCAGAAAAGCAGATTTATATCAGTGATGAGATTCCAGAGCTGTAAGGGGGGGAAGGTGAGGCTCTCTCCTCTGAGGCAGCTACAACACGTGCATATGACAGGAGATAGGAATACCTCTATTCTTACCAGCTTCTGTCTGTGATACAGGCAGTCATATCACACGTCTAAGATCTAGTGTCCAATCTGTAATATTAGGATTATTTTAAGCCCTGTGTGAGGAAAGATTGTGAAACTCTGGCAAGCGTACATTGTTCTTTGAATGGAAAGTGCAGACTGTTTTGCTTAGGTACTTTGCTGCGCAGTTCATTCTGAACTGTTTGTACAAAAATGTATAGGATTGTTTGTGAAAAGTACACAAAAAATTATAGAATATGAAGACAGAAAGGTTCTGCTGAGTACCCCAGACCTACTCTCTCCCTTTTCTCTTAATCCAGCTTGCTTACTGCTGCCCCATTTTCATGGCATGCATTTCCGGCTTGTAAAGTTTCCTGCCTACTGGCTGAGAATAGAAGCCTTGCTGTTATGCTGTCCTTAAGTCTCTCGTAATGAGTGTTACACAGAGGAAAGCAGCTGTGTCCTTTGGCTCTAGTTTTAATACTATGTTAAAGAGCAGATTATACTGACGTTGGACTGCAGCGATGCGGAGGTAGCACAAACCATGGCCAGTTTGGGGAAGGCTTTAGCAAGGATGACTAAGGACTTGGAGCTTATGCTTTAGATAACAAATCCACCCAATTGTGCTTTCTTTGGAAATGTAGTCAAGCCTAACAAATCAGGGCCTTAACAGAGTTGCATTAGGGTCCTTTAATTGGACTAAGCTGGTTAATACCCACATTGTCTTTCGTATGCCCAGTGGTCCAGCACAGAAATAGTCTGTCATTTATGCTGTCAAAATCTCATCAAATTGCAACCATGAACGTTGAAAAAAATTAAATTCTAATATCCTCACAGGTAGACACTGGAATAAGGTATTATTTATTATTAGAAGGAAGTCGGATGTCTTGACCTATGTGGGCTCCATTAATTTGGGTTTTGAGTGACACTAAACGAGCCATGAGACCTGGCAGACCACTTGGATGTGCTAGCAGTTAACAGTGATCATAGAGAACAAATGAACACTTTTTTCAAGAGGATCATCCCTTGTAACCTGCTTCAACCCCAGAACTTAAAATATGTGGCACAGGCATGAGAGTCTCACCCCTGTCTGCGGAAGATTTTGGCTGAGAACCATATACTGCTGCCGTTTCCCAGGTTGCTCAAGTTCAAACCTTGTTGTGACAAATGCATGAAATGGTACCTTCAAAAAGGTACCATTCATAGCATTCCTGCATGTGTAATAGTATTGACACATTGGCCATGTTAGCAGTTCAGTTCGAACCCATCAACATTAACTTGACAGAAAGACCAAATGAAGACTCCAGAGTAAAACTCAGTCACTAGCACAAGAAGCTACTGCTTGAGACGTTGTCTCAAATGTACTGAGAGACACCAGAAATGTTCCTCTTTGGAGCTTTTTAATTGTTCAGACTCTGCTAAACTGTTTTGCTCTTTTCTGGGTCTAGCTAGTGTGTAATAAGACTTTAGTAGCTAATGGCTCTGTCAGGTGTATGAGGTGCCACAGGCCACACAGCACAGCAGTAGCAGCAGAGCTGCATGAGACCTAAGCCTCTGTGAGAGGACGTCCATTTTCTTATGTGTGGGGATTTGTTACAGTAATTCTGTTCTGTGAAAGCTGAGCGTGTCCTTCAGGTAGACATACGAGCCATAAATTACTATGGATAGTTTTATTTCCCAAGTGTTGTGAAGTGTTGTACTAGTCGATTCACAGAAGTGGCTGTATTCAGTCAAGGAACAACAGTGGTTTCTTGCAGTGTTAATTGCGCAATGGATTCATAGGTATTTGCTTTGATTTGGAAAAGGTGAGTTGTTAGGAGGATAATTCACGCAGGTGAGGCAAAAAATTTCTGAGCAGAAAGATTCTGCATGTGTCAGTATTTGGTTACGTCCCCTGACAGCAAAATGAGAGTCTAAAGAGAGAGAAATGAGTTCCAGATGGTTGTGGTAACTGGCAAGAAACTAATACTGAGGCTGATCTTGAAAAAACAGACTGAAGACACCAGAGATGAAAGTGGGGGCAGGGTGGTCCAGATAAGGTTGATAACACATGATATATCATCTTTGGAGCATTCCAAGGCAGAATAGTGAGATGAACCATTTGTTCCTGAATTGCAGTGTTTTGGTGGTGAAAACGCTCTTGCTGTGACTGTTCTGCTTTCTGCACTGAAGGTAAAAACGATGCAGTAAATATCCCATTTCCCTGCACATGGCCAATCAACCTCTGTCTGCTCTGCAAGGATGCTGAGATAATATAAATTACTCATTGTAGCATTGCTGTTGTTTTCATCATGTGCAGTCTAGGTCTGTCTGCACCAATTCCTTGCTATCTTGCATATTTCTAGTTTGAACTAGGAATTTGTATGGCATCTTACCTGACTTCTATTTTTAGTTGTTAGTGGAAGGGTGAGGCAATCTACGTAATTCTCATTACAGTTAATTTAATCCAATTGTGATGTGGATTTAGAGGTACTTAGTAGGTCACAACTGAGTGTAGGCTCTGTCATTTTCTAGTTACTCTCATAAAACAATGGACACTGATAATTTTTTCCATTTCTAAAACTAAACACATGCATCTAAAGGTGGTGATGTGATTTGGTGCTTGTGTTACGTGGATACTTCTCCTGTTCATCTCTATAACTGTTCCTTAGTTGGGAAGAGGGCTCACGTACATTTTGTCTTGTGGGTTCACACACGTCGTGATGTATGAGAGATAGCAGTAAAGGCTAATGTGGACTAACTCTGCTCTTTGGGATTAACAGTGTGCTTTTGTCTTTTGTCTTATTTTCTCTTTGAACAAAGCAGCCTCTATCAGAAAATTGTGATTGATCCTCATCTGAAATTTGTTTGTAAATATGAGCTGATAGAGAAGCCTGCATCCTAGAAATGACCCCCAGCTACCTCAGTCCCCAGGCCAATTCTGAGCTCCTGCCGCACTCTGGAGGAGACACAAGGTTTGTTTTCTTGATTATATAGGGAGAGTTCAAAAAACAGAAAGCAAAAAACCACATAGGGTCCTTTTTCCTTTTTTGCCTTGTTCAGTGAATCTCCCAGTTCTTCAATTTCTTACTACCTTTGACAGCCTAGGGTTTTTTCACACGTGGGCCTGTAAGCCCTCCCGCTGCTGTGCCTGTAAATCCGACTTGCTTTGCCCTGTGCAGTTCAATCCGTGCAATCCAGGCAGCGTTTTCTCATTGTTCCAGGAACATGAGTGAAGCATTCGAGAGTGGACAGGGACTCTGTCCACTGTGTTAGTGCTAGTCCCCAATTCGGCAGAGCATGGAGCGTGTGCCTGTAGTAGAGAGAATTCTCCAAAGTCCGTGATGTGGGGAGAGCTGGTATTTGCTAGTTTCCAAGTACTGTTTCTCCCCAGAGGTTTTTAGAACAGCCACTCTTAGACTTGTCATGGAATTAAAGAAAACTACCTCCAGGGCGTACAATGCTGCTCTCCTGCTGCCACTTTTCCTCTTATTTTGGGGTAAGTTTTTGTCTTCTGTGCCTGATTCTTACCCAGCTACTATGCAGTAACTTTGGATCAAATCTGACCTGCCCTTGTATTGCAAAAGTAACTGAACAAAACGTCACTCCCACAATTAGATTTGAAGCCTGAAAACTTCTTGTCTGAAAGATAAACAGGCATTTCATTCTGGATATGTTTTTCCTTCTATTTGTTTCTTGTCTCCTTTCTTCTTTCTCCCTGTGCACATGTATGTATGCGTTTATTCACAAGAGCTATAAGTGTGCTCTTTCATGTAATAAGTTTTCAGCTATTAGTAACCATTTTCTCCATTGAAAAGTTCTGAATTTTACAGTTGTGCCAATACAGAAGAAACACAGAGCTTTATTTCCATTCTATATGCTTTAGAAGTACATCTAGGCAAAAGAGAAGTATACCTAGGGGAATATACTAATATGTTGAAGTGCCAGATACCTTTGGTACAAAATGTGGAAGAAGACGATAGTACATGAGTATTCTTACTTAGAAATTTTGAAGAAAGCAGATCCATCCTGAAAGTGCAAGAAGTGATGAGGTAACAAAAGAGTCTATCACACTGATGGGGATTTTTGTTTTGTTTTATTTTTTCCACATTGAAAACTTCTTATATAGCCAAAGAATATACTTGAGTATACTGGGATTCTTCAAGTTCACATGAACATGTCTTTGGGCTCCAGAAGTCATCCTTTTATACGATTTCTTATGCTCCCTGAAAAATAGATTTCTGTCTTTCTTCTGGAATGGGAGCCTGGAGATCTGCTGGGCCTAGACATCTGTTTTAGTCATCTAGGGATTATAAGGTCATGTCAGGAACATGTCCAACCTTTTACTGGAAAGTATGATTGGGATTGAATCGACCTCCTTATCCTCTCCTCAGCACTGCCAGGCCAGTATCTGTATATAAAAGTCCTGTTTGGTTTCCACTGAGCTAGGACAGGAATGATCAATGACATGAAGTGGAGGTAAAATATGGAGAACATGCAGAAAATATAGTCAAAGTGCCTTTTCTCTACTAATATGTGCCGAACACTGCATTTAGCATTTTCTCTCATTAGTGGGTGATGTTTATGTAATTTTTGAGAGTTGGAGAAAGTTGTCAGCTTTTCCTTTGATTTCCCCAACAGTTTCTTTTCTTCCCCTCTGAAACCTCCATCACCTCAGACTATGAATATGAAAGTCAAAATATGTTTTGATTTTTGTCTGAATTTCCCGCCCCCCCCCCCCCCCCCCCCCCTTCCTTGTACCAGCTTCTTTGTCTGGTGCTGTTTGCTCCAAGTGCCTGGAATTCCTCTGGCCACAGGGAAGCAGCAGGACTGTCTTTTGTATCTAGTAACCATAGCTACTGGTTTGGAGTGTGAGGCAGTTATGGTGGCTTTGTATTGTGCAGAAGGAAGGCCCATTGCATATATGGAATTGGTTGGTATGTGTCTGCCAGAGAGCTGGCATGTTTCTGAGAATTTGTGCTGTTTGACCATTGCACTGACAGCTTTTCATTCTTGGGTAAAGCACTTCTTTGGAACAGTGATTTACTGAGAACATTGTTTTCTTTTGGAGTGCAGGTGAATGACACATCTTGATATAGCCAGCAAAGCTCAAGGGAAGCAGTAGTTTCCATAGTCTTTCCACCTGCTCCTGTTTTGCAAGGGGAATTCTGCCAGATTTTAACTGTAGTGAATGGTGGTATTCTATGTAGTACTTGTAGAATTTTAAGGCCATAAGGAAATGCCTTTTCTTGCCCTTGTGAGACATATGACTACTTTTTTTTATTTCTAATTGACTGAGTCTAAATGTTATTGAAGCACAGGGTGGCTAAGTTATTTGTTCAAAATTTTTGAGAAAATTCTGATTATCCAGGTGGCCTGTTGCAAGCTGTAACCATAAGACCATCCTGCACCCAGATCCACACTATCTCCAATTGTTTAAAATAAACTCCAGAGGGACAGTGTTACAGACTCTGCATGGGACTCCAGTTTTACTGCTGCTGTGCCTGTAATGGGCAGAATAGCTCTCAGCTTAATTTGTTGTGTTCTAAAGGAGATTCTGGAGGGCAGAATGAGGGTCTGCTCCTTTCTTTTCCCACAACTCTAGCCAGAATGAGCACAGTAATTCACATACCTTTGGCCTGGAAAATGCTTTGGACGCCTATTAAGAGAGAACATGTGCAGACAAACCTTTTTTCTGGCAGTTTGCTATCTGCTCTAATGCAAGCTCTTGAGATTAGCTTGGACATAAATCTTACTTGCTTCAAAATGTGGAAACAAAGAAATACAATCTTTTCAGATGTTTTGTTGATTGTCAACTATATTTAAATAAGAATTGGAAATTAAAGTTTGTGACTCAATCTGGTTAACTGAATACACAGGAAACCCCCTGTCTCAGTGTTTGATCTGTGGAAATGGCTGAGAGATCAGAGAATGTGTAAACTGTGAAGGTCAGCTTGGAGGAGTATATATTAAGGGAAAATACGGGGGTGTCATAAGCACAGAAGATCAAAGAGCTATTGTGGCAATATATGCAATACTATCATAAAACATGGATTTATAGCTCCTGTCTTTCTTCAAGTTCTAGAAGCGTGGCAGTGAACAAATAATGAAAACAAGCTAGCTGACTGCTTGTTCTGTGTTAAGAGTAAATTTAATTCCCTGAAGTGGTATTTCTGATTAATGCTGTTAATGCCTCTGGCTGTAATATTGGCACTGCCGAGCCCTGTAAATTGCTGCCCACCGTTTGGCACCATTTAGCAATTCACTGGGCAAGCTGGGTGGGACAGAGCCAGGAATCAGTGTTCTACTTCTTTGAGGGTGTAAATATTATGCATATTTCACAAGAGGAAACTGAGCCACATCTTCTTATGCCTGTCTTAATGAAAATCTAGTGGTCTAGGCCTTTATAAATTCTTTATGAATATTTTACACTGGTAGACTGTGTACATATCTCTGACATGAAAAAGCTCTGTCACACCAAAAACCTAGCATGCAAATGTTGTGGTCTGGAACCTGTTGGTCTCCAGTAACAAAGAAAATCAACATAAGTAGGCTGGGAAGTGATGAATGCACAATATCCATCTAAAACTTTGGATAGGAAAAACTGCAATCTGAACTGTGTTCAGGGACTTCACTAGAGGTTTTTAAATTAGTAATCAAACTGGTAGTTGGCTAAGATACTGGGCTTGTGTGCTTAATCTACCAAAATCTACAAGATATATCAAAGGCATGAATAGTAAGGCTTTTTTAAAAATGACTCTTCTAAAAGATGCTCTAGGCATTGCTAGGATCCCTAGCATCTTGCTGGGCCATTTATTCAGTATTGTCTCAGAGGTACTACCTGCTTTTTGGTTATCTAATCTTTATTTTGAGGGTTTTGTCATAGCGTCATGTCTTGCTTCACAGAGATTGTCAGATCTGATAAGCTGATAACCTGAGATGATAACGATGATGTTTAGATTCAGTCAGCAGATAGTATCTCAGCCTGGTTTTCACTGAAGTATCATTTCTCCCTTCTATACTATTTGCACAACAACAAAAAAAATTAAATAGTTGCTATGGAAAAATGCAAAGGAAGAACTTGACTCTGGGCACCAGGATCTTGAGGGGAATTTAATATACCTGATCCTAATGGTGACAGCAACTGAGCATGAGACCAGGAAATTCAGACAAAAGCTGATGGGAAGTGGTTGGGGGGAGAGGTAGCAGCTGGTAGGTGGGAGCAAGCTACTTCAACAGAGCTTCTCCTGTTGGCTGGCAGAGGTAGTAAACTGCTGCAGCTCAGGGGCTTAGTAGCTGTGACCAAACATTGGGATTTGGGAAAGTTTCCTATGCCCACATCCCATTTTCTGATGTTGAATACAAGGGCCCACCGTTAAAGTAGCTGTCAAAAGATGCCCATTACCGTGTTAAACAGGACAAGGAATACAGGTTAAGGAATATTTAAGGCTAGATGAAAAATCAGTGCCAACTGTTAGCATGTCATAAGCTTGTCAGTAGTCTCAGAGAATTTCAGGACCTTGTTTTCTGCTGCTAGTATTACTAGGAGAAGGTGCTTTGCTCAGGTCTGAGAAGAAAGGATTTAATCTCTCTGTGTCAAGAAGGAAATGGGGCTTGTAAAGCCCTAGGATGTGTAAAGCTGCCTAGAAAGGCCTTGTACGCTCCCTGGACAAGTACACTGAAGGTACTTCCTAAAGAAGGATTTGATTTTATTCTGCCATTACCTTCCATAGCTGATATGCTATCCTTCCAAAGTTTGCAAGGGTGGGGAAGAGAGAGTGTGAACAGCATGAAAACCCCTTTTCAGACCTGTCCAGTCTTCCTTCCTGGTGTATGGATCCTGGGAACAGGCCATGGTGTGTACCCTTTCACTAATCCCTCACGCTGACCAGGACAGGGAAAGATCAGCAGAGGTCAGCAGGGATTTACTAATATAAGCACATGCCTTTCTGTTGTCATGGCGACATAACTATTTCCATTTCTTTATTCAGAGTTTATTTAGTAGTTGTGTTACTCTGATACTTAAGGTGGAGGGGTTCCCTTTCTACCCTTGGCCTCAGTATCTTTCTCTAGCAGGAAATGTGCTGGGGTGATCAGCAGGAGCACAGCCTGACTGGTAAAAATTGCATCAGGCTGGGGTTTTGAGCATTCGTGGTTTAGGCACTTGAAGATTCCTCTAGCTGAGTTATTACTGCAGTGCAGTTGGAGGCTGCTGCTGGAAAGCCTGCTATTCTCTCTTGGTTGTAAATTGTCTTCTTTCCAGTTGTTGTAGTGAGTAGGGCAGGTGAAATACACCTGAAGGAAGCCTCTTTCTTCACAAGCCTGCAGTGTGTTTTTGTAAAAGGTGATAGTCATAGGGAGCAAGATTTAAAATAACATGAAAGTCAAGAAACTTGATAACAAATCCATGCACAAAAGGTACTTAATATATCATGACTGGGTCATAATTTTGGAAACATAAATAAATACTCATAAGCATGAAGCAGTGTTTTCCCAAAGTATATCACTAAAACAAGAGCATAATATGCCAGAATCCTGTCTGTCGCAACTTGTTTAACAGAAAAGTGCTACACTAGGAGATGCAGTGTGTAAACTTTTTTCTCCTCTGTTTGGCAATCCTTCACAGTAATAGGTTCTTGAGGAGAAGAGTGCACATCCCTTTGCTCTGCTCAGTTCATGTCATGGGGAAACACTGTTGGGCATACATGTAGCCTGGTTATCCCTTAAAAGCATTGCAGCTTCAGTCTGGTATTTTACATGCTCTGTTTTTTTGTCTTTTTTTTTTTTTTAAACTGGACTGTGGGTAATGCGAATTGTGCTGATTTTCTGAGAGAGAGAAGCTGAAGGGATGAGAAAAGTTGGACATATGCAGACCTGATTCTCATCCTTTTGTCATCCTGTTGTCTCAGAAAGCCTCACTTCTAATTGACCCAAAGACAGGAAAGACACAATTCCTTTTATCAGTAATGTTCCCGTAATTAGTCTGGGTAAAGTGCCCAATCTGACATCCTATACCACTTTAGAGCCTACCGTCTCCTCCTAGGTATTCTCTGCTTCCTGAGATGATTTGGGCATCTAGGAATGATCAAAGCCACAGCTGGAATGTGAGATTGGGCAAGTTTTCAGAGCTTAGAATTTGAGGAAATATATTTCATATTGTTGGTGGGAATCCAGAAATTAAATACACCCTTTTCTTTAATTGTCTTTTATTTTGCTAGGCAGTTGTAATATTTATATTACATGCTCAAATAAAGTACCTCCATGTTATAGAGACTGCAAAAATCTAAATTCCTAATTCTGTAATACCTTTAATGTAAAGTATTAAAGGCTTTGAATAATTTCATTTTACGGGACACTTGTGAACTACCTGTAACTATTTTTTAAGTTGGGCAAACTGATACACAAAGTGGAACTGGCTTGCCCAAGCTCACATTAAGTTTTTGCTAGGCCAGGAAATAATATTGTGGCATCCTGACTCTTCTGGCAGTTGTGTCTGTGATTGTGAGCATTTTGCTGAGAGATTGTACACAGGAGATAGTGAAAAGATGAAAATGTATTCTGAGTGCAGTGCACATGCATGAACAGGTATACAGAGATGGGTTTTTTCGGTTAGTACCGCTGACTCTGCTTATAATTTTTTTTGTGTTTGTGGAGATTATATTGTTCCATTTGAATAACACACTAATTATAATTTTAAGAAAAAAAAACCCAATCGATTGTTAAAATTGTCCTTCAGTATGAAAGAAACAAGGTAATCTCTGGGCTGATAACCCTGATGCATGCCACTTCCCTGTTGGAATTTTAAGTGATCATTAAGAGCACCTTTAAGGTAGTTATCAGTGAAGCCAGTGTGAGGAGTTAGAAACTTAAGGTACCATGTGCATGGAAAGGGTGACAAGGGACCTTGGGAATCAACAACTTAAGCTGCTAAAATTAAAGTGAGAGAGAGAGAGATTCATGAAGATGTTCCACCGAGCATCTTCCATGAGGTCAGGTGTATCCCAGCCTGAAGGCATCCATCCTCTCTCATGGTTTCCCAAGACTTTTCAAAAACAAACTTGTGAAAAGCAAAACAAAAACTAGAAGCCAGTGAGTAATGCTAAAACAGCATGTCACAAGTAGTGAAGTAATAAAATGACTGAAGCTTTTTGTCCTGTGTATTGTCTTAGCAACTCATAATTGGTCTGTAATAAAACCTTCTGCTAACATTATGTCAGGATGGAGAGGGGTGGCGGTGAAAGAAGTTACTTCAATGCAACTCATGTTGTGGGGGAGATTACCACTGAGATTTCGGAACATGTGTGAGATAACAGAGAAAAAAGTTGAGGGGTTTTGTTTGTTTTTTAAAGAGAAGGACAGAAACCTCGCTACAGCTCTTTGAGAGCCTCCTCCTCCCGCACCGTCTTTATCAGTTCCCACAACTCTTTCCACCAGTGCAGCACAACAGCATCTTGTCCTGGTTAGCTGAAGTAAGAAATTCCTCAGGACTCTCTGGGAGAGAGTGAGTGAACTACTACCAGGGGTATCTCGGATTGCCCAGCATCTTATTAATTTCTTATTTCTCTTTTTATTGGCTAGAAAACCCACTGTTGCAACTGCCATTTGACAAAATCATTTAGTAGGTATAAAGTATAAAATTATTAAAGCCAGTTATTAAAACAAAGCCTAGTAATGTAGCTTGTTTGCCTTAAAGTGATAAAAAAGGTCACAAACCTCATCTTTTAGGGAAAATCCTTGTCAGCTACCTTTAAAGTGTAAAACCAGACCTGTCCTGGCAGAGCTCAATGAATGCTTTATATGCAACTCTGTTAGCCTTTGAAGTTCCTCCTAATCCACCCCTAAATGCCTGGAACGTATTCTTCAAAGAAACTGTAGGCTTCTCCAGTTTCATTTCAGAGTAGGGTTGTAGGATTGTATGACTGTAATGTATTCTTTTGTTTTTTTCATTTATAGACATTACTGATTCATATTCTTCTTGTGAAACATGAACGAAAATTCTGAATGTCATTGTTAATCCAGCGTCAACTACTTTTGTGGAAAACTATAAACTCTTGTCTTTCAATGACTTCTTTGACCTGATTTTCACCATTTTCATGAAACAGCATAGTCTGAATTAAATGTTTTCATGGTTGGTATATTGTGCAGCAGGAAAATATAGTTTATTCATTTTGCTTATTAGCATTTTGTGCATATTTGTACTCTATTCACATTCATATAATAATCTATTCCAAAATTGAGAGGAGTTATTGTATGCCCTAGGACTGATGAATGAAAATAACAAAACTAGAGCTAAAAAGTATGTGTTCTTTCTCAAGCTAGGTGGTAGTCTAAGTCTTTGATACCTATTTAGTACACTGAATTCTTGCAGGCTCTGTGTTTAACTTCCTGGCAATGTCACGAGTGTTGTACTCACTTCTCACTGCTAAAATCCCCCTTTCTGACATCACTCTGTAACAAATTCTGTTTTGAATTAGTGTCTCATCTGTGGAATTATTTAGCCAGAAGTTTAGCACTGCCACTGAATGAACATTAGGACTATACTTATATTTACACAGGGGCATGTTTTGTCCTTGGGAAATATTCCAGTATTAGTATAGGCATGCTAAATACAGGGGACTATACGATATAATCTTGGAGTTAGTGTTGTTAACACACCTGTAACCTCTACTGAGTAGGGCAAACACTGGGTAATTTTCTGCAAGCTGCAGTTCACAGAATAATTTGAAGTTACTTAGATGTTGTTTCATTTCTTGTGATTTACACTGCAGTCTTCTCAGCCTGCTCCATGCATGCCTTATGAGCAATGCTGTGTTACTTCAGGATGTTTGTTCCAAAAAAGGAACATTTTCCTCCAAAATGAGGTTCTGCTGAAGTCATCACTTTTAGACATAACTAAGGTTAACATTTGGTCATAGAAAGTAGCTAAAACTAATACAGTAACAATGCAGGAATTCAGCTTTTCTCTATGCAGTCCTGTACATAACTAGTCATTCACCACAGATTATGAGTGCACGTAACTAGTTAACCACTGCTATTGTTCATGATCATAGTGAGTTTAGAGGAGATTGGAGTTCTCCCTATTACTCTATTGTTGTTCTTTGGTAAACCAAAAGGGCCTCCTGGCTTTTTAGTGAAGCTTTGTGTTTGCTTGACTTGGTATCTGTCTGTAGTTCAGCCCTGTTGAGTCTGCAAGTTTGTGTGTGACAACGGGGAGGTATATTTGTCACCAAATCTTTTTGTAACAGACAGGCATAATGACTAATACAGATAATTGAGCATTGCAGTCATATGATGAACCAAAATAGAGAAGGTACGGAAAGGTATGTCTGTTGTGAAAGAACTTTGGAAAAGACAGGAAATAGCAAAGGGATTTGATGTTTATCTTTATTTGCAAGAGGCATTTAGACTGTCTTCTTATAACGGAAGCAGAAAACTATGCATGTAGCTGTTGAAATTACTTCAGCCTGTCTACAATAGCAGTGCTTGGTAATTCTGTTGAAATGTGAATTTCTTTTCAGATGGAGCCTGCTGCAAGTCAGAAAAGTCATTCTGAACATGCAGTGGACTTGGTCTCTTTTTTACCATAGACTGTGTTCCTGGCCTGTGGAAAGTGCAGGCTGGGACTGGTTACTCATTAAGCGTACAAAGGCACATATCTCCTGCCTAGTAAAGCTCTTTTGCAAATAGTTTCCTGGGCTTCCACTCTTAATTGCTACAGAGATTCCAGGCAGATTCCGTCATCCTTGTTTTCTGCCTGACTGGGAATCTGAGAATAAAAGGGTTGATGGCAGAATAATGAGATTGCTGGACAGTGCAATGCTCAGCAACTCTCCCCAGCATCACATGAGAGAGGAAGGGAGGGGTGGGCTGTAGAGATGATGCCGGGAAGAGAAAGGGCTGTCTAAATCCCTGAGCACCCTCGCTTCCCCATCAACACTGCCTCTTAAAAGAAGACTTAGAAACACTACAGTCTTTTGGTGGGAGGAATTTGAGGGAGGTCAGAACAGGGGCAGGCTTTTGTAAACCAGTCTCCTATAAATCCCTTTCAGGCCCTGAAGTCGGATGCCTACACCTTCAGGTACAAAGAGACTGAGAAGCTGATAGGACAATGAGTTGATAGAAAACCACTGACACAGATTAACTGCTGGGTGTGTAGAAGGTGCACCAAAGCAAGGCAAACATGACCAAAAATGGGCTGGGATAATGATGGCACAAATGAGAGAATGTGTACGGTCATCTGAGAAGTGATGCTGTGTTGTTTGATCCTGGCAAATCCTTAGCATGGAGCATGGCACGTTAAAACAACATTTCTCAACTAGTAGTAATGCAGTGAAGGCAGAGGATGGGGAGCTGTGGGTAGTGTCAGAGTAACTGCCCAATCTCCACCTGCAGTTTTGTGGAGTTTCCCAGGGACTGATTTCTGTCACAAGCTGGCCCATAGTTAAGCGCAGAAGGCAGCAAAAAGGGCAAAGAGCCACTTACACAATGGCATCTAAAAACAAGGTTAAATGTTAGTGATTGCCTGACTTCCAATGGTAGGCAAAGTCAGGATTGTCTCACCAGAAGCATTAGCTATTTCTCAGATACCATTTGCAATTTAATGAGCTTTATCTCTGCTTTGTGGCCATAGACATTTTCAAAACATCTGCTATATAGTTGTTTGCAGAGTTACTTCCAAGTTTGGATGTTTCATAACACTTATGCAGGAATCAGTCTAGGGTATCTCTACCCCACAGCTTTTCTTCTATGTATCCTGAAATGGAGCAGAACAAAAATCTCTGCTATCAGAAAGCCACAGTGGGATGAGGGGCTAATGACTGCTGCCTTTGTGAAGGGAGAAGTTCGCTGTTTGCATTGCCTTTGTCTCTTTCTACTATTTTTTTTTTTTTTTTTTCCTTTGGAAAGTATAATTGAGTCATTGAGTCCAGGGCATATATCCTAATTCTAATATCAAGGCAACTGTCTCCTGTCCCCTGGGCTGTTCTGCCCTTTGACCAGATTGTTTCACAAAGTGAATTTGAAATTTCTTTTGGAAAAGAAATGAGGATTCCTCCTATTCTTCCATTCTGCTCCTTTGACAAATATCTAAATTGAACACTTTTTTGTTTTTTATATCCTGTATCCTGTATAATCTCATCTATATCCATTAAATTTGCAGTCCCATGGGCACGTCCCATCACATTTCTGGATGGTGGAATTGCTTAATGGGGCAAGAGCCTTTTAAACACTGCCATTTTGGGGACAACAAGGCATTGTGCCTGGGTGCGAATAAATTGGTCACATCCAAATGCTCCCAGATTTAGGGCAATCTGGTCTCAACAGTAGTTGCTGGTATTTGGATATTACACTGGTGTTTTGGCTCTGCAGATACTAAGAGTTTGGATCTAAAAATGTCGTCAGTATAGTGAATCTCATCAGTCTCTGCTCTTCTTTGCTGTTCTCATAACACCTAAAAATTTCCTGCTGTGTGAATTTACATTTCTGACCTGTGGGGCGAGGGTGCCTTGGCAGTGGTTATCAAACTTTGAGTTGCTCGATGTAATCAGAAACTGTGTGAAATGTGCCAGTTTGGAGTTTGGGTTGGATTGTTTATGGCAGCATCTTCAAACCGGTAGTGAATTATCTGAGAAAAAAATTGTATCCTCAGAAGGAGGAGCTGGGACATAAAAAGCCACAGCCAATATATTAAAAGATACTGTCTGCCTCTGGATTTCCAAGCACAAGTCCTGTGCTTTGTTGGTGAAATGGGTCATTGAATATTACACAGAGTTCATCTTGTGAATGGATTTAAGGTGATATGTTTCACTGCTCTCAAAGTGACTCAGGGATGAATAAGCACAAGTAAAATAGTTGATTTGTGAGCACCTCCTAAAACTAGTCACCTGACTTGGCAAGAAATTCCTGATTGCCATCATATGAAGGCATATTGTGTTGTCTTCTTTATAGTAAATGTTTGGTTCTCCAGTGTCCTTCTCAGCTAACAGCTAGAACAGCCCCTTGCAGTGCGGAATTGAGGTGGGCAACCTCGGAGTTGTATGTGGTGATTGGCAGAAGAACTTTCTTCTTTAGGGCTATGAATACTGACTAACAAAAAGTCTCTTTTCTCAACAGGAACTTCATACTCTGAAAATGATAGCAGCTGTTCCTCATCCCCATGTGAAAATGGTGGCAGCTGTAAGGATTTGGAAGGGGGTTACCAGTGCACCTGCCCTGTGGAGCCTGTAGCCTATATGGGTATAAACTGTGAACTCCTCTATGACGCATGCATTAAACATGAGTGTCCTGCCCGTAGGATTTGCAACAGGACTCCAGGACTCCTGGAATATGAATGCATCTGTATGCCTGGCTTTACAGGTATTGATTGTAACATTAATATTAATGAGTGTGAGAGCAACCCTTGTAAAGATCCTCATTTTGAATGTGTAGATAGTGTAAATGGATACACCTGTGAATGCCAAACAGAACTGAATGGAGAAGGCTGCCAAACAGAAAGCTCTGTGTGCTCTAGCCACCCCTGCCTAAATAACGGGACATGTGTCGAGGGTCCTGGGGAGTATACCTGCATCTGCCAGCCTGGCTTCACCGGGGCCAACTGCACAGACAACATTGATGAGTGCGCCTCCAACCCCTGCCAGAACGGAGCCATCTGCCGAGACAGGGTGAATGAGTATAGCTGTTTCTGTGTGCCTGGGTTCCAAGGATACAACTGTGAAATAGACATCAACGAGTGTGCATCCCGGCCCTGTAAAAACAATGGCACCTGCCTGAATGAGATGGATCACTATTTGTGCAAGTGCATCCCCGGCTACACAGGTACCTTTCATGCTCATGTACTAGCCGGGTGGTTGGGTTATGTCTCACTGTTCATGTAGTTCCACAGTTTGCCTGCTGCTGATGTGTCTTGTAGTGTTAGTAGCTGTTCTGAGAAGCTGTTGTTGTACAGCTATGAGACTATATCTCTGTTGCAGGACTGATATTTCTGGAGTGTTTGGTACTGTGTGTCAATAATGGTGTAGGGCTTCTTGTTGAGGCTTTGATTCCCATGGATGGTGTGGCTATTGAGGGACATGGATCTAAGAGTGGAAGTGGGTGGACTGTCTGAGACTTGAGTACTAGATACAAAGTAGATATGATTAGCTCTCAGTATGAAATTAAGGGAGATGTACAAGAAAAGAGACTTATTATCAGGAAATATGTATACATAGTATTTCCAGGTATACATTATCTCTGCCTATCTGGCTTGCAGTTCTTTGTCCTGTTCTGCAGCGTTTCTGAGGGAAGTAGTCTTTTTGGAATAAAGTGGCTTTTAGTTGGAGATATCTTCTCCAGTTCTTTCATGCCTGGTGAATGTCTTTTGGCATGTGACTTAAGTATCTCTTTTTTTGTGCATCTGTGCTAATGATGACTCAGAGAGTAATCTACACCTGTGAGTTATTTGTGAGGGAGGCAGTGGGGGTTTCTCCTTTCTCCAGTCCTGCTTATCAGAGTGGAATGCAATTGTACTGCACCCACGTCTGCCTGGTACCACCTAGCACGTGAACTTTCTCAGCGTTCCTTGTTGTCACAGACTGAAGTGTTTAAAGAGTTAGTTTGCTGCAAAGGAATGCTGCTGATTACCAGTGGAATGAGGAGAAGTTACAACATCAGGAATGCAGTCCTTGATGCTGACTCACTCTCTGATAAAAATGAACAGAGATGAAGGAGAAGAACCCCAGAATTTCTGTGTAGGCCTTAAGATTACCATTGATTTTGGGTATCAAGCATAATTGTCTTTGCGAATCAGTTTCTTTTTTATCTTTATGCTGAATCCTCAATTCAGGATTGTGGGATTCCCCTGCCAAGGAAGTGATAAAATGACACGGGCAGCTGGAGGATCTTGTTGTGCTCCAGGTTATTCTGATGTCAAATATGAGGTTTTGCCTTATGATCTAGTGCTTCTTCTAGAGGTTCTAGCACCACTGGCTAGCAAGGCCAGGTTGTTTCCTGGTGCTTGCAGCTGGAATTTGTGTGAAGGAGGTTTTGCGTGGGTATTGACGGGTTTGAACCAGCAGATTAGGGGGCCCACATTCCATCAGGATTAGGATGGTCATGTCCACTATGTGGTGAGCCTTTGCCAAGAAAGGGAGATTAGATGGATTGGCAGGTGCCACTGTAATGACTAAAGTTTGGAGGTGATGCCAGGCCATGGACAACTCAAAGAGGTGGAATATAGTATAAGATAGTTGCATAGAAGTCACGCAGGAGGCCTTATTCTGTCAGGGAAAGTTGAGACTTTGGACCAAAAATGCGTGACTTGCTGTTATTCTTGACTAGTAGTATTGGAGCTAACACCTAACTTTTAATAGCATTTCATAATAAAATGACTTACTAATACCTAGTATCACTGTAATTAGCATTTTGCACTGCTTTAATGCTTTTTTCTAGGTATCTCAAAGCGAGTTACAAATATTATTTAAACAAATGGAACAATGTTTTGGAGAAGCAGGTAGAGATCACTTTTCCCATACCCAAAATGCAACTGCCTCTGATGTAGAACACTGGATCTGATTAATAGCAACGCAACACAAGTGAAGAGTACCATGTCTAACTAAAACTGTAAGAGCTATATCGTGTATAAAAGTTTAAATAACACTGACTAGCACTGTGGTTCTTCTCTTCCCATCCCTGTCCTCCCTGCCCTCAAAGGATCCCAAACCAAAACAGCTATCATTAGATTTTTTAAGAACTGTGTGTAAGATCAAGATTTTATGGCTTACTCAGAAAATGGATGTTATTTGTGAAGTGCTGACTGATTGGCTGCTTCAGCAAACCTGAATGAAAGAGACTAAAGCTTTGCAAATACTGGAAACTATTTCTAATTTTGATAGAAGACTAAAATCCAAAAGTTTAGACAAAATAATTTTGTTTGGAAAAAAATTAAAAATTAAAGGTCCTAATTTTTAAGAATCACATGCTGTTCACAAGCTCCCAATATTCCTATGGCAAAATTAGAACAGATCACTATGCTAGCCAGTTTGGGTTGATAACGTGGCTTTTGTGATTCCAGCTCAGAAGTCCAGGCAGCACAGATACACTTTTCTGGATTTATAACACAGATATTTCTCTGTTTTGTAACAAAGGTATGAACTGTGATGCTGAAATAGATGAATGTGATTCAGACCCTTGCCAGAATGGGGCCTTGTGCAATGATCATGTTGGGTTCTACACCTGCACCTGTGCACCAGGTTACCAAGGAATCCACTGTGAGGTGGACATTAATGAATGTGTGAGCCAACCATGCCAGCACAATGGGACATGTCATGACCTCATTAACAGGTGAGAAATCAGTGTTGTTTGGTCAATTAGATACCAGCACTGATCTAAAGGTCTACTTAGTGTAACCTGTGAAAATTAGACTGGAAATCTGTGGGGGGAGTTGGATTTAGTTTAAATGTACATCCCGGTGGTCCCAGTGGCAGTAACTGAGAGTGATTCGTGGCAATAAGTGAGAAGACCCCTCCCAGTAGAAGTCCTAGGATGCATAAAGGAAGGTAGGAAAAGATTCCCGTTATTGCTTCCAGCTGACATATCAGATACAAAGGCAAGTGATTTGCAGAGCATGAACAGCAAACGCAACTGCTGAGAACAGACCTGTATGTCTCAATTTACCTTTTTGAAGGTAAGGTGTGAACTCGGAGGCTGCTAAGGGTTGTCTCCTCTGTCATTAGTGTGGCCTTTTTGTGCAGATGGAACTGTCTTTTTCCTCTGCCCCACAAGTGGGTATGAGGACTGACAGCTTACTCCATTTGCTCTTTCCTCATACTGGGCTTTGCAGTCAAATTAAAAGCTTATGCATTGCTCTGTTTTGCTGCCCCACAGCTACCGTTGTGACTGCATTGACACAGGCTTTGAGGGGGACCACTGTGAGTTGGATATCCTGGAGTGTGCCTCTGAACCCTGCCTGAACAGTGCCACATGCATGGAGGGAATCAAAAACTACAGCTGTGCCTGCTGGCCAGGTAGGTTAGAAATCTATTTTGCTATGCTGGCATGTAGGCACACTGCAATGGAGAGCACGTGCTAAATTGCTGTGTTGAGGTAGTAAAGAATTAATGATCATACAGCATGGTCTGGTGTGGTTTTTTTCATTGTCTGAAACAGTGAGGCTGCCACTGCTGCCATTTACAGGCCATCGCAAGATCTAATTGACTTCATTGCTGGGAAATGTGTCCTGATTCTCAACCATAAAATTGTCTTTCTCTTTTCTGCCTTTTTCCATCATGTGGGGTTTTTTTTTATCATGAGGTAATGCTTTCCTGCAAATTGATTAATTAGCTCCTCTGTTTGACGTAGTGGAGAAAGTGGAGGACCCTGGGACTCCCTACTAGATGAGCTGCAGTGTCTTCTGGGTCTTATTCTCACTTTCAGGGCAGCCACAATATCTGGGAGACTAGTTCTAGTGAAGTTGTACATGGTGTTGATACTGGTGTCTCCTGGCAGGTTACACAGGGCAGCACTGTGAAGAGGATGTGGATGAGTGTGCGACAGAACCCTGTCACAACGGCGGTGTATGCTTTGAGCGATCCAACCAAGCCTATTATGGAACACAACCTGACTTCCCCAGTAATTTCAGCTATAGCCAAGCAGCTGGTTTCCTCTGTTGGTGCCAGCCAGGCTTTGCAGGTAAGCTATGTGGTAAATGTTCATCCTGTCTGCACCTCATAGATGGTGCGTGGTTTGAGTAGATAGGAATGGAGCAATGTTATCTGTGCAACAAAAATCACTTAACAACTGGTACGTCAGAGGAGCCTGGTACTTCAGAGGGGGCGGCAGCCTGATGTGATGCATCAGGAACATGCTTCTATTCACATACTGTATGAATATATTGCAGACAGCTATCTGAATGTCATTCTCTGTCCAGCAAGCCTGTCTCAAGGCTGAGGCAACAGCCTAGGCACTTTCCAAGTGCTTTGATGAATGCCCTCTGGCTATGCAGATGCCAAGGTAGTTTCTCTTTGTCAGTCTCTCATTCATATGGCAGAATTCATCCCTACAGGATATCTGTGAAACTCCTCATCAAAGGAAACTAATTCCCTGGAGTCTCAGATATTCTAGGTGTTTCCTTGATGAGATTACTCTCATGACAGCAACTGTATAATCAGAGTGGGTGGGAGAAGAGGGGGTTCTTGGTATCTTGCTCTTGGAGCTAGAAGTTCTTCGGATGTTCAGCTGAAATACCACTCTTCCCCTGGTTTATAGATATGTATAAAAGGCTGGATTTAACAGCTGGGGAAATTCCCTGGTAGGAGGGTCTAAACAGTAATACTTTTTTTTTCTGAGAGAAAAATGAGTGTTTGGTCCTCTATTGCACAGATGGGAATGGTTCAGAAGTTATGATTCTGCCACTGCTGCCTTTCATGACACTGGAAAATCATTTGACCTTTCCATACTTCATTTTCCCTAATTGTTTCGGTGATAGTATCTATTTGTCAGAGTGTCTGGAGAGACCTGCTATAGTTCAAGAAATTCTTTTGCATTTTTAGTTAACAGAAGTGCAAAAAATTATGAATGCAATTGTCATTCAGATTCTTAACTTCGCTTATGCACGTGTGCAGTTAAGGTGGTTGTTTGTGTTTTCACTTTAAAGGGGAGACCTGCTTTACTAACATTGATGAGTGTGAGTCCCAGCCGTGTCAGAATGGAGGGCTCTGCGTGGACCTTATTAATGGCTTCCTTTGTCATTGCGTACCAGGTTATTCAGGTAATGTTGGTGAAGGGGGGTGGCTGGACTTGGGTCCTTCTGCTTAACTAATGTTGAGCTGCTGCATTACTGCCTGGCTGCAGGACTGGATTCCAGCACTGGGTAGCCCAGGATGCTGAGGAGGACTGTGGGGAGTGTGGTAGTGGGATGTCTGCAGTTCAGGACTCAAATGCCATGGGAAAGCTATGTGATTTTGGTCAAGGAAGTTAATAGGCTATGAACTGAATTTTAAGACCTAAGACCAACTATGTAGAAGAGTCTAAGATCAGAATATCTAGGGGATCTGTATCCTGGAGTGAAAGTTCACTGGGAGAACTGTGGGGTTTCTTTTATACACATACTATGAAGCTGAACAAAACCAGCCTTCAAATAAAAAAAGGGGTGCTTAACATTCTAGTTGTCACAGGCTACTAACTGTAGCAGATTGGATCACCAGCACATAAAACATCTGTAAAACATCTCCGTTCCCTAACACCCCTGGTTGATAAGAGCCAGCAATTTTGGCTGAAGGCAGTAATCTGCTATGTTAGGAGGTCAAAAGGTCTTTGTGATGTGAGCAAATGAAGCCTTCTCTGTTTACAAGGGAATGGGGAGTTTGGATTCTTACACAAATGCCCTGCCTGACCCTAATGGGTCTCGGTTTTCTAGCTGAGAAACTAGGGGATGGTGAATATTGCACATCAACTCTGTTGGGAAGGTACACTGCTAACTGATACTAAACCTCATCGTAGTTTAAAATATTCATTCTCGGTCTTCTCCATCTTTAAATTCCATGTGTACTCTCTGTTTTGAGCAATTTAACACCAAAAAGTAGTTTATAGGAAAGGTGGTCCCCAGCACAATCTTGTATTTATGTATTTTTGAAGTGGATGTAACCTTTCCACAGTGTTACTAGGCTGCCATCTCGTGGGAAAAAGAAAAACTTGAAGCCAGAAGAAAACCTTGTACCTTTAACTCCTTGCAACAGCAGGTAGCAGCATTCCAGAGACGTGTCTTAGGCCTTTACTGCATGGGAAAGTTTTCTGTTTTCCCTCTGTGATCATAGTGGTTGAGTTATGTTGGTGTAACTCTGCCCAGCTCTTTCCTGGGAAGACTCATTACGCAGGTACTTTCACTCCCAGAATCTCAAGTCAACTCCTAGTTAACACCTTCTGTAACTGGGCTGAATTCTTTGTGGGGTTTTCTGGCCTACCTCATTTGCTTTGGATTCCTAATTTAGACTAGGCCAAGAAAAATTTGCTTTTGTAGGTGAGGTCTTTGAAAATAGGCTTTTATCTAAACTCTTTATTGCTATTTCTTGGGTAGTTATGATGCTGTACTCATGAACTGAGATCTTGTCCAAAGAGATGGTTTAAAGTTTATCCTACTTGTCAGAATTCCCACGCGCATATGTGCCCTGTTCCCTTTTCCTCCTTCAGTACCCCAGCACCCTCACAGAGTTCAGAATTTCATTGTGCTTTGCCAAACTGCAGATCTGTTTAATCCTTTCCAATTCTTAGTGTGCTCGTGGGCAGAAAAGCTGACAGAAACACAGGATGATGGGCAAAGGAGTGCTAGAGTTCATTCTGTTGCATCAAATTTGGGTTCATTAGTACTTGAAGGGGATTAGAAGCAGGTTGCTCTTCTGGATATTGCTTTTGGTAAAGGACTTTGTCTCAGCTGAGGTAGTTCTGACACATTAACGCAGTGAAAGGCTGGGAGCAGTCTGAGATCAGTGAGTGCATGTGGAGGAGTGAAGCTGACAGGGAAATAATAGCAATTAATCTCCCCTCCTTTGTCAATTAATCCCAGTACAGTCATGCTGGGTAAACAGCTTATTACTTCATATTAGGATCACAGAACAACTTTGTGAAGCTTCCCATAATGTTTCTGTTCAAAACACATTTCTGTGGCAGCTTAGATCTGCCATGAACTTGGGTTTAAGCTGCCTCCGCTGATTAAAGTGAACTTGCTACTCTGATGAAGAATGCTTTCTTGGGGCGGCAGGGGGTTCTTTCTGTATTTTTTTTTTTTTTTCTTCAGTCTGAGGAATTTGGGGAGTGTTGGGATAACAATGCAAGTCAAGAGGGAAATTCTTTCTTTGCAAATTAACTGCCTCAGTGCTGTCTCAGGCTACAGCAGCAGGCAGGGAGATGAGCCAGCTCTCTCCGAAATGTAGTTGTTGGAAAAGTGGTGCCTCATTCCTGAGAGAACTACATAATAGGTCCTGAAGAGTCTGGTCAGTGCATCAGTTTGTGCTTTAGTAGAGGATGTAACCTAAGAGGATGTAAGAAGTATGAATCAAAAGATTACATGGGTACTAAATGAAGTGAGAAGGAGAATGAAATCTTGCATGGTCTTGGAAATGATGTAAACTGTGGTCAAAAGAAAAAGCATAGTAGGAAAAGTCTGTCTTTTGGGTAAAAAAAATGAAAATGAATTCTTTATTCATAGGAATAGTTTCAATCCATCACATAAAAGACAGGTACCTCCATTTGGAATGGGAATCAATTTTTAACCTGCAAGACTGTAATCACTTAAGTGGAATTTGGCTCATTCATTTTTTAAAAACTTTTAAATGGCCTGAGTGTTCCCACTCATATTTCAACTCCTGCTAAAGTTGCTTTTAGAGAGGCAGTGTCCTAAAACACAGTGCTGTGGCATTGGTCAGCCTGAATGAGAGTGGAAGAGCATCATCCTTTCAATTGCAGACATCCCTTGGCAGTGGCACCTTGTGATCATTGTAAAATTCTGAGCTTTTTTGCACATGGCTCAGGAATGCTTCTACTTTCAGGAGAATCGGAAGATGATGTGGTGGTAAATTCGGGAGGGATTGTGATTGTGAATGTGTTTTAATATAATTGGAGTGCTTATTGACCATTTTACTTTGTTCAGCCATAATGTCTGTCAGTTGTTCTTAAAGAAGTAGGATACCTTCTGTGTAGTTAGCTATAAAAGGTTACTCTTAGGAGTGCTAGCCCAGATCAAATAGGCTTGAATTCCTGGGTCGTGGGTCATGAAATAAATGGGAGATGCTTCTTCCTTCTAACCACCTTTAGATAGATTTAACTTTTTTTTGTGCAGGTATTTCTTGATGTCAGATTTGCTTTAGAGATGTAGCCTCTACAGAAAGGGCAGCTAAAAGGTTAAGATAGTAAAGAGATTAGAGGACTGTTACCCCTTCAACAGAATCCCTTTTGGTAAATATAGCTGAAGGGAGCTAGGGGACACTTTGTGAGACCCCACTGCTTCCCTTCCATTCCACACTGCATCTCCCTTCTGGACCATAGTTCCATGGTTAATCAGACCTTTTGACTTCCCTGTTGTCTGATCAGAATGTTGCAAGTGTACACTTAAGTCTAGATCCTGCTTGTGTCTAGGTGTCAGGTGAGGTTTGATCAAAAAGTGTCTTCTGAGATTGTGATGCTTGTGAGTGCACATTCTGTTTTGAACTAGCTCTTTGCATAGATTTTCTGACTATGGACAGCCTGAGATATGCTAGTTCACCATGGTTAAAGACTTTTGAGGGGATTATTAGTGGTGGAGCAACTCTGATGAATTAAATTTGACTTCCTTACTAAACAAAATGGTTGAAGCCCAGCTTAATGTCATCTTTAGAATCAAGCCAGGCAAGTACTTGGGCAGAGCAGTGTCCCAGAGAGACAGAAGAATTCTCCTGTGCATAGGTATGGCGAAATGGCTGTCTTCTAATGGTGTCTACCAGGAGAGATGACTTCAAGATGTCAGATATTAGACTAGATTCAGTGTGTTGATTTTCACATAAAATGCTTATCATCAGTAATGTTTCTTATTTTCAGTGATAATGGATTTGCTTGCCAGGAGGCCACTGCTTGCAGTATGTGAACTGCCATGTATACTTCAGGCAGAAGAAAGTTCCCTTTTCTCCCCGTCTTTCTTTCCCCCCTGGGAAGGCTAGCTCTTGAGACTAGGATGGGTGTCTCTGAAGCCTGGAAAGAAATTCCTACATTTCTGGGACGCATTTACCAACACAGTGAGGAAGTTGCTAATCTCTATCTAGAACATGTGTGAAATTTGGAAATTTCTATCCAAAGTTCACTCTCCATTTTGTGACATTTTCCTGCTAAGAACACTCTGACATATTTAGTATTTTTTATCTTGACCTCCTCCAAGAAGTTTCACAAACGATTAGGCACAAAATAGTTCTCTGAATTTAAACCCCATGACTGAATCTTGTAACTTGCATGATTGCCAGTGTGTAAGAATGGGGAATTAAAACCTCTAGAAAATTAATCATCTGATCCTTTTAATTTCTTTAGAATCTTCCAGCTTCAAAGAACCTAAGCAGTTACTCCTCAGTGGTGTATAGTTTGAGACAGATGTTCAGTGATCCACCATTTTGGCTTATAAGAGGTCTTACAAGTATTTTATCTTGCGTATACATATATATATATACACACACACACACTATTTAGAATTGTCATGAGTGTGTATTTTTTCATTCTCATTCTGTCTCTCTAAGAGAATCCTAGTCTGTATATATCCTTAAACTGATCCTGGGAAAAGAAGCAATCACAGTTTCTAATTAGCAATATTTCATGTAATGAATTTGAAAAGATGTAATGACTAGTAGGGCATTAGAATCTATGCTGACTTACGCTACATGGATTTGGGTACAATGTATTTCTGATCAGCAGTATACAGATAGACTCTGTGTGTGTGTATGTAAATATTTACATGTGCGTATAAATCAAAACATGGACGTTTTTTAAAGGGATTTAACGTTTTCCAGTCTTCATAGTTGTTGTACTTTATTGTTGCAGTAGGCAGTTGAATGGGCACAAGCTACCCGTTTGTTTTCTCTTGAACAGTAACAGAAGGGTTGTACTAGCTAATATAGACAGTATTTAAAATCTGTGCTGGGATAGGTCTATGCGTGCATAGGACTCATGTGACTATCTGAGCAGTTTTGACTCCAAACAAACACTATATCCCTCCAGCTTAAAATATCTGTAAAATCAACTGGCATGTTTGGATTGAGTGAAATGAAGAAAGTAAAATAGCTACAAGAGTTGTTGGAATGCTTTCTTTTAATATCTTAAAGTGATACTGCTAATGCAGATTCCAGACTCTGACATGTGGGAGTTTTTGTTTGCTTGGACATGGCATTGATACTAACAGAGACTGCAGGTTTGGGGAAAAGCTTCCAGATAACGTTTCTTCACAGAAATAAGAACCTTCACTGGGTTCCTTACAACACAAAAGTACAATTATGCCTCCAGGAACTTTATAATATGAAAGTAACCACTTTTAAAAAAAACAAAACAAAAAACCAAACAACCCAACCCAGCACCACAGAGGAAAAAAAAGAGATTGCAACAGCTAATTTTATAAGGTTACTAATGAGGAAAGAGAGAGTTTTCATTCTGCAGTCCCATGTTTCAACCAGTACAGTCAGCATAATGCAGGGAATTTCCTTCCATTCAGTTTGACTTCAGAGAAACAGATCATGGTAGTTAAAACTTGAGACTTTTCTCCGTGAATATTGTGGAGTGGAAATGCTCGTGCTGACAAATGCACTGAATAGGGCACATAGAAGAAGGAAACCACATGGAGTGCTGGTCCTTGATTAAGTCAATATTGAATACATAGCAGGGTCCAGGTTGCACTCTGCATTTGGAACTCTCCTTATTTGTATGGTTTGGATATTACACACTGGTGGAAATGCAGGGTTTTGGCTTAGCCTATAAAACCAAAAATCCAAATTTTGGCCTTATTCATGGAATTTGGCAGATTCACCAGGGAGGTGGCAAGGACAAGAGATTGTTTCTCAACTTTTTACTGTTGGAGCTAATGCTGTGGATACTGCAGGGTATTACTGTAATGCACTGAGTGCGAATACACTGTGAGTACGCATTCTTCATGTCAGCACTGACAGAGGCCAGCTGGGGAGGTTTAGAGCAGGGCTGGATTAGATCTCACTACAGCGCAGGTCTCTTCTATATTGGCTAGTTTCATCTCCAATCCCTTTTTGTCTGACTGGCATCAGGGAGCGCTTACACACATTCTGCAGTTACAGGCCAGCCTTTTCTGTCATTTCTCCCCCCCCGTTCACCCCCATTTTTTTTCCCTTTACTGTCACAAATGTCCACAAGGAGTCGGCCATGAAATCTGTGCTGATTGGCGTGATCCTGAAGGGAATTTTTCTGCTAGCAGGTAATGAGATCTATTCGGTAATTGCAATGTGTCCTGAATGTTTGCGTGCCTGCCCAGGGCAGGGAGCTGGTTGTGTGATTAGTGGTAGCTGGAGGCATGAGAAGGAACAAGAATTGACTAGAAAGGAAGAATGTTTTTATTTTGAAGAGACCTAAAGTTTTGTTTTGGAAACTTTAGGGCAAGGAATTTCCTTGTTGCCACAAGATGAATGTGGAGCTGTCAGCATGCTCTGTGTGCATCTTTGCTACAATTCTGCCTTGGTCTGTGCAGTAATCAAATCGGGGGTGTTCTGAGGCATGGGTCCTTGTTTAGTACTCAGGTGTACTGTGTAAACACACAGATGTCTCCCTGTTAGTTCTGTGAAACCTTAGTTTTGCTTTTTACAGACGTTTTTGCAATTTTTGTTTTTCCTTTAATGATTTAAAAATCCTTTATTGAGAAGTAGTTTTTGTTTTAACTTGGAGGACAAACCCTTTGCTGGCCTATGCACTTCTCCATCTCCTCCCCCACTGTCTCCTTGAGTAGTAGTGCACGGTGGGAGAGAGGTCAAAGAAGTGTGTTGCCATGGAAATGGCAGTAATTGTGCAAATATAATTGTGTCGGGGTCCCTTTGTTGTGGCTAATTCTCTCTCTCCCCCCTCTCTCCCTCCCCTCCTTTTTCCTTTTGATAATAATAATGCAAGCCCTAATTAGGATGCACCAGGGAAAGGTTGCTAGGAATTCAGCTGTTTTACAGGAGAGGGCAAGCCAGTGTTGGCCGGGAAGTCCCACTGAACTCGCATGTTTCGAGATTGGGACCATGAATAGACCTCGTCTGTCAAGTTTTTTTGGTATATGACAGCTAAATTAGAATCTCTCTTTTTATGTGTGCTTATTCTTTTAACATATTATGTATTTGTTGAAGTATATGATTCTTACACCTGTATACATGAATCTTTGCTTATTAACAGCAGTCAGTAAATTGTTACCTTCATTCAGGGAATGGCGAGCTGTATGGATTTTAATAACACTTGCATCTATGAAACAAGACTGTTCTCACCACCTCAGTAACAGTTTAAAAATCTAGTGAATAGATTTGTATTTTAAAACACCGCAGGCTGTTAAAGCTCAGTGACTTCTGAGTGTCTGTTTCTGACCCAACCCCTGTGTGTTGTTAGCTTGGGACTGTTTGCTTAAACACTGCTGCGTTAACTGGGATGTTTGAAAATACTTGTCTCCAGATAGCAGCCTTTTAAATAACACTTGTCTTATTTTCAGATAACAAGTTCCACTGGTTTGTGTTTGTTAGTCCTTAACTAGATAAGAAACTCATTAAACATTTTAAAGTCTCCTAATGATGTAGTGAATCAGATTAGCAACATTGCTTTTACTATTGGTAGTTCAAATAATAGTAAACATTTGAGCTAAGAAATTTAGAGGGAACAGGGAAGACTATGTAAGAGTGGCCTGTTTTTGTCAAATGGAGTTGTCCCCTCCTTTTATTTTATTTTTTTTAAGTGTACCTGAAAAGGGATGCCTAAGCTTCTCTTAGAGAAACAAATTAGTTTCTAACTACTTCTTAATATCCACTTTACAGTGGGTTTGCAAAGACACATCTGTCCATGTCTTGGAGAAGACTGGAATAATGGATATCCAGGAAATGATCTGTACTTCTGGATACTGTAACAGCCTATGGCAAAAATCTTATTTTTTTCTGAAGTAGGGAAAAGTTCCTTTATTTTGCTGGCATCCCCTTCTTCATTTACACTGTCATCTGCAGCCAACAGACCCTTCTGCTGCACTGAAATTAGCCTCTAGGAAGCAAGATGCAACAGAAACCTCCTTCTGCCTTGTTTTGGTGTAACTGAAGAACTTGACAAACTGGAGATATTCAAACACAGTTGACAAAACTCATTGGTGTTAATGGAGGAGGAGAGAGGGCAAGACAGCTGGCTGATGGCAGCTATGGTCACTGTAAGGCATAGAAGGAGTTAGTGATGTAGCACCAGTTAACTGTTCAGCAAGGGGTCAGATTGGCTTCCAGGAAAAAAATTGTTGTTAGCCAGATTTTTAGAACTCTTGTACAGTCTCCTCTGTTATGTTTGTTTTAAAACTGCCCCAAATTCAAATCTGGCACTGCACTGGCTTCTAGGAGGGCAAGAATACATTAGGCGTTATTTTAGTGGCCCTTTCCTTCTCCTGCTTTAGCCCTGTGAAGGCTGGCTGCTTGCTGGCAGAAACAGTGATAAAGATGATGTGTGTGGTTTTGGGTCCTCCAGGAAGAGCTGCCTTCCTCTCTTTCTGCTGCTGAATGTGTCCTTTGCCTGTTTGTAAGCTGTGAGGTTAGACAGCAGTGTGTAAAGACCCGAAGTGCCAGCTTATTCTTTTCACCCATTTCAAACAAATAATCTAAGAAATCAAGCCAGCTGCATCCCATGGGAAAGCTTGGTGTTTAATTAGCCACCAGCCTGGGGTTGTGCACTCACCGTAGGGACTAATTTGCCACCTGGTGTGAAGCACTCACCCCACAGGTGTCAGCTGGGAGGCTGGGAAACAGCCTAGGCAGGTGTTCCTGCTGCTGCTCAATGGAGAGAGCACACTGGCCAGAGGAGACGTGGTCAGGCTAGGAATGTGATACCGGAAAATGGGGCTCTCCACCCTGCCTCCCAGCCTTCTCAGAAATGCAAAAATTCACAGCATCTCTCCTTTTGTTATCCAAACCAACACTATCTTCTCCTCTTTGCCCTGGTAAATACCAACAGCTCTGATTTGAAATGAGCAGCATCTCAAGGATTTGGGACTATACCAAACCTAGCTTTCTGATGCCATTCAACAGCCTCTCCCCTTAAATCTGACTGCAAACTTGCCTCTTACAGTTTTGAGAGCCCTCCAATCCACTGATAACTTGGAAAACCCACTCCATATAGTCCTACTGCTTTACTGATTTTTCTTAATTCCAGTTGATGTCTTCCTATCAACTCCCAGACCGAGATTCTCCGAGCCCAGAGATGTCCATTATACTCTATTTGTTCCAACACATTTCCTTCAAGTGTGGCCATAGCTTTGTGCTGAAATCTTAGTTCTATCCTTGGTGCTTCCTTTACAGGCAAGATCACACTCCAGGTTCTGGGTGCTGAGCAATCCCAGCATAAATAGCTGGAGAAAAAAGGCTGTGCTGAGGTAGTATTAGCAACTCTGAATCTGTCCATCAGCTGAGCTCTTGTTCAAGGCAGACATTATTGCCCAAATGCAGTGCTTTTCTACAGGCAGTACACAGAGCCGTTCTCTTCTAGTTTACATCAGTAGAGAACTATGTCCTAGAGGAATCCAAGGTAATGTTGCCTACAGAACCACTCTAGCATAGCTGGCAAGTGCAGAACTACCAGAGCCTTCCATTTCTTTTTCACTGCTTCTCAGAGCTCCATACGTGTTATGTCCCTACACTGACACAAAGCGACATTTTGGAGCTGGAAGCTGGTGCTGAGTCTTCGCCTATCTGCAGAGATGGCACTGGTAACAGCAAATAAACACTGGGTCTGAAAAGAGTAAAGCAATTTGGTTAGACAGCAGGGTACTAGACATTTGTGCAAGACTGCCTGTGAGGCGTTGCTGGGGCATGAGTAGGGACAAACCATCAATGCATATATTCAAGAAGCCTGTATCTTTGCTAAGTTTTTTTTATCACACATCAAGTCCAGCTCCAGTGCTCCTAAAGCCCCATCTCCCCTCATCTCTTTCCCTCAGGCAACTCTCTAATCTCTTTGACATGCACATTCTGTCCAGTGGCTTTTCTTTACAAATGTCTTTTGTGTTTTGATTCCCCTCCTTTGTGTGTGAATTCCTTCTATTTCTTTCTGCTGTCCTCGTTGTGCTTGCTAGCTAGATTCAGCGTGTAATGCTATTAGATTGGGATAATCCATGCTTGGTTTATCTGTGTGACTGTCTCTGAAGATTAGTGAAAACCAATGTTATGGGCTAGATAAAGTGAACTGGTTCAGAAGGGCTCTTCTATCAGTCTGGAGATGCTCAGGAAAATGACAGCAGATTTTCATTAACCAGATTTGAGTGTAATGTCTTGTAATTTACTTGAGCCCTGTTGGGATACATGTGCCTCGAGGAGACAGACAAGCTGCAATGCAGTACTTTTTACCCAGTTCACTTCTGCAGGACTGGACAGAACTGAGATCAGCTTAGTGCAAGTATAGCAAAATGCCTGTGGAGCACGTTTTGTTTGTTGTTTGGTAATGAATTGAGTTTTGTGAGTGTTTTACAACTGGAGGGTCATCTGGGAATTTGAGTTTTCTTAACTGAGGCTTTCCAATAACTTCCCATTTTAATGCTGTCTGCAGCAATGGTGCCCGGAACATGCTCCAGTCAGAACTGTAGACTTAAATTGAGTTTCAGCGTACCACATCTATTATGAAAGATGCATAAAATCCTTGTCTGTGCTGTTTTGTCCCTTTAATATCCTCTGCATGTTGATTACCTGTGGTGTTTGAGGTTGTCTGGGAGAGGACAGTAGTCTGTTGGATGATGTAGGCTGACTGGCCAAAGCTCTATAAATAGCACCTTCTTTGCAGCATCTGAGAGGACAGCACAGAAATATGTTTTCCTTGCTCTTATGTTAGTGGTAGGTTGCTCTGTAGTGAGCGGGACTTCTTGCTGGCAGGTCTTGGTCCTTTGGTGGTTTCCTGAAGAGAATGGCTTAGAGAGCAGCAGTGCTGGGGAGGGCGGTCTGTGCCTGGCAGGCTTGCTCTGGGGAAGGGAGTTGCAATCCCCTGCAGTGAGATTCCGTTTCTAAATCTCTTTCGCAGGTGTGGAATGTGCTGTTAACATCAATGAGTGTGAGGAGGGTCCCTGCAAGAATGGAGCTGTCTGTGAGGATGGCATTGCTGACTATACCTGCCACTGTGTCCCTAGCCAGGATGGCATTATATGGGGAGGGAAGAACTGCTCTGTCAAGCTCACTGGGTGCCAGACGCATGACTGCCAAAATGAGGCCTTGTGCATCCCAACCTACCAAGCTGAGAGCCACGGCCACCTGTGCCAGTGCCAGCCTGGTTTCTATGATGCCACATGCTCAACACCAACAACATTTTCCTTTGCTTCCAGAGGGTATCTCCTCATTGAGCTGCCCGTGAACAATCAGAGCAGGAGGGACGTAGCAGGAGATCAGCTTGCCAGCGTGTCCCTCCGGTTCCGAACCACCTTGCCCAGCGCTATCCTTTTTTACCGAGGCCATGAAGCTGAATACTTGTTCCTGGAGCTCTTTGATGGCATTCTGCATGCAGGACTGAAGAGGGAGGATGCTGGGTACACACTGACCCTGGAGGGGCTGAGAGTTGATGATGGCCAGTGGCATAAAGTTGAAGTTGTTCTGCACAGCACTGTGCAGCTAAAGCTCTGGCATGACTCTTGTGATGCAGGTGTCTGCCTGCAGAGCTCTCCTCTCCCACAAGGCACTGCTTTGATCCCACATGCCTTCCTGAACACATATGTTGGAGGTGCTGAGGATCCAATGGCCAACAACACACAGAGCCAGCAAGGCTTTGTCGGCTGCCTGGAAGACTTTCAGGTAGATGCTGAAGCTGTGCTTCCGATGGATCTGCCTGTGGGCGAGTCCTCCCCAGTGAAGCTGGGCTGTGACCGGACAGAGTGGTGCCTCTCCCAGCCCTGTTTTCATGGAGGACTGTGTGTGGACCTTTGGGCAACCTTCAGGTGCGACTGTTCAAGGCCTTATGGAGGCCCAGCTTGCTCATACGGTAAGTGCCATGTGATTTACATCTGCCAGCTCCTCTGTCAGTTGGTGCTTCAAAGATACTAGATAAGCATTGATGCTAGCTCTAGAAGTGGTATTTTCTACTTGACCAGTGAGAAAACTAAAGCAAAACCCTCTGTAAATAAAATTCTCATTGATCCCTTTTCTGTCACTTGCTCTTGCGGGAATGATTGTCAGTTCTGTGGTGCAGATGTTATTCCTTGTTGAGCCAGAGGCTCTGACTTCATCTTTGTATCAGATCTATGTGAATGCAGGATGGCAGGGAAGTAGTTTTACTGTGAAAAGTTGATCTTGAGCTTCTGAGTTGAGGATGAATAGGCATGTATTGCTTTATACATAAAACACAGTGTTAAGGAAGCTCTGACAATTTTGAGTTAAAATCGTATCTGCATTTTTTTGTTCCTGCAAGGCATATACTAGTATTGTTCCAGTTTTTTGTTTCACTCCTGAGCCCTAGACATGGCAAGGACAAAGTTGTTCTGCTATTTACAAATTTACAAATTTTAAAAGCAACTTTGTAGCTTAAAAGTCCTTGAGTAAATCTGATAAGTGGCAAGGACTTTGCTAGACCTGCATTTCCCTCTCTGCTACTTAGGTGCTTGAATTCATGCCTCCAGAGAGAGCAAGGACACGTTCACTCACTTCTTAATTTTAGAGACCTGTGTGGGGAGAGAGCATAATTACCCTGATGCACGTTGAAAATGTTGGGAAGAAGGGTCTTGCCTTACTCATAAGGAGTTAAAGCTTAGAATATCCTTGTGCCAGCTGCCTTCCCCTTGTCATCAAGCTGATGTGCATTTCTTTTCTGTTCTAGAGCACCCAGCAGCAACATTTGGCCTAGAGAACTCCACCAGCTTTGCCTCTTTCTCCCTTTCTGATAGCCTTGGTGCAAACTTCAATATCTCCTTTTTCATTCGTAGTCGGAAACCTAACGGTTTGCTATTGCAAATCAGCAATGAAACTGACCCCTGTCTCACCATATACTTGAAGAATGGCAAGCTGAAGATAGAGATGGTATCTACAGATACTGTGACGTTTCCAGAAAATTTAGCTGATGGGAGAAGACATTTGGTAGCCTTGTCTTTTCAAGGAGGAATTGTGGGTGCTCACCGATCAGACACATACTTGGAGCTAGGACAGCTCATAGCAAGACCTCTTTTAGCTGGTTATGAAGTGTATATTGGTGGACATCCTAACCCAGACAGCGCTGATCTGTGGGGAGGCTATTTTAAAGGCTGTTTGCAAGACATCCAACTGAACAGCCACCAAATACAGTTTTTTCAGGTTGAGAACTACAGTCTGCCACAGGAACTCAATAGGACTCAAAATGGTAATCTTGTGAATGGCTGCATCTCTGATAATACCTGCAAGGTATGATGTCTCTCGCTTGTCTCTACATGTTTGCAGTTGTTTATTATGGTTCTGTGATTACAAAACAGTTGGACTGTTGCTGATACAGGGAAGATGAGAAGTTTTTTAAGTACTGAAGGACACATTGTCCAATACGCTCCTACTTTGCTCAATATACTACATACAATTTAAGCACCAAGTTTCCTCTAGCTCCTCTGTAGTTTTTGTAGTTTATAGAACTTGGGCAGTCCTGCTCTTGTGCTGCCAACCTCCATTTTGCCAAGCCCACATGCTTTTCAGACTCCACCCTCTAACCAGTAACCTTTTTAGCTCCAACCTTCATCTTGTTTCCATTGCACAACAACCTGTTCCCCCAGGAATTTGTTGCTTCAGCAGCAACAGTTCAAGGAACTGTCTCCATGGTGCCCTTAGATCAGACGCTGTCTCTCCTTTATGCCACACATGAAGATGGGGAGGCCATACTCTCTAATTTTGCCCTTCTTGCTTATGGTGCTATAAAGTATTGTTATGCCTCTGGCATTAGGTATGTCCTTCGAGTGACAGAACTTTGTGAGGTTTTCAGGAGCACTGCAGCTTGTTTCATCTGTTTCTCACCTTTGCTTCTGTGCTTTGTTCTTTCCGAATTGACAGAGCTCTGCCTGGGGTGTTTCTGTTCAGCAGTGCTTACGGGGAGAGGTAGGGTCTCACGAATTTCTTGTACAGAGACCCTTGTGCTTCCTTCACTGCTGTTGAGTCACTATTTTAATTAACCTTCTTTCTTGATTCAAGCACTGCTCATACTAATCTTTGTTGTCACATTTCCTTCTACCAAATTCTCTTGGATCCAAAGATGAAATACGCTGCTTCTAAATTCTGCTATTTTGTTTTTCAGTCTGAACCATGTCAGAATGGTGGCAGATGCATTGTCACTTGGAATGATTTCCATTGCAGCTGTCCAGCAAATTTCACTGGGAAATTTTGTGAAGAGAGAGTCTGGTGTGAAAGTGACCCATGTCCTGAAGCTACCACCTGTATAGATGTTCTAGCAGGATATGTGTGTAAGTACTGTTTTCCTTCATATGTGTTGGTAAAATCCCTTATGTCCACTGTCTATAATCGGTATTCCTAGTTTGTACTGTTGCAATAAATATAAACACATGCTGCAAAAAGGAAATGGAATGATACCCAGGTACACACTCTTGCAGGCAGCATGCACTTCATGGACTTACCACCAGGTTGTGATAGAGCAAAGATGGTACTCCGAGGTGTTTTCTTCTCTTTGACTTGATCAGGGAGGAACCTATCCACTTTTGTGGAGTGATTGCCTAGTTTATTACTATTGCAGCACAAGGACCATCCTACTTTCTGTAAAGTTTGGCCATTTCTAGTGTCTCAGATTATTTCACCAAGTAGGACCCAATTAAGTATTGCAAATGTGTCTTAATTTTCTCCTAAGACAGAACCGTGGAGAATGAAGAAAAATAGTTAGCTAGTGATGCCCTGATGTGGAGGGAGTGTTGTCTAGTGGCTAGAAAGTGTCCTGGAACTCAGGATGTTGGGGTGTTCCCAGCTCTGCCACTGGCTGCCTCAGCAGGTTTGGATGTATTACTTTCCTGACTTACGTTCTAGTTTTTCTAGCAGTAAAACGGGAATAGTTTTATTTTTGTGCAGTGTTGTGAGACTGACCAGTAAAAATTGCTACACAAGAGCTGGATATTATTATTAGAGGTGCAACTGTAAACAGGAAGAGCTTTAAGGATGCCAGCAGCTAGGCCTGTAATCCTACTCACACTAAGCTTACATGATTCTTAAGGGAGAGAACCTGCCAGGAGTTTGCTGTTGGTCTGTCTCAAACATGACACCTACTGTCTTTCAAATCCCTTATGCTCTACCCTTTTATTTATAGGTCTGGCCAATGCAACATTTAATAGTTATGCTGCTGTTGAATTTACCACCAATACATCAGTGACTAGAACTCTGAGCAGCCTCCACATAGATTTCAGAACCAGGGATGAAGATGCTGTTTTGCTTCGGGCTGTGGAAGAAGTGGATTTCCTCCAGATAGCCATTAAGAACTCCTCCCTGCTTATTGACATCAGGAGTGGGAATAGCATCGAAGGTGTCAGCTTCCTGAGTCAGAAGTCCGTCACGGATGGTGCCTGGCACACCATCTCTGTGTCTATGGAAGAGCCATCTGCGCTTTCTTCCAGATGGCTGGTTCGTTTGGATGGGTCTGTTAATATGACTCTGCAGGGAAATGCT
The DNA here is from genome assembly GCF_929443795.1 of Astur gentilis. Lineage (NCBI taxonomy): Eukaryota > Metazoa > Chordata > Aves > Accipitriformes > Accipitridae > Astur > Astur gentilis. The sequence continues at coordinate 19,660,975 of NC_064908.1, forward strand.
GGGAACTTGGACTTCCTAAAGAACAATGCACTGATTGTTCTAGCTGAAAATTTCACTGGCTGCCTAGGACAAGTGAAGATAGGGGGAATCTACCTGCCGTTCACTGCCCATCTCTTGTACCCCCAGCCAGAACAGTTCCAGCAGTCCAGCAGAAGGACCATCCAGCTGGGCTGCACTGGGGCTGATGTTTGCGCTTCCAGCCCTTGCCTCAATGCTGGCACCTGTGAGGACTTGTTCAATTCCTTCAGCTGTGCATGCAGTGCTGGCTGGGGGGGGCTGCTGTGTGAATCTAACATCGATGACTGCCAGTCAAGCCCATGTGTTCATGGGGACTGTGTCGATGCAGTAGCAGATTTTCAGTGTGAATGCTTCCGGGGATTCATTGGGAAGAAGTGTGACATCAACGTTGATGACTGTGTGCGGCACCAGTGCCTAAATGGAGCTACTTGCGTTGATGGGGTTTATGGCTACTCCTGCAAGTGCCCTCCTCAGTATTCGGGACCTCGATGCGAGTAAGTGCCTTGCTTGGTTTGATGCAGGGGTCAGAGGAGCCCCCAGATAAACTGGACTTTTACTTTGGGAAAATTTTTCATTGCAACTGTCTGGTAGGTGAAGCACCTAAATTCTCCTGTGAATTGGACGGTGCTGTCTGGGTCCAAATCCTCACTGAAAGGTGCTCAGCCTCATACAGGATAAGGAACCTTCCTTTTTATGTGGGTTATCCCCATGCTATATTTCAGAGCTGTTTAAAGTGCAGGTACTGTAGCCTGTTGACACTTCCCTCTTGCATTCCCCAAGAAATCCATCTTCTCCAGGATTTGACTCCCCTCTGGCATATTCCTGTATTGATTTTGACAAAACAGAACAGACAAAAAAACCCCGCCACTGGCCTGCTTATGAAATGAAAGGAGCCTCCCAGCCCCTGGAGCAGGCTGTATTCTACAGTTTCAGGTGCACTGAACGTCCTGGAGTGATAGAAATGGTCCCAGAGCAGATGGCTTCCTGGGCAGAGTACAGGAAAGGGACAATCTAATCTCTGCTGAGAATGCTGTTTTTGATAACACTTTGACACTGGATTTATAGAGATTACCTGTAGCAGAAGTTCCTAACTACTGTTATTTTTGCTACTAGTGGTACACAGCCAACTTTAAAGAGATACACAGCCTGCCTGTGAGCAGAAAGCTGCCAGTGCTAATGAAGGTGCCCATTGCTGCTACCACTGCAAAAACAAGCCTTACCCTGACAAATATTTTCTTATAATATTAGATAAAAATACATATGAACTCCTAGACTGATTAACAGTGTTCCTCCAACCAAGGCCTTGGTTGTATTTTGTGGTATTGTTTCTGTATATTGATTAAAAAGTTGTCTATTTGTGTATCCTGCTCCATATCAAATGCGTACTGGGAGAAACAAGTTTCTTTACCCATCACCTTACTGCTTGTACTGCTTAGCAGTGCATGTTTCATTATCCCTCCATGGAGCTCTTGTAAAATTTGGTGGGAAATCAGTATGGAGTCAGGAGGGCTGGGTTGGTTTGGTTTTTTTCTAAGGTCTATATTCATAGCATTTGGATGAGTTTGGAAAAAAATCCAGCGTATTTTAGTCACAAAGGTATGTCTCATATTGGTAAAGGAAGTAGGAATCAATATGTTACTTAGACTTCCATCTACTTGTGCCTGTTCAAATTGAACATTGAGATAAATACTTACATGGCCAAGCTTCAGTTAGCTAATCTACCCAGGTCGAATTTCCCGTTATTACTTAATTCTAGTGTAGACAATTATCTAGTACTTGCATTACCCTTTTTGTGGCCTAGCTGTGCTGCAGTTTGGTATTCCAACAGTATCCTGTCTCTGTTTATAGTTTCATCAGCAAGAATAGGCAACTATGTGAGAAAAGTCCTAGTACTGATACAGCTCCCGTGTATTCTCTGGGCATGCTCAAAGTAATACTTTGACATTGTGGATAATTTCTGAGACTATTTCCTTCTCCACTTGTGTCAAACTCCTTCCTAGAAATACCAATGACTGTGCTTATGACCCTCGCCAGCCCAGCCTCCACTGAGTCTGAGTGCACTTTGACCTTCCCCCAAAACTGATCACTTACAAGGCTGTCTCTTACTTTTCCCAGATGGCCATTCCCACCTGAGCAATGTGGTAAGAACTTCACCTGTCTGAATGGTGGCAAGTGCGTCAGTGAGAGCTGGGGAGCCAACTGCACTTGCAAGCCAGGTTTCACTGGAAGGAAGTAAGTGTTAATTTTCTGATGCTTGCAAAGGAGCTAGTGCTCTGATTCTTAGGTCAGTGGGATAGCTGAGCAGGTTCAAATGCTTCATCCTCTTCTATATCCTTTTGTCATTCAAACAACTGCTCCAGAACTGTAAACTAGCAGTTATTTTTAGAAAAGGCAGGCTTGATATGATCCTGCTGACAATACCAATTTTTGCAGCATGAACTGCTTCCAAGTAGTTCTTGTGCCTCATGAGAATTCATTAACTGTGCTAGAGACCCATACCAGCTTCAGTCATACAGAAATGACAAAAGGAGGATTGGTAGGAATGGGTAAAAATTTCATGTTGTTGGACCCTGGAGAAAGCACCTGAAAAAGATCCAACAGGAACTTTTCACATAAATGAGGCTTTTGTAGACTGTATGATCTTGTGTTCTATGACATAAGAACATATGTGAGAAATTTCATTTAATTTTAATACACTTTTCCTTTCCAGTTGTCAAATTAATATAAACAAGTGTGATCCAAACCCTTGCCAGAACGGAGGTACGTGTCAAGACTCCGAGAACAAATACGAGTGCTTGTGCAGTGCCAGCTACACGGGAGAGCGCTGTGACATTAACGTAAGCACTTCCCTTTGCTCATGGAAGCTACTGTCTATTCTTCCAATCTGTGCGTTGTGAGGAGCAGCAGAAGTAGGCTTAGCAGAGAGAGTCCTTGGGTACTGGGGTATTAGTGAGACTGCCTACGTGTTGCACATGTGTCCTGGCTAAAGCGCACTGCTAAGCACACTTAGGAAATCAGCTGGTACCAAAGAAACCTGAAGTGGGAAATTATTTTTCCTTTGCAGTGCTGTTGTTAGTCTCTAGTGTATAAGCAACTGCAGCAAATACTTTTCAGTACTGCATGGGCTGCCATATGGTTTTCAGGGCTGTCTCTGCAACTAGCCTTAGATTTTACGACTCCTTTGACAGTAATCAAACTACTGCAGTTGGACCTGTAGAAAGGAGATACAAATAATATCGCCTCTGCAGTTTCCTGGAGAATGGAATTTCTGCTGGTGTTTTATCTTGGATGAGAGAGTTACAAAGCACCTTCTCTTTCCAAAGATCATCTGGGTAGAAATGGATGTTTTTGGAGAAGGAAAGTCAGATGAAGTCAGGCTGAAAGTGATTCAAGTAGCAGTAAAAAAGTAGCATCCTTTATCTGCTGAATCTGCTTCTGATCCAATGGGCCTGGTGGATGGGCAGTCTCGGTGATGCTTTTCCTTTTCTGTGTAAGCAAAGCATTGCTGTTTGAGGCTGAACTCCTTCCTGTGTGGGAGCTGTAAAATCATACACTTGCTTTTTCTCTGTAAAGCTATTGCATGGACAGGTGGCTTGTCTGGTAACCTGGGAATGTACTAACCCACACTGCATGGAAAAGGCTGTGCGCCAAGTTGGGGTTTGCTGCTGTTGCTGTTACTAAGGGTTCTGTAATGCATGTGCCATGAGGTCACTCTTGCTGTTTCCAGTTTGCATGCATAGACTCCTTCAGGCATCTCTGTCTCCTCTGTCCCAGGACAATTCTTGTAGATTCCTTGTATTCATTTTCATCATCCCCATTACTTTTTGCAGAACTGTCTGCCTTCTCCCTCTTAAGAGGCCAGGGCTTGTGGTGGGGGGCAGGGAGGAGGACAAGGTATGGCTGTTGGCTGTGTTTGCTGTTAACGATAGCTGTAGAAACAAAGGGCTGTTAGCTGCGCTCTCTTGCTCTTTATCCTTCCCACCAACAGCAGCAACTAAAGAGCATGCAGCAAGCAGAAGGGTGGACTGCTAAAAACTCCTGTAGTGTTGGTACTGTGTGACTAATGTGCATGTTGTGCAAAACTAGAACTAACCCCTAGCACATCGCTCGAGTTTTGGCAGGCCCAGAGAACTGACTTGAAATTTAGTCATTTGAAAATGGAAGAAGGACTTCCAGGTACTCTGGGAATATTACTTCTGCGCTGTGTTTCTTTGTGACATTAGCATAAACTGCCTGGCATCTGAAAGCTGTAAATAATCAAGCTTGAATTCTTTTGTTTTTATCTCTAAGGTGGCAGACACTATTGTTAGCAATAAGAAATATTTCTTATTTTTAGACTTATTGCAATTTTAAGGCTTTCTTTAATGACAAAAATTCCACAATGTTTTTAGTTCTTTGTTGTAGTGTTCCATACCATCCTTAATTCCACCAGAATCCAAAGCATACTTATTCGGCTGTTTTCTCTCCTCAGTACTTGGGCCTTTTATTGTCTCCATCTCCCATCCATGTACTGACCTTTTTAACATCCTCCCCTTCCTGCTGCAAGTTGTCTTCAAGTCTGTTCCATAGCATTTTTATATAGTGTGGACATTAAAGTATGTGCCTTTGTAATGTAAAAGTTTTGAGCTACAAATTCAATGGATCTAGTACTCAATATCTGCTATTTAAATTATGAAATCCTAGGGCAAAAGATTTTAAATAAAGTTCCTGCAAGGTATGTCAGTTCTTGGTTTTGTATCCTAGTCTTTCCTCTGGCTTTGAGGTTTGTTAGCTGTTAAACCTTGAAACTTACTACACCTCCTTGTCCCAAGATCTTCAAGGAAGTGCTGAATCACAAGTCTGCATATAGTCTTCTTGTGATGGGTAGTTTAACAGTGAAATAAATAAATTCTGTACCCTGCCACCAGAGGTGGCATTGAATTTTTTTTTTTTTTAGTATCGTTCCCCTGCTCAGGGAGATTTCCTGGGGTTACTGAAAAGTCACATTGCTCTGCATTAACTTTATAGTTTTAATTTTTTCTTCTTCTTCTTCTTTTTTTTTTTTTTTTTTCCCCCCAACACTGGTTGGCGCTTTCATAGTGACACCTACGTATTTTAGTCTGATATTGGTAAGGAGGCCCCTTAAAAGATTTCCACTGTGGATGCTGAATATACTGGCATTTAAATCTTAAGGGGCTGTCCTGCTGTGAAAAACCATAAGCAGAGAGGAAAATATGAAGCATGTGATATTATTTGGACAGTTTCACCTTGTCTAATAGGGTCTGAAGTGTTCCTCAGACTCTTAGCTACTGCTGTTCTAACTGTAATGAACAGCTCTGCATTATCTTCATTAGCAAGTGGTGTGCAAGGGACAGCTCACTTTATAGCAATTTTGCAGCTCCAGGACTGGTCCCATAAATTGTCTGCATTTAGTTTTGCTGTCTCTATGCTGGTTAGCTGCTCAGCTCAGTAAATCCTCTCTTTTCTTCCTTGTGGTAATTCTGTCCATGTGCCCTGCATGAATTATTGTAATGGTATTAACTGTTCCACCGGTGGATCTGTTTATAACTCTGCCCTGTTGAGATCAGCTTCACCAAAGCTGCCAATTTAAAGAGCGTCATTGATGAGTGTCACTAGTTTTGAACTGGAAATTAAAATTCAGAATGTGTTACTACCTGTTCCTTGTATTAAGAATAGTCCATTTTAAAAAATAAGTTTGAACGTGTTTTGCTGAGAGGTTATAAAGAATGAACATGAGCATTCTCTGTACAGGTGCCCTCAAGCCCTGCACTTGTTCCTTGCTTGTCCTTTTTCGTTCAGGTACAGACCTTCTGGTTTTTTAGCTTTTCTAAAAACCTTTTTCCCTCCATCTGACCATTTCGGGTTCTTTGAGTTAAGTTATTGTAACCACTGGAGTTTCATTGTTTCTCCATTAATTTCTTTTACAGAAAGGGACTCCAGGTGCTCTCTTCCCCTCCCCACTAATTGAAGTAGCTGTCCCTGTAGCCTGTGGCTCTTTACTGCTACTCAGTATTGGTCTCATATTCATGATTCTCACTGCAAGGAAGAGGCGCCAATCAGAGGGAACCTACAGTCCGAGCCAGCAAGAAGTGGCAGGAGCTCGGTTGGAGATGGACAGTGTCCTAAAGGTGCCACCTGAAGAGCGGTTAATATAGGCACTGCCATGACAAGGAGATGCACCTGCAAGGTCTGCTTTGACCTTGATCTTTTTCCAGCACTTGCAGCAGCAGATCCACCCTATCTCAGTTTCCTTAAGGCATGGTAATGAAGACATGGACTTAGAAGTACAAGGCAGACTGTATATGCAATAGCTGTTCTGGCTGGTTTCAGTTAATTGAGTCAATTGCACACCACTGGCTCAAAGTGAGCCTCTTTACGCCCTTCTTTCCTGCCCTGTGGACTGCCCCATACGTTCACCTCAGCAGGAGCTGTTGACGTGCACCTGCTTTGAAGTTGCTCTGGTTCCATTCCACCTTTCAGGCAGCAATGGCATAGTTATATCTGCTTTAATAGGCAGGGTTAAATGAGGCACTAATTTACAGATTAAGATCTATATATACTTTTAAAGAGTGTTGTATAGAGAGTATTTATGATTGGTTTGTATATACTGTTCTGTTTTTGTCAACAACTGAAAAACACTCAAAGCTTTTTTCAGCTCAGGTGTATGAGGTTTTCACAGGCCGTCTTCAACAGCAACAGCAGCTGTGACCTCCTGCCCTGTGACAGCCACAGTGTCACAGGGAGTTGTCAGAATTACTGAAATCATTGTACAAATCAATGTGTTATGAAGTGATCTCTGTTAGACATTCCCATGGGTACCGCACAGGAAAGGCGCAGTCAGAACTGTGTGGATTTGGGGGCCAGCGCTGGAGCTAGCAGCAGTACCTGTTGCCACGTGCTGAACTTAAGGCTTGCATGGGTGCGGGGGGGAAGAGATGAGCAGGGACAGGGTCACCAGGCTGCTTCTGTATTCCCTGGACTCTTGTGTGACACGGAGGGGGCAGTGAAAGGGGGGGAAGCTCCTGTCTAGCACTGCTGTCAGCACAGTGCAGCTTAGAGAGAGGTGTTGTTGGGGTACTGGAATGAGGGATGTGAAATGCAGCACTGTCCATGTGGAAGCTCTGAGTAACACCCTGTTCTACCGCAGCAGCCACTGTGGGCGCATCTTAGCAACTCCTCTGTTGTGGGAGCAGTCGGGGCTGCAGGGGCTGCCCTTCTCCTTGCAGTTGTTGCAGTCACAGCGATTGCCATGAAGAGGAGGAGAGCAACTCAGGGAACCTACAGCCCAAGCCGTCAAGAAAAGGATGGGGCTCGAGTGGAAATGTGGAATGTAATCAAGATGCCACCAACTGAGCGGCTGATATAAGAACTGGGGTCACACAACAGGTGCCGTGTCATCCTTTAATAATCATGGAACTGCTGCAGCATCTCTGTCTGAGGTCTTGAGATGTGTTTTTGTAGGACAGGTCTGTACACCCTTAAGCTACTTCATAGGCTACAGGCAACTGCCTGCTGTTACTTGGCAAGAAGGATCAACTGCTTGAACGAGCTTGGTTATCCCAGCTCATCCCATAAAAGATGTGTGTAAAGTTGATCAGCCAGAAAGAGCAGTAAAGTCTGGGAGGGGAAAAAAAAAAAGTTCTGGAGGGGCCAGTGGAAGTGAGGAAGCAAACAGTGGCTGTGGCAGCAGAGAGAGGGTACAGAGACCTGCTAACTATGTGCTGCTGTGTGTCACCAGCAAGAGAGACAGCCGGGCCATCTGTGCACTGCTCCACCTTACCGCTTCTTCCTCTTCCTCAGTCACGCAGGGGCTCACAGCTGCAGTAACTCGCTGCCATGCAGTCAACATAAATGACACCATGCAAATAAGTAAGAAGGCAGGTCTAATTAATGGGAATTAAACCACTGTATTAAGAAATAATGTGAATAATGTGGTGGTTTCAAAAAACATGTGCCTGTGCCTCCTCTGCAAAGCTAAGACAGGTGACTGACTGATGGGAGGTATTTCCTAGAGCTGCTGCTGTCCTTCCATAGCTAGGCCAGAGTTAGTTAGTATTATGTTACCACAAAATAAGTACCACTCTGCTATATTGGCCACTTCTACTACATCCTTTCCTAAGACTAGACTAACCATAGGAATATTTCAAGTGCCTTCCTGAGACTGAGTTGCCAGTGACAGTATTAACTTTCTTGAAAGGAAGATGTTTATATGTAGAAAACCGGATCACTTTCTTTGATCAGACTCTGCAACAAGGTTGATGTTAGCAGGCTGGATGTTTTTTTTCCCCCCATCTGTTCATAGTACTGTAGTGTCTGCCATCCACACAGAGCAGGATGTCTCACAGTCAGGAGTTGCACTAAGCAGCATGACCACAGAATATACCTTAGCAAGAGATTTAATGTTTGAACATCAAGTGGTACTTGCTTGTGTGAGGAGGGGAGGAGGAGGTATTTCAAGACCCATACCTCTCAGGACAGACAGGTTTGGGCTTGTCCATACAGAAGAGTGGAAATTAGTTAACTAATATAGTGACCTTTAACGCAAAACCAGAGTTTGTGTTGTAGTGAGACAGCATTTGTTTTCCACATTGCCCTAAAAAGGATATTTATTTTGTGGCTTCCCTTTTGTTACTCTTTTAGCTGTCAAGTGTGCTGTTTCTTCTTTAGCATAATGTGGCAGAGCCTGTGGAAAGAAATGCAGCAGAGCAGGCCAAATAACGTCTAAAATCATTAGCATTTCAGGATAATTACTACAACTATCAATGAGAAATATTTTAGAAAACAGCGTCTGCTTTTTACTCTCCAAAATACTATTAATAAGCAGGGTGTGAATCTGCCCACCTTAGCTAATTGCCACCAGAAGAAAATGTTATTCTGTTTTGCTTTTGGATTTATTATTTTTTACTGTAGCTGTAAATTTTTCTGTAATTCTAAGCAAAGGGAAGAGTACAAAACTACTGATCAGGTTTGTCCACTTAAGAACAGGTCTTCTGCACACAGGCAACTGCTGATCTAAGATGAAGAATGAAAATTTTGGAAAATAGAAAAAAAACCCAAACAAGGGGGAGACAAGACAGTATTTTGTGTGTAAGATCACCTTCCCTCTTAATACAGAGGAAAAGTTGAAAGAGCAAGTGGTGATCCCACCCTGGCTATGGTTTGGAAAGAAGTTGGACATAGTACTGGTAAAGAAAGAAATGACCTAACTTCAGTTTGGTGAACTTGCTATCGCTTTTATTTATTTATTAGTAATAACACTGCTGTTACTTCTAATATAAATGATTTGCTCTGTGTATTTTCCAGATGCTATTTAGGAAGGTCTAATACACTTTCAGAATAGGGACAGTTATACTGCCTAGTCACCTTGCTGCAGTGGAACTAGTTAAACTGCACACCTTAAGAAAAAGGTGAGTATAGTTTCGCTCAGCAGCATTTGTGCAACAGGAAAATAAACAAATGAAGCAGGCGGGTTAGAAGGGGCAGGCCCCACACGCTGAGCTGCTTACTCTATCTCTGGAGAAACACAGATTCACCTTTGGGCTGAGTCTGTCCCTGTCTTAAGGGTGGGGTTATCTCCTGGTGGGAAAGGACTCACAGACCCAGGGTAGTAGCAGTGGGCTGCTCCAGAAGCCTGGGGCAGCACACCCTGCGTCTTGTCAGAGCCCTGCTGTGTAGCCTTTACTTCTGTGCAAAGGTAGGTGTGTTTTTCTTCACCCCATAGCGACTCGTAATAAACCTACAGCAAGCTTAGAATATGCTTTGGGTTTCTGAAAACTCAGACCTGATTAACCTCCAGGTCGCTGCCAGGCAAGGCGTGTGTTTTTACTTTTTAGCTCCACTCTGGTTTTTTGTGTTTAAACTGTAGCAAAATGAAGGCAGCAACAGGATCTAAATGAACCAGTATTACACCAGCCTGTATTATTTTGAGAAGAAAAGCAGAATTGTGCGTAAGAACCGACTGTTACTAAGCTACTGAAATATCCTGAAAGGCAACAAGAAGCTACAAACCCCACAACATACAGACATCTAAAAACCAGCAACCTGCAAGCAGTGAGTTTGTCTGCATCCCCTGCTGTTCCTGAGTAGTCAGTAGGAAGACTCAAGCTCAGTCGCTTTACAGGATTAGCAGAGCAGATATTTTTATTTCAAGCACCCAAAGCCAGTACTAGCAAAACTGTTAAAATACTTTGTCAGTGTCTTGAGCATTTCTGCAAAATAATTTATGAAAGGTTTGGTTTTTTTTTCAATAATGAACTTAACTTTCTTTTGATATTTAATTTTTGAATATATTTTTTCACAAAACTGGATTTGCTGTAGTTAATGATCATGATCCTGATTTCTTTTGTAAGTGTAAATTTTATAATTTGTAAAAAAATTAGAATGTTCTTTAAAAAGAAATGTACAATAAAATGTGGTTAAAAATAGACCTAGTTACCTTGACTTGTGATGGGGTTTTTTCTGAAGAGTAACTTGATGTCTAGATGGCTGATTTTGGTTTGTAACACACAGTCTGAACAGCTGCAACCCTCAATGCCTCTTTTACAGTTAAAATTTTTTAATTTTCTGATTATTTTTGTGTCACACCAGAGCTCTAAGCACAGACGTGAACGAAGCAGATCTGCAGAGCAGCCAGTAAAGATCTGTTGTAGAAACATAGAGGGGGGCTGTCAAAACCTGCTGCATTTTCTGTTCACCTGCACTGAAGCCTGTGCTGCTACATTTTACCATTAATCCCTTCTTATTTTATGACGAAAGATGCAAAAACCAGACTGTGGTTAGAGCCATGAAATACCTAACAGCCCCTGGATCCTGTGGCAGATTTCTGGGGCAGCAGAGCTCCTCTTCTGAAGGAACGGGAGACAGCAATCTCCAGCAGAAGGGGGAAGGCTAGAGCAGATAAATGTCTCGGTCTTTACCATGGTAGCCGAGCTGCAGGACAAGCTGGGAGCCCTTTCCTGGCAGGAGAGCTGTCACATGGACAGAGCTCAGTGCGAGCAGCCTGTTGAATCAGAGCAGCAGATGGAAAGGAGATTAGAATGGGGGAATAAATGACTTCAACTGGCTGCACTGATGGCTGGGAACTGTAGATTTCTATGTTCAGTGAAGTAAAAGTTCTACACCCAGAGACTAGCACACCGCACAGAAATAAAGCCAGCGGCACAGTCAATGCACATCCGCTCTGCTGCCACATACGGCAAGATGTCTACATCACAGGGCGTAAGTGTCGCTTTGGCACTGAGGTAACTGCTGCCCTAGAAACAACCAGGTAAGCCTGAAACCAGAGACAGTTGATCAAAATGCACACTGGCATGTAATGGGCCAAGACTAACAATGGATTCAGTTTACAAAAGACCCCAGACAATTCAGTTTATGTCCCTGGGAACATAATTCCCAAGCCTTCTGGGAAAACGAACAAGGTTTCTGGTACTAACCTAGCAAACTTGCCACAGGAAATTTATACATCACTCAAAGTGCAAAGTGCAAAGTGAGCTCTACCTGTAGTCAAATGCCCTTGCTCCATCTTCATGCTTCCAGTAAAAGAATGGCGAGATTATCTAGAACCCCTACTCTGCAAAAAGCTTGTAACTAACTCTCATCAAGCAATTAATTTTACAGTGCTACAAAAAGAACCACAAGCTCACTTCTGGTTTACGACACCATTCCATGGAGCCACTTGGAAATACAGGTACAGGATTGTCACAGACCTGTGCTCAGTTGCGGTGGAACGTGGCAGTTCTCAGTGTCAGAAACTTGTCTCAGACATCACCGTGACCTTTTGCCATTCCCAAAGGACAAGGTGGGACTGCAGCAGCTCTTGGATTCACTGGTTCACTTTTTAAAAGCCTAAAGCTGTTAACCTGCAACACTTAAAAGCAAAGTAAAAAAAAAAAAAAACAAAACAAAAAAAAAACAAAAAGAAAAGTTTTCCAAACCTGGGTGTTGTAAGAAGCAGCAACTAACAGGCTTCTTGTTCACTACTAACCAATTTAATCTGCTGATGCTGGAAAAATCACTTTGATCATAAAGCCCGTATGGTAAGTGTACAAGGAACAAAACACATAAAAAAAAAATAATTACAAGTAGACTAGATTAAATCCCGCAGTGCAAATGGACAGAGTTTAGGAAGCAGTTAGCTATCATTTTACTTACATGCTCTTTTGAAGACAGTGTGTGAAATATTCCTATTTAACAAAAGAAATGTTACTGCACACACTTCTTTCTTCAGGGTGTCGTTGAATCAGTGGTTTCCTATGGCTGGTTAAAGGGATATTAATTTCCCCTGAAATACTGCAGTCATGTTATTGACAGACTCTAACCACATCCTAACAGGAAAGAAAACTGGGCAGATGTCAATCTCCTGCTTGATTTTTTTTCCACATAAAAAAGGGGAGGGGGGGAAATATCGAAGCAGCTCAGACCATTCATTGCAGGTTAGGAAAAAAAATCCCTAGTATGTGCACAGAAATCACAAGGCTCTTGTAATTAACATGTGTACGTAAGGTAACAAGAGAAAGGTCTTCAACAACAAAAGTCTTGCATGTCTCAACAGCTTCCAATTCTAGTGTCTAAAATGTTTCTAACCTAATGAGTGAGCAAGATATAAAAATGGTTTTACCATCTGTACAGCATCAGATGCATCAGAAACTTAAAAGAGATTGTGTAGGGTTTTTTTAAAATAAAAGTTATTTCTAATGGAAGAAAGCATCCATAAATAAGCAAAGTAGTACCAAACAAGCAAACAAGTACGGTGAGTACAGGAAAATGTACAAAGCTGAATATAAAGTCAGTGATGAGTAATATCAAGAACACTTCTTATACTAATTAGTAAAAACATCAAAAATACTTCTACATCAGAAAAAGAAATGTTTTACATCCAAGCTTGCTCTCCCAAGCACACTTTGTTTACACCTGGCACTATTAGGAATGAATCACGTTAGGAATTCCTGAGTTTAAATAAGACAAAAAGCTAAGTACTGCCCTAGGGATAGCTTGATTCCTTTATTATGAGAAGCACATAAACCAGTCTCCTGCTCCCAAATTCTATTCAAGAAGTGAGGAAGGTCACACACTCCAGGAGCGTGCTGCTTGTGTTCCTCGATCTCAGAGGTGTGTTCAACCCCCCCTCTTCAAAATAAAGTGAAGGGTGATTAATGCCATTTGTGTGAAGTGTTAGTACTTTTCAGTGCCTCAAAACTGACTTAAAAAATAATAATCCAAAAGTGCTTATTTGTCTGAAAATCAACCACACAAAATATTCCATAATACGGGCAGAGTAAAATAACCAGATATGGAAAACGATTTGCAGTGATGCAGAATTACCTGAGCGCTTTTCTATTTAGTTAAGCATGTGTAATAGGCCTACTCAGTATATAATCAGTGTGCAACATTAAAAATTTTAAAAACGAGTATGTGAAATTCAAATGGCATGTCATATGCAGAACTTTCTGGTGCCTGTACATATCCACCATAATTGAGAAAGTTTTATCATCTAGCTCATAGCAAAGGAGATCTGAAATTCCAGACTGAATTTATATGTAACATTCATATTCTGAACTGTATAAAATAAAATGGAGCTATTATCTTAGACTTTCAATATTTTACTATGCAATACTAAAACCATCTGTTTTCCAACACAAAAAGAAAATACAAATCCAACTGAATGGCCTGCCAGAGTAACAGTACTTTACAGGAATATAATATTAATGTAATACTATGGCCTTTCCCAAACTGTTGGCATTTCAGATATTAAGAGTATTTTTCTTTTGTATTGCACAGACTCAAACGCATAGACAGCCATTTTCATACACCAGAGTAAGAAAACTTCCAAGATTATATGAATAAAATAGATACATTGGAAATCAGATAAAGCTTTACAAGAATTTCCCCGTGTGTCCAAAATGATTTCCTTTATCAAAGGCTTAATGGTGATGTGATTACCTCTTCTAGAGTAACATGTTTTATATCAGATTGTGCCCAAATACAAAACAAAACAAAAAAGCACCACTTAAGTAATAAACAGAAATGATCACTGCAAAGACAGCAGGTTTTATAAGGGATGCTAAGATTAAGATGAAATTTCTTGAGAATACTATTGCCACAGAGAAGTGTCCTAGAAAATCCGAATGAACGTACCCTTTAACCTTTTCATTGCAGTTTTGTACTTCATGACCTCACAGTCCATTTCATGGTCCAGTTAATGTCTTGTTATACCAGCAAACAGTTCTCATCAAAAGCAGGATAAAGATCGTGGTTTTTCAGACAGGCTGAAGGAGCCAAGAGCCTTGCAGACCAGAATGAAGTCCCAGTTGCTTCCAGGTAGCAATTAGCACTTCTGAAGTCCAGCAGTGACAGGGAGCTGTCACGCATTGGCCTCCCAGCTTTACAGCACTTAGCTCAACTTGGAGGCTGGTTTCTGCCTGTACAGACAAGCACTGCAGCTTTAATCTGTCTGCACTCAGGCCATCTTGTAAGCACGCTGGCATTTAACTTGAACTCATGAGCTGGGAACATTTATACCCCAATTTTCTTCTCTTTTTTGTTTGTTTGTAATAATTAAGATACTGTAACATCCCATTCATATACTGCCATTTATAGTTATATATAATATTAACATACACGTACATAAGAGCTAGGATACTCTTTATGACCTCTATTTTCTGATGTAAGTAACAAAAACCAACCAAACAAACAATCCCCCCCAAAGGAAAACAATTGCTGGTGTTTCCAGTTTCCCAACAGAGATGCAGGACCAAACAACCCTGAGCAACTGCTCTGTGCTATGGTTTTGTTGCAACAAGGAATTATGACACTTCTGCACCAGAGAGGTCCCTACTACCTCTCAGTGTGAGCGTACTGGGGGAGGGAAATAAAAAATCGGCAAAAAAAGCTCATCCAATAGTGTAACCTAAATGATGGTATTTCAAGACAGGACAAACTCGGAGCCTAATGGATTAATTCAGTGCAGCCCACAAGTCTGGGTTTGTTTGCTGCACTTTATGTGTGAAAGCAAACTATTATAGCTATATGTGTAACGCAAGAAAAACTGAACACCATTCACACAGGCAGGAAGAAAACACTAGTACAATGTGCCATGTCATGCCCCCGGCTGTGCTAAGGACTGAAAATACAAGGGAAGGAGTAACTTCTGCATCAGTAGTATTGTCTAAAAAGCTATGTGTGGAAAACCAAATCAAACCCCAAACCCAAACCCAACTACCCTCATGCTTTGGTCAGTGCAAGAGTCCCGGTGGTTTTCAGTGGCAGAGTGAGGAAGCCGTTGCAGGGACCAGGACAATGGGGGGACTCTCAACTCTGGGCAAAAAGCACTCGTGTGTGAATTGCAGCACGGTGAAGGTCCTGCAGCTACCCTGGCTCAGCCTTCCGTAAAAGAAATGCTTGGTTTTATGCTGGCTCAAAAAAACCAAAAAAACCCCTCTGTCAATTCCAAAGGGACATCAAAAGGCCATTGGGATTGTTACTCAAAGGTTTCCCATCGCTTTCTGAGCTGTTCAACCTTACCTGGTGTGGATGAGACGTCTTGCTTTGTCTTTTTTAACAAATCTTCAAATGGATCTTTTGTCTCCTCAGATTTTGAGGATAGTAACACTGACTCTAAGCCCTTAGCTGGCCTGGAAGGGATCAAAGGGGGTTCATTAGACAGGAGAACTCGTGCTTGTTTGGGATCTACCTTTGAGCTGGACTGGCCCACCTGTAATGTTCTGGTTTTAGAAGGACCACTTAGACATGCTGGCTGTAGAGAGCTTGTTGGAGAAAGGCTGTGGCTCTGCAGCAGTAAGGAGCTAGCTGGTGGCACGGCTGGAGCCTGGCTAAACAAGTTTGGCATGGAGAGTGTTGAAATGTTTGGCTGAGGTCTTTGCGGTGGGTAGAAGCTAGAATTAGGTGTTATGAAGCTAGAGCTGTAAGCATGACCTAAAGAGGGGGTGAAAGAGCCCCTTGGGGGTCTAACTAGAGACACTGAAAGGGCTCCTGGCACTGTTTGCATAAATGGATTAGGAGATGGCTGTAAAAAAGGTGGTGCTGCTGGGGAAGGATAACCAAGTGGCTGGGCAAATGGTGCAGCTGGAGGAGGCACAAAGTCACTTGCCACCGAGACAAAGCTAGCTGCAGAAGGTGGAGTGGCTGAGCTTTGCAGGCTGCGGGGACCTTGCTGTGGGCCACTGCTTTGCCAGCTGGCTGTTTTTAACGGATCCAGGAGATTAAGAAGGTAGTCGCTTTCATTACCTGCATTTTCTGTCTTCACTTTGACAGGCTGGAGCATCTCAGCAGTGCTGGCAGCACTGGACAAAAGCTGAGACGGATGAGAGGAATAATTTACAGACTGCTGGATTTCAGCATCTGAGGACACACTACCAACTCCAAAGGGCTCTGGGACAAGATCTGAAACCAAATGGCTACGTCCTGTAGTGTGGGTGGTAAGAATTTCTGTTGGCCCAGCTGGAGTCTGATGCTTGGAAGCCCTGGGTGCTGGTGGTGGTGGCACTATCCCCAGTTCAGGAGTCTTTCTTCCCTGTGGCCGAGGAATGGTGATGTTCCCTTGCACAGCAGGACTTGATTCATCCTTTTCTGCAGGAGCCAGAATGCTGTCTCTGCTCCGGGGTCTCCTTGTGATTGGCGGCATGTTACCAAGTGCCGTCAAGGGCCTTTCCGGCGAGCTTTGGGAATACTTGGTAGGAATAGCCATATCATCATGACCCATACTCCACAGCTTGTTGTAAGGGTGAGACAGCTTCATGGTTGGCACAATCCTGTTCCTCTCAGACACACCAAGATCCATTCTCTGCAAGAAAGCATAAAAAAAGTTAACTTTTACTGATCTCCTCACAACATAGAGCATAAAGTGAAGACGGGCTGCTGAGCTATGAGTGGAAGAGGATCTGTCCACAGACTGCAAACACTGCAGAGGGACGACAGCATGCAGCCTAGACAAACAGACAGGAAATCAGAAGCTGGACTCTGCAGTTTTAATTCCAGCTCTGCTTCTAATGAGTTGTTCAGCTGTGACATATTGCAGCATCTGTTAGGCAAGCAAGGAGCACATACCTATATCTAAGGTACAGAAACTGAGAATCCTTAATTGCTGTATGGAAAAAGCTGTCAAATGAGATATTTGGATATAACAATTAAATATTATTGTAAGGTAGAAACGATATTCTTTTCTTTCGTGTCCCATGAAGATCTCAGAGTCTGCTTCAGTTTGGTACTTACTAAGCTGCATATATTTAGCAAAATTCTTCATAAAGAATCTCTCTTCTACAACCTAGATTGTTCAAATGATGCCTAGACCAGAATGGCCAGATTAAAAGAACGTCATTTAAAAAACATGCAGTTTGGAGGGATCTGAAAATTCCCAGGTATTCATTCTCACTGCTGAGCATCAAAGGTAACTGTGTGTGATAGCCAATGGACAAAATAGATTCTGAGGAATAGGGCAAATATTTCCTCCTTTAGAAGTAAAGGCTATAGTTTTAGTGGAGAAAGTTACTGTCTTATAACTGAGTCCCATTCCAGTGATTTCTTAATTCAGAAATGAATTTTAAAACACATGAACAAATGCCTGGAAAATGAATGCATCTACTCAATAATACGAAAATATTCCTCAGAGAATAATGCAAGACAGCCAGCCTGAGTTCCGTGCAGGAACCCCCAGCGCAGACGAAACCCTGTCCAAACCTGGTAATCAAATGTGCACCGCTGATCTGCCTCTTCTTTGGGAGTCCGCAGGTCTTCTAGGCTCTTAGCTTGGCTGAGAGGCTGAGGCTGTGTTTCTACTTCTAAGTTAGGGAAAATGTCTTCAAGGAGGTTGATTTCTGTGGCCTTGCTTGAAAGCAGAGGGCTTGGAGGCAGAGGCTCTTTTGATTTTTCTGGACTGACTGCCTCTTCCCCATCAGCACTATCAGATTCTTTCAGGGCCCGGTATGGCTGAGGCCTAGGAGAGAAACAAAAATCATGTTGCAAATTACTGTCTTTCTAATTTTTTTTTTAAAACAAGTATTTACTAAGGAGCAGGATGGCAAAACACAGCTTACAGTGCCTTGTGAACACCACGTGTGTGAGCAAAGTGACAAAGGGCAGAAGGACATACAAAGAGGACTTGGCACTCGAGGGGTTTTCAGAAGGGAAAAAGACCTAAGTGGGAAGTACTCAGAGGAAAGCTGTGATCATGCAGTTACGGACAGGCTGATGAGGGAACTCTCTTGGAGCCGGAATAACAGGACGCTAGCTCTCCATTTTGACAGTCTGGCCCTCCCCCTCGGGCAGACCACTGCTACTGTGCTCGGTCCTTTCACACAAGAAGTCGGAGCAAGCACACTGCAAAGTGTCCTGTGTTTTGCAGGCACTTACATTCTCTTGCTTCAAGCTAAGTCAGCACAGAACATAATTCAGTGTTTTCCTGCAATAATTGGGAGCACTGTGCAGAGTTCCAATGATTACATTGGTGTCATCTTATCAAGAAACAACACGATCCATTATGGAGACACCTATTTTACATTTACAGCCAAGGCCAAGTTAGCAGGATGCTTTTCTTGCACATACCTCAGCAAAAAAATGAACACCAGCAGATTTGCATATTGGTTCTGTGTACAGAGAACAGCAGCATAATGCGCATCCAATTAATAACAAGAAGTGCCATACATATCTGTGGTGACTGGCATTTGACTGGCAGCCAGTTTTACTGTGGCATTTAAACAAGGTTTCAATAAAAAGAAAATATTTGTGAGACCTGCAAAAACAGATACCATGGAAGAAGCCTCCTCCTCTTTCCATATTTTATTATAATACATCTACATCATGCAAATTTATAAACAGACCATCTTACTTCATTCATCAACACATAAATAGCAGGCATTCGGCTAGCAACACAAGAACGTAAGAATGCAAGAACAAGACAGACAGCTGATGGTACATGTCCTTAGGAAGAGGGCGATCTTGCAAATCTCATATCTTTAGTCTCTCACGTAATATGTGCTCATCTGCTAAGCACTAGATCGTACTTCAACCCCCACCCACGAGGAATATTCTGCAAACAAACCATTTTAGTGGCCTGGCCTCCTCCACCACAAACACAAGAGTGTGAGAAGATTTTTCTGGCCGTTTGCTACTGAACCTATACGTCTGTCTCCCCATGCCCAACTGCCCTCAGTCACGTCCCTTCCCTGTCGCTCTCTGAACCTGCCTTCTGCAACACACATGAATTTTAGCAATTGGAGACTCCACTATCAACCTGGCAGCCTCCTTCTCCAGCCTAGTCTAACACAACTGCATCCAGCAGGCTCCAGTTGCTCAGATGCAACTGGGCATCCATCTCCCAGCACCTGGAACTGCCTGGATCTGGCATCAACACAATTTCTGAAGCAGCAGCTCACAGTACCCTGGCACTTCTCCCTACAGGTTCTGGTGAAGCCAGCAACTGCATTTGTGAAAAGAATTAGTGTAATTCTGTGCAATTTATCTCCCTTTCTCCCCCTAGAAATCCTCAAGCAGGTGAGGTTAGGAAAGAACAAATCCTCCCAGTGACAGGCAGTGAGGCCTTAGCTCAAGACTGCCCTCCGGGGTTGGTGCATTCAAATACGCAGTAAGAGGTATTTAGTACAGCTGAATCAGTGCGCACCCTCCGTGTGACAGTGTCACTCTCATCTCCAAAAGATACGCTTGGGCCCCTGGGAAGACTGGCCAGGTAAATGGGAGCTGACAGGCAACACTCGTTGCCTGAACACGGGTACCCTGGGCAGGTGGCAGAACCCTGCGGCCAGTGCTTAAACGTACAGCTCTGCCACACTGGTAGTTGCTATATGGCCAAGCTGCTCAGTACCATGATTCAAAACTAGGCAGGATTAAGTTACGGAGGTTTGGGAATTTACAACTATTTACAAATTACAAAGTCAGATACAAATAACACAGTGAGAAAACCCAACAAACTGCTTGCTGTTTCTTGTATAATTTTAGGTCAGATTGTATTCAAAACCCTTGGAGGACATCTGCATAGTAATGCCCCATAGTCACTGAGGATGTGGTACTTGACAGAACAGGGAGGCTGGGATCAAGCAAGTGAAACTGGAAAAAGCCAGTAACTGCACTGAAATAAGGCTCACAGGACAATCCAAAAAGCACAGCTAGCACTGCACAAGAATGGCAGAAGGTTTGGACAAGAACACAAGCAGCACATTGGAACAAGGGGGAAGTGGAGGGGTTACACCCCACAGAGCTCAAGCCCATGTAAAACTAAGCTGGGCATTGCTGCATAGCGTTTCATGCAGGAGTATGCTTTTGCATGCTGCTAGCTATCAAAACAAACAAGCAGGAGAAATGCTGAACATTCATCAAGCGCCGTACAGAGACTGCAGGAGTGTTTCCAAAATTCCAAGTATAGGAGCAAGGCACCCTGACCAACGCAAAAACCATTGTTCGAAGACTGAATTAATACAATGGAAGAATAAAGGATAGACCATTCAAAAGGAGCAGAGAAGAAAAAGTTTTCAGAGAAGCCAGAGACAGGATCCTCTTCCTGCTGAAATTCATCATCAGAAGAGTCCTCAGAGAGGAAGACTGTATAGTGTCGCATAGGCTTTACAAGGCTGAGGGAAACAGGAAGAGAAAAGGAAGTTATCAAGTTGTCACATTCAAAGCTCCAGAGGAGAGAGAAACCAAGTGATTCGTAGGCTCTAAATCATTTCCGAACGTGACTGACTGCCACCGCAAAGAGCTCTGCAGGTAACCGTTGAGCTCTACTTTTCAGTCAGAAAATACAACTCTTCTAAAAATGTCTAGGGTGCCATCTAGTTGGGAAGGGTACCAAAGACCTGCAATGACACCCATACTGCAAAAGAAGCCAATACAGAAACCCACCTTTTCCCCGCTACATATTCTAGAGAGTTGGGCATCTTTTGTTGTTCAGAAATACATCTTTGTTTCTCAGATTCTCTGAGCTCTAACTACAAGCAAACAAATATTAGATCTACCTTTCTGCTTTATAGATGTTTAGACTGACGTTAGTCTGATATATGAGAGGAGCTGACTTAAGGGCAACAATTCCTACTTGTATCTTTTTTTGAGATCTGAAATTGCTTCACACTAGAATAAAAACAAAACTGTCCAAGGATTTATATGAAATGCTGTTTGTCAAGTAAGGTGTATATGTTTCTTTCCTCAGTGGTTAACTACTTTCAAAGTCTGGCAGAAAAAGCACTCAAGCTAATTTCTCCTGCATCATGGGACACTAACTATCAATCTATGAATTTGTTATCAGAGGCCTGGAACAAAAAACCTTCCAAATGAAAATTTCTTAAAATCAGAAGTGCCTCTGGAAACACACTTCAGCTGTAATTAAAACCAACCAACCAAACAAAAAAAACCAAACAAAAAAAAAAACCCCCACATCAAAACCAAACCAAACCAAAATACCCAAAACAACAAAAAGCAACCACCACCAAAAACATTTCACCAGACTTTTGACAAGCACATATTAGACATCTTTATTTTTTACACAGAGGTCAGATCTCCAGGATTTGCTCTTGTACCTAATGAAGACAATACCTAAATTTTTAGTGAATGTAAAACTAACTATGCATTACCCATGTCTGGGCAAACATACACTGATTGGTGGATAAAAGAAAAATATTTTTAAGTTTGCTGAATTTATGAATTTTTTTTTCTATTATTTATTGTAGCTATCAGTTGCTTCACTTCATTTTAACCAAAAACCCAGTAAATTACTCCTTTCTGCATAAAGCAGAAGCTTCTAAGATTGACTGTTTCCACTGGAGCAAATTCAGAAGTGGCTATCACTGCTTTCAACAATTAAATGCACTATCAGCTTTAGTAGAAGAGGTAAGAGTACAGGAGCAGGGTACTTAAGCAGAAATACACTGGAATGAAGAGTATGAAGAAATTAATAGCAAATATTGCCTCATTTGTAATGCTAAAATATCCTGATCTTCAGTAAAGTATGAAGCAAGTGCCATTGTTCATTCCCCTCTGAAACACTTAAGCTCTGGATGGCAAAAGAGTTTATAGAAAATATATTCTCACAAATTAAATATTAAGACAAATGCTTCACAAGTAACTGAAAGCAGTAAAAGCAAATCCAGAGTTACCAGTACTAATCAGAGGCCTCTACACCATAGTCCAGTGCTTTTCAATCTACTAAAACTCAAGGACAACATTGTGCAGAGCCACCAAAACTATATGCACTTACAAAACCCCATATACTCAATTTTTAACAGTTATTTATTGTTTCTTATTTATTCTCCCCATTTCATTTGCGTTCTGGCATATCTAAGTGTGCATGAGTGGAAATGAAAGAAAAACAAACAAGAAAACCTCTTTTCAGTGTCATTATAAACCACCTTTATATGTCTTCCAGACCAAACAACAGGCTGATGAACACTGATAGATGTTGCTAGAGAGCACCATTTACAGGGCTCTTTTTTCTTCCCCACATCACTGTAACAATGGAAAAGAAATCACTAGGATCATAAAACCAAACATTGTTTCTAGCCATCCAAATGAGATCTCTTCCCAAACATCTTCATTTTATAAACCACATATCACTGATAACATCCTAGTTACTGTAGTGAATCAAAACATACATCGTGAATGACACAAAGCCATACACAATTGAGACGGGAGCCTAATTTTCCTACTACTGAGGTCCAGAATAAAATTTGTTATTTCAGTGTAAGCAGAATCAGGCTCATAATGTGGAACAAAGGATAGGTCCTGATCCTGTAGACATCGCAGAGCAATGCAAATATATCACACCACTATGTGCATTATAGATAAGATGAGGATATGCTGAAATTGGAACAGGACCAAAAGCATGGATA
The DNA here is from genome assembly GCF_929443795.1 of Astur gentilis. Lineage (NCBI taxonomy): Eukaryota > Metazoa > Chordata > Aves > Accipitriformes > Accipitridae > Astur > Astur gentilis. Next base: position 19,683,837 of record NC_064908.1, read on the forward strand.
GAAGAAGAAAGAATTTGATTTGTTGCCTTTATAGTATAGACATACTAACAAACTACCTCTAGTGGCACTTGAATGCATAATCAGCCTTCACTCGTTTAGTTCTTTTGTCTCAATCACTAAATAACTATATAATAAAGTTATGAAAATCAGTCTAAAAGATTAGGTCAGAAAAAAAGAAGTTGGCCACTGCAACCGACAGCTCAAGACGGCCCGAGCTGCCACTGTGAATAAATGTTTATTCACAATCAGGTCAGAGCTAATTAATAAAAAGTCTAAAACAGTGGTGGCAGTGGATGCAGCTGATAGTGTTAAATCATAGTCTGTGGTACTCCAATTAAAGCTGTTGCATAGCTGTTCTTTTCCCCTCTTCTGCTATAATAGGCATCTAGGGAAAGTGAGGTGGTGCCACTGCATTAGGAAAAATTTGCTATAACATTTTTTTAATACCCCCCCTCTTTTTTTTTTTAAAGAGAGTGACTATTATCCAAAAATTTCAATTTACATTAACAAAAGGCTCGACCTAAAATAAATCAGAAATTAAAGATACTTTAAAAATATTTCGTTTTTGAACTTACATACATGTCTTTTTGTGTTAGGAGAGTAAATTACCATTTAACAAGATTTCAGAAAATCTAAAATTATTTCCAGAAATAAAGAGCGATATTGAATTTCCACATATCTTGCTGATGCACTAAATGTTTGGTAACTGCATATAAGAAATGTTTTGGTGCAGCTGCCCTTAAAGCACTGCCTCTGATACCTTTTGTTTGCCTTCAGACTATGCTGAATTCAAATGCATTGTGTCTGTGCAGCTATGAAATAAACTGGGAACAGACTATGAAGAAATAAGATAGGATCTTGTTGGCTAGATCATCAGTTGCACTTCAGTGCAGCTCAGTGCAAGTAAGATTAAATACATAGGAAGTTAATATGCACCAGGTTCATCGCTGTGGCAAGACTCCTTAAATGAAAGTGGGATCTCATAATTAGAAAAAAGAAAGCACTTAAGTTTCATTGTTGGTGTGCTCTGTAAGAGATTTTGGTCCAAGATAAGGGATGAACAATCTAAAATTGTCCAAGTTTACATTTTTTTTTTATTCGCTTGAGGCAGTAGAATCCAAAAAAAGTGCCTATTCCCTCATTAACCCAATTCGGCAACTCTCCTGCAGTCTGCCACCCACCACTTGCTAGAATTTCATACACAAAGAGCTGTCTCTGAAAAGGCAGGTCACAGCAAGCCTGGCTACAAGGCAGGCACTGCTGCAGTCTTCCAGGGAAAAAAGGATGTGTCCGTCACAGCTACAACCCTCATCATCTCCACATGACTGCACCAGCTCCTGCCTACCTAATCTCTTAGCTGAGTTACCATGCAGATGACTTGCTGATCTCTTTCTAATGTTTAGTTTAACATGTCTTCGGTTAGCACTAGCATATGACAGTACTGACAGCCGTGGCTGTTCCTTTTTAAATATCATGTCAGAAACACAGCGCAATAAAGCTGGGGATGCGCTCCATGGCTCTGCGTACCATTATGGTAGTATGGGTTTCTTTTTTAATGAGGAAGATCTGCATCTCAGGAGCTTTTTTCATGTGTCAGGATGCATGGACAAATCAGCAGCACATCACACTGGCCAAAAATGAAATGCTGACAAATGTAGATATTTCAAATTTAATTGACACCTAAATGTACTTGAGATAGAAAAAATACATACAGAAAATGTGAGTTCAGGATATGGGAATTAATAAGGAGAATTCTGTAATAATTTTAAAAGATATTTTGGTTATAAGAAAATTAATTTTTTGTGCTTTTTTTATTAACTGTGTTGCTTTTTTTCTGATTAGAGAGATTATGGTACAAAGCGGTGGTATGGACTTGTCATTATTCTCCTAAAAAGGGCTTCCCAAATTTGAGGGAGGATTTTTTTTTATTAATATATTTTTTTTAAATAATAGCTATACAGCAGCTCTAGGGAATTAAGGAATTTGTCCCTCTTAGACAGTAAAATGAAGAGAATGAGGGATTTGGATGCATGGGCTTTTTCTTGCCAGTATGAAATAGGAGACTTGGGACTGAGGGGATTACCTAGTAACTATTCAATCTGAACAAAGCACAGACCTATCACTGGAATTCCTTCCTGCATATTCTGAATACGCAGTAGACCCGAGTGTGAACTAACAAAAACATTAAAATATCTATTTGATTTTTAAAGTGTCACTTCGTATACTGTGAATGTTCATAGGAGCAGAATATTTCCAGAAAAACAAAAACATTAGCATAAAGGATATTTTAAATTCAAACAACAAAAAAATTAATACCACAAGTCATCCAACCAGGTAACAAAAACAACAGCTTGTGATCACTACACCCAATAAAGGCAAGTAATTAATTGTTTTATAGTTTTTATGAACTTTTTTACAAATTTTCCAGAGAGCTGGAAATACTAACAAAGAATTTAAAGCGGGAACAAGCTGGATGACACCTCTGCCTGTGCTGACAGATCTAGATGCAAGATTCTGCAAAGTCGTTACACATTTTTGTCCTATTACTCGGTACTAAGGATTCATTCACCAATTTCCCTTGCAGCTACCACATCCCTTTACAAAGGCAAGCTGCATACATTCGGTAGGTTCACTCCAAAGCAGACAGCAGAAATTAGGCCCCCAAATTACAGTTTCTTTTAAACCACCATACTAGAAAGGTGGGACAGCCAGGAAGGACCGGCACTGCCAAAGGGCAGCCCTGCCTGCCTTGTGCAACAGTTCTTGTTTGGCTAGGCCTGCGACAAAACCTGACTTCTCTCCATACATTTCTTTCCCCTTTGCTGGGCACCTGCTTTCTTCTTGGCACCATCTTCATTGCATCTAGCTTCCCCTACTCCAATTTTCCCAAGGTAGAGAAACCAAAGCTCACACAGCGAGTCTTGTCTGCTGCAGCCTGCAGTATTTTCTTTTTGATTCCAGCCATCCTTGTTCATATAGGCTCTTGCTGGCTTTTAGCCTTCTTCCCAAATAGAGATCCTTGCTTGCAGCGATGCCATGGAAAACCTTTACCATATGCAAAATCTGTGTGGCAGAGCTCCGAGAACCTGGTTACAACCACTGGAATTTAATGTGCTTTATGAGCCTGTATCATTCAACACAGCCATCATGCTGACTTCATACTAAATTCAGTGTAATAACCCACTATTGCACGGCATCCTATTTTCATTCATCTGATATAAGGGAAAGCCATTAGCTTCTCTACTAAGTCCTACACGACTTCTGGAAAGCCATAATGAACTGCTGCAGCACTGACATGGGTTTAGCCAGCCCAAGAGCCTTTTGACATGCTGTTAATTGTGAGCCTGACCCTCTGATTTCCTATTTTAATTTCCTCCCACCCTGCATGCCCTGGAAACCAGCAAGTCGGTACTTAGAGAAGACAGATTCTAGAGCACTCTGGAAGCCTATTCTACATTTAATAGGAGATCTTGCTGTGGTGTAAAAGAGAGCTCTCAAAAAACTGCCTATCTGTTAAAAATGCAATGTCTTATTTCTGTGAACTGATTTGTGTTTAAGGAGGCATGTCCCGGATGACTAGGATTGCCCCCGGTGGTAATCCAGCATTTTCTGAGCTCTCATCTACAAACCCTTCCTGTTACCTTATAACTAAAAAAGTTTTTTTTTAAAAATCATACATTTTAGATTTAATGAGAAAATTTTAAGAATCATAAACATTACAAACCTTGAATTATTGATAAAATTGCAAAAAAACTCCCAATGTCTATTGAAATAGAAAAAGAATTCACTGAAAATTTTGATAGGGGAAACAACAGTTCTTCCACCAGCTCTTCTAAATATGATGGTTTAACAACAGACATTAGCAATAATCTGGGGTGTTCTTTGAAGTTGCTGCTCCTGTCCTCCTGTGTTTTAATTGAAGACTGATTAGAAAATGAGCACATACACCTCCAAAACAATGTTTTTCTTTTATATGCATTAAAAAAAATTAACTCATGTAACTGATGATACAAATTTCCTAATATCATAAGAAATGCCTTAATAAATATAACAACTGAACAGATGTCTACATAATGGTTTACTTTTCAGAGATGACATGCAACATTACAAAGGGGAAAGAGGCTGCCCCGTGAAATGAGTTCACTGGGAGTCAGGCTTGGGTTAGTGGCACACTGCCCCGAGGATCCTGTCTCCACCAGCTGGAAGGAGGATGCAAAAGTCACAGTTGGAGCTAATGAGTCAGATATGCTGGGAAATGTCTCTGATGCCTTCATGCAGTCATTCAAGACCAAAAAGTTACGGTCAGTTTTACATATAGAAAGAAACTCCTCATTGAACAGAAGCTCCTCCTCACAAACATATCCCACACATGAGTACCTGAAAAAAATAACTGGCTAATAATTAGTTTTGGAACCAGTGCAATTAAGCTAAATATTTTGGTAAAGTTTAGTTTAAGAAAAGCACTCTCTCAGTGCTGCTTTCATGGAATCTCCTCTGATCTGCAATAAGGGTACTCCAACACTACCAAGTAACACGAGTGAAAATATATGTTGTGGTGTTTTCATTCATTTTAGTATTATCCAAGAGAGAGAAAACAATGTCATTTTCTTTTAAAGAGACAACACCTGGCTTTATATTTTCATTCAGAACAACATAGGAAGATTCTTTCTTACTGGGTCAGAAAAAAGAAAGTTTGTGGAAAAAGTCATGAAAATCCTATCTTTAATTACTATTTAAAAAAAATCTTTTTCCTTTATTCAACATGTCATTTTGAGATAAATAGTAAGGAAAAAGGTCGGGATTACTGAGTCACTACCTCTTTCAAAGGCATTCACCTGATGTTATTTCTTAGGGAAGCCATTTATTTGGGCTTTAAGTACAAGGTTAGATATTTCTTCCATTTGTGCTTCTGAAATCACAACTGTAGTATCAGTCTCATCATCGTTGCATGTTGTATTTCCCGTCTCTCCCACTGCCCCAACTTGTTTTTATTAAAACACTCTAACCAGACACCTTACAGGAGATCTAGTTGAGTGCAATATTCTACAATTAACTGTCTGGAAGTAGTTATGTCAAAGTTTGTTTTGCCACCTGAAGCTGGTGACAGGAAAGAATGAAAATAATCAGATCCTGCTGTGACACTGCATTTGAACTGGATAAAATACTAAAGCTGTGAAACATCAGGAAGAGACCACAACTGGTACCGTATAGCAAGTGTCAGTCATATTAGCAACATTACCTGGGTTTCTTCCACATTTAAAAGATGGAAAATTCTATCAGTAAAATGCTCATGAAGAAAAATAAGTCAGTTTATAGCTACAAAGCTTCTTCATTATCTTTCATAGATTATTGTCAATCATTTCCACAAAATGATTTTCATCATTTACAATTAGTTTTTACTCACTAAAATTAACAGCAATAAATTAAAACCAAGTAAAATAATAATTGTAATTCAATATATTACTAGCTTTAGTATAAATATCATTCATGTTTATGTTTATTTCTGTTCTGATACTGGCAGGAATTGAAAATGCATGTTAGCAGTAAGCCACACTGGAATGTCAGGAAGCTTTTGAATCCAAAACTGCAGAATCCTTCATATGAAACACACATAATGGTTAAATTGACTCAATTTCCTTCACCTACGTGCAGTGAGTCATCATACTACATATTAAGAAAAAAACTTTTATTTTAAAAATTCCTATAATCTTTGTGCAGGGACAGCTACCACCCTGTATCAGCACAAGCCCTTTTGCAGGATTTGCAATCTACTCCACAAGAGGGCAACCAAATTCCACTACAAAATGGATAAATAATCCTGTAGAATTTAAAGGTGACCATTCATTTTACCTAAAAGCCAGAATATCCCCCCATTCCTAGAGTGGCCGGAAAAAAGCTAGCCACGCACTTAACTTTGGACAGGTGGGGGGGCAATCTCCATCTCTTTTTCCCTCATAAACAGTGGTGACAAGGAACGGGTACACATGTAGGAAAAAGGTTTGTTTAAAGAAACCAACCTTTTTTCTTTTTATGGGATTTTAGTATCTTCAGATACAACAAATATCCTGTAATCTTGGGCATCAGCTGAAGCATTTCACTTTACTGACAATAAAGCCACCACAGGCTGGGACACAAACAAATAATGCAAAGTGGCTACAACATAAGCAATTACTTTGTGGTGCAGGTAGAGATGAATTACAAGGAAATCTCTGTGACAGATTAGATAAGCGCAACCATCTTGTGGCCCCCGAGTCTTTTGCTTTTAGTCTGTGAGCAGTTCCAGTGTGACTTCCCATGCTAAGGCTGCACTGCCACAACACTGGACACTTGGAAAATACTACCCCGCTCAGTGTTCAAGCGCAGCATCAAAGATGCTTCACACGGGGGGAATACCAGTTTAATCTCGCCACGACTTTGAATATGTATACTGGCTCTGTTGCCTGCTGTTTTTACCTCACTGCTCGGTTGTTTCGTCTGGAGTGCCAAGTAGGTCTGTCCCTACTCTAGCCACATTTTTCACAATGCCGCCTTCTAAGATCAACCGCCCCAGGCAAAATGCACAGTACTTAAGCTTCCCAAATTCTGAACTGAGAGGAGGAAACCTGCTTACTAGGACCCTTAAGAAGTGCAGCTAATACCAGCCTCTGTATCCAATCAGAACTTAGTGCTGTGGAATCTTTTGTACTTCTGAACAGTTGAAGTAGCTACACTCAAAAGAATCCAAATAATTTTAAATCCAAAATGGATATTCATGCAGCTTACAGGTATATTTACACACAATAGTGTCTTTTGGGCTACGTTTGTAAGGTTCAATATATCCATTCTCTCCTTAGGTTTTCACTTGATGGCCTGTTGTTAAGAGTATCTGCAACAACACACAGTATTGTCATCTTTGTAAAAAGTACTTTAATATGTGACATTCATGAAACTATCTAAAAAAATTTATCCAAGGTAACAGAATATACTGTTCATATGAACAAGAGAGATGTTGGAAAACAACACGTTTTATACACGAGCAGTAGGCTACAGCAGTACAACTTATTTGGAATGTTACCCCTGTTTACTTCATAGTCAAATCTAGAGAGATGAACATTTGCTAGTACTATGCAAGACAGTTAAGCTCTAGAAGTCTTCACTATAGAGCTCATTACAGACCTCCTGTTAGTGGGACTCTAACAAGCACAAGACACAACCCTTACAGCCATCACTATAAACCAAACAATTCTATATCTTCAAGGTAAAGCCTGGCAAGAACAGTGGATTTGCAGGGATGTGGCTAACAATTTCATTTAAACATAGTTCAAAAAATAGTTCAAAATAAAACAACGAAATGAACAAACCCCTAAAACCTGAAAACTTTCACTAAACAGGCTGATCAGATTATGTCTAACTTGGCAAACTAGAATTTTCCAATAAGTAAACTTTGGTTTCTTGCTTTTCACGCTCCCTCTAAAATGTTCAAAAAATTAAAAAAACAAATTTTTTGTTGGTTAAAAAATTACTTTGATCTGTAGCATGTTTTAATTTCTCCTTTGGCTAGTTCCAGTTCTGAATGCAGCTTGTTGACGCAACCAGAGAGAAGCAAAGCGGCAAAGTACTTACTGTTCTGGACTAGAAACTGAAGTCCTTCGGCCTTCCACAGCAATATTGCTCTTGGGTCTCTTAACAACATGAGGTCTTGGTGGGCGAACCTATTACATACACACACATAGAAGCCATTTCATCAAATACTTCAAGTTGATCAAGCAACAGACGTAACAACCAAATATGCATAACCACTGTTATCTTAGAGGTATCTTCCATTCAGAATTGCTTTTAAATGTCTTTTTGTGCCACAACAATGTTACAAATGAATACAGATATACAAATGAATATAAAGTATAAATATAAACTACAGGGACCCACAACCTATTTAAGGACAAAAACCCCCCAAGTTTTCAAATAGCAAATGAAACATATATGCTTGTCACTGACTGTTAGCTATTAGCAAAGCAATGAAAATTTGTTCTACTGTCCTGTTTGGTACAGGCTAAATTTCTGATAAAAGATTCCCTAAATGTGAGCTTCCCCTTATACAGTTAGTTGATAGAATAAAATTGGAAAATCCTGCGTGTTGCTGTACATTATACTGGAAAGTGGAGTTCAGCTCTGACATCATGATTCTTTTGTCCTCTTGTTCATAGGAACCCAACTTCTCAAGTGAAGACTTCTGTGTAAGGGAGCACTGAAAAATTTGTACTTAGAATAAATGTTATAACATGAAAAACATAGCTCATTCTTCATTAAAAATTTGCTTCCTTTCAGCAGCTGAACAGAAACCCTTGCCACAGATATTATAATTGTCAGCCCTAATGTTATATGTATCTTTTGCTGTCTGTAGTAAAATCCAAAGCTTTTCTGTGGAAGACAATGTTGCTGCCAATCCAATCTTAAATAACATATCCATCAGCTTCTAGATTTCTGAACATTAGCTTAATTTACTTACATTAACTCCACAAGCAAACAAGTTGTACTTCAAGGAAAGGAATAAGCACACGCGATCTCCACATAAGCAAAGTTTATGCATGTCCCTCCCTATACTAGTGAGTAATCCTGTTGACGAACTTACCCTTTGAGTCAAATGTGGGAATAAACATTTGCAGCATCAGGGTCAGGCTGTACAAACAAGCTTTCCATTTTTTGTTAAGAAAGTACTACCTTACCCGAAATGGACTCTGATTTGTTGGCTAAGCTGAATGCTAGTTTCAACAGAAATCCCCAAAGCCCTCAAATAAAGTTGGGAATATAACTCAACTTCTGACCACCTTGAGCTTGAGCTCCCTTAATAACCATAATATAAAGGAAGCTGTTAAAGGCCTACAACCTAAGTGCTCTTTGGATAACTAATAAATTTGTTTGCAGTGACAGAATAGATGCAGATTTTCCCCTACCTCTGCGAGTTTTTGTTGGCTTTTTTTTTTTTTTTTTAAATTATTTGTTGGGGGGTGGGGTGTTTCTGGTTCCCCACCACCACCCCAGCATGCAAACCTCAAATTTTCTTGCCAGGAAAAAGCCACTGAATTGCGTGTAGTGTTTCTGTACTACACAACGGTATGCAGAAGACAGTATCAGGATTATTGTATTGAATTTTCATTTCAAAGGAAATGGCGTACAGCAGATATGATGAAGAAATCCAGAGATGTATTGCCACTATTTCTTAGGAAAAAGGACTTATAAAAGGTCAGATGTTAAGGTCTTGAAGATCAGTCCCCACACAAGGCTGCTCCTCTCTACAATAAAGACAGCTTAAGAATGTGAATTTATGGCAGGAATGGAAGGATTAAGTTTGTGGCAACTTCAACTGAACTTGCAACGTGGTGAAACATGGGGAAAAGAACAACAGAGCTAATTAGACGAGCTGAGCTGTCAGAGTGCGGCTGAATGGCTCGGTGCCAACAAACAAAAGGAATGGGCTGGCAATCAGCAGGATCGATGAAGACTACTGCTTCATTAGGGTTGATAAAACAGAGAGAGAGAGACCAAGAGAGAGCGAGTGCGTGCAAGAGAGGGGGGGGGAGAAGCAAGAGGAATTGGGGAAGAGAGCAAGAAGGAGAAGGAGGAAAAGAGAGGAAGAAAGAAACCTGTTTAATTAAATCTGAGCTGGAAGATGATGTGTAAAGCTGGCTTGTCATCATGCTGTGAACACTTTCACCTTTTGGGTGGTACCCTGGGGGAGTGATGGTGATGAGGGAGAGAGATGAGAGTTTTGGATGGCTCCAGGGGGTCACCAGACCAGTAAAGTGCAGGGTGACATGCTAAGTAGGATTTAGAGCATTGTTCATGGGGGACTGCAGGGAAATGCCAGGAATCAAGCCAATTCCTTGCTGGATTTTGAGCTTTATGTAGCCAAATAGGCAAGGTTAAATGCTTATCAAATGCAAAAGTATAAATTCTTTAATGAAATTACATAAGCACACAGCCAAAAGAATAAAGGTAACCATCCAGTACAGAAGGGTTAAATGTGCTTATTACTGTCCCCACCAACTTTATGCATAATTATTATATTTTAACTTTTTCTAATTGAATGAAGTTTCCAAACAGCCACCATTAATCCAAACAGATCTCTATTAATTATAGCAACCCTCTCTTTTTCATAATACCACCACAACTCATTTCCAAAACAGCAGAATGTAAAGACCATATCTGTTCTGCTTCCTTAACCTTTCTTTGGTCTGTGTTTTTGTTTTTATTATTAGTAATGACTCATATTGCAAGGACTAGTGCCCATGGATTCCTCCTCATAACAGATATATCTTGAAAGCAGTAAGTACTTCTCAGGAATTCTGGTATTATGTGGACTTGGTTGGAAGAGCATAGGGACCTGGTCTCCTCTTTCAGTGCTTGCTGTAAAAGGCTCGGATAAATTACTTGCCAATACCCACCGCTGTAATATATGTCAAGACTAAGAGAGGGGAAAAAGCAGCCTGCACAAAGTATTATTTACACACACAAAAATGTGTTTCAACTATTAAAAGCCAAATAACAGTTCTGAACAACAACAAATTTATGTATATTTGGTACAAGCATATTTTTGGGGAGTGATTATAATCATTTATATTTATCTTGAATTTCCTCTTGATGAATGAAGCATTTCTGTTCCACTTACTGACACAGCTAGATGAATGCAACAGGAGCTTTTATTATTACATTTCCAACCTTTTATCAATCACATTGGGAGCAAAGACAGTTGACGTAAACACATTATAGTGAGGACTATTAATGCACTACAGCTGGGAGATTAAACAGTCTTAGCAAGACTTGGATGTAATAATTACTCAATCTGAACAATACTGTTCAGAAACTTTTGTACAGAGTAATCACAATGTGTCCTCATACACCTGCCAAACACAAACCAAGAGGGCTATGAAGAACTATGGGAACTCCGTACTACCATGAAAGGTTCGATCCTAGTGTAATGTATCTGGAAGGGTTTCCCATACCCATTACATTTAAGAGAACACATATAAGCATAGTTAATGCTACCTTTTAAACATAGAAAACAGAAATCTTCAGAGCAGGAATCCACAAAAATGACTCTGTTAAGCTTAACACCCAGAGTTAAAAAGAGGGAGGAAAAGAAACACATGCTATTGCAATGTAACATAGGAACATGCACCGAAGATCAAAAGTTAGCACACACCCAAGTGCACTTGTTAACCAGTTGCCTGCTCATCCAAAACACATTTTTAACAAGTTTTAGCAAGATTAGATTTGAAAACTTGCATATCCCTTTCTTATGCACATACATGTATGTATAAGGAAGCAAGGAGTAAGATGTATTTGTCTTTTGGGGAAATTATATTCATAAAGCAAAAATCCCAAATAGAAATGAGTATCTTCCAAGGCTGTTGCAAAAAACAACACCCTGTCTAAACTGACATCACTTTCCTGTACTACTAAAAACCAAACAAACAAACAAAAAAACCAACAACAACAAAAAAAATAAATCACTGGTGCAGATCCAGCACAGTCTCCAGTTTTAAAGCCATCTGGCATAGTTAATATACAACAATTGTCCTACAGTTAGTGTTTGGAATGAAAAACTGCTGAGGTAAGGTATCCCTGTGTAATACAGTACAGGTATTGCACCGAGAATAATTTCTGTGTAATTCTTCTATGGAAGAGTCACTTCTTCTGGCCAACATGCTGTGCCTACATTTTTTATACTACGTAATTACACAGAGTCCCAGCTTGCATTTTAAATTAACATGAAGTATATATGTAAGTCATCCATAATGTGGTACTGATGTTCTACCACCCAAATACAGACTTCGCTTTCTTCATGTGTATTCACTCATTTATTCCATGGAGAAAAATTAAGCATCCCAAATTAATTTAAAGGATAACTTGCAGACAATAAATACTTTCTCTACTGAATTCTGCTTCCTTTCATATTTGAGTTTAGTGCAAGTCTTCAAAAGCTCACTGGCTAAAAACTTATGCCAACCTAGCAAGACCTTTTGTTTAAGAAATCACCACAAAAGTAAAAACAAATGTTGAAACAGCTGCATCAGTTACCTGCAGAACCCACTGAAAGCTGCAGAACTCATCAAAGAAAAGCAGAATAAATGCAGGTCCCAGGGCTGTGCCACAGGAGAGAAGGGAGTTTAGGAGCGTAAGTCACACGTTGCTTTTTTGCAAAGTTTGACAATCCAAACTACCAAGGTTTAGTAATGCTACTAAGAGCGTAATTCAGGCAGTGTTAAGCTGTGGCAGTGAAACAAAACTACCAACTACTCACGGGCCTAGATGAACGCTGTATCTTTGGAGGCGGTGGCCGAGGTGGACGGAGTCTTTGCTGCTGTATCAAAGTGGAAACTAAATTAAAGTCACCTACATGAAAACACCTCTGATTTTGTGGCAAAAGCAGTATGAGTGGATGACAACACATGATTTACCTTAGCTTCATACTCACCTCACCAAATGCAACTTTTTTTTCTCTTCCCCCTCCCCCGCGAACAGTGACAAATCTCATAACATAAAAAGTGCCAGAATAGTAAAGGTAGCTATATCTGCCTGTTGATGTAGGCTTAACATAGCTTATGTTAAACTAAAGGTAGCACAATGACCACTCCACACCAGATCATCCAAAATTACTGAGACAACAAAGACACTCAAGGTGGATTCTTGGACCTCTACGTCCATGTGTTCTAGACAACATTTATGCAAATGGAAAGAATCCTGCAAAGCAAGATATTCAAAAAAGCTTCCACTAAAATCTTGTACTGGTTTTGGCTGGGGTTGAGTTAATTTTCTTCCCAGTAGCTAGTATGGTGCTATGTTTTGGATTTGTGCTGGAAACAGTGTTGCTAAAACAGGGATGTTTGTTACTGCTTACACAGGGTGAAGGCCTTTTCTGCTCCTCACCCCACCCCACCAGCGAGGAGGCTGGTGGGGCACAAGAAGTTGGGAGGGGACACAGCCAGGAGAGCTGATCCCAACTGACCTAAGGGATGTGCCATACCATAGGGACATCATGCTGAGCAATAAAACTAGAGGGAAGGTTGGCCGGGAGGTCACTGCCCAGGGACTGGCTGGGCATCGGTCAGTTGGTGATGAGCAATTGTTTTCATTTGCATCACTTGGGTTTTAATTCTCTCCTTTTCTTATTTTCCTTTTCATTACAATATTTTTTTTTTCCAATTATTAAACTGTTCTTATCTCAACCCATGAGTTTTCTCACTTTTATCCTTCCAATTCTCTTCCCCCCATCCTGCTGGGGGTGAGTGAGAGAGTGGCTGTGTGGTGCTTAGCTGCTAGCTGGAGTTAAACCACAACAAATTTCAAGAGTGATTTTAGTGCTTGTGAAAACTTACAGTAAAGGCCTCAAACCGGTAAAGACATTTAAGAGCATGGGAAAAAACCCTAAGTCAAGTAAACTTTTCATACACCTAAATACGAGCACATGTTTAGGCACTGTACTGGATCAAGGCTTAAATGCATTGCCCAGAGCAAAGCATGTACTGTCATTGTAAAGAAAATGAAAAGCCCCATCAGCAACAGTTCTAATGAAGACAGAACAGTGCATTAAGATGCCTATTTTGGTGTTTCAGTTTTTAAATTAACAGTTGGCCAACTCATTGCTTTGTAACAGCACTAGAGCTACTCCAGTCCAGTTGCTTTTGCCTGAGCTAGCAGCATGACTCTCCTCACACAGATGGCATCTTAAGGTATAGTTTGTTAGACAAGGAATCCACTGACAATTAACGAGATTCTGAATAAAACCACCCCTAAAGTACAACTTCAATATTGAGAACAAGATCACAGTTAATGTCCTTTCTGTGGCAGCTTGTGTACATGTATTAGCAGTTGAAGAGAGAAGCAGAGCCCCCAGTGAGGACTGCATGGGAATGTCTCTGAACACCTGCTCGACCCGACAGCGACAATGACTGCATCACTGTCCCCAGCCCACGGTGCCTTCCACAGACAAAAATCCATCAGCCGTACAGAGAAGGAATAGGAACTGGCAGTGGGAGTCAGCTTCTTCAGGCAGAAAAAGAAAGCTTATGCAGATTACTGTATTTCTCTCCAAAAAAGATTCCAGATTCATATCTCAGCAGTTCTTCACTTCTTACTAGCATAGTCTTTATTCTAGATGGACAGACATTCTCTCTCAACTACCCTCACACCAAGTAACAGTACAACTCCAGCCTATCCTTTTTCATACCATTTACATTCTCTTCCTACATCTGTTAAGACTTTTCTTTCAAATTTGCCATTAAATTATACTTCTGCACCATTGGTTCGTTTCTCCTTACTTGTGCTGTCAATGAAGGAGTGCCAGACTGCACACATGTACTTGGCTCAGCTTTTCGCGGTGGGTGCAGAAAAAAAAAAAAAGGACACTTGGGATGGAGAGAGCTGAGGCCAGAATTATTCCATGTGATAGCTTCCCTCTGTATTTTCCAAGAAAGCAAGTATGAAAACAAAGAGAACAAAGAGAAATGACAGGGTGGCGAGCTGAGGTGGCTGCCATTAGCGTTACTGAACTGTTTCTCTCCTGTACCTTATATTACTCAATTCAGTCACAGAAGCTGAGTTATGCTGCTGTGTATCTTCCCATGTTATCTGCTCGGGCTGAGAGCACAATCTTAAAATATATTTAACTTCTGTTATGTAACATAGCATACTTATTTTCCATTGTTTCAGAAGCATAATGGAACAGCTCAAAAATCTGAAACTTGCACTTTTCTAGTTACTTAAAAGACATTCACTTACTACCTACAACTTAGGCTAAGTATTGATGAAGCAGAAAAACAAGACAAAATTAGTATTCATCTATTTTTTCAAATTTTTTATGCCTCCTGCATATATACTTCCCTTTGTCGTTTTTTCTTTTTTACTTACCTAGAAATTGTGAACATTTCTACATTAGAAAATTCTCAAGTAGGTTATTTAAGTGGGAAATCTAAGTATTTTCCTAAATCCATGCCTAGCAGTGTCTTCTGTGGTTTGGGAATCAGTTTTTCCTTTCTACAGCAAAAGCCAGGATAATTTTTGAGGAAACACTGCAAGACTGTCGCACCAACAGTATTAGCTGATAAACCAATGGCAGTAGTATTAAAGCTTCTGAAAAAAGTCCGACAAAGCAAGACAGACAGACAGACAGACAACTCAGTAGCTGAGGATTACCTCCCAGTGAGATGATCAATACATTGATTATAGTCACTGTAAGGACATGTACAGCTGAACTGTCCTCACCCACCCACATACTCGCTGGAGGAAGAATATTTTTCTGAGAAAATGTGTTACAGGCTTTGTTAATTATCTGCCACATCACTGATTAGACAGTGGCAATAAAATCAAGTTTTAGATATTTGGGGGTATCTGAAAACTATGCTTTGTGTTAAAAGAGTCACCAATATTGGTACCCTTTTCAGCTGAACTACTAATATGAACTGAAGAATATCCATATACAAGTTAGAGAGTACACAAAGGAGTAAGACTATTAGATATTCCAGTACAACATGGAGGAGTTTAATAGGACCACCATCTCATTGCATACTCCTTGCCTGCTGACAAATCACACACAGTGCTAATACTGTACTCCTGCTAGTCTTAATTGTCCAAGAACTACAAGTCAGACCTTAAATCATCATCATGTTGGCCTAGAACTCAAAACTATATATACATGTATTTTTTTTCCTTTTGGTCTCTGAGTGATGGTGTAAGCCCATATTGCTTTCAATTTTCCTCTCATTTCAAGTGTTTCAACGTCCTCTCATTTCAAGAGTGTCAAAAACTCTCTTTATACGAGCTGTGATTCTCATTTAATTACTCCATAACCAAGGAATACTAAAGACAGAATTTCTCAAGGTTTATGATATACGCAGGAGTTTACGCTTACTGAGGTTACCTCAGCTTCCATTTTATTTGGGGATTGTGAAATTGACATTTTTTTAAAAAAGTATTTCTCTACTTAATTATTTGTAATTCACACAGACTTTTTTTAACACAATCTCAAACCATAAGCTCAAATGTAACGTCATACCTGCAGTCACCTCTTCCCAGCATTCTCCTGTTTACTAAGCTTTCTATTGGTATCAGCATTGATTCATTTTGCTGCTCTTCCAAACTTATCTTTTCAGTGACTGAACACTCCTCTCCTCTTACTGAAGTTATCACATGACAAATCAATGCCAGACAGACTGACATCTTAAATTCCAGGTGGAATTCAGTCCAGCCACAATTTACTGATAAATCCATAGCTTTGAAGAGTCATAATCTAAACTCCTTATGGATCTACCCTAGAAAAAAAAAAAAATCATCATTCAAATTCATGACCTTGCTTCAAGACTTGCCAGCGAAAGAAAGGATGGATAGCTGCTTTTTCACTGTCATCTGTTGCATCAGCATCTTGAGAAGCTTTCCTCAGACAGCAGTTAAAATTCTGCATCTATCTACTGAAAAGTTTCTTGTTTCTCCTCCAGAAAAGCTGGTACTTTGCAAGTGGCAAGATACTGGATAAGACACATGATACACAAGGTGAGCCTACACAAGAAGCAGCATTGATACATTCCAGCAGAAGTCTCAACTGGCTCATTTTTGGTGAAGGTTCTGTGATGCAGAATTCATTTAGATGGAAAAGGAAGGAAGGAGGGAAGGAAAGGGAAGAACTTTTCTTCTTTCTCTAGATCATAGGAAGATTTCAGACAGCATGCTCTAGTTTGCCCAAGGATAGAACAAGCACATGCTAGGGCACATTTTGTGCAAGTACCATTTTAATTCTATGCAAGTGAAAATAAAAATTACCCTATATATTTATATATAAGCCAAGAGTTTCAAGCTGAAATGCAGACTCAGGTGAGGAGAAGACGGTAGGACTTCCAGGCAAATAAGCAAACTACCACACAAAAACGATCTGAAGAGAACGGTTTTACAGACATATGTTCCTGATGCAAAATCTAGCAGCAGTTATTTGGTGTACATACCAGAGGTGGGATTTCTCTCATATTAGGGTTCTGTTTATATGCAGGTCAGCACACAGAGTGCATCTAATGCTATGACAAACTGGGGGGTTGGGGGAGCAGGTCTAGCGAGGGAGAGGAGTTATAACTCAGCCAAATACCCTCCTAAAATGAGATCCCAACAGTGCTTTCTGAACAAGCAGAAAGACAAATGCTGAGGTTTCATTTTCAAGGATGCTTAGATCTAGGAGCAGTGCATGCATAAACTACATCTGCTCCCAGAATAGTGCAGGCAGTCTCAGAAGTTACACAATCCTCCTAAGAGCTGGACTAAGGCAGGCTCTTTATACCCATGCACTGAGCTGCAGGAAACCAACTTGTCCCACAGTCCAGACCTACGGGGGATAAGGTTAATACTAAACTGCACACAGTGGCTGACTTAACTACAAAAACTGGAGTGAAGAAAGGGGTTTGGTAAAGCAGGAGAACACATAGTCCATTGGCATTTGTACACAAAGGGCCTCTCTATCAGACATTTCTGATGCTACTGATTAAACAGAGGCAGTTTTCTTTGAGTGATGTTTACAGGCAGATCTACTCAGTAACAATGAACTACTCCTTTGCAGGGGCTAATGCTTTCATATCCTTATCCTGATCCTGTCACTGGATTATTTTTTCCAGCTGAGATTTAAATATCACATATGATTAAGCTTTCATCTCTGATCAAAAATAATTCTATGTGTTTCCACAATAAAGACACATACAAATGCTGCTTTGGGAAAAGATTAAAGGTATAGAAACTTTTGCTTCTCTTGGACTTTTAAATAGGCATCATGTTAACTCTCAGAACTATGACCTCAGTACTTGTAACAACACAGTCAAATCCAACACTCAGATTCAAATTTATCTTATCCACTAAGTGCTACCAGAAATAAAGTTCATTTTGAGGTCTTGTATGTATTGCACCACATACCACATTTCTGAACCCTAAAGAGATCTGAATAGAATGATAAGACAAAACTATATATTCACAGCAGCATGTTCTCTCCATTAAATACGGATAGGGAAACAGTATGGTTTAAATCAGCGAAGCATAGAAAAGAATAGGCAAAGGGCAGTGAGGAGTAACTGACGTGGAGGTCCGCCAGGAGGTAACAGTTATTTGCCCTTTACCAAAGCTTTATTTTTAATGTTGATGTTAGTATCTGTCACCAGAATGGGATAAGCAAGTATATTTAAACTATATGAAGACCATATTTACTGGAAAAGCCACTGATTTGAAGTTAATTTGTTAATGCAGCAAAACACGTTGTTTCTAAAAGGTCAGTAGGGGAAGCTGTGTTGGAATATCAACTTAATTACCTGTGCTGTAAGAAGGAACGGGTACAAAACAGCACATGACTACATAGCTAAAAGCTGCTAAATGCTATTCTAGGTATGTTCCTAAATGTATATACTTTAGTTTTTTTCTATGAAGGGGAGAAATGTCTAAATTAGCACTTTCTTACCAATAGCTGTTTACCAGCACACGTTTTTACTCTAGATATTTTCTTAATTGTCTTGTTCTAAATATTTCTGAAGCAACAAGACAGAAAATTTGCAGAAAGCCAATTTTATGACTGCAGATCTGGCACTGTTTTACTAATTATCAGACAAGTGATTTTAAGCTATGAGATGCTGGAGGAAGAAAAATGTTACTTTTACACTGTAAAAATATGATTTAAAAATTATAGATCCCACATCTCATAAAGTAGCTATTATAAATCCAACTAACTTGCACAATACAGCTATTTCGGTTTTTTTTTAAACTAGAGAAAACACTACAAAAAGATAATTTTTGTTCTGCAAGGTAACAGCTTGTGAACAGAATACTATCTCAAACTAATTGCAGATGTCTGTTGAGTTTTTTTTTAAAGTGGTAATCAAAACAGAGCCTTTATGAGTAAATTAGAGGTGCTATTTCATGTGCAGCAACAAGTGCAACCAGAAAAAAATGCATAAAGGAAACACAACTAGATGAAAACTGGTTTGTCAGTACATATAGAAAGAAGTGTTTCTCCTTCTCCTAGTAGTGAGGGGTGTTTCCAATAATTTCCAAAGCAAAGCTTTTCTATACGAATATCTTAATTTCATTCAGGACTGGTTTAAAAACTGCTAGTATGTTTTAAAGACAATCAGACATGGGATAGCAATGCACTGTCCTGAATATGCCATGCTCAAAAACATCATGCTGCAAAAGATCCGAAGTGCTGACTTTGGAAGAATATACTGGACCTGAACTGAACACTCAATTAAAAAAAAACAACCAAAAAAAAAAACCACGGAGAAAATAACAACACTGAAAAATGTATGGTACCTAAAAAGATTCAGTACAGAAAGCAGATGGAATCTATGATGCAGCTGTTTTATTATCCATCCAGATCCCTGCACAGCGCACACAGTACTTTTTACATACTCCCATATGTACAGCTCACAAACTGGGATGACAAGAACAGTGTATGCTTTACAGCATATATTTTTAATTTACACTCTGAAATACTTCAACAGAAATCTGCTGGGTCCTGTGATAAAAATAATCTGTATGTTTTAAGGGATGCCTCATTCTTCAAGCCATATCTGTAGATTGGTAAGGTAGAATGAATCTGGCAAAAATGTAGCGCTGCCTATAGCTGTGCCAAGAATTTATGAAAGGGGCAGAGATTGCCACAATTAAACACTCCGATTAGTTTAATGAGAAAAATAAGGACTATCTCCTTATCTTTCTAGCCAGGAATCTTCCGTTACGTAACAGAAAAGTAGACAGTAAGAGAAGGAAATGAAAGGTGGGTGCGTATAAGCTCCTGTTTTCCTTAATACTGAATAAGGATCTTTATTTCAGGCATCTGGTGTTGTGGGATACTGCCAAAGATGCACAGGTCCATCCCAAACCCACTGAGAGGAAATTCACTCTTTACTCTAGGGGAAGAAAGGGGTTTTCTGAAAGTCTACCTTTGCTTCCTCTCTCTCCTGGCTGAGACAAACTCTGTCCTTCCTAATCAAGAGTAAAAAAAATATCATTTTATCATGCATCCAGACACAGAGCACTGATAACTCATCCTCATTTGGCAGTGTTGATAATGTCCATCTATTAATCTCATACTGTGCAAACAATCCTAGTATAGCTAACTTTTAAAAATATTAAATATTATAACGTACAACATACCACAGTTGGCTTTAAATCTAGGACTTACACAGTACTAACCCGATGTAGATGTCTCCTAAAACCAAGAATGAAAGCAGGAGCATGGTATCAGGATCATGTAAATCTTGTCAAGTTAAAAGGTTCCACCAGGACGAAGCAAATAGGTGTCTCAGCTACTTCTTATAATCTGCTTGTTATGGAAGAGTGCCAGGGACAGAAAATCCTAAAACCATAGGTTACACTACTGTGAATTATTATTATTTATAACTGATGCTAGTCTAAAAACACATGGCTTAAATAATAAACCCCTTGGCTGTAGAACTGAATGGTATTTTATTTCTTTTGTCTGCAATTAAAGAAAAAAGGAAGAATTTTGAGAATTAGACAGATATATTTTTCTATGCGTGCAGTAAGTGTTGAGCAGACAGACATATTCAGGCCATGCCCCAAAGTATCATGTGTTCTTATATAACGTTGATAAGAGGAATATTATGTAGTAGTGGTTAACTTGTAATGGTATCTGTGGTTTAAAGACCTGTCAAGACTTTTGATTACTTCCTAGCTCCAGTGACAGGAAAGTTCATATACTGCTCAAACAAGCAGTACAAAACCCACAAAAGATGATATCAATACAGTTTGAGATTGTGACCACTTAGTTCTTCTATTTCACTTTTTATCTGCTGTGCAGTTGAAAATAAACCCTGATCTCCCCCCATCTATATGTGCATTCAGTTCTTCTAAAACACTGTAAAAAAATCCCTAACTATTAAACTGATATTATTCAACACTTTGCAGTTTGAAGACTCCTGACATTTTCCAAAGGAGATGACTGTCAACAGCCTCTTATTTACCTGGCATAGATCCCAGATGCCTGCATACCACAGTTTGAAAACCACTGTAAGTTAAGCTATATGTAGTAGCTATCTCTTCCCACAGGAAACAGATGCCCACAGAACACAAAATATTTAATTCAATCTAGAGTTGTTCTGGTTCAAAAAAGCCTCACACATTTTTTTTTTTCCTTATTTTGTTTATATGTAGTGAGGCCTTAGATGACTCTAACAGTCATACTGCAGACAGCTAAATACATAAGCCAGGAGCAGGCTAGCGTTCTTTTAATCCAGTTTCTAACTGCTCTGTTTCTGTAGTGCTTTGACATGAGCGTTCCTTGCTGCGCCCTCCTTTTGCAATTTGCTTCAGCAATCAATGCTGTTTGGCTAAGGGGGTCATTTGCAACAATTCACTAGCATAAATGCATACACCATTTTTTTGTTTTGAGAAGGTATCAGAGAAAAACCAAAGATGTTTCTACTTACAGAATGGACTTTAAGTAAATTCTTTGAGATACTCACTTTTACATAGACCACTGCAGCCCATTTTACCTGCCCTACTTGTCCCTTAGGGCAACAACTGGTGACTTAGTACCATTTTTTGTTATTTCTTTGATATTTTGTCACCTCCTTTGCACCTAATCTTCTGCACCAGATTTTTTCTGGACCCTGCAGTAACAGCAGAATCCTGCATGGACAATATCCATGCCTCAATCCTAGATGGATAAAACTCGGTGAACACACAGATATGTTCATGGTATTAAGGCACATCTAACACTCAGGAAATAACATATCCTATGGACTCTACATTGCAAATACACCTTAGCCTGAAAGCAGCATAACCTTCATTCGTACAGAAAGAGAATAAAATCACAATTGTCTGTTACATTACTGC
Source organism: Astur gentilis (assembly GCF_929443795.1). Lineage (NCBI taxonomy): Eukaryota > Metazoa > Chordata > Aves > Accipitriformes > Accipitridae > Astur > Astur gentilis. The sequence continues at coordinate 19,705,689 of NC_064908.1, forward strand.
ATGATGAAAGGACCATGAAAGAAAACTCCCTTAACTCATTGAACCATGCCCTTTCTGGATTACTAGCAAAACAGCAAGGAGGGTTTTTTTCAGAACTATTCACAGAGATAAAACAGGGAAGAGTTTGAGGGAGAATCTCATTGAGATAACGTTCAAATTTCCAAAGGACTTCTACAAAATGAGGCATATTTTTGGTATATTTGGTTTGTTTTCATTCTATCTGTTTCTCAACATACATGGATGGAGAGACATGTTGCAAAAAATCCCAGACCCCAGGAATATATTTATCCCCATGTGTTAAAGTCTATCCATCTACTATCTCAGCAGAGTTTAAAATCACAGCTAATAGGTTAACAACTGTTTTTCTTCTGCTTCAGATGAAGAATATCAGAAAGCTGGGGGAATATTCGGCTTCCCAATTTGTACTGACTGCTCACTGCTACCTGCAATGTCTGTTTGACAGGACTGACATTTTGTACCGCTGTGAGATGGGAAAACGTGTGACATTTTTATTCATGGTGGCGTACGCCCTTGTAATGATCAGCCCTGGTCGATGTGCTTACTGCAGCAGCCCCGAGCCCTCGGAGAACAAACAAGAACCGAAGGTGCCAGCAGTTTGGCTGCCTTATTAAACACCACCAGGATTCTAACGAAGAGCAACTGCTGGAAAATCTCACTGTCAAATCCTCAAGGACATTGTCAACATGGAACTAACTACATATATTTTTCATTTAAAATACTGGAAAATCCAGCAATGCAATATTAAATATAAAGAAAAAAGTCGCCCTATTTTGTGCGTGTGTTCTTTTTTAACTGGTCATTTTGTCAGCTTTACATTGGGCTTTCTGTGGGCCTGATACTGGAATTCAAATCAAGGAGATCATGCAACCCATATGATCTAAAATGTTGGAAAATGGACATATGCCTTATTACCTTTTAACAGCTATTCCTGTCTAGCAAGCAGAATACTTGTACAGGAAAAAAAAAAAAGAAGAGATGGTCTCTCATTTAAGGAGTTTTATAAACAGGAATGACTATCTGCTTTGCTCAGCTTCATCACTCACCGAAGAAGCCTGCATAATTACTCCTGCATAAATACTCCTCCACACAAACACACAAAAGTACATGGCTCCTTCATCTGTAGCATGGCACTCCACAACTGTTTTACTTGGTATTAATCAGTTCAGCTCTGAAGGGCAAATCCAAAAAATGCCTGGCCAAACAAGCAATCACAGTGGGGTTAGCAGTTGGAAGAATCATATGTTTCACATACTCTCTCCCTTTAATCTTCTAGTTTAATCCAGGGGCCCAGAGGTCAAGTCAGACAGTTCTGGCCTAACTGCACGTATCAACTTCATAAGTAATACATAAGAAGCTTCTGGATGCTGATCTACATTGATAGACTAAGCAAGTCATCCATAAGACCCTCTGAGCTTTTCTCAAGTTGTCAATCTAGGTGATTTGGTTAGCCTTGCATGTACTGATGTATTTATTTTATATGTATTATTTATAAAGCACAATTCTTCTTCCACATGCCAGCAGTGATGGACCAAGATACTCTCTACAAGATATTTATGGGTTCCTCAACATAACAGGACTAACAAGGAAATGCTGCAGACACATTACAGCTGCTATTGCTTGTCACAGAGCCCTAGGAGGTCGGCTCAACCACAGTATTTTCTTCATACATCCAAGCGTTATGGCATCTGACTTGCATGTACCCGGGGCAGTAAATTTATTCTTAACATCCCTGTTTAAGAAGTGCTTGAAATGCCAAGACAGTTGGAAAACACTAAAAGCCATAGTCCGGCATGTGCTTTTTCATGGATGAACACATCTGCTGGATGCAGGACTACAGCGACATAATCTTACTGCAAAGCATGAATTCCTACATAGCATGAGCTACATTCATACTACATTGCTGCAGTAGCTGAAGACAACACAGCTCTCTGGTTGCTCATTAGAAAATACTGGCAAGTGAGTGCATGAAAGGCAGTAACCTTTGGGTATGCTCTGCAGGTGGTGTACATCTTCCTAAAGAGAGCGCCAGGTCTCACTTGTCAAATATTTACACGCATGACAAGAGTGGAAGACTTTTAGTTAGATAACTCCTATCCCATGGATTGCCATTTCTGCAAATCTTGCACACCACCAACCAGAATTTCAATCAAATGAATTATTTTCTTGTCCATTGACATTGTTTTTATTCCCCTGACTAAGAACACTGTCCCCTAAGAACCTGCTGGGACATTTGAGTAGTCTCAAGCAGACATTGGATGGACAAGTGCTTCTGGGCCAATACATTTGTCTTTCATGCAAGGTGACTTTTACTGAGCATTAGTGAATTCCTTTCTGTAAGGAACAGTCAAAGAAAGGAGTGAGAAGAAATGAGGGTAGTAAATAAGCTTTCTGAAGACAAAATAAATTTAAAGAAATAAACTTATACCTTTGCTAACTCCATAAAGAATCAAATGGAGAGAGAGAAGAAACTCCCATGTGGATCAGCAGAAAGGGACAGGGAGACGACATTGCTCATCAGTGGGGAAGAGTGGAATGGAAGTTTGTTTTCTTAATGAAGGTATCTCTATTGTCAGAACAGTTCAGAGTGGCAAGAATAGGAGGCTGGCTTTGCAACCATAGCATACAGTTGCATGAATATTAGAAAATGAACTTGTTTTCCCCTTTCCACTTTTGTTTCTACCTCAGTGCCACACAATGCCTGCTGTGATCCAGGCGAATCTGCTATTGTTCCAATGCACCTGGGTGTGAAGGGAGTCATAGGGTCTGGCAAAGGAACCTTCCTCCCTTGCCTACTTCATCTCTTTTACCCTGAAGATAATCCCTCCCTCTGCTGCCTCTGGCCTCAGGGATCCAGTTTTGCATTTCTGGAATGTAGCTGGCTGGCTTTCTCCCCATCTTCCCCCTGACCTCTTAATGCCATTTAATCTTCTTGAAGAAGAAACCTGCCCTACAAAGCAGAGCTGTTTGTTCTGCATGTCTAAGTGCAGATCATGAATGGGAAAAATGAACATGTTCATTTACAGCAAATGATCAAAACAGCAAATAAGCTGGCAATTTCCATTTTGTGGCCTGCAAAAGTTTAACAGCAGTAAGAATCAGCTGGGAAGAGAACTTGGACAAGTCTTTTCACAGTCAATAAGCTGCTTTAGTACATGAGTATATTGTCCATTTGTTTCATAGTTACTTATGTTAGCCCCCAGAAAACTAATTCTCTCTAGTTTGCATCAAGAATAGAATAGGATTGAATCTCTTAAGTAGAGACAATACTTGGAAGAGTCTTTTGTATCTTCTTAAGCTTTACCTTTTGGTACATAAATGGAATAAAACACTCTGCTGGTAAATAAAAATAAGCCACAGAAACATATCTAAGCTGACAAAAGACATTCTAATCAGAATAGAAACAATTAGAGAGCTGAACAGAACAGACAGTATAACTTGCTTCTAATGAAATGATACCCTTTCCCAAAAAATGATGTTTCTGGAAGCTTATCTTTTATTGTTTTAATTATACTAGGTCAGTTATGCTACTGACTGTGTAAAAGCTCCAGAGCAAGAATGTTCCTAAGTATAGATTTGTTTTTAAAGACTCTAGGCTCACCCCCTCTTGTGCTTACACCACCTCTCAAAGACTGATGGGAAGCCTGGGCATAGGTAATGATCCTGTGTGAACAAGGAGGCTCTTGTAGAAGCAGTCACTGCAACTTTTCAGCAGAATAGCATGAAGGTTTGATTAGGGGTGGAGGGGTGGGAAGCAGTGTGGATAGAAGCAGAAGCCTCATTAGGAGAAAGACATGTTAAAAAGAAGTATATTTCTGGAAAATAAACTGCTCCCTTTACTCCCCAAGAAGAGGGCTGCAACTCTGTCAAACATTAAGTGTTCTTTTTGACCATGTGATACCCACAATCTCAGACTGTACAATGGTACAGGTTCCAATAGAGCTGTATGAACACACACCAGTACACACAACTGCAGTAGTTAAAGGGACCTGTCAATGTGTCCGCTCATCTAAGCAAAGTCTCAAAAAACTAAAAATCATACAGCATTTCTTCTCCTGGCTGTGGTACACAGACACTGTAGGTGTTTCTCATAGCCACAGCTGGTGTACTAGTGGCCTAATAGTTAAGCACTGTCTTCTGGAGGGAAAAGCTTCTAAAATATCAGATTCAGATATTAATCTACCTTTCTCCCTTAGCAAAATCATCAATTCATATATTATAAAGCATTTTTGTTTTGTTATGTTTCTTTTGCTTTAGATAATGCAAAATTAAATACATATAAGAGAACTGAGAAAGCCTGCTGCTTATTAAAAACTCAGCAAGTTATTCTGGAGAGCTGCTTGTGTTAGCTGAAACAGCTATACAATCACCATCATTAAGGAGATGCCTGCATTGCCCAGACTCTCTGCTTTTTGGCTATAACATACATAACATGTATAAAAATCACTTACCCGAATTCTTGAATGAGATATTTGAGACCTCTGTCTCAAAAAAACCTTCAAAAAACCAAACCCACAAAATACCTTATCACAGTAGTTCGGTCTTTCAAAAAGAAAAGCAAAATGTCTTGTTCTTTTTTGGTTTGGGGTTTGGGGTTTTTTTTGTGTGTGTGGCATAAAGGCAACTTATGAATTGTCATGTCTGTTTAGGGTATAGAGATATTAAGAACTCCTCAAACAACATGCTTCTGAAATCACACAAAATTGAACTGCAATGCAGATCAATCAGTTAATGAAAATCACAAAGCAGAAGAGATCTAAGGCTACTTAACATTATGCTCTGTGCAGCATCCTTATCACTGTAGCTCACCACTACCACCAGTTCAGTGATGGAAGCTGAAATTTCTGGCAGAAACACACAACTCAAGCACTGCTAATGCAAACTCAGAATTCAGACAGTCATTATTCCTTATTTTGAACATAAAATGATAAGATTTATGAACAATCAAGAGAACTAAAATTTCTGCAGCCATTAGGCAAAAATGAACATTATTTTAAAACCCAAACAACAGCCAAACAACTTCCTCCACCTCACCCCACCAAAAAAACAACCCAAACCAAACACAACCAGTATCACAACAGACTTCAATGTTTCAAGCTTTGGGTCCTGCCAAAGTAGCCCCTACTGGCTGCTTGCTTGGACAAGGAGTGTGTTCAAAATAGTCACAGTGACACACTGTAGTGTTTATTCTCCAAATAGCTAAAAGATGACAAATATAAACACGTGCTTTCTACCTAAAAACAGGGAGACTATGCATGGAAGCAAAAGCTACAAACACCCGAGTCACGTATCACCTGTATTAGCTGTCCCACTCTGCCCTGTTCAATGGTTAGTGGGCTCACAGTGCTCGCCCTGCCTGGCACAACTGGTAAGGATCCCAAGGATAGCTATGGCAGTGGCAGTGGATGCTGGTAGTTGAATATTCAGCATGTTTTCCAATGTTCTAAGTAAGTTTTGGTCACGCTTTAAGACAAAAAGCCAGAAGAAAGCAAGCAATAAGACATTCACAAAGGATGTTCTCTGCAGCATTGTATCTTCTGCTATAATTAACCTTACTTTTCCACAAAAGAGAGTACTATTCAGTAGTACATTCTATTCGACTCTTTTTCTTGGCTTGAAAATTGTTCCCTCTTCTCTCCGCTCATTAAACCTTAGTTGCCTGTATTGCTCTTGCTACTTGTTGAGTACAGCTCTATTGCCTCAGAGCCCATGATGATAGTTCCTTATATTTGGTTGATCTGAGGATCAATATTAAAAACCCACCCTGAGTAAACCAAAAAGCATGCAAAGTCAAACCAGAGAAAAAGCTCTGGTCACGCCCTTCCACTTTGGTCTCCTCACGTAGTCTTATTAAGAACACTTTGTTTAAATCTTTATTGCATTGCCCTAGGCTATCTGGCTAAAATCCTTCTTTTCACGATCAAGGAGAGCCTCCCCACAATGTCTTAGTATTACAGAAACCACTGTCAAAACAATTCCATAATAAACAACTCTCTCAAACAATGCCTTATAACCACTTGCCAAGATGAGCTACAACACTACAGAATCTCACACAGATAGATAATTGCTGCTAAATTTTTGAGAAAAATCAGCTGAGGTGCTATACATTCAAAGACATTTCAAGATATGTTACTGATATTTTTTTGTAGCCTAACAACTGCAGATACACAACTGTATTTGGAAAAGCTAGAAACTACCTCACTATAGGGTGAGAGATAATGAGTTAAAATTAAAGGTTGCTGCTGGCTTGCTAGCCCATCCCCCTTTAGCTAATCTGTCATGTAATGAAGAGAAGCACCTAGCATAGGACAGCTAGCTGCCGGCTCACTTACAGCGAGCTGATTAAGAATGTTCAACCAACAGCAGACTGCAGACCTTTCCAACAAAAATAAATAGACTGTATGCAAATGTGTTTGTCACTTTGACAGCATGTCTCAATTAAAGCATCTAGCTGCTGTTGGTAGGCTCTCTCACTGCAGTGGTATGGACGAGGCTTACTGCATTACTGATACACAGGGCTTGACCCTAATCCGCATGCATGCATTTTAAAAAAGTCTGCCTTTGCCATATACACTAGCATAATACTAGCAGACATAGAAAGCAAGTGACAATGAGAAAAAAAGCCTCTTTCATCCTCTTCAGTTTATAAGAACTGTGAATGCACAAACAGCCCTTATTTCAGAGTTCTTGTGGCTTTTTAATTGTTCCCACCTACTGTATTCTTGACAGAGTTAAAAGTGACACTAAAATCTCTCCCTTTAATCACTAGTTAGAAGCCATCTCCCATTTGAACAGTAAATGTTGCTGCTTTTTTCCTCCCCAAAGCCTTAATTTATATTTCATAAACCTGAACATCTTTTCCTTTTGAATGAAAGTATGATTTAATTTTCATTTTGGCATTGGGCTATCAGGAAAAAAAGACCTGTGAAAGGACAAAGGCTATAAGTGAGATAGACCTACAACTGCTAAGTTAGATCATTTTTTGGAAACCGACATTTGTAATGTAATGACAGTAATAAGCATTTAGCAAGCGAGCCTTTCACCGCAGCCAGTAGTTCAGTAAAGCTGATGTGTGTTTCTTTTGACACAGAGAAAGCGATCATTAAAAAATTTGAAAGTGACTGTTAAAAAACCTCATGAATTTAAATTTCCACTCAATTATATATTTCATTAATTTACCAAAATGTTTGAACCATCCATCCTCCATAAAAATCTAAAGGAAAAAACCTGAAAGTAGATTACAATATTATCTGGATTTCTGACTGCTTTAAATGAAATGTAACATTTTTCTGCTAGAGCTAGATGGCTACATTTCTCCAGTAGCCCCAGTTCCTCTCAACTATATTGGCACAGAAAGTAAGTGAAAAATAAATCACTACTGCAAATACTTAATTGGAAGAGAATGTTTTTTAAAAAAGTCTCCAAGAACCTACATTTAGCACAGTGGTGAAAGTTCTGAAAGAAATCTAATTCTAAAATGATACAGACAACATTGCTCTGAGCAATGATTATATCTCAAGTAGCCCTATCTAATACCTAAACAGTCAGTGCAGCTATACTGACTAGTTTCTATTAATAGATACTTATCTAAAAATCTGGTTTGCTTCACATTTTATAATTCTCAATATTTTACAATTTTAAAATTTTTAAATTTAATTTAAAATTACACTATGTTTCCTTAGAAGAAATCGGATACTCACTTCTGTTTTCTGATCATAATAATGTAAAAAACAGATACAGGGAAAGAAAAGAGAAGTGTGAACACAAATAACGTTTTTTGAGTCAGTCTACACTTAATAGGGGAACACTGGCAAACTGGTAATAAATACTGTATGTTTTTCCATCAAAATCAGAGCAACTACATTTTCTAAATAACTAGCTCTTAAAAAAACCACACAACCAAACTCACTCTTTTGCAGACATATCAGAAGAAACATTATAAGAGTAACTAATGTGTATAGCTCAGTTGTCAATACTGAAATACAGAGTACACTAATAAGCTATTAATTGATTTTTCCATCTCAGTTCATCGCATTTAATTTTCAGAGAATGTTAAAATGCTTTAATAGTTGGATGTTCCATATTGACACTAATGATCTGGCTAGATAACAGAGGACATTTTAAATTATACATCCTCAGTCCTGAGGGTTATAGCACTTTGCATGCTAAAAGAACAGCAAAATAGTTTATAAAATAGTTTATAAAATTGCTATAGTAATTATGCTCCCTCCCATTCACTTAGAATTTATTTTCCTCAAAATCATTCTATGAACAAAAGGAATCACTAAACCCCAGAAAAAAACCAGGTTTTAGAATACCATTTAAAAAGATACAACAGAAATAAATCTATAACAACATAATTCAGTTGCAAAAAATAATGAAACAATTGGCATATTCGTTACTCTGACTGTTCTCAGAACTATTTTTGCTGAGTCACACAATTTAAAGAAACCTAACACTAAAACATACCTGACCAAAGTGTACTGTGATTGGTCTTCTGTCTTCTCTTAATTTAGGGTCCTTCTTTTCAACCAATGGAGAAGGCGCTGTCCTTGGTAGAGATTCCTCCGGTGCTGCAGAACACCCATTCTCAGCAATGTCCTGTATGGTAGGAAAAGGTGAATAGCATGGCCAGGAACATTCTTGATTAAGGGTAAGGGGCACAAAGGAGACACTAGAGGATAATGCTGACTAACAATTTTGATGTTAGGGGAGAAGAAAACCAAAGTACAGAAAAGAAAACATCATTAGAATAAAACATTTTGTTGCATTTTGTCAATCAGAGCTTGTACACAACCACTCTCTCCTCCTAATATAAATGTTGCATGTAAACAGATACATTCAATGAAATGTCTGACTTAAACATGCAAAAGCCAGGAAATAGATAGGGAGAAAAAAAACATAGCTCAAAATTTCTATTCTAGGAACAAATTCAACAGAAATCTAGGAAGAAGGCTATTCTGCTTTTTGTAAACCTAAATGAAAACAGTAATTCTATTTATGTACTTCACAGAATTATCTGTAGCAGAACAATTACTTGTGGAAGTGGCAAGGAGACATGAAACTCACAGCTTAGTTAGCTTTGCATTTTATCTTTGAGTCTGTGTATACTGAATATGCCCTCAGGAGATTGTATAAAACAAACTGCTGCCTAGCAGGATGCTTTTTTGTTTTGCTTTGCTTTTGCTTTTGCCATTAGTCCTCATCTTCAGAAGTAAAGTGACCCACCAACCTAAGTTAGAAGACTTGGCAAGTGTATGTATGGTATATGTAACATAGGTTTTGAAAATGACAAAGGCATGCAGACATAAGGAATCAGACAAGGAGAAAAGAGTTTAAAAGTCAGTTGAGAAACAGTCTGTAACGCAGTGGGCCCCAAACCTTACATCTCTTTGCAACAATGTCAAGGAAATAATGCTTGGTAAATATAGAGAGAAACCTGCTCACACTGTAGCTCCGCAAGACTGACCTAAGGTTGGCTGCTGACATAGACATTGCTTTGATTCGCTGACCTTTGACATGCCCCCTCAAGTTTCTGTCTTGCTAAGGTACAATAATGAGACATGTAAGCTGATGGCCAATTAGAAATGGTTCTTTTGGACACAGACTGACCTAATGTGTTTAGGTCAAATGAAACAAAAAGCTGGATGGACTTTCTAAGGGGCTTTGTCTGCTCCACAGAGAAGCTGAGAGACCTTTTTAGATCCAGCTGGTAGAGCAGTGGTTCACCATATGGGCATAAGGATCGTGGGGAAATTAACAACTTGTTAAGGTCAAACTAGAGAGAAAAACTTTTTCCTCCCCACGCCCTCCAGCTGCACAATGCTACCTTGTCTTAAAAAAAAAAAAAAACCACAAGAAAGTACACTGAATTAGTAACAAAGAGCCCCAAAACAAGCCCCTTCTGTCAAACTCATACTTTGGCTCCAAAACAGCAACAACCTATCAAGGGATCTGGTCAGCTTTGGAATCACACAACCTATGGCAGCAACATATACTGTTCTGAAGTGTAATGACATTAAATACAGACTTTACTTACATCTTTCTATACAAGTATATGTGTGTGTGTATATACATATACACACACTAAATGTGCACCAAGCTTCAGACCTGTTACGTATACACCATCATGGTGCCCAGCACATTGAAAGCCACCTGACCTGCACTGAACAGCGGAGGTTCCCAGCATTTCAGAGCTTTCAGGGTTCCACCTGGAGCTGAGGCTCCAACCAAGGCAAGAGACAGCTGGGAATCAACAGAAAGCAAAGCACCTTCCAATCCAGGCAAAATTTCCAGAAAAAAGTAAAATGGACACAAATGTTTGGACGTCAGGGGAATGGGAGGAGATAACAGATACAGACAGATCAAGCCATTAAGCAAAACCCCCTAAGATGTATAACGATCACTGCAAATCCTTGCAGCTTTTATTGCTATAGATTTGCTGTACTTCTCTGATGATATAATTGCATACAAAAGATAACATGTTCCTAAAGTATATTTCCACTGTGTTTGGCGTACAGACTTCCAAAGAAATTGCAGCAGGTTTCAGGCAATTTTTTTTTTTTTTAAATTTACTTAATAAAATATGAGAATTAAACTATTTGACACCTCTTGATTTTTTCAAAATCCCCAAAAGGCAGACAAATCAACAACACAGCTTCGATCATGAAAACAAAATTTGCTTCACAAAAGTCTTGTTTTCTACCTCCGATGAAAACACATTTGAGCTAAATAAACAGAGAAACCTGTTTTTAAATGCCCCAAATAAGGGCTCTAAGTAGCTTTAAAATCATTAAATGTCAAAGCGTTTGGCAATTCTATAATTGGAAAGTAGACAACAATCCTTCAAAGAAGTCTGTGACACACCTTCAGACCACTAACAGACTTTGAATACAGTTATTCAGAAGGCAGTGGGGAGTACAAGACAGACAGAGAGATAAAACCACAAATAGGAAAACAGGACTCTCCAGTTCTGAATTTCAGCTTCAGAAAGGTATCAGGGCTCACAAAACGTCTACTGATAAAAGCAGTTCTTCAGCTCGAGAACTACAAATGACCAAAGAACTGCAGTGGATCATAGTGCAGGCAGGCCTTAAAAAAGCAGTGCCCATTTCTGGTACTAAAAGAAAAGCCAGTTAGACCTGTGCATCCCAACTGAGGGAGAGGATTTACCAGCCAGAATGCTGTCTCATACTTCCACGCTGCTTCCGAGACCAGTGCTAGCACTTCCACCTGAAGCTGTGCCGTGTAAGTGTACCAGATTGGCTGGTGCTCGTGAGCAGTTCTTCGTACTGCAGTGTACCATACCAGGTAGGTATGTCCTAAGTCTGACTTTTCATTGCTGACATGTTCCCAAAAAAGGGATTTGGTACAAGGCAGCGAGACTCTCCTGAAGTAGCTTAAGTCATATATATATATATATATATATATATATAAAAACTCAGGATAACAACAAAAAAACATGAGACCTATTCCTCAACCAAAAAGTAGAAAAAAAATTCTCCAGAAATGCAAAAACCTAGCAATGTTTCAGTGACTTTTTAACGAAGAGAAAGTGTAATTTAAGGATATTATTAAAAGCAGAACTACCTTTTGCCTGAGGAAAAAAAAGATACTTCATAGATTACTGGAAAAAGAGAATGACAATGATCTATCACACTCCGTAATTATCTCCATATATAAACAGTGCTTCACCTAACAACTGTCTTGTTCAGGTGAAATCTTTACTACCTATTTATTTTAAAGGAGGATCTTCAGAGAATGAGTAAGATATATATTTACAGATATATAAAGTTTACCCTGTAAACTGAATAAGGTTTTCTTCTGTTTAAATATGCATTAGTAATTTTTGTAGGGACCTTTTGTAATGGACTACAAATACTGCCTATTAGAAGAGCAAAAAACAGATTCCAGAATGTCTAGAAGGATTCTTCAGGTTATTTTATAAACTTCTAAATAAGTTGTTTCTAGCTGTACTGATAATAAAGCACTGACAACAGCCCACTGATAACAGACATTAACTAGAGCCACATGGGGCTCCAGTAAGTAAAATAATGTTGAATACATTAACGCCAAGTGCCCAACCATTTATATAAATTGTCTTATCCAGAAGCCTTCAGTAAGTTACATTCTCCTTACTGAAAGTTGAGGACGGTACCATTCATATTCCTCCTTTTTCCTAATTCTATGTAGTTAAGCTTCAAACGAGTCAATAACGGAGTGACTTGACCACCATGGTCCATTTGTGAAATGGAAAAAGCAGCCTTTAAAAAAAAAAAAAAAAAAAAGAAAGAAAAAGAAAAAAGAAAAGAAAAAGAAAAAAGTACTATAACAGATATAAAATAAAGCTACCATGCTGTATCTATTAACAATTATTTGCTATCACTCATAAGAATCCTCTGAAAACTATTTCTGTTGCTTTGAAATACTGTACCACAAATGAACAAGGGATGGAAATAGAGCCCCATTCAATCTTTACTATCATATTAAAGAAGGACCTTACACACACCACAGTGACCTCTCAACAGGTCAATCCTGCATTTCTCATTTGCAATTCAAACCCAAGACTGGAGCAGACCAAGGGCAAAATGGGCTCTTGATTATATTTAAGAGGTCACCATTGCTATGCAGAGTTGTAGGAAGCAGACCTCTAGCTTTATTGCATTTTTAAATTCTATCTTGTACAGAAGCTGCTCATATTTGGCAGTGAAAACTGGAAAAGGGATGTTTATATTTGACTTTTCCTTACCAGTGGCCTGCATATTTTTTGTATTAATAATGGAAAATAATAAGTTAAAAAGCAGTGGATAGTAAGTTCAGTTTAAAAATAACCTTAGGTTATCCTTAGAAGATGAAAGACTAGCATCGCAAATCTGGCAAAAATTAAGTATTTAGTGGGGCCAGAATTTCAAACAGTTAACACTTGCACACACTAGTAAGTAAACAAAAGAAAAATACAACATTCTCACATGAAAATTGGTGAGGATGCACTAACAGACTTGTCAACAGAGCAGGACAGACATTTAGATTAAAAACAATATGAGGGTGGCCAAAACAATTTTTCCTATTTTTATCACTTTAAACAGAGCAATACCTCATGTTAGAGTTATCTTCCCATGTTGCATTCAAAATGGAGAAGAAGATGGGACAGAAAAGAACAGAGTTAATGAAGAAAGGAGAGGTAGAGCACTATGTGTCAACTACTCACAGAAATGTTTTAAGCTCTTGTGAAAGCATATGTTGAACAATCATGTTTAACCATCTTACAGAAATGCCACATACTAAGGAAGGTGAAACAAAATTGGGCCATTTATTTCTAGATGTTATGTGTGTTTTTTAAAAAGTGCTTGCTGCCTGAAGGACTAGGAAGACAACAACAATAATAATACAAAGCAATGAATGAATGAGACGTTTCTCAGCCTTTTATACAAATGTCACAGAATAGCATAAAATTATACTAGCATTTAAAATACAGGAAAACAATCCGGTCATTTTACACAGCTCCAACTGCTTTAGACATGCACATTTAGACAAGGCCAAACATTTTATTATTCATGAAGGTTATGTCCAGAAGTGAAACACATGGAATTACATAAAAAATTCCATGTACAAGAAAACTGCTTCACATTTCTAATATTTTCATTTTATACCTAAAGTGGTCACATACAAAGTAGTAAGTGTGATAAAATATAACAGCATTAAAAGCATCTGAAGCAACTTTACCTTCCTCAAAAACCTCTAGCAATCTGCTAGAATATTTAGAGAGCAAACAGCATTTGGATTGTACACACAGTTAATTTCATCAGTTCATAACCTGGCTGCACAATAATCCCTTTATATTAACATTTTGTTGACATGTTCAGGTAGATTTCTGTTTGTGCCATAGGGATACACTTGCAGCGCTATCTTAAGATGATGGTCTAGAAATTTAGAGAAGAAATTTACTGAGAAAGCACAGATTGAAAACCCCCTAAAACTATTGTGCAACAAATTGAATAAGAATTTCTGAATAAGAACTTCAGTTCTACTAGCAAGTTAGCTCTCTTGTTTTCCCAAAAGATTCTAATAGCTGTGCTTCATAGAATAAATAGAATATCTGAAATAAACCTAAGGCAGAGTTAACTACGCATTCATAATGTATGTATCAATATGACCATACTTCTGGCTTAAAAGGAGCGATTAGTATTGGATAACACATTCTTCAAACGCAATTCAGCATTCTTGGAATTCTACTGTTTACAAACAAAGACAGATTTGGAAAACAACAAACAGTTTGATTATGTTTTTTTCTGAAATAATTCAAATTTGAAATGAACACCAATTCTAATTTAACTCCTTTATGCCTAAACTTTGCAGTAGACGCTCATGAAACATATAAATCCTTTTCCCAATGACAGACACTATACTATTTTCCCTGAGAGATTACTGTAGAAATAACAACAATTTGCCATTTGCAAAAAGTTCACTGCCATTACTGTCGGAAAGATCTCCCAGTTCACATAAAGTCCCCTTTCACAATGCCCCAGTACAAGGACAGGAGAGGGACCACTCCAAATAGAACACTTAATTTTCTGGCTTTTGTAGGTTTAAGTCAGAGCCTTAATGTATTTGAAGACAGTTTTTTTTTGGTCTGTGAATATTTATAACAGTGTGAAAAATATGGGACAGCTGGTAATGCATTTTGAAGTGTGCTAACAACACTGTATCAAACAGCTTCCTATTGATCACATAATGCTTTTTGTGGCTAAGTATTTCATACGTGGTGCTTATACATTTTGAATAAGAACTTCAAGTACCTTTTGCTTCAAGCGGTTTTTCACTTCTTTTATTCCCATTTTTGCATGATCTTTTGCCTGCATGAAAAATTAATTTAAGTTAAAATCCCCTTCTATTTCCAGCAGTGACTAAGCTTGATTTCAGTGCATCAAGATTCACCTTCTCTACTTACTAAAAATGGCAAGGAAAAAATTGTTACAGGATACTGAAAACATATTAAACCAAATAGAGAGTTAAAAAAACCCCAAACAAACAAAAACCACCACTGCCACCCCTCCCCAGTCATTGCAAAAATTTTGTTTTCTCTGTTTTGACGCCACGGACATCTTTCACCTTTTTGTGTTCCACACCCTTGGTCTTCTCCTTTAAGTATTCATGTTTGCTATAAGCTAACAATCAACAGTAATAGTAAGCCTGCAAACTTTCTCCTTGCAGTACTCTGGATGCCAGTTCCATTTAGTAAGCTAATTCATCCTACTCACATCTCTCGGGCTGGAGGAAGGCAGGAGAAAATAAAAGTCTGAATAGTTATCTCAATGCTTTTTGTAGCATTATTTCCTAAAATTCAGCTTATAAGAAATCCTCACTTGTTTCTCTGTTGTTTTATCTTGCACAGTGAACTGGCAGCCATACATGATAACACAGTAACATACTAGCTGTTTGTTAACAGAACTGAAAACATTTTCATTTAAAGAATAACTCAGTAAGTTGGGCTCTAAATAAGCAGGTATAAGAAATCCCCAGGGAAAATTAATTGACATTTAGAAAAGATCGAAACAATTTGGAAAATGAGAGGATTCCCTTATTCCGATGAAGCTGCAAGCAGAGAAACCTGAGGTAACAATGATTTCCAACAGAGTAATGATGAGATGGTAGAGCTGCTTAGTAGAGCATATAGGCACTATTTCCCAGAAATAGTTCTATGTAATAAATAGAATTTATCATCTATACTTTCAAAAGAAATCACAAGTTCCCCTCCTCTTTTGCATTTCAATTATGTTTAAATTTCAAAATGACTTTTCAATTTAAATTTGAAATTTAGATGAATGCATATTTTAAGTAATTTTGTGAGTCCAATAAAAATGAATTTAAGACTTGGGTTTCATTTGAAAGGTTAAAACAGAATCATAATTAGACTCTTATCTCAGTAGTAAGCCAGTACTCGATACTTACAAACTTATAGACAGTCTTCATGGCAGGGTTAGCCTTGGTCTTTACTGTATTTAAAATGGCTCCACTTCCTTTCTGTAATTATAGTAACAATAGAATAAATTTCATCAAAGCTCTTTAAATCAAACAGCAATCTAAAATCCACCATTCTTAACTTAAAATAACAAAGCATTAACTATGCTTATTAGCAGAGCTGAATAGTAAATTTAAAGAAAAAGAACACAAGTAAAAACATATTAAATGTTTCTCTGGTTCTCCAGAGGAACCCCAATTCTGTTTAATACAGCAGTTTTCAAATGAAAAATGTCAGTGTCTCCTAATATGATGACCACCTTGTCTTACAGGTCATCTCACAAAACAGTGTTCTGCGATTGTTCCACTCACCCTTAAGGGTGTCCTGTACATTGCATTAAAATCCTAAACAAGTTTAAGACAAAAGCATTCTATCAAATACTCAATGTCTGGGGCAGAAAATTCAGTTTCAGAAAAGCCCATACATTCAATCAGAAGAAGAAAGATATTCTTTTATTTTCCTTTTCATGATCCCACAATACTATTTATCAAAAGCATGCTGCCTTTTTAAGATCTAAGTAGTCAATAAAGAGATAAATTGAGGGAAAATGAAATCTAACTACAGTCATAAACATTAATTCTAGAATAGCTGAATTGCATGCAGTGAATATAATAAAAGTTGTAAGACAGTAATATGTCAGGCAGAAAAATCTGTTAGTCTGGTCAGTGTTTAACACATCTTCCACACACTATTGACTATTGCTGTGCAGTACCTTATTTGATAAATACAGGAGATGGGGAAAATCCAAGGAATAAAATCGTAGATAATTTTATAATTTCTTATTTCAGTGCAAAACTATACTTCCAGAGATAAATGCAATCAGATGCAAACAGTTTTAAGATTTACTATTCTGTTACTACATGACAATTTATCTTCAATCAAGGGATTATTTTTATATTAATTTCTCAGCCATTCCCCTTTCTTATAATTTCAAAATTACTTGTCAACCTACATATTTATATATATTTATGTATATATATTTACCTACCTAACTATATGATGGGATTTTTTGCATGACTTATAAAATGTGTTTAATTCAAAATTATCAAGATAATATTGAGCCCAGCATTTTGTGTAAGGAACATAATTCCACTCATAACCAGGATAATAGGCAAATGGAATACTACAAAACTCAATTCTGTCAGAAAATAATTCAATCTTTCCTACTGACTCATACCCATAAACCAGAAATATTTCACTTTTCAATACATCAACATTTTATGCATCAAAAGAGACTTTTAAAATCAGCTGTCAATTATCACCTATAACAACATATTATTCTCTAAAATTATTCAAATTTTTAATTTATACAACTAGAGCACTAAACCAAAGAGATACAAAAAACACCCCAAACAGTGCTGTCCCCATTCAGCACTCACACCATTTAGCTTTTAATAGAGCTTTTTGGTGTGGCAACTTCTCCTTTTCTTTACTTTTCTATTAAAGGGAAAGGAAAACCACATTATTTTCTAAATTGACAATAACTTATTTCCAGCTGTGTCCCAGACATTAAAAGTGGGATTCAAAAACTTGATAATTCCTTTGGCGATTTTTTTTTTTGTTTTAGGTTTTTTTTTTTTTCTTCTGTTCTTTACTTCATCTGAAGAACGCATTAGTTTCTCACAACTAAGCTCAGGTTGGTCACAGCTAAGCACTGCAGGAAACAGGTTAGCCATGTTCATGAGGACAGATGTTAACAGCCACACAGAACTGTACAATGGTCCAGTAAGAATCAGAATGTCTGTTGGAAGAAGATTGTGTTCTTACCCTTACTGTAGAGAGCCACTGGTGGTACAATTTGTCACTACCTAGAGAGAATCACAAAACCAAACAAACAAACTGTAACTCTCTACCGAATAGAAAACAAGCTAGAAATGTGAAGTGTTAGCACTTGTGGTTCTAGGAGCATGAAGAGTACAGAAACAGAACAGGACAACCATCCTTTTCTTTCAATGGAAACACAAAACCAAAAAAAATTGACGAGATATCTACAATTTTTCTTTTACTTGCTAAGAGGCATTTCTATTTTATAACGGTTTTCTTTAAGACATTTGAAAACACTGAGGTTTGTTTTTTTTTGTTTGTTTGTTTTAAGATCACTAAAAGAAATTTGTGGTAGTTCTGGGTAAAGCCAAGGCTTTTCAGCATCCTCCATTGGAAGAACTCTTTTAGTTGTACTTTAGCCAAGTGGTAAAGCTGAGGTTTTGTAAGACTGAACAGACTATTTAAACTATGATACATTACTCAAACAAAGTTCTTGACAGAGGAAAGAACAAAAATTTAAGACACTTTAACCCACAGGGATCATTGCAGTCTCAGTTATTTAGGTGAGTAACCATATAGACCCATTACATCATGATGGCCCACAAACAGCAAGTCAGGAACAATGTGTGAAATTACTTTAAAACACTTTATTTCTTACCTGCATATTCTCCCATATTTATCTCTTCTTCAAAAACATCACTGAAGCCCTCGCCGGAGTTAAGAAGATCCAGACGGCCATCAATGAACTACATCAGAGAGTGTAAACAAATCAATCATCCCATCCTTTATCATTTCAGAAAGACTTTATTCTGCATTTGCTAGAATAATCCCAATAGTCTTATCGGAAAGGGACTCTAAATAGAATGAAAATACAACCAAAACTGGCAAAATGTTTATTTACCAATGCAAAAAGGTTTGCTGCTTCATTAAAAAAACAGCATTCATGTGTTTGTCTATACATATATGTTTTCAGCTTCCCTGAAGCAGTAATATCATGTTGAACAGCAATATACTTCCCGTACAAAGTTTACAGCAGATATATTGGGTCTAGGTATGCTCAGATCAAAACTGAGCACAGAGACCTTTAAGGGAAAAAAACCATACACCTCTTAAAATGTAGAAAGCCTTATCACCTGAATCTGAGAAATGCCAGCTAGCAGGAATTAAGGTGCTGCCAACTACACGAATTTTCCTCATTATGTGGCTGACAGATCAAGGAATATAGGAACAGCCCTCAAAAAAACTAGTTACATTGTTAAAGAATCTGCTTCTACCTTAGAGCAATTAAGCCAGTACCTGCTTAAAGAGCTGGAGCTGAATGGCATTCTGAAGAAACTGCCTCATGACAGCAGAACGATGGGACACAAATGTTTCTTCACAAAAAGTGATGGGTTCACCCTGTAGAGTTCAGAGCATTAAACACTGAAAAAGCATTGTCTGAATTCATTTGAATCCACTGCCTCCATTTTATCTACTTCCCTTCCAAAATAAATAGATAACGTAGGCCTTACATAACATTGAGTGAACCGTAGTTTGTTTCCAGGTTTCAATCATGTGACTGAGAAACAGGTTGGAAACTGGCAAATTGCGTACCATCAAAATAAAACACATTTGCTTTATGCACATTTTACAAATGCTGGTGAAGGAACATTCATCATCCAAAATGTTAATTTTACTTAATGTCCCCAAAATATGACAGACAGTCATCTAAATTCTGTACATTCTGCTTATCTGCCTCAGTAGACCCAGCCAGTTAACCTGCACCAACAAGTCAGGATGTCTACTCTGTTCTCTCCACAGTTCAGAAAGATTAGACTTTCATATATTGAATGAGTGAAATTTCTTTTCTTCACAACCTTGTTGGCAAAAGACAGAAATTGTTTTGTGCCTCTACTTTCATCTTATTTCAATGAGTTATGTTAATGCTGAAGTCTGCTATACATCTGCCATAAGGGCACAAATTTCCTCCACATTTAAATCTACAAATACTCAATGCAGCAAGCAAATATATTTATTGAATTAAAAACAAGACAGTAACAAAGAATGATAAAATTACACTGATGTATAATTAATATGGAGGCTTTTTCATAATTGTATTAAATTATAATTGGACTCTTCATCTGCTCAGTGTTCAAAATCAACATTAGATAGCAAAAAACCTTTAAAATGGTGGTAACATTCCATTTCTGAAGGCTTTTTATATCGGCAATCTTTTCTACCATTGGCTGGGTAAAGTCAGGATAACAGGGCCACTAAAATGACTGTGCTCAAAAAACCCCATGCCACAGCATTGCTTGAGCATATTGTTTTTTCTCCACCAATTTATGTTGGAAGCCACCATGTGGCCCCAGGACTTCTAATACCTAATGCACACTAAAAGGATACGAAATCCACGTAACTATGTTGGGCAAACTGCGATGAGACTCACATTTCTTAAAATCTGTAGGTATTCACCTTTTTCCCTGAGTTCACAATCGATCAAACTTACTTATTGATACACTTCCTACTGAGGTCTGGTACTACCCCAGAGCTTATCAACCCGACGGCAGATTATCGCTGCTGATTGCCTGTCCTTTGACATAACTAACCTCGCCATTGAAACTAAATGGCACAAAGAGTTATATCAGTTTTTAACACAATTTATGAGGAAAGTGAAGGAAATATTTGGCTTCAAATACTTAGACCGCAGTAATAAAATTCCTCCTGGCCCCCAATGAATTGGACAACCAGAATCACCAAGATGATACACCATGTACCTCACCTCTAACCCAGCAGTCAACAAACGCCACAGGTCACAGGTTGTCCTTAACATGAGGAAAAGGATCAATCGCAAGTGACTGTCTATGCACAGGATGGGTCTCTTTCAAAGAGGGAAGAAGTCACGCTTTTAGGATAGTTTCTGTCACCCTTTCCTTGGGCCAATGAATTTCCATGGTTTTGGAAAAGCAAGCAGTTTTCTTATGTGACAACTACAGTTTCAGGATAATTAATTTTAAAGATAAAAACCTGTCTTTGATTTACTCTAGCAGGAATTTACAGGGAAAACCAAAATCACTACAACCTTTCCAGGCAAGAAGCATGAGTGTGAAAAAACATACTGGTTCCCGCCCCCGTTGCTTCGCTCTCATCAGGATAAAGAATCATAAGACACTTCATTTCAAAGTAAACAAAGGAAAAATGTTTGGAAAAACAGGTCTGGCTGGTATGTGCCTGGTATACAAGACACTGGTGATAGTCTCCATGACTCACTGACTACTGCCATGACAAAGGTCCTGTCTCAAAAATCAACGTATGTACTGCCTGAAAGGTTTTAATGACTAACAGCTGATCACACACTCATGTTAGTAGACAGCAGAAAGGGACAGAACTTCTGCATGACATGGAAGTGTCAAAAGCAGACTTTGAGCAAGAGGTAATTTGGCAAATGGAAAAAGCCATTAGTTGATTTTGAGATGGGACTGACAATCTGGATGAATATAAGCTCCCTATGCAAGAACTAAATATATTTTATTCAGCTATTACCATCCCACTTGAGATTTGTTTCAACTCTCTCAGGTACCAGGAAGGACAAGTCAGGATACTACAGAGCACTACAACTAGTAAGACAAAATCTTAGGAGATTGCAAATGCATCTGTTACTACAGAAACAGTAGTGACAGACACTTTCCAAGCAGGGCCCAGGCAACAGTACAACAAACAACAGGATGTAACGGCTACTTGACCAGTATGAAAAAGGCCTTCCCATCAAATTCAGCTACCAGAACGTAACAAGGGATGCCTGAAGAATATTTGTCTGACATAGAAACAATCCGGAGGTGAAAAGAGATAGGAGGAATACATGAAGAAAAGTATAGATTAGCCCATGATCAGAGAAGAGGTTCACCAGAGGAAGGTTTAGCTTTCATTTAATCCTCACTTACAAAACACTTCAAAGGAAACAAGCAGCCCTTCCTATAATCTACAAGAACCTAAAATTTCTCTCATGGTCAAAGAAGAGTATGAACATTGCGGAAAGAACAAGAACTACACCCCACCAAACAGAAGCTTCCTCTACTCCATTGTACATCCAGCACAATGACACCAGCTTCTCCTCTTACAATCGAGCTATATACCATTCCTATAAACATACATATTGCAGCTGCTGGAGCCCAGTATTATTATAGTCTTAACACACTTCCTTTCCCAAAGTACTAATGATTGAGTTTGTTCATTAGGTTGATTAGACCTTTTGACTTCTTAAGAGACAATTCAGGCTCAACTGCTGCTAGATGATAAGAAAAACTTTAAACATCAAGGTCAAGCATGAGCTTTTCAGCTTAGAATGCATTAGTACCTTCCATCCTCCACGACCTCCAGAAGGGTGAACACACTGTTGCTAACCCCCATCCACAGCTTCATTACAAAAGGACAAGCTGGACAATAAGACCATTTTCTTGACAGATTTAGTTAACTGTAAATTATAAAGCTATTCAGCTCTGCTTTTACTGACAGATGACATTATACATGAGGGGACGTGCTAAGAACTGCCGATTTTGTGTGAAATGAGCGGTCTTGCTCACATGTAAAATAATTTAATAACTTGTCCTGATAAACACATCAACTCCTAAACTTGCTGTTTCCAACAATTTTAATTTAGGCCTTACTCGTCAATACCTTAAAAAGACATTATTCCCCTCTCCAATTATAAATGCATAACAGAGGCTAAGATATGGCATTGCAAATGCTCTAAACGTGTGCACAGTGCAACTCTATGAGGAATCTGATTTGATCTGTAATATTAGATAATTTACACGTATTTCAAGATTGGATCACAAAATTATTTTTTAATACAAAAATTTACACATTTAATCTGCAATCTTAACGCAAGAGAAGTGACTTTAAAATATAAGACTAAGATTTAAGACTCCCAGATGCACTGAAAAAATAGGCGCCTTTTCTTTATACCTTTGCAAATCTCCCTTTATATGAATATTTTATATTCATATGGCATAATGAAGTTCATCAGGGCAGTGCTGCTATCTCATGACCCTGTAAAAAAGCTGAAAAGTTTCAGCCCACATCTGATCTGTTGCCAGCCCTATTTTTAAATTGGAATTCTGTTACATTCTAAAATAATGTTTGAAACTACTTAAGGCAGCAAGTGAAAAGCGAAAGGAGTCCAGGACTTACTTCAGACTGTTCTAGAGTTTCATGAAACCTGCTGTAATATTTTAAGAAGCCATCATGCAAATTGAAAGATAAAACCTGATTTTGGTTGGCTAAGCTGTAAAAAATTTCACTATGATCCCCCATCTTTCAGTGAAATCACTTTTCCTCAGAAAGAAGAACTTTCTTTCAGAAGAGGGTACAGGATGTCGTGCAGACAGTTATTGTGAGAGAAGCATCATATCTGAATTGTCTAACTTACCACACTCGCAGACGGGCCAGCTAACTGGTTATGGCAGTAACTTTCACAGTGAACATAAAGAACTAAAAATACGTGGGACAGAAGACAGCACAGATTAGAGAAAGACTTGGAGGAAGGGACAAACATAAATGATGCTCCTGGAAAGACACACAGGTGCTAACACAAGTCAGGGAAGCCTAAAACTATTCCCACTCCTGCAAGAGACGAGACACCAAAGTGTGCATCTGGGTAATGCAGCTTTAAAGCCAGCATTTGACTGCTGGAGAAAACAGAAAGATAATAAAGACAGGGTTCAAATTAGGTCAACAGTGAGTGTCTCTTGCACAAGCAAAGATTTCACAAAACTTGATTCTAAGGGTAAAAAAAAAACAACCAAAAAAACAAAAAACCACACACAAAAAAAACCCCCAACCCAGACCTGAAGACTTTATGTTTAGACAACCCTAAAAGTTATGCCATGGAAGACATATGTAATCTCTTCTGCATTATCATGGTCAGCATGTGGTGCAGGGTAATGAATTTTGTGCTGCTATATGCATGCCTTTAAACCATGTAGGTGCTCTTTCAAAGCCTCTCTAATAAATACACAAGCCATTAGAGCTGCTCTGTAAACCAGCCACGAAATGAAAAAATGTGGGTGGAATTTAAAGGTGCAGAACAAGATGACAATCTGATAGTCTACAAGCCGTAAGTCTAGTGTCAGTATACTATGCAGCAAAATCCCATATACACAGCAAGAACAATGATATGCAAGGGATTCATATATCACTGTTTTATTACTACCTAGATGTTGCAAATAACCACATCCTTTACTAAAATTGGTTATGTTGCAAATGACAAAGTAAAGCCTGTAAGGATATTCTAGGAATCATCATCCTTAATTCCATCCAGAATTATAATGAAACTAAGATTGGAGAATGATCTTACTGATCTGGATATATATGTCAATGTCAGATACAACAACAACCAAAGGCAAGCAACTGCTCTGCAGACCTTTCAAGAATTGTGATTACAATGTCAAGGAAAGATTAGCTCATCACAGCTGAAGAAGAATCATCAGTCAGCCAGCAGGATTCCATAAAGAAAATCTGAAATTGGTGACAGACACCTGATAGGACATTGGCTCATTCAGCTTGCAATTGCAACGACAAATAACCTCCCCGTAACTAGTACATACGTTCAGCACAAGAAAGCTCTTTGCATCTGCCTCAGTCATAACGGAATCAAGAAAGCATAGATCAAATACTCTGCATTAAGCAAATGATACCATAGCTTTATTAGCATTTCAAGATGCTGCTCAGGAACAAAGAAATCATGTGCTTAGAGATTTGACCACACTTCTTCTGAAGAACACTAAATTAAGACTCTGTTCAAAAAGAGACTACCAGTTCTGATAAATTAGTACTGCTAAGTGTAATCTTGAAAAGCATTTAAAAAACATGTATTTACAAACGCAGACCATACTATCCAAACACTTACTGTCTCATGTAAATGCCCACTTCCAATTACCAGTCCAATTTCAGACTGTTTTTTCGTGTTCCTCACTAGGGTATATAAACTCTGGTAGAGAAACATCAAGAGTGAATATCCCCACTGCTTTTTTTTTTTTTTTTTTTTTTTTTTTTTAAATAGATTTACAGTATCTCTACATTTTATAGATACTTTTTATAAGATTTACAGTATCAAACAAAATGGGTCACTTCTCTAAATCCTCAATGCTTGCAATTGCTGGTGAATCAGAATTTCTGACAGCTGTCATTCTTCTGCATGTGATCTGATAACTCCTGTAATAAGTTGTAATAATATCACTGAAGAAATAAAAGGGAGAAAGGTGATTGCAACTCAGTTGAATCACCAACACTAATTGTAACACTGAATCACATCACCATTCCCTTCAAAATGTCATGTGTCAAAACTTAGCTTATACCTGTGCTGTGGAGTATGTGCACATATAGCAAGCTGTATTCAGCTACATAGGCATTATCCTTATAAGAGCCTGGGAGCTTCTTTTGCAAAACAGTCCTTGACAGACAAATCATGTGAGGCAAGACAGACATGTTCTGCAGTGCACAAAATAACTTAAGCAACATGCTTCCCCGAACTCCTAACTTGGACATAACTAGTCATAGAAGTGTTTTTTCTGGTTGTACTATGAAGTTGTTCACCTCGCACTAACAAAAGAAAACAGTAAAAGCTTTCAAAAATGTAGAGTTGTTTGTGGTTATTGGCTTTAACCCAGTTTTCTCATGTAGATATTGGAAGTTAATAAATTTCAAAATTTTACCTTGTAAGCATTCTCAAAATTCTTATGTAATTCCCTTTATCAAACTAGATACCAACTGGAGCTCTGAGTTAAACTGCAGGAAAAAAGCAGAGTCTTAGCAACAAATACATTCTTGACCAAAACCCAAATAAAAGTAAAGCGTCCTCAGAAAGGACATATATCTGTTTCCTGCAGCCACTGAAGGTATTATTATTTACCAGCAGGCTGCCAACAAGGATGAAGCAATTTAAACACACAACTCAACTTCAAATGTGAAATTATAATATGCAGCTATTCAGACTTCATCAAAATCTTTTTGAACACTGTAACTAGAACTCTGTGGCCTGTGCTTCTTTTAGAACCCTACTAGTATATGTATTATTATAATGCAGTGAATTATTAAACTGTAATCAAATCTACAACATCCAAAATGCCTTCAGGTCAAAAAACTTCAGGTATATTAAAAATACCATGAAACTTTTGTAGAAAAAATATAGAATAAGATTTATTTGCACTAAAACATTGTAAGAAAACCAGCTCAGATACTGATAGATTCAGTGAAAGTTCAACAACACTCCTTCACACATTATTTCAGATGGTAATAACCAACACCATTACAGGATCTGACAAACTTTGCACAAAAACATCAAATAAAAGATTAAACTAATGAAAAATGTGTAACTGGAAAAAATTTACATCACGTAGCAATATTTTCGCTTCTCATTTCAAACCCTTTTAGTTTATTAGGATACCTGGCATTTTCATGTTATACCAAGTAAAATGACACATACTCATATTCACAAATAATGAAACTACTTTACTGTAATAGAGCACGCCATCTTTCAAAGTGTTTATATGGCTAATTCAAGCCATTGCCTGCCCTGATTTCTGAATCACCTACATCAGCCAGCCGTTTTCTATCCCTAAGCAACTGATACAGCCTCGTGTCTCTAGAACTCAAGCAACAAACCTGGAAGATAAAGTGCAAAGAAGCCAGCAAGAAAGCATTTAGGGCGGGGGGGGGAGGGAGAAAAAAAGGAAGAAAGAAAAAAAAAAAATCACCATTTCGCAGATCAAGAATAGAGGCATGAAAATAATAAGTAACTTGTACACGGTCACAAAAGTCTCTGGCAGAGACAGGGAAAAGAACCGAAATTTCTTTAATCCCTGTTCAGTACCTTAAATACGAGGCCATTCTTCTTCTTCCTACTTGATATTGTGTCAATGCATGAGTGTAGGTGTTGAAAGACTAACAAAAGAAAAGTAATAGTATGGTATTATGAGCTGAGAAACCTAATCTTTATCAGATACAGCAAATCTCTATGATGCTGCCTGCACTAGGAACTCTCTCTTTGTCCTGAATATGCTTTAAATTACTGGTATAATGTGTACTGTATATTGTTCCACTCTTATATTTATTCCACAAAAACCCCTGTGGCCTGCATGCGATTTTATCATTAGCTGGCAAGGTAATTTCAGGGCCTAGTTCTGCAATCATTCCATGAGCAATACTCCCATTGAAGCTAGTATGTTCTGCATGCAAAGCAGCTACCAATTCAGGTTCCCTATAATAAAAAGGCCTTTTTCGGTTTTAACTATTGTGGAACATTAGTGACAATACAAAAAAGGAAAAAAATTACAGTGCAATTCTTTATATGAGTTATTTTATACTATGACAAAATATAAAAGTGTGCTTGGAAACACAGTCTACACAAAGTATTTCCTATGAGATAGAGGATAAGCTTTTTTTTTTGTTTCATTTATTAAAACTCAATAGAATGCAAAATGTTTTGTTAAAATAGAAAAAAAATCTCTGCAAAAATGATAAATGGTTGGCCAAGAGTTAGAAATTACCAATATGCCTAAAGGTCACAAATGTTAATATTTTGCTTTTTGATTTCTTTGGCTTTTTCTGTAAAAAGCCAAAACTCATCCAAATCAATCAAGCTTCCAGGATTCACCCAAGTAAATATGTTGAAAATATGTTTTTGTGCAAGATGTGTATGACTCCTTTGTATCATGATCCCCAAAACCACATTGAATAAAATGGCTATTTTCAAGATCGAAATATTTTAATGTAATATTTAGATGCTAATATAGATGCAGAAGGGAATAAACTGTTTTTTAACTTCACTAAAGCAACATGAGAGAAGCTTTAGTCATAAAGGTAGGTCATAAAATCCCACTCTCTTAGCTAGGTAACAAAACCCCAGTCTCTATAAATAAAATTGATATAATGGAATTAAACTTTAGATTTTCACTGAGTTAGAGACATCTAGTCTCTGGTAGATATACTAATGCACAAGATAAAAGATAACAAGATATGCAATGCCACCTCCTCCATATAATAACTGGCAAAGTAAATGCTGTTACTATAACAGAACTCACTGAGGTTTGATCTGTCACCATGTTACGCCACTCGATAATTTGGTGTGGAAGCCTCAACTACTGCCATGAAAAAACACAGCTAGAAAATAAGTCATTTTAGAGAAGGAATTTATCATGTCCCCTGAGAGAGGTAATCAAAGGCACCGGATTAGGAACACTGGAAAAAGGTTTCATTCCTTTCTGTTCGAGCCATGTAATGGTCTCTGGGGAAACCTAAGTGGTCAATGATTAATACCTAAATGCATACACACATATGCTTGCTGTGGTTATCTATCACATACGTGAGATTATAAATCAGTAACTTATGTCACTAGACTCTTAAAGATGCAACAGCATCCATTCCTGGGAACAACCGGAACTTGCCACAAAGACACTCGCCTCTATACTGCTCATTACAGAGCATTAGTATATTACATGTCTGTCCAAACAACTTCTGGGAAAGAACTAAGAAATCAAGTCCACGGCTGCTCAAGATGCTTCTCCTCATAGGTGGAAAAAAGCAAAGTAAAGCGTTTCCCTTTTAAAATAAATGAGAACTCTCCTTTTACCATTTATTCACTCTTTGTTTGTCAGAAAGAGGCTCAGATTTTACCACATGGGAAGGCAAGACACAGAAAAAGCCACACTAATGTAATCACAAAAACTGTGCTACTTTTAACAGAGCTCCTCGATCACTGACATCGAATGAAGCTCTTTCCTCATCTCACAATAGGTTGAGGATCCTGCCGTATTAGAAAGTATCATTTTTTGTAAAGTTAGGTTTGATTTTATTTCCCCAGGCTTTCCTCTACAACATCTCACTTCTTGTAGATTTTATTCAAACCTTCTAAAAAAGAAAAAAGAAAAAAGAAATCCTGCCTCTCAGAGACTGAGAATGCTGTGTCTTGCAAGCATTTATTGCAAGATATGTAATTTGTCTCCATCCCCCAATTCCTTCCTAGTATATTCATAATGAGAAAGTTGCATGCAGTGTGAGGACAAAAATAAAGTGGATTTTTCCTTTCACCAATTCCCCCACAGGTTTTGCTCAATCCACAATGAAGCAACTGAAGGGAATTTGTTCTGCATTCCTGCAAACCTACAGCTCACATGCACTGAAGTCGAGCTTTGCAGCAAGTGTAATTATTTAGTGTTTGGCCGCATGACTCCTCCCAACTCCCATTATATCAGCTACACATTTTTGACATAGAAACCATGCAAAATTTCTGAACTCTTTTGTGAGGGGGGGGAAATGCCATCTAATTAGACCACATGTGCAGAGAAGCATCTGGCTCAGAGCGCAGCAGTTTACCCAGTTCCTTGAGTTGTCGTGGAGACAAGCACATGACCCGCTCAGAGCTGAAACTCTGGGGCACGGATCCAGATGCACTTCTAACATATTCTGACAGAGAGCAGATGGGCAGATATTTGCAGGGCCAAAAATTCCAACTCTGCTCTCCTCCAGACCCGCATGCCCTCAATGATAATTTTTATCTTGTAAAAGTCCTTCTCATCTGCCCTGGAACCTCAGGCTTCCTCACCCAGGAAACAGGTGAGATTTCAATCAGAAGAGTTCACAGACTTCAATCCCATTTATGTAATAGTTACAAGGAGCACTAAACATTACCTAAATATTTGAAAAATCACTCATTTTGATGCTTTACTTTGGCATGCAATTCAAATTGCATTCATGGAAAAGTGCACATGAACTTCTGTGATTCACATGGTGCATTATTACATCTTGGCTGATGAGGCTTGCTGCTGTTTTAATTATTAACAAAATAAAACAAACTTTGTTCTACCTATTCATAAGACTTGCTAATAATGATGCCTATTATTGCGGTGACCTCACAGCGTTGAGACCCTATTTCCAGTTTCTTAACATTCTTTCAACTGTATGAATACATGTTTTCTGTTCCAAATTACTTTTTAACTTTAATGCTATAGTTCAATTTAGCTCAGCATTCTGCTAAGAACATCTTCAAAGGAAACAAAGTTGACTAAAACTTAACGATCTCACAAGTCTGGTTGAAAAGCCCTATCACTCTACACAGGCACTGAACATACCTTGCAGGAGGCATACAATCTTCTATTCATTTTAGAAGATGAATTTCCAGGAAAAAAATTTTCCTTGGCTCAAACTCCCTCAGAAAGAACCACAACTTGTGACTACAGTTGCCTACAGCCTCTGAGCATCCTATAGCCCAAGTTCTTCTCTGTGATTGTTTCACCTGCTGCAATGACAGGCCAGAAGCTGAGAAAGCCAGGTGAATGACCATGAAAGAACAGTAAAAGAAAACACTCGCCACCTGCTCACTTCATCTTCAAGCAAGCTGCC
This sequence comes from Astur gentilis, assembly GCF_929443795.1. Lineage (NCBI taxonomy): Eukaryota > Metazoa > Chordata > Aves > Accipitriformes > Accipitridae > Astur > Astur gentilis. The sequence goes on from NC_064908.1 coordinate 19,735,864, forward strand.
TACTCCGCAGGACTGGATTACGTTCTCTCCAGTGCCACAGAGTATCTAGATCACAGATGCTAGGTATTTTCACAGTAGGCATTTCCCAGTGAAAATTCAAGAAAGCTGGCTACTGTAGAAAAAGTTACTAAATAACTGACAAAGTCTTTGCACTGAGAAATTGGCATTTTCAACTTTCCCTATTAAAAACTAGAATAAACACTGACCTGAGCTGCCTTTTGAGCTAATTTGATAAGTGTACATACATATTTGCTCTACATGGGCATAATCACTTTGACACAAATGCACATGCAAAAATATTACGTAGCTACTTTAGCATTAAAACAAATAAACAATAAAGCAAACACAATGTTATCAAATTTCAAGAAATTTAAACACTAGAATATAGTAGATATTTACCAATAATTGCTATAGCTAAGAATCACACCAGAACAGTTCATTAGCTCAGCTATTGTCTGCTACATTGATTACTACATCCATATTTTTCCATATTTTAATTTTAGCAGTACAAAATTACATTGCTCCAAATGTAAAACTTGCTCACTTAAAGAATGAAACTTGCCTAACAGTGTTCTTAGTTCTGGCAATGCAATATTTGACATTCAACAGCAATTTAAACTCCTTTTTCAGGGTAAACAAAATACTCAGGAACTTTTAAAAACATACGACACCCCCCCCCCCCCCCCGCCCCAATACACCCAACTTTATTAAGCATAGAATTTTCAAGTGCTTAGATTTATACCCTATATAAATAGTTTCAAAGTCTAAAAAACAATTCTTATGGTGCTAAAGAGTTAATACTTTGTACTGTGGTCACTGTAAATAAGCGCAATTTCAGCTAAGCAATATTGCTGTCAGAGACACAAGGCTTTGCAGGTGTGGGCAATAATTAAAGGTTTCAGCACATCTACCTGGGTGAAGTATTTTTGCCTCCTATTCCAAGGAGGAAGCCCTCTCTGCGGAGAGCAGAAGAGCTCATTAATGAGGCTAATTAGGTGTAAAGGGGGTAGAGTCTGGCATCAGCTGCAGCTTATAGTAGCTAATCATTAAGCTCTGTAATCTCTACCCCAGAACAGCAGATGATCATGTTCCTAGGTGACTGATGTTGCTAAGAAAATTTCCAGCACCTGAGTACCTGACCAAATACTTTTTGGTGAGGCTAAAGATTCCTTTAACCCTCCACATGCCAGACAGTGGAGTCGACATCATTTCTTCACTCATCAATTTTCTAACAATGGATATCCAAAGAGATTTGAACTTGGCATGAGGTCTATAATGGGATTTATTTCAGAATTACAAAAAAAATTTAAAAAAATAAAAAATCAATGCCATCAACAGTGTAAGGAAAGGAAGGCCAGCAAATAAAGGTTGGTGGAACAACATGCAAGAATACAGATATGAGCAATAATGCTTGAAAAAGAGTGATCACATAAACCTCCTAAAGGTTTGTGAGTTCTCCTTGTAATTTCTCTGCATAAAGTAGTGAGGATAGTTACAATACCACAGGGATGAAAGCCTTGTTAATAAATATGTAAAATAAGGATTTCATTGTACTCATCTAATTTGAAATGAGAAAAAGGACATAATTTCCATGGAGAGAGAATACATGAAAGCAGAGCTCAGTCTGGAACTTGTTTTGTAAAATGAATTGCAAGAATGGCAAACTGTTCCAGCACCTCAACATGAATTTTTTGAGTTGATCAGGCAGAATAGACCCTTTACTGGCAGGCTGCTACTGTCCTTTTTTTCTCCAATTGAAGCAGCAGATTTGAATCAAAACTTTTTAGATTCAATTAAAATTCAACAAGAAATAGAATATTTTTCTACTGCAATTATTTCACTGCCTGATGGTATGGCTTGGAGTAGATCCTTGAATTAGTTGTGAATGAACACTAAAGCAAAATGTCTTAAGCACCTTAGTTATAACTCTTGAGTTATTAAAAGTGGTACATTTTAAAAGGTGTGTTTTCATACTGACCAAGAAACTAAGCTGCAATTTTTTACAGGTCACCAGATTGCAAATATGATTAAATCAGCATATTTAGCTTATCCCTATTGTCACTGGAATGAAAAAACCACCTCAGTTTCCTGTTTCTGTTTACTAACTGAAATGTTTAAGGATTAAAAAGAAGAATGCCTTGCAAAACCAGAAAGATGAGCAAGTACCCCTGAGGTAATAAAGGCTCAAGTGTATTTAATACAGACTCCCTTGTCTCCATGTTACCTGTGGACTTGGAGATGCACATACTAAATAACAGGAGCTGCTCAGAGGTAGCACTGGCTCTCATTATAATCAGGGATATAGATGCACTCATCGAGATAAACTACACTGGTAACCCAAGACTCCTCTTAACATCAATAAAAAAAAAGCTCCAATAATAACTAGCATATTCTTTTACAACAATACAGAAGTCAGTTGAACTGGATGATAAAAATGCTTTGTAGCCAGCATTATATTCTTTTTAATCATTCTGCAGATATATCATAAAGACAAAACCACATTGGGTAACACAGGTTTTTACAAAAGCCTTGAGATAAGCCCCCTTCCCCAGTATTGAACTCACTGTAACTTCAGCTGCTTCTACTCTAGAATGACCTATGCACAAGAAGTTTTCAGATAGGTATAGAAAGTGCTCAATGCCAAAGGTATAGCACAGTTTCTTAAACAGAAACATCACCCCTTCTGAAAGACAACTGTTAGCAAAATACCTCAGAATGCCTGAAATGGAGATGGGAGACCCTCGTCCACTCAGCATCTGAAACAAATTCTTGCTTTTTCTTTTTTATTTTACATTATGGCAAGTTACATAATTCTCTAGCAACACCTCATTTCCAGTGGTTGATACCCAAATATAGGATAAAGAAAAAAAATATTACAAGAGAAGAGTTGAAAACCACAATTTTAGAACACAAAGGCCATAACTGATCACATGAAAAGTCCATCTGCCTGGTGTTCCGTCTCCATTGTAGTCATAAGCAGATGTCCAGGAAGGACAGAGAAAGTAGAAAGCCTGATTATTATTTCTCCCCTCAGACTCTATCAGACTGAGATCTTCATCTCAAGAAATTTATTGAGTCTGCTGTTGCTTGTGTATTAAATAAACCCAAACAGAGGCCTATCCCAAGTGTCTCTCCAATCTTCCCCAAAACCAATACAAACTTCTTCATTATCATTTGATAAAGTGCTTGGCAGAATTACTATCTATTGTACAAAGAATAGCTCCTTCTCATTTATTTCAAACCTTTGCTGTTACAAACCTCACTTCATTGCCCATGGTTTTTTTTATACTGGAAAAGACAATGAGAAGTCACTCCCTATCGTCCTTCAAATTGTCAGGGAGATCTTTTCCTGTAAATAAAGCTACAAAACTGTCTGACATTCACAGTATCTCTGGTATTCAAATAACCAGGTTAGACATTTTATGGGGGAAAATGTGCAACAATGTCTGTAAAAGCAAGAGGTAAGAGTGTTTAGCAATTGGGGTGAGTACATAGAAGCGTCTGAATTAAACAGAGGAAAAGGGCAAAACAGAACCATATAGCATTTTAGTCAACAGTAACAAGTTTCATTTCCCTAAAGTCTAACTCACCACCGCAATCACATATGTCCCAAGGTTGGTCTGTAGAGACAAGAAAAACTGTTCAGAGGAGCAATTCCAAGATTTGGCACTATTTCTGCATTGTTTTAATGTTTCTGACAAGTGCTCCATTGTTTCTTAGCCATGTACACACTTCATTTCAGTAATTAGCTGTCAGAGCAGGCCCAACAGCAACTTAGTATTGTCTGCTCAAATCGTATTAATGAAATGCAATCTACTCAAATGTCCTGAATACATATCTGTAATTGTGTTAAATAGAGAGGCTGGGGACGTCAGCAAACTTCAGCTTCTGAACAGGGCACTATGATCAAGCGTGTTAATCCATTATTTCTTAGGGATTTGACAACCAATTAATATTACAGGGCTTCCTATATTATATAGCAATAAGGACTGATGATCCAACTTTTTTTTTTTTTTTTTAAGTGTAAAAAGTGACTTTTCAGACTCTGGGATATCAAAGTAAAAGCTATGCATAACATTTGTGAATACAACACTCTTAAAGGCAGAAAAGCAAGAACTGCAGGTTGCAGCATTGTAAAAGTAGGTTTTGTATTTAAAGATTTGGCATCTGTATGTTGAAACCTACATGGAGAATACTCAGTGTATACGCTACACTGAGCATAAGTAGAATTAAATAAAACCCAAGATCTTTATCAAATATATCAGTTTTTAACACTTTTTATATGACTGGTAGAATCAATGTTCCCAATGTATATAAAATGCAATTGATTACTTCTGGTTGTAAACTGATACTTATCAATCCAGTCATTATACCATTTTCTGTTTCATGCTTTCCATCACCAAAGAACAGAATTGGAACAAGATGAAAAACAAGAAACAAGAAAAACACATAAGGGAAATATCCTGTGGGTACAATAGTCTTCGGAAAACCTTCAGGTCAGTTATGACTGCAAAATTGCTGTTAAAATTTAATTAAAATTGAGCACAATAAACTATGACAAGATAATGGATGGGAAACATAGCTTTAGGGCAGAGTGAGGATATCTCAAACTCTGGCTAGATGCAATGCTTTATTTTGGTTATGTTTGGCAACTATTCTTGAGATTTCTGAAACACATCTTAATTATAATGGTCTATAATAATTCACAGAAGAGAAAAGAACAGCACTGCTTTTCAGTTATCTCAAGATCTGTAACATATGCCAAATAAGTAAGAGATTTGTAGGACTCCAGGACCATCTAGTCCTTAATTTCATTCGTGTTCATACCCGCATGAAAGAACACTTTTTCAACTAAAAAGCCTCTGCAAGCCCCTCCCAAACCATTAAGTATTTTGTGACTTAACTGTAAATAAAAATAATTTGTTTCCTCACACAGGTAGAAATTCTTTGAATATCATTAACCTCCATAGTTGAAGGTAACAAATCCAGCGTCACACAGACCTGAAGCAGAAGTAGTCAAAAGCCTCAGGAATGACTTTGACTTAGGGAAGTCAATAGCCCTTTATTGGAGACAGCTTCTTTGCTCACCCTGGAAACTCTTTTTAAGAGAGCTGAAATGCAATTTGTTCAACATGTAAAGGAGAACACATGATTAGGTGACATTTGGAAGAGAACGCATACTCCAAACATTAGTTTATAATCCCCAAATGAAGGGATGGAACATATGTACGTTTTTAAAATTTTGCTAAAGAAGTCCTCCCTATTAATTGGAAAGCCACTGCTCCAAAACAATATATATTTATAGTTCCATAGACACATTTGGGGAAAATATTTTCATACCTGTAAGAACTAAAAATTATTTACCTTAAGCATGAACTTCTTTGATTAGATTCAGCTTCTGTAACAAGTAATTTAAAAGAACCCACCAATTTCTGAATAATGCTGGTTAGGTGCTTTTAATTACAGTTACTATACTGACAAAGTATAAACAACACAGCCAAACAGTATTATTCGCTATCATTCAATAGAGATTGTAACTAATCTCATATGATTTTATTACCAGAGACTTGGCAGCCATTTAACATTTTTTAAATTTTAGGCAAGAAATTAAGGTAAGCAACAGCATTCCCATTCTTTGACTGCCTTCAAGTGTTAAGTATAAAATGTTCTTGCATGTAAGAATAGAGCAGCTTTAGATAAATGTGTTCTTTATTTTTTATATTTTCTTGGTGGACAATATGTAATAAATTATTAGGTGACAAATGGGAGATGAACTTTACCTATACAAGTACAGATGGATCCTTAAAGAAAGGCAAAATAATCACATTTGTAATCCTTACAAATTGCTTTCATTTTCACGATTAATCCTCTCTAAGAAAAAAAATGTTCTAGAGATACAGATTTTAACTACTGCTTGGAGAGCTTTACCAAAAATTATTCTTTGATATATCTTTCTTTCCATTGAACAGCAGGAGTAAGCAATGTACATATATAATTTACAACTTTTAAAGGGCATTCAGAGCAAAACCATGCCACCTTCATTTCCACATTACTTTTAAGAATCTAATACAAGTTACTGTCTCTGAGTAATACTTAATGCCAAATGGGATGCTTGAAGAGAGTAATGTCAATAACAAGTTTACACTTTTAGAACCAACAACATATATGTATGTGTATATAAAACAGACATATAGTTACTCACATAAGATCTGCTATAAAATTTCTCATTATATAAATCACAAAACTAAATATTGCATCAGAAATTATTCAAAAGAGAGCTACACTTGGACACAAAAGTAACCTTTAAGGAGTTAAAATGTCCTCAACTACAAGTCAAGTTGAAACTTATTTAATTAGGTTCTGTATTTGAAAAAATGAAATAAATTCTTTCATTAACTAAACCAAACTCCCTTAAAGGCAACAATATGTTCCCTCTCTGTCAGGACAGAGCGCAATGAAATCTTTATTTTAATTGGGGTTAGCTAAGGGGCCATTTGGCTTCAGATGCTTTGTTTATCAGCCCTAAGCTTTACAGCTTAGCCAGTACTTGAAATATTTTATTACAGAATGATTTCATTAAAAAAAAAAAAAAAAGGGAAAAAAAAAAAAGAAAGAAATTAAAAAAAATACAGTCTTCCAAGTAGTTTTATATACAGATAATTTCAAATGTGCATTTTGAAAACTGGAAGTCCAAGTCAAAGGTATCTCAAAAGAAAACACTGATTTCCTTTTGCATTATTGTGATATAGGTCTCCTTTATAAATGCCCTGTTCTAATGGTTTCTGCATCATGCCCTTCCCTAAGCAACCCAGCAAAGATGCAGCTGTAGAACAATGGATCTCTCCATGGTGATGACTATGGTGAAGCAACCAAACACACCTCATTTTTGTATTTTGTCACAACCCCACTTCCTTTGTTGCGGACAACGTTTCAGAACCCTTCACTGTGTGGATTTCCATTTCACAACCAACTGGTGCTGCAGGGAACAAGGAAGACTTTCTACAATGCATGAGAAATCAGAGACAAACCTTTCGTAAGAATAAAAATCATACATTATATAAAACTCATTCAAGGGCACAGCTTACTTTCCATTTTTTTTCTAAACAGCTTTGAACTTTCATATGAAAACTTTGGAATCTTGGACCTGAAAAGCTTGGAGTTGATCAATTAAATCTTAAAACAAAGAAAATGAATTCTTATTCAGTAGATGATACTTTTTTCCTGTAATAAACTAATTTACAAATATCAGAGATCTTCAGTAATACAGTTACTGAAAATACTATGGAAAACAGCTATTACAGGAACGGACGGTGTACAGGAACTCTACAAAAACATAGCCCCAGTTCGTTCCAAATTGCAGCTAAAACTAATGAAATAATCCAGAATAATTTCGTGCTTCATCATGAGGATCGACCTTAGACTGGATTTTGGATTTATTCATTATTAAACCTCCAAGCCTTAGGAGTGTTCCTGAAACTGAAATAAAAAGGAAAAACAAAAACCAGAAAACTCCAAACCTACTTTCCCCAAATGAAATACAGTATTATGATCTTTTAATATTCTTTTCCCTTGTGGTATCACTAAAATTTGATTTGTCAGATGCTTTCTTTTTTTTCAAAATCATAAAAACTACTCCATATAATTTCTAGTTGTCTTCCGGAGGATATTGGCATTATGTTGCTAATAGTTTTATACATGTTACATAACACAACACATTACATACGTTATTTAAGATATAAAAACTATGCCAATAGTATTTTATTAAGTCCACTTTAAGAATTCGGTTTTACTCTTAAAACAAACTTACTGTCTTTCATTTTCAGAAATAAAAGCATTGCTGCTGAATCTGAAAGAATAAAGCTTAATTCAAACGAAACACTGAGTTCTGTGCTTCATGTTTATGTTACCTTAAAGAAAATATAACAATTTCAAATTAAATGTATTATGGGGTTTTTTTCCCTCCAGATAGCTTTTTGCATATCTTCTCTCTACTGTTCCCTTGTGAGAACTATAATAAAATGAGCTGCTTCTGCAACTTCTCAGCAGGTATTTTGATTTGAGAGTAATCATAGTTTTCTCTACAATCTTTGTACAATTTATGTCCTGATCATCTAACAAATAAGTAAAAGACTTAAATTGACATCACTATGTATACTTTTCTCTAACAATGCAAACTAATTGTATATCTCTAAACGAGAAAAATATTTATTAAAAAAAGAAAATCTAGTGAATATACCAACTATTGAGTTCAAAGCAAAGACACCACATGTGTCTAAATAAATATCAAGGAAGTGTCAGAGGTAAATGAGGAGAGACCAGGTGAAGTGTGTGTGATGTGTTAATTGTATTAAAAAAAAAAAAATAGAGCAAGACAGAGAAGCTGAACTTCCAATTATCATAATGGTATCTACTTCACAACACATTTTCAAACTTGAAAGAGACATTTTAAACCATAGGAATTCTGAGCAGAATACCTCCAGCTGTGTTCTGCATAAATCTTGCACGCTGTACATACACAGTTTATTTAAATACCAAGTAAAGTTATGACTTACAAAATGCATATTTCAGTCACAATAGAATATCTGTCATTGCTAAAAGCTGCTACTCATTGGATGAAAGGAACAGAAAACAATGAATTAAATTAGAAAAAGATAAGAAAAGACAGAATCTTTTCATTTGATGTTTTACTAGACTGAAGTAGTGTGTGTTTTAAAGAACAACACATTTATCAGCCCTCTGCAGAGTTTACATTTTTGTGCCCCCCAAAGTAGAAGAAAGAAGAAAAAGGTGATGCTCAATGTTAAATTAATTTTTGCCTATATAGCATTTTGGTCATGAGCCAGAATTTATCATTCACTAATGCTCTGCCCATACCAAAATCAACAGATATGTGGAAAAAAAAGTTGCCCAATTATCTGATGATATGCAAGAGTCAAACCAGAAAAGGGGCTTATTCCCCTTCCATATTTTCCGCTTCCAGAAGCCGTAAGCAAGTAACAAGTACAACATGAATACCCAGGCAAGCAGTACCCCCATCCCTCCCCAGGACTGAAGAATCAAGATGACAGCAAGCACACTTCTGAAGGTACATTCACATGTGATTTTGCTAAGCCCCAGGGTAGTATCAGAACATCTCAATGCGATTCTGAAGAAAAGTACAACTCTGAATGATAGCAGGTCTCCTATGCTGTCTGCCATGGAAAGCAATCAAACTGAACTGTCAATTATGTCATGCATACAAATGTCTCATTCTGTCTTTAACCCTATAGCATTTTAGGCTTTCATTGTATGAGCTCTATCACCTATCTGTGCAAATCATTACAAATAATATTGATTTACTGCCTTTCACTTTACTCTTTTTGTACTGTAAGAGTACAAATTGTACGTTCAAATTCATACACAATCTATAATGTGCATGGTGAAAGACCAGAGTGGCATGACTTTTCTATTATGAAGCTCTATTAGTTTGTTCCTAATCTGATTAAATATTCTAATTTTTTATCATTATTTCATCAAGTTTGTCTGCTACAGAAGTCTACTTTACAAATCCAAATACCAAAATCTCCTCTACCATCTTCTTTCAAGGGAAGTAATACTTTCTGTTCAATTGTATAGCTGCTCATACTAGTGAGAATATAAATTTCACTCTTTCCCTACCTGCCTGAACAGTCTTCTGGGGTGGGGTTTTTAGCAGGTTTGGGGGTTTGGGTTGGTTGGTTTTTTGTTTTGGTTTGGTTTTTTTTTTGGGGGGGGGGTGGGTGGTGGTGTTGTGTTAGGGAGATGGGGGGGGGGGGGGGAGTGGGTAAGGGCTGTTGGTTTTTTTTCCCCTAATACCAAATGCCACCTATTCACAGCTCATTTAAAAAACACACAGTCACTGAGTGCCTTACCCAGAAGCTGGAATTCAACGGTCATGTTATTTTATGCTTGGTGTTTGTTTACTTGCTTCATTGTTCTACTCTAAGTCCCCTGCGCTTTATTAGTTCAGGAAATATCTTCAACTTTTCCTGCATGGCGGCATTTGCACACTGCTTCATTGCTTGCTGAAACTGTGCACTCTCAATTATAAGTAAAGTATCAGGAGAAAACACAATAAAAACACAGTCAAAAGTCAGTCTAAAACACACAAACAAAGGCTTGAAACAAATTGAGAAGAAACAAAACCAAGTGTATAAAATAGCACAAAAAACAGAGAGTCAGGTGTGAAAGGCACAGACGAATAACTGCTCAGTTGAAGGTACAAATCCTTCCACAGTAAAGCTGAAGTATCACGGAGCTGCTCCTCACTACACAACCTTCCCTGGTAATAGGAAGATTTAGAGGCTTTTGAACAAAGCTACTTTTATTTCTGCAGCACCAACACAGAAGATACAGAGAGTGACCCTATCCAGCCTGATGGCTGAACATACCACTTCTATGGAGGCTGTAAAGTTACTTATACAATGAAACACAAGATACTTCTCTTCAGCTTGCTCTCAGGTTCCAAGAAACTAAGATACCACAAAAACTTAAATGTCAGCATGAAACAGGTAAACATTAATAACCTCAAAAGCAGTACCGTGAATATCAGCATTCTGAAAATCACACTGAAAGGAACTTAATGTTTCAGCTATTATTGCTGTTAGTGTACTACAAGATGCAGAGCACACAATCCCTTACTTTGGGCAATGTTTCTAGACTGAAGTACAAAACCATTTGCATGCTGTTTTTTTGGTGGGGGTTGGTTGGTTTGGGGGCTTTGGAGTTTTTTGTTTGTTAGTTTGGGGTTTTTTTTTTTACTTTAACACATATGATGGACGTGAAAGTTTGACTGCATCCTTTACGGCAGAAATGCCATATTCAGCAGAGGGTTATGCTAACTTTTTCAAATATTATTTATTATCTTTCCTTCAGAATCTTAGTCTTCCTCCCCTAGCGTGGCATACAGAATTATACAACACAATATAACAGTTTGGAAATTACAAAACACTTCTATTTACTACATAACAGACTGCTATAAGAGATTAAAGAGAATGTCTTTTCAGTTTCATTAACATATGTATATCTCAACAGACTTCGATGTAGAATATTAAATGCATTCTGAAGAACAGTAAATGCTTGTTAGAAAAAGAGCCATTTTTAAGGTTTAAAATAGCAAAAGCAAAAGCTGAAACTTGTCTATAGCAACAGTAATGCTCAGAGACAAAACACAGCAACAGGATTGAAATGAAAACAAAAACCACAGAGAAAAAAACCAAACAAACAAAACCGTATTTCCCCAATAAATCTTTTTCAGTCAGTGATTCTGAATTCTGGGTAGTATGTCTGCTAGAATGCTTTCCATGAATGGTAAAACATAACAATAGTTACAGGTAGCTTCTAAGTGAGATTGTCAAAAACTAAGTCTTCAAAATGCCACAAAGCATAGAATCTTCACGCGAGGAAAAAAAAAAGTCTTAAATTATAGTTCCAGAACATATAGAAATTAATTTTATCTCCATTTTTATCATACAAACATCAGATTTTACAAACTGTCACTGTCAATGCCTCTGTCATTGTCTACTCCTACCTGTTAGTAAAGTCATAAGGATGAGATTTAGAAATTACCATCATTTAGGCACTACTACACTCTCTATACAAGCATATATTTGAGAGCTAACAGCACTTGAACAGGAAAAAAGATGAATGGGAGAAAATTCCTATTAAATATACATCAGCACTAACTTTAAAAGGAGCACAACAAAATTGCAAGTAAAACAAAAAGTTTTATTTTATATGCTTCTTCTCACTGTTTCCCCTACAGTTTTGGGGTTTTTTAACAAGTTTGTACACATGTAATATAAGCATTAGTGATCATCACCTTCATTTTTTCTATAAATGGACACACACTTCTAAAACCCTGACCTATTGAGACAACTCTGGTGAAAGGGAGGGATCTAATCTGTATACAATGTATACCTTTAAAATATACGTGCAGGAAAAAAATAAAACTATGCAAAAGATGGCTATGTAGAGGAAGTAACTGGGATGTGGCAATTACTGGGAGCTGGAAACAACTATTTACTCTTCCACTGAATAACTTAAAAAAATAATTCACCATGGCAACAATCATACTTCATAGTAGATAAAGCACTGAATGCTACACAGCCTTTTCAAAATGAATTATGCACCAGTATGTAACATGCACTTTTTTTATGTTACTGCACACATATTCCAACAAAATTTCCTTTTGGACTCATCTGGCATTTGCTTTTTTACTGTGCACCACACATAATCTGCTTTTCTTTTCTGACTTCTGTCCCACTCAGATCTCATGGATCTGGAATTATTGAAGGAATTTACAGTGTTAGTCTGGGCAAAAGACTGATATAAAATAATTAATACAGTGGCCTTATGTCATGCCATCACACTGCTGCTTTAATGTCTTTCTGAAAAACGTATCAATTAGTGCTACTGGTATCATGATATTACTTATGAATCCGTAGAGCAAATATGCTTAGTGGTGCAAAACCCTAAAATGAGTAAATAAACTGTCCTCTTAAAACACTTTGAAACTCCCACTGTTGTAGGAGACCTAAATATCTAAGTGACTAATCTTAACTTTACCTTCCTTGGCCATGAATTTAAACGGAGGTGAAGAGCAACAGCTTTCTTATGAAGTGCACACAGTTCTTGGCCAGCAAATATACGACCCCAGAGCAACATCATTACTCTAGTTCATTATAGTTAGCTACAGTACCCTGGATAATAAGAACCCATTCAGAGCTCATATGAGGAATAACTCTTCCAAGATTGATGAGACGGTTAAACATAATATCCTGGGATAGTAGGAAATTGCAACTGTGCAAGTGGATTTGTGAAAAAATATTTACTTTTGTAGAAGTAAGATAGCAATTCAGTGGCTGCAGCAGTGTATTGAAACCAAGAATAACAGCTCTTAAGGCAGATTCTCTAGTAAAAGGTTACAACAAATACAGGGAATTACAACATTAATTTTTAATGGATGCTTGTCAAGCTGTGTCCTGTCCAGAATGCAAGTGCATGCCTTTTAAAAATGCCTTTTAAGTGCCAAGTTGCACCTCATTTCCTAAAAAATTTTGAGGAACTTTTACATCTCATTTGAAAGTGATCCCATGTCCCAGGGTTAAAATTCAGAATAAATTTACTCAGAAACACTGAAGTTTCTAGAGTTCAGTTGTGAAGTATCTCAGCAGCATAGCATGATCAAGTATATGGAAAGATCCATACCATGATACTGGTAATACAGCTGCCCAGACTCTGATGAAGGAATTCGTCATAGGGAAGGAATCAAAACTAATACCTACTAACAATATATAAGGTAGTAACACATCCTAAGTATATTGCATTGCAAGATCTTTACATCAATACCATGTTGGAAAATAGAACTGGAGAGCATCCTCATGCTTCCTCCTTACACACCGAGTGCTGCATTTGGTACCTGATGTAAATGGGATCAGGTAGGCTGCATCCCCTGCAGACACGAAGGGACTCGATGGCTAGCTAACCCTGAAGGAGAGTGGAGTAGTCAATACCAGTGTCTCCAGAAGGTATGGATACACAGCAGCATAGACATATGGCTGCAGCATGGAAAATCAAACGAGGGCTATCTTTATTAGAATGGGTAATAGAAAAATGTCAAAAGAGAACAAGAGGATAAAACAATTCTCCAGAAATATCTTTACACTCCTGCACAAAGGCAGGAAAGTTTTTCATTTTTTTCCAGAAAACAAAGGTTGGAAATACAATAAAGGAGACACTTTTTTTAAAATTATACACCCCTTATGAAAATGTAATGTCCTATACTTCCCCCAGATGTCCATACACGGTTCCAGAACTATGACAAAACCACAAACCGAAAAGGCTTATTACATTATTTCCCTAAGTTGAATTGAATGTTATGTTGAAAAAGAAAAGTTAACTTTTTATTTCCTCCTATTCATAATGGCTTTTTCCCCACTGCTGCTCAAATTGCAGCATATTAAGAGAAAATTTGTATCAATTTTACAATTATGAAAAGTGGTAGTATGTTGTCTTCTCTATTTAGAATCTAAATATAAATCATCAGGCTTTGACAGGACAACAGAACTAAGGCAGCAATGTATACATAAACACATATATACATGCATCCAGTGTAGTTCAGCTAAAGCAGTTTGGAAACTGGAATATATAATACAAGTTCCAATAACTAGTTTCATACTAAGATGAGAAAACATTTTTTAGTGTCTTAAGCACATTGTTGTCCACTTCACAAATTAGCAAGTAACTTCAGCAATGAAAGTGCATAAAAAGCATGGAAGTAGAAAAGTACATTGACTCTGCCTCTGAGATTTTCTCTTTATTCTTAAGTGGCTGCATCTCAAGAATATGTAAGTTAAATTTAAACCAAATCAATTCGTAACAATTAGTTAATCAGAAATTATCCAGTTATACAACTAATGGTTGCTCAGGCTAATAAACCTGAATAAGATTGAGTAACTAACCATGAAGACATAAAAGAAATTAATTGATGCTTCATTTAAGAGATTCACTTATTAGCAGTAATTCCCAATTCATTCAAGTTAGTGCCAGTAACTATTTATGATCCTAGTTCAATCCGAAAGATGTAAGTTATGTAGAAATTTTTACAATATGATAATGGTGCATAATACAACAGTTTACTAAAAGTACCATCCACTACCAGAATCACTGCTCTACCAGTAGTTACTTAAAACGGTTACATTTCATTAGTAGCATCTTAAAGCTTCAGTAAGCTCCCAACTACTATTCCCTATGTTTTAAACGTAGTTGAAAAACAGTGGGTAGATGTTTTAAACTACAACGACGTGGATGGTGGACAGTTTCATTAGTGTTAAAAATATCACAAAACAGAATGACACTATTTTAAAGGAATCTGTAAACAGTGAAAGATACTAGCCATGCCTTTCCAGGACTGAAAGCAAATTTTCAATTAAAAAAAACCAACCCCCAAACAATTCAAGAATCCCTCAATAAAGTATTAATCAATAATAAGATCCTAAAAATAAAGTCACATTTTTCTGTATTTTTTTCATTTTGACATTGATTTCAAAATGTCCTCACACACAACTTAGTTACACTTTTAACCATCACAGCTCCCTTCACCTTCTTCCTCCCCACGATTTTGAGACTGACTGGGTTTAGAAACAGTGCAAAATTTGATACTTAAAAAGTAACCAGCAACACCCCCTGAGCACTGGACAGAGATCACAGCACTGTAATTACTTCAACCCAATTCATTCACAGAGAGAAGGGCCTCTCAAGGAGAGGAATGCAATGAAAGATTTTGCTGGGCAGACCTCAAGAAGATAGTATGAGCCACATAATAAGGAATATAGTTCTTGCTACACATAATGCATTTATATTATTTGTTTCACCTCCTCAGAGACATTGCCACAAATCAGAGCCATTGTTGCCACAGACTGGCACATACAGGAAATACTCACAGGTGTTGCAACTGTATAAGTCCAGTACAAAATACAGAAATTATGAATATCTAGCATACTCACAATCCACCAAAATCAGATTTACATGGATTTTATAAATGAGAGAAAGGTCTAGATTTAGGTAATATGACAATACACACAAGAAACCATTTTAAAAAGAATGCAGAGTTCATCACCCTAATAAATAGATTAATAAATTAACAATAACTACATCAGCCTTTTAAAAAACAAACCAGGACATCTTGATTCAAATCCAAACAAACACCAGAACCTCATGTGCAGATATGTCTCTTCAGTGGTGTATCAGAAATAAAACGGGCTACTTCAGCTCACGTTGCATTACATATACTTCTCACCTCAGTATACCATGTGCACTGTATCGTGAGACATCAAATATTACAGTGCCTGCATTTAAAAAGTTATCAATGCAAAACAGCAAAGTTAAAGAGAAATCTACCTGCAGGAGCACTTAGATACTGATATCCATTTGGGTTATGAATGTTAAAATTACCCTCCCTTAATTATTGATACAAAAAGTAGCAGCACTGCAAAAGAAAAATAAGCACAGAGATTTTCACCTTACAGTGTATTTATGGCAATGAAATACACACAAAACGAACCAAGACGTGGAAATCAAGTACCTGTTCAGAGTATACAGATTTTAAAGCAAAGCGCAAGTAAACAAGCTTTTCAAATCTGTCAAGCCAGAAAACGTTGTATTAAGCATACACAATTTCCTTTGCAAACCTCCCTGGAGTGACCACATATCCAGAGAACCTACAGAAAGCTTGTCCTTTGAGAAGCTTGTATATCGAACTTGGAGCCTGCTGTTCAACTATCACACCCAAGCTAGGTGAAAAGGCACCCATATGGCTTAGGCTAGCTGTACCAGCATCACAGACCTAAAACCAACACATCGTATTGTATCATACCCTACATGCTACTGCTTTTGGTCAACCTACACTGAGCTTACCTTTATTCACAGGTGATAGGATGACTCTTAACAAAGATTATCTGTGAAAGAAAACCAATTAAATGTTGTCTCTAACCACTAGGTGTCAGCAGAAGAAAGTGCACAGCCATCTTTGATGCAGAAAATTTGAGTCTCATTTCCCCCCTCAGTTACCACTATACACAGAACTATTAAGTACTACAAACCACCTTTACACACACATAGTAATCATACAGCTAATTCTGCTGAAAATGACCTACTTCTGTGAATTAAATATTTAGAAGATAAAAACATTCCCTCTGCAAACAGCAAAAAATCAGAAATTTATAAAAAAGTTGTTCAAGTGAACAAAACACTCACATTGGTGTCACTGTTAGAAATTTAAGTAATATTCATAAAGATAACAATCTGCCTCGATACACCCAAGTAAATACGCTACTTCTAATGTGTTTTACTGTACTTAATAGCAACAGAGGTTTGTGGAGACGGTAAGTACATCACATGTAACAAATATTCTTCCATACTTAAACTCTGGCTTAATGCAACTACAGAAAACACAGGCATACAGTAGAAAACATAACTGAATCAGTTCTTTTGTTACATAAATCTTATGATTAGACTTGCGGACTGTATTATCTGGATATGTTTTTTCATGCAAAAGTTCTAGTTAGTGAAGGCCTCAAAGTTTACAGCAATGGTAACTCATTCATTGTCAGTGTACTGGTTCATATATACATTACATAAACTTGTACCTTCAGAGTAAAAGTTTCTGAACAGAGTAAGAGCTCTTACTATGCTTAGGTATAATGTGACTTCGAGGTCTGCTCTGTGACACATTCTGGGCCTACACGGAATACTGAAAAGTAGCTTTGCACCATTTATCCCAAAAAGTCAACTCATACCAGATGAGATGGTCTATGAAATTAAATAGTCTTATGAGACAAAAACTATGAAAGGAGGAAAAGCTGCTGCTTCTTTGAATTTATTTCCTAATTATCAACAGTTTTAAATGAACAGTCAGATTTCGTGAGTTATGGGACATGAAACGCAAAGAACCACATCATGTTTGTTATTGCGTATGGCCCATATTTATGCCATGTGAAGGTGAGAAGAGAAAAAACCATAACGAAGGAACATATTTTCAA
The DNA here is from genome assembly GCF_929443795.1 of Astur gentilis. Taxonomy (NCBI): domain Eukaryota; kingdom Metazoa; phylum Chordata; class Aves; order Accipitriformes; family Accipitridae; genus Astur; species Astur gentilis. The sequence goes on from NC_064908.1 coordinate 19,753,422, forward strand.
ATGCCTCTTCCTAGAAGCTATTTCTTCTATTTGCCTTTCTGTTTGTCTCAGACACATTGAAATGGTTTTATTTGCAACTGTTACACCAGTAAGAGTTTTAAAATAATTTCTTCCAAACAGACATTAAAATTCTAAAGCAAATTATGACAGCCACTGTGGTCTTTGAGGATTTTGATACATCAGTGGAGAGCAATCAAAGATTTGCTGCATACACTTTAATATTCTTCCACTATTCAACAAGAAACTCCCATCATTCTGTATTTCTACAAGAAGATGTGTATCATGACCACTTTGAACACCCGTTAGTATATAATCTACAAACTCGGCAAACTGAGCTAATCAGCTGACAGGAAATAACAATGAACATAACTGCTGTTTAGAAGATGGAATTATGTGAGAATACAGAAGACTATTTCAAGTGCACCATTCAAAGTACAGCACAACAGAGAAACAGAGGACTTTAAATTGCAAGATGCCTTACTAATTGCCAGTTACAATGCTTTGTTATTAAATTACAATCCCATTTTCTTTTGTGAACTTAGCAAGTACATTTCCTAATTGTTTTACTGATTACAGACTACTGTTTAGAGTTTTGCTGCATTTTCTTAAGATCAGGTTTTCCAAGGGTTTTGAACTAATTTTTAACTGCGATGCTCCTAACAGTAACAATAACCTCTCAGTAACTGCATTTACTGTTGGCATATTCTAAAACAGAAGTGAAGTATAAAGTAGTTGTATGACCTGTCCAACACCTCACAGGATGTCTGTGGCAAAACCGGAAACAGAATGCAGGTCATTTGACTCCGACATGTTCAGCACACAAAACACTTGCAAATTTTCTTTATCTAAATCTTAATATTGAAATGTATAATCAGAAATTCAATTTTTAATTTAAAAAAGGACTTGGGAAAGAAAGCCCAAAGCCCTGAACATTTCCATTTCCTGATATTAAAATTGGATTTTTATGACATATTTGTGTCATTATCTTTGCGAATTTTCTTTGATGGAATGATAAGCAAACCAATTTCTGCTACTTCCTCAGGTTAGCTGTCCCTCCAAGTTGCACTTTCTAGGGGTGTGCCATTGTCAACTGATTTCAAATGTTCATCTTTAGCATTCAGCCTTCAAAATACCAGATGGTATTTCCAGAAAAGCAATTTAAATCTCTATTTTTCTTCATAAATCCCTTAACTAGTTAATCTCACACACACATCCAGGCAAAGCATACACCAATATTCCCAGAGTTGCCTGGCAACTACGGGGAGGAGCATCGGAGAACAAGGAAGCCTGCATGGATGAAGGGAAGTCACTGTCTCCCTGACATGGATAAAGGAGGCTTACCGCCGGAGTGCCTTCCTGGTTTCATTTTTGTTATTTATATGGACAACTTTTCAATTACCTCCCATTATCTCACCTTAGATGCTTTAAAAGCCCAATACTCACACCCAGCTATACATACACAAATCAATACAATTTATTTTTTCCACACATACAACACATGGATTCCCCCAATAAGATGTGGAAGGACTCACAATGACTTCAAAAGTTGTTCTTGAACCCTGAATATGAATTGTTGAAATTATGGTTATTTGATGGTGATAACTGGACTGCTTAAAATTCAGACTGAGCTATTTTTTCCTTCTGGCTTTAAAAATAACAAGGAAGACAAACTATAGTACTGAAGAGACTTTGGTTACTGAAATATCTTTGCCCTCAAGAAACACTATGCCTGTAGTCCAACTTCTGGCCTTTCCTTTAACATCATGATTATAATTAGATTTATTACTTGTCTGCATGCCAGATCTCTTCATTAATCTCCACAGAACAGGACAATGCTGAATACAACACCTTTTCTCAAGTAGTAAGCCTTCATTCTCACTCCACTCATTTAGCCTCCCCACTTATACTCAACTCATTTTAGCATGTCCCAGTGGTATTCAAGTTCTCCATTGATACCACCAATTTTCTGTTCTGCCTCCAAACATTCGCAGATGAGAGAAGAAGGTATTAAGACAAAAGTACATTTTGCCCTCTACAGGTATCTTCTTGTTAAGCAGCCATAGGTCTAAACAACAGTAGTTCAAATGAGCCTGTGAACATCGCATTGAGATTTATCAGTGCATTTGACTTGTACATGTGTTTGTTTCCCCTGCTTCAGAAATAGGGAATGTAGAATATTTTGGAAATATTCTGTGGATCAGTCTACAGTTAGTACTTTTCATCCCCCATATTTCTGGGACATATCTCATTAATTATACTTGAATGTTCCTCATACTATTCACCTTGTCTTTAACTGTTTATCAGCAAAATGTACACACTTTAAAAGGAACGCCCCAAGTACACAGTAGCAAAACCAGAGTGTTACAAAACATGTGGACTGATTTCCCCTGGACTGATTTGTATTGAAGTCCATGAAGCTACTTGCAGTAAGCCAGGAACAGATGCCTCACTAGAAACAATAAAAACCAAGATCAAGTACAGAAAAATCCTTCCCCCACTCAGATGGCACTTAATCGTTGCTAAATAGAGATTAGCTCTGAACCAGAAGCAAGAGATTGAATTTTCCTAACAGAACATTTATCATCAATAGTTACAGCTCCAGACATTCTTCATATTTCTGTAAAAGCACAATTTCTTCACTAATTATGTTCTTAAACTCCATGATTCCATAAATTTGCATGTTTCACAGTTAAGCATATATTGTGTAAAAAGTATCTTTTACTAGTTTTAAAAATAATACAATGAATACCTGGGTTTTGCAGTGAGAGAAGATGGTCAACTCTGCACTAGCCTCCTATCATCATTGATTTATACTTTATCATCTGTCTTCTAACTTAACTGTCTTCAAAAACAAGCAACACCCATACCTTTCCACAAGAAGTTTTCTCCCTGTGTGATTGATCATGCTTGTTGCACCTCTTTCTTTTTTGGAGACTGGAACACTGTTTTGAGCACTAGTCAATCAAAGAGCCACAATGCTGACCTTAGTAAAAGTAGGTTATACTATACTTTGAATTCTTGTTAGCTTTTTTCCCCACAACAGCTGCAGATTTACATCTTATGCCTACTAATTTCCTACTTACAGGTTCAATTTTCAGGGCGTTTCTGTAGCTCCCAAAGAAAGATGCTTGTGCTTTTAGAAATGCTCTTGCAACACCATCTCCAGTGGTTGTAGAGACTTTCTTCAATCTGTTCTTCAGTGCAGAAACCTGAAGTCACACAACAGGTCTAGATCACTCTCATATCACAAACAAAGCTCAACACATTGGGGCACAGCTAAATGAAAAACATGCTAACCACAGCAGCATTTATGACAAAAGTGACATCATGAATTCAGAGTTGAATTTTTCAGTTCTAAAAGCATTACTTTTCAAGCTGTTTTGCTTCTCTAAGACATGATTGGATTCTATTCAGAAACCAACAGGAAAATCAAAGCTTCATTTCAACCTTCCCTCCTACTTAAAATCCACCATTAACATGCCGTTGAGTACTCTTCTAAAGGTAGTCCTTGAAGTTCTGTGTCATTCTTGATTAGAATCCATGAAAGAATTTCAGCTAAATTAATTCAAACATCAGACTAATAGAGAAACGGTTCTACATAAACAGGCCATCCATCACCACCAAGGCCAAGAACAAATTCTGCAGGTCTGAAGAATCTGATTGCCACAAATACAAGGTTTCTTTCTTTGAAGGCTATATTCCCTTGTGTTTCAGCGACTTAATGGAAAATAACAAAATGAGAGTTTTATTTATGCATATGGTGGGTTCCCTTGGCTGGCTCCCAGACACCCACCCAGCCGCTCTCTCCCTCCCCCTCCTCAGCAGGACTCGGGGAGAAAACACGAAGAAAAAGCTCGTGGGCCGAGATAAAGACAGGGAGATCACTTACGGATTAGCATCGCGGGCAAAACAGACTCAACTTAGGAAAATTAATTTAACTTATTGTCATTTCACATAGAGTTGGATGGTGAGAAACAAAGACAGAAACTCCGCCGCCTTTCTCCCAGCTCAACTTCTCCCTCCTCCGTTCCCCGCCTCCTCCCCGAGCGGCGCCAGGCGACAGCAATGGGGGTCGCGGTCAGTCCGTAACAGTTCCTCTCTGACGCTCCTTCCTCAGGCTTTTACTCGCTCCTCACTCTGCGTGTGGCCTTTTGCCATTTCTTACAGGCTTTCAGGGAGGCTCGCCGGCTTTGCTGATGGGCTCAGCTGCGCCCGGCGGGGTCTGCTACCGAACCGGCTGGAACCGGCTGGTGCCGGCGGCGCCTGCACCCGCCGCCCCGGCCTCTCCTCACAGAGGCCCTGCAGCCTCCCTGCCAACGCCCCAGTGCAATCCAGAAAACAAAACCTGCAGGCTTTTTTAAAAGTCTCAAATTAACAAGGACATTCTGTCTACTGAAGTTTTTTCTTCCCGTTTCTCAAGAGATCTAAACCACCTGTGCGCAGGACGGCTCTTCTCTTAACCCTCGCTGCCCTTTCCCTTCCACTGTGGAGGTGTTTAATTACCTCAGGATTCACCGAGCTGCACTTTAGGCGAACAGAGCCCTAACGGTCTCATTACCATTTTACCCAGAGACACTTACCGATCACAACTTAGCAAATATCAACTAAACATATTTCTATGCAGGCAGAGTTAAAAATACCCTGATCGAGGTTACCTGAATATTCTTTTGTTTTCTGTGTACACCAAGGGCTAAAGTTTTAGAGGATTATCCATTACTGTTCTCTCTGCTTCAGAATCTCTCATACATACAAGAAGGCTGTGACTTAGTTTGATGTCTCTTTTCTAGCGCTTAGAGCTCAGTAACTACTGAAGTAAGGTTGTGTATCTATATATTATTGTTAGTGACAGCATTTTTCTTTCCCAAATACAAGCTGGGAAAGGAGATAAAAAAAACCTTTCAAAGATTAACATCAGGCTTGCTGTGCCTGTGCTGCAATGGTTATAGGTTATGTTAAATCATTAACAAATAGTTATGTCAGTAGCAATTTTTTGGTGTTGCAGACAGAACCAGGACAAGCTAGGTTTTTGAGACAATCTCACACAACACAGAGCAATACAAAAACAACAATCTGGGCACTGATTCTTGAAAGAAATTCAACTAGCACTTTTAGAGGATGCAGTCATGTCACACACAAAACCTGAGTTTGATGAGATACCTTACGCAGAAGACAGGAAGGAGCTACAATTTTGGAAGGAAAGCAGAAAGCCAGGAAATCCCTAGTCATCTTGATTTGCAGAAGAACATGAATGACTCCATAGATACCCATATTACGAATCTAACAGAAATTATTCTATCAATAACTAGCAAATCTTCTTTCTTCAAATGCTATTCTGAAAAACTCCATTGGGGTAACTCTATATACTTCACACTATGCAAGAAACGTTGTAGGAATATTATTTACAGAGTAAGATTCTGTTGCAGTGAACATAACTAACTGTGGTTTTGAGAGTATGAATAATACCTCATAAAATATAAGCTGATGATTCAAATGTTCAAATTAACTTTCAAGACTATCCTCCAGCTCATAACAAAAGCTTATTCTGGCCTCATCCATATCTCAAAAACCCTACCAGATGAGTTGAGTTTTTTCTGCATTGAGGTTTTGCTACCAGCCTGCTTTAGTAGCAAATGGCAGGATGATTTTACTGAACAACTGTTCTTGAGTGATTCACAGTTTTATCCCTCCTGTAAGCACATCCCTCACTTCCTCCTTCAGTAGTCTTAGATTTGGGGAGGGCAAGAAAGTGAGTTCTCATCTTGCTATACAGGTGTTAAATATATAATCCATACTGTGCACTGCATTTTTTTCTTTTTTTCTTTTCTTTTCTAACTGGATGTTATATTTGCACTTGTGTTTACCAAAACAGCTGCAAAGACATTTCCTTTTAAATTTTCTGCAGATTCTGCTGTAGAAGGGATTTCATAACAGTTATTTGGTATAACAGAAATAATCAAGAGCATGTCCAGCATTGTTTATAAATCTGAATGCTGTGGCTTATGCGAATGATCCATGCATTAATGAGCCCATAAGCACATATTAATAGAATACATGATAACCAATTTAGTCTATCATGCCCATAAAATAAGCTCACTCTTTTTCACTGAGATATTGTCTCTCAAGGAGCTCTGTTATTCTCAAAATGTAAAAGCTTCATCAGATTTTCAAACCCAAACAACACACTTCTCCATGTTTGAAGGGGTCTGATGTTGTAGGGATGAAATACGCTTTTATTTCCTATATTAACTTATCTAAACCATTTAAAGGTAGTTCTTAGAAGCGCAATAAAATGTCCACAGCTCTGAGTAACCTCCAAATCCATCTCAAACATTTTTATAAGTGGTTTTCTTCAAACATTCACGTGACGATAAAGACCTTGCCATCTATATAGAAGGGAAAGGTTCTATGCTTCGTTTTACAACAGACTAAAAGTTCAAAAGGCTAGTCGCAGCCTTTCTGTTTCAGCTTCCCTATTTGGTATAGAAACAGAATATTGATAAGTGTTTTGCTAATTCCTTAAGCTTTCAGATCATTTCCTCTCTTCTAAGACTAAATCAAACACTGTAGCATGTCTGTTTTATATATGTACATTTTTACTCTTTCAGTCAGCATTATTGTAATAGGCATTGTCATAGTTTTTAAAAAAACCAAAATGATAACAACAACATATTTAAAGAGACTAACAAGTAAGAAAAAAAATAATTCATGTTTACTCTGGCATAAATTACTACATAAGACAAAGTAGATTATACAAGCAGAATTATGATAGTTTCCTGCCTAAAGAGGTAGTAATACTTTTTAAAAAAAATAAGACTGTGACCACTCAATATGAAGATTATTTCTAGCCAAACAGACACATATACATGCAGTCTACCCTGAGAGTGTTTTTAAAGAAGATTTTTATACTTCTGGCAGTTCAGGTTTAAAGGTCAGATTTAAACTATCACCATGTTTCAAAATGCAATCTGTGCAATGCAGCATAATGAAATGGTTCAGTAAAGGTGCTAGTGGAAATTCTTTTAATTAGGTCCAAGGCTTTTCAGTTGTCAACATGAATAAAGCAAGAAACATTCTACTGCAAACATAGTGTAAGAAATAAAAATGGATTCACCTTTAAGAAAATGGTTCTGCTATATAGTTGTAGTTTAGTACTTCTTGCTGTCCTGAAAGAAGTTAATTTCCCACTAAGGGAAAAACAGCAACATAGGCTTCCTACTTGTGGTAACTTGTTAATGAATGGACAACAGTAGCATACACAACTAAATTACTGACAGCCTAAGATATTCATAGGCTAGTGCAAATTTACAATACTATCACAGCCATCAGATATGCAAGATCTCTTTGGCGCAGTACACTGCATTGCATCAGGGCTTCATTTAATAAAAACTACAAGTTGACAGAGTGAGCTTATGCTTTATTCCTTGTAATATGAAGCTCTGACTACAACTAAGACTAGAAGATGACACTTATTTGGAAATACATGAAAAATCCATAAGGGTTGCATAAAAAAAAAATTACTACCCCCTCTTTGCTATTCCTTGCAACACAGACGGTGGTGTAGGAGACTTGTCAGCAGCAGATGCACTTATTGTAATCACAGTCCTTAATAAATCTCTTTTTTTAATATTGACTATTTTAAAAGGAAAGTTACTTCCCAGGGCGTTCTCATGCTGCCAGATTTTCAGCAACATATCAGAAGCAGAAGGTGAACGAGGGACAGTTTTTCACATTTCAAATAGTTCATCAGTAATGCAGTAGTACACACCTTGATTTTCAGGGACCTGACCTGAACAGTTCAGGAAGTCTGACTGCTAGCAGGTACTGCTGAGGTACACTGAGGCAAAGAAATTACTTAATCTGATTCTCCTGGAACTGTCTCAATGCTATCCAGCTCCTTTAACACAAACGTTAACTGGAAAGACATTTCACCGTAGCCTATGTTCATTTGGATCCTAGGAGTAAAAGATTACAAGAATAGTTCATTCTAGATTCCCAAGAATCAACAATTTAGGCAGCAACATCACTATCATGAAACTCAAGCACAACTCACTACCTGAAGCTCTAAAATAATCATAGGACCTCATTTACTTGATTAAAAAAACTGTTCAAGGAGAGGGGGGGGAACTGCTTTAAAAATTTTCCACCAGATTAATTACCTCATGGTGAATGCATCACACACAAGATGTTTTTCCTCACTGTTGAATATAGATAGATTTAATTTAGCAAAGTAAATTTTGTGTCTATTCAGCAGGGCATGAATTGCTCACTGTTCACATTAGGTTGCAAAACTGGCAGAATAGTTTGACATAACAGCCATTTACCATCATGAAACTGTTGAAGACATTTTTAGTTTCTCAGATCATAAATGCATCTGTTTAGACTGAGACCAGTGGGGAGACACACTCCCAGAATCTCCCCATCCTCCCAGGGAAGCAAAAGAAAAAAAAGAAGAAAAAAAAAAGTATAATGGATTGGCTTTAGAGTCTCCCTGCTGAGATGAACAACTTGATCCACTTACAGTTCCAAACACATGATGCATGAAAGAACTGACAGAAATTCAATTCTTGCAAAGAAGAGCAGCTGCTCTCTAGTGGTCAAAGCCAAATACTAAGCAGTCTGAAGGAAAGGAAAAGACCTAAAGGAGAATACTTCATTATCTAGGTAACTAAAATAATGCAACAAAGCTAAATAAGACATAAAGACTGATCCCAAACATTAATTACACAATGCAACACAATTCAAGTTAAGGCTTTGTTGCGACAAATATTAATCCCAGCTGTATTTATATAGCAGTTGTGAAAAAAAAAAATACACCATGTACGCTATTTGTGAGCCATGCCAGTTAATTGAATTTGCTGGCAGCACTTCCTCTGCTATGCTCCAAACATCCTCCAAGATAAAAATGTAGCTTTTAAATAGACCTGTGGAAAACTGAATCAAGAAATTTGAACTAATAAAACACAACTCTCTACTGTTATAAAAGTGGAGTAAAAGTAAATAATGAAAGGAAGGAAGTCTCTTAAAATTTATTACATTCCAAAGCTTGAAGTTCTGTGTTTATTGGTGAAGTCTCTTCTGATGTTCTACAGTGCGCCTACAACAGCTCTTTTAATGAAGTCTCATAAAATCTAATATAATACTTGATTGTTGACAAATCATATACATGTTTGAGGCCCTGCACTCACTGTATCCAGACATTTCTTACATAATTCCATGAAATTTACAAGTCTGTCATTCCCCGGGTTGTGGATAATGGCACGAGCGATGACCAGCTGGCAGATTTGGATGCTGGGAGTGAAATCAAAATGAAAAACTATATAAAGCCAGAAAAATTCATGGAAGTAACTTTTATAGACTAAATGCTTGACTAAAACCAAAATGTTCACAATCAAGATGGACCTTTCATCCAGAGCTCACTGTTTTCGAAGAATGGATCACACCACAGATCATAGAGAAATGACGGGATGTCACAGTAGGAGGCACTGGGTATGCACCATTACTTGAGTTTCTCCTCAAACAGACCAGCTTATATTGAGCTCCCTGCATATCAATTTTATTTCTCAGCTACACATAAAAAGGTATAGATCTAACTGTCAGCACAGTATTTTGAACTAGTAAAAGAAATCCAGATTTTCCCCTGCCGTTTTCTCCTAAACAGTCACCCTCTGACTTAAAAATGGCTTCTTACACTCTTACTCACTTTCCTGCTCTTCCCTCTCAGCTTATTTAGCGAAGATGATTACAGCAGCAAGTAGCAAGCTGGATGTATTTTTGTCCCATTAAAGGAAAAGATCAAATATTTATACAACTTTTCTATCAAGTTATTAATAAATAAATTACCAATAAAAAGTTTGAATGAGAAAGAAAATAAGTTCTGAATTATATGCACTGAGCAGTGCTAGAAGTGATTATGAAGTAGTCCATTTGATACCATAAATCAGGATGCAAAATGCACAAAGTTAATTACAGCTCACCTGGAAGAAGTCACAGGAAAAAACCCACACAATTTCATTTGGAAACAAAAGTTATCTAAAAATGCATGATTTTTTTCCCCAATGAAATGGATAAAGATGGTTTAAAATAGTAGTATTTTTTCACACCATGAAGAAAGAAGTTCAAATTTTTGTTTCCTGTTCAGCTGTACCATAACCTGTGTGTTTTTCATTTGTCTTTTTTACCCATAAAAGACTAACTCCTCAGATGACCTGAAACTTGAGAACGCCATTCCAAAACTGAAACTGGGTTGCTGCAGCATTACTAGCTTATGTGAGCATTAGCTAATTTTCATTAGGAGGCTTAAAAATATGTCTGCAAATGTTTAAACAAACATTCCTTAACACTTCAAAACAGGAAAGAATTGAGGTAAAGCAGTTTACTTATAATAATTAAAGTAACCCAATGAGACACCTCAGTTACAAACCAAACAGGTCAAAAGGATTTACACTTTTAAGTAATGGAATAGTTGGATAAATCATTTCATACACACCACATCATTAGGAAGGCTCTGAAGGTCATCAAAAGGAGTCTCCAGTGTGTTCGTGTCTACATTAAGAATCACTACATCTTCCAGGGCCATGTTTCGTACTTTCTAAATATGAGAAAATTCAAGAAAAGGGAAAGGAAAATAAATGTATGAAGAGCTAAATTTTATGCATTAAGGACAAAAGTGATGGTGTAACATAATGGCATTACAAAACTTCAAGCATTTTAACAACCAACAGTCCTGTCTCTCTGTCATCCTTTGCTTTATTTATTCACATTTTACAGCTGAAAAATTAACCTTCAATTTGCAGAGGGAAGTTCTTAACATTGTGCATACTGAAATTTTTGAAACCAGAGAGTTACTGTTTGTGATTATTCAAGCAGAGATTTATTTCAAGCAACTCTACTAATGCTTCTCTTAATTCTGGTATCCTGTTTGCACATTTAGCAGTTTCTAGGCGAGTCAAGATTTCAAATATATCTTTTTATATTTAGAAATGAATTTAAAGAACAATTAATAGTGGCTTTTCTAGGAGTTAAGAGTTGCAGTAAGTCAGGGATGGGAACTTGTTTCCAAATTCCAGGTTGAATTTTGGAACTCTACAATAGAGACAAGTTTACAACTGTATTTAAGTAAAATGGACACTACCAGGGGTTAATAAATAAATAATTAAAAAGGGGAAAAAGAAAAAAAAAAGCTAAGAGAAAAATAACTCCACCACATCCTGGTCTCTTAATGTTCAGCGAGTCTAAACTTTTTATCCTGTTCCCATGAACTGAGAGAAAGAAATGTCTCTAATCTAGTTTGAGTGTTAACATCATCTGTAATAGTACATGGACATACAAAAGAAAAGCATAACCTATTTCTTAAAAGAATGATCATTAGTACCTTTGACTTTAAGAGTCTAAAGGTATTGGTGATCTGAGCAAATTTAAACATTGTCAGACTTTATTTCCCTCCTTAAAAAACAGTAAGTGAATCACTGATATGAAACAGAGCAGCATTTAAATATTCATTTTAACACTTTTTCCACTAACAGGAGAATTATTTTTTTTTGACTGGCTAATCATACATATTTAAGCCCTCTTGAAATAAAGTTTTGAAAATTCAAAGTCAGAAAAAGTGGAACTATAGAATATGGTAATTAAGGAAATTTCCCAGTGACACTGTAAACAAACGTTTAAGTACCTACATACCTATATGTAGGACCACTGAACAGGAAAATGAACAAAAGCATATTCAATTTTTAATTAAGGTTTGGCAGGGTGGGGGGAATTGTTTCCTTTAAAAGAAAGGAACTAAAGCTCTAAAACAATGGCAAAGTTGAGCCTTAGGCATCTAAATAATTACCTTCAGTTTTCAAGGCTCAGTCCTCTGTCTATAAAGAAAACTGCTGTGTACTGGGGGGGCGGGGGGGGCGGAGCCAACAACTATAAAAAACACTTTGTAGACATTTAAATTTAGGTCTTCCATGAGAAATTTCTTTAACTTAAATGGAAGAATATTATATTTAATGCTTTCCATGTAAAAAGCAAAAGTACTGCATGACAAACCAGGTACTTTCTTCTACATTTCAGGAACCAAAGGTCACTCTGTTGGCTGCATCTGATAAACTCTAAAGCAATCCAGGAGTCTTGCTCCTTCTAGGAGTCCGGAAGCACCAGACAAACTGATTTGCTCCTTCCTGTTTCAGAAAATTAAAAATCTCACTTATACTCAGAGGAGCCTAAAAAGCTCCAACAAAAAAGTCTTGCAATGTACTTAACCAAAGCCAGAAGCTTGTCAAAATCGAGTGCTAGTAGGACAAGACAGAAGGTATTAAAAACTTCTCTTGATTCTTGCCGAAGAAGCAACAAACATGCGCTTGAACTTGTCAGTGGGTGTTTTTGTAACTTTGGTGATGAATCTGCACCTTCCCTTCAGCAAAATATTGGGATTTTCTGTAGCAAAGAATAGGCTTGTGGCAACCGGGTATCTGCCAAGGAGGATAGTCCAAAAGGATGTTGCTCATGGTGCAAAGACTATAAATGCTGATCAACATAATCATCTCCACACAAGGCCCAGAAATAATTGTATCTGAAAGGAAGGCTAATATTAAACTCTGCTGTGCTATACCTTTACACCATCATGAAGAGCACAACCTTACTGTAAAACTTCTCAATATTTGTATTAAGACAGTAGATTTCCCTGGAGACAAACCCTCAAACTGAATGAAACACTTGAGACTAACTTGATTTATAGCATCTGTCTTGCAATGCATTTGAAAAAAATATGATTTTTCAATGGTCCAATTGTAGCTCTTCCTAGACAAATAGAGACTGACCAGTTCATCTTAATCCTTATCTGGTTTTATTATCTTTTCTTTCACTATAATCTTTGACAAAGGTTATTATCAGATAGTTACAAGGGCTTTTATCAAATAATCACATGGTTCTTTCACTAAACATAGTACCTATCAACCCAAATGACCTGGAAATAAAAGTATTTATTCTCTTGTTGGAATTTTAGTAAAAATTCCCCACATCCAACTGCATTTCTCATATTAAATCCCATTGGACTCTGTGAATCACAACTAATTGTAGATCGTTTTCACAGGTACACTTTGAGTGTTGTCGTAATTTTTTCAAAATATGAAGGGACAGCCACTAAGCCATATACGATCACATTCCACGTTTCACAACTTCCTGAACATTGAAACAAAATTTTAAAAATAAGTGATACCTGTGAAACAGAATGGACTATATTTACTATGTTCATATTTTGCTGAAAAAAATGTGGAGAAACAAAGAACAAGAAGAAATATGAACATTACAGTTTCCTTATCTAATATTACTACAGACTAGGGATTTGCTGAGTCAAGTGATTCAGCGAAAATGTGTGTCACATATCACTACTGCAAACCTTTCTTAACCATCCTTACCGAATTACTTGTAGCCATAATTAATCATCTAAAAACCATCAAATTGAACTAACATCTACACCTGCCTTTTATTTTAAATGTCTCTTTTTAAAAGAGTGGAGAGGTATGGAAAGCTGGTTTAACAAGCACACTGAACCCATTGTTTATGGCCTCTATAAACATGGCTTAGTAAGAATTACTGACTTAATCAGAGAGAACTTATCTCCTGGTGAAAAGAGCACTTTAAATTTCAGAAATGGCACCTTTACTGTGAAAATCTCTTAACTTTTCAAACAAACTCCAGGGGGCCTTAAACACCAGGTCAGTAAATAAGCAGCAGTTAGTGCGTCTGTCCTGCTCACAAGCAGCCAAACACTTGAAGTAATTTAAATGTTTTATGTGAAAGTTTGCAAAAACACTGAGAAACTATATTCTAATGGAAGTATTAAGGGGTGCTCCTCTGTCTCACTCAGATCACATGCTAGAAGCAATATTCATCAGTAACAGTAACACCAGTTTATACTAAACGTTGTTTTATTATCACTGTCTACAGTTGGCGGTTTTTGCATTTCCCACCATAAAAAATCCTAAGTTAAACTTCTTTCAGATGACCAATTTTATGGAATAGTTCACTTAAACCCCCCCAAAACCAACAAAAACCTCCTCCTCCCCAAAAAACAGGTTTGCATAACTTCATGGCTAAATTGGTGCCAAAACATAAACCCAACTGATGACGAAGTTTCATAACCGGATACAAATGTGATTAAGATATTAAAAAATGTTGTAACAGAAAAAAAGAAAATGTACCTTCCACCAATTCTTTTGGAAAAGTAAAACTCTTAACAAAAACTAACATTCTTAGTAGCTAGTTTGTACATGATATTTGAAATTATTATGAAAGTATGATTCACAACAAGTCTAAAATCCATTTGCTTAATGACTTGTCTCTACTTAGTTAATAGTTTCCATTTATTTTCTTAAGAAAAACACCACAACACTGCAGACAACAATGTGTCAATCTGGCTGCCAGAAGCAGGAAAGGCAACGGATATAAAATTTTATTATTTCATGCCCCAACAGCAGCCAGAAGGACTTAATGAAATCACCCTTAGATTTACAATCTGAAATAGCTATTCAGCAGACAAATCTGGTTAAGCTGGATGTGCCCCCTGACCTCTCAACCCTTTGATCTGGGCACAGCAGGTGGGCTGCTGCCCCCTCCTGTGCATCTCCCACTCTTCCGCCCATCTCCCAACCTTGATGTGCAGTACCCTGATCCTGTACAGGTGATTCTCAAGATCCTTATCACAAGCAGCTGTTGCCAAATGAGTGACAAACATCAATAGTGTTGGTCGAATGCCGTTGTACAACAGAAGAAAAACCTTCTACACTTACTGGTAAGTCTACTTGGTACTGCAGTATTTGCCTTTCTTAAAACTTAGCCCTCAAACATCCCAGCCCCCCAGAATCTCTTATTAAATCAGTTATTATCTTCATGTTTCCAATAATTGGACAAAAGACAATTCCGTAAGTAATTTGTCATATTTTTAAATGCATTTTTATCAATAGTCCTGAAACCATGTAGAGCCATATTTATAATATCTGTGAGTGACTAAATGACATTTAGTTTTCTAAGACCTGGATTTAAGTGTGTGTCTGTGTGTGTGTGTATGTATATATGTGTATATATATATATAACCCCTTCATTTAAACCCTGTAAAAAAAGCTACACTTCTTCAGTTATAGCTAGAAAAGGTAGTGATTTACTAAGTATGAATGGATGGAAAAAGCTAAATATGACTCCTCACCCCAATCAAAAAATATAATTAACAATTAACACTACCACTGGAAGATGCCAGTGGTCAATGAATTCTCAGGGTGTCTTCTGCAGCAAGGGGAAATCAAGTGGCACTGTCAGGACTAAGCCCAAGCTGACGTAACCTGTTACTCAAGAGTTCGTTAGCTCAGACTGCATGCATACTAACTGGCATATTATCAGACTGGATCACAAACAGAGCATCCTCACGCCTACCTGAAAAAGACCAGGTAAATATGTCAGAAGTGCTAAAGTGCTTCCAGAATACGTGCGTGGGGTTCAGAGGACTGAACACACAGGTCTCCATTCATCTGTCTGCATAAGGAAGAGACTATCGACATTATGTGAAATCAGCTGCCGTGTCCTACCATATCAAACACAGCATGAATTTTAGTGAATTTTCTCCTAACATGAACATATTTACTCATACCAGGTCAAAATAAAACAAAAATCTGCTCATATAGGTTTTATGACATGCACAACTGTCCTTTATGCTGAGGAAAAATGTTAGAAAATCATTCTGACAAACCCAATGTGAAGTTTCACACACAAGTTCATTCTGGATAATCTTGCAAGAATTAAAATTCTGAAGTCCCAGAAAAAGTCCTTGAGTGACTGGAATATTTAAAAAAACTGTAAGAAATACTTTTCTAATCATTAACTTTAACTCTAAAGGCTGGTTTTGTGCCCTGAATAGAGCATGCAAAGGGTGGCCGTTATTGTTACTTGAATGACTGCAAGCCTGGCACAGAAGAGTATGCTGCCAGCAGCTCAGTACCTGACAGCTAAACACAACTATCCCCACTGGTTAATCAAAACCACATGTGCCTAAATTCCAATAGGTAGTCTACTAGGTCAAGGGCATTTCTCTTCCATCAGCGCCATCACACTAATAACCTTTCCTACAGAAACAGTTGCTGAAACAATCGTTTACTATGACAAAATGTAAAAGGCTGCCAGCTAAGTTTGACACCACTTATAATACAAAGGTCAATTTAATATAATTTGAACACTAAAATAGCATACAGTACGCAGATAGAAAATAAAACAAGATTATGAAAGGGATGTGTTCATTTGATAAGAGTTTCGTTTCCCTGTCTCATTATTTATCAGTACTAAGTACTTATCTTCATCTAATATGAATTCAATTAGTTCCGTAAGCATGTTCCATTATTCATGTGATAGCTCCAGCCTTGCTTATCCAACAGCTTATAAACTTTTAGCCTTCTTTGAAGTCACTTTATGGATTGCTAAATGGAAATCTTATAAAGAATGACTAACTAGGTGATGATAGAAAAGCTGAAAAATAAGAGCACAAAACACAGCTCTATATTTTCTACCAAGATTTTCCCTCATAAATCAGTTGGAGCCCTCTGACCTATAACAGGAGATTATCTTATCTCACTGGAGAACATTTCAGTCACAGCAAATTAGATTTAACAGTCAATGGATATGCTTGATATTTTAATCATAAGAAAAATTTGTCATTTTCCATTAAAATAACTGTTCCTTCTACAGAGACCCTGTGTAATATGGGAAACTGCAAACTAACTTTAAGATACAAAATGGTTTGAAAAAAATCTTTCAAGGTGAGAGAGAGGTTGTGTTTTGTTTAAAATCATTAACATTTCTGCTATATTTCTTCCAGAGGACCCATTCCAAGATAGGGATAGCAAAAACCCACAGAAACAACACTAAAGCTAGAAAATTATTTTTTTCCTACATTCCAAATTCACCCTCCCCTTTACACCACAGCTTTCTCTGTGCAAGTTTAAGCTTCCACTAACATTTACGCAACAATGACAAATTCTGCAATCGGAGCTGCTGGAGCAGAACCATGAACCTATATATAACTGCAATTACTCCCGTGGGGCTCTACAGTAGATAAAGAGTCCACCTGTCTTAACTTGAATAGAAGAGTGGGGAATTAATCCCTTATCCTGAAACTAGAACACGTGGATTAACAAAACACTTCTAAAGATCTATTTGCTGAAATTTCAGCATTTAAAGAAAAACAAGTACTGAATAATGACAGTAGTTTTTAGTTGTAGTTTATAAAATTATTTTGATAAGGAAAAACTGATACATTGTATTTTTAAAAATACACAAATGCTAGATCATGAGAAAAAAAATTGCTGTTGCTACTAAGTTGTTATTCTAACAAATAAAACACAATTTTACACCTACATATGAAGAAAAAACCAGAGTGCGCTTCAGCATCAAAAACAGGCAAAGAGGTAAACTACTAATTGTCTAGCTCATTTGACAAATGTCACCTTTCCTTTGCCCACGGCACAGAGAAATTATGCAGTACTTGCCAACAAACAGATACAATAGCCCACTGTGTGATTTGATTTTATTTTTCAATAGAAAAGGCACAGTTAGCCGGAAGATGCATTTCTGTCTGGAAGCATTCAATTTATCCTTCAGAGCAGAGGGAGGAGAAAAGACTTTTATTTATTTAATTTATTTCATAAAGCACTTTGAATAACTGTACTTTGCCAAAGTGTGTCTGTGTTCCAGAATCTCCGGCTATTCAAAAGCCATACTGGATTTAGTACTAAACAGATTTTTTCACAAGTTACTAAAACGGATGAAAATTGGCTTCTCCAAGAACAAGTCCTTTTTTTGAGTTTTTACAGATGGAGTTTGGAAGGCCTGCAGAGCCCTGCAATCTGAAAAACTGAGACAAAGGAAGAGGTAATGGGTTTATGTAGCAAGGCAGGAGTGAGACATCATGCAAAGCAACTCAAAGGTGTAATTACTAATTTTTTTCTATACCCATTGCCAGGCTAACCATGTGGCTCTTTGTGAGCAAAAACATTTGTGAAGCTGACAAGTATCTGTATTGAGGTATTATCCCATCCTCTACTGGGTCTCTTCTTTCTTTTTCAACTAGACAGACACCATAATAAGCATGCCAATGATTACCTGGTACAGACATGGGGCAGAAAGTTTCCTGATCAATATGAAAAAGATATGCTAGACTATTTCTTCCTAGATATTACTTCAGACCTGTGCATGCAGTATTCAAGGGTAATTATCAGAAACCCCTCTAACACAAGCATATGATGTGCAAACAAATGTACATGTTGACTTTTAAAATAATTTTTTATTCACTAACAAATTGTACTGCAATTCTGTACTTTATTTAGCAACATAAAGGGTATAAAAAATCATCTGTACCCAGGATGGTAAGGGGGGGAAAAAAAAAAAAAAAGAAAAAAAAAAGAAAAGAAAAAAGAGGTCCTGCATATTCCATCTAGTTTCTCATGAAAAAAGTGACTTCTAAAATTATTTCACATTAATGCTGGAAAAAGGAGGAAGTTACACACCATGCTAGTCTAAGTTTTAACACACAAAGACATAGAGGATCAATATTACATACATATGCCTGAGTGAAAGAATATGTTTGATCAATATTTCCAGAGAAATTACACATTTTTATGGACAATATAAGAACAAATATTCTAGTAATACGCATTACTTTGTGATGTAAAACTCAGCTTTGTAAACTGTTATGTATCCTAAACCCTAAGCCTAAATTTCCAAACACAGGTATCTAAAACAGGGACACAAGTCAATTAACTTTCAATTCAAGGGCATTTGCAACTCCTACCAGTTGGACACAGCCTGCTAATTTAAGAGCCTACAAAGATGCAATGCTTTCTGGGCAGGAATACCTCTTCCCACACGGAGCATATACACGTTGTTCAGACTTCCTGTGTTAAGGGGCACAACTAATAAGGACTAGGATTTTCATAGGGATCTAAATTAATAGCTTATGTTGTCCTCCAGATACTTTTGAGGAAAGTCATCAACTGTTTCACCAGTACTGGAAGCAAAAGCAAACGTGCTATTTCCACTTTTAGAGTTTTTTTAAAAGTCACATGAATTACTCTGAATTGTTTATATGTGAAGCTTTCTGTGAGGGCTGGTTTTCTGCCAGCTTTGTGTTAACATTAACAGCAAGTTCCTTCTTTTCAGATCTTTTGAACATTAAAAAAATTACAATCTGTCTGCAAAAGCCTAAAAGAGAACTGTAACTGTCAACATTTTGGTTTAATATCGACTCTGCCTTTGTGAATACGGAGTCAAACTAAGGCAGTAAACTGATTAAATGAAGCAACAGGATGGAGAGGAGAACACAACGTGAGCTCATCACTGACTGCTGAACTGTAAACAGAAAATAAGCCCAAAGGGTATAAGGTATCAAATAAGACTCCCTTAAGATTTAACATTATCATGTATGCTTAACTTCAATTCTCTCAGCACTCCCAAATTAACAGGATTATTTCATTTTTAAGCATACGAATGAATGTATAATTGCTTGCAGAATTTGGCTCTACATCATAAAACTATATATAGTTTCAGAAATGGTGAGAAACACTTACCTCCATCAAGCTTAAATGTATTCCAATGAGGTAGGGCATTGGGGCACTGCAAAGAGGAAAAAAACCTAGCTTTACATTCTCGTAACACTAGATTAACACAAATGACTTATAAAATCATCTGCAGGAAAATACCAGGATACTGGATTGGATTTTGCTTAAAAAAAATAAATATAGATATAAACAAACCACATATGAACAAAATTTTATTCTGTATTTCCAAGACTTTAATATGCAATATCCTCTCACTATTGTAAGACTTTAATTTTTCTTGACATGAGAATTTCTAAGTGACTAAGTTAAGACAGGTACATCAGGACAGCTTTTAAACACATGTATAATACTGGGGTCTTTTTTTAAAAAACAACGTTATCACAATTTTCAAAAAAAGATAACCGGACTTTTTCTAAGAATCTTCTGTAGAAAAATTGATCCTGCTGTAAAGTGGTTAATTTAATGTGTACATATCACCTGGTACTACAAGTTTTAAACCCTTTGAATATGGGTCCAGACACATTTTAAATAATTTATTTTTAAGTATAAATCTTGAAATGTTTACATTTATAAAAGAAAAATATAAAAATTACTTTTGAAGATTCTGATAAACTCCAGAGTTACTGGGATATACGCTGATACCATTATTCCCTTCAGAACACATAAATACACCAAGAGGCTCTCAGGCCAAATTTGTAGCCTCAAATACAGGTGTGATACTGCTGTTATCAAACAGAATGCTAACATTTAAGAGCAAGATTGATCTTTTCCAACTTCTCTTCCATGATGTTAGCAAACACCAACATAGACTATATAACACAAGAAGAATACTGAATGAAAGTTGTATCTTCATGTATACAGTATTCCTAATATTAAGCTTATTACAGGACTCCCACTCAACTAATCAGGGAAAGCTTATATTTGCACTGCTTATTAGAACATATCAAAGAGGATGCCAAAGCTGCTAATTGCAAATATGGCATATACTGCCTGTTAAACGGAAAGCACACAGACAGACACAACTTTTAAAATAGAGCCTCATTTCATTTTGGATACAGAAGCTCAAAGAGCTCATTTTCAATTTCAGATGAAAAAATGAGAGAAATGTCACTGTACTGCCTTGGATTAAAATATCTTCCATATTGCTTTTATAAACCGGTGCCTACTGCTCAGTAAGAGAAGTGCAGTGCTGAAAAAACTACTGCAAGACAGCAGACCAGCAAAAATCACTCTGTGTCTCACTTTCATGAGAAATACCTCTAAAAAAATATATTTACTGATATGCATATTAGTATTTATCATGTCTATTAATATACCCCCTAAAACTACTACTCTGTTGGATGCTGTACCAAGAGATGGAAACAGCCCCTGTATTACATATTCTGCATGAAAACACTTTCTTTCTTTTTGAAGACATTAAACATACATAACTTCAAAAAACCTTACAAGTTCATTTGCAGAACACTGAAGTGCTGTGTATCCCAGTACATTTACAACTTACTGAACTGCCCAGGCTGGCAAGAATGTCCCTGGCCAAGCTTCACCCAATACAGCACCTTATGACAGATAGCCCAGAGGAACCATTAAATCAGAAACTAACTTGGTACAAATCCTGAAGGTTCTGCTTCTTTGGGAATACCACAGATGAGAACCAGAACATACATCCACGTTCTTGAACAGAAATTTTTACCTTACAACGTGATGCACACTTATTATATATGGATTGCTGCTCAACTGAGGAGTATTTTTATTTGTCATTTTGCATGTTTTATTTGCGACAAACGCTATCTCTTTCACCCGTATCTCCTAATTTCCAACGGCCACATTCCAGGGGCAGGAAAATACCCAGTAATTTTATATTCAAAGTATAAACCACCGGTTTAGCTGCCAGCTGCACAAATGCTCAACTTCCCTGTGTGCCTGGCTATGCTGCTCAAGACTCCTCCAGTACGCACTGAAATGAATGTGTTTCCAATTAAGTAGTTTCATGAACACGACAGCTTCAATCTCAAAAATACAAAGTCTGAACCTCAGCAGGAAGTCTTAAGACTGCAAATGTCTCATCTAGTGGAACCTTGGCTAATGTAATGAAAGGAAGCAGGAAGAGTGCAGTATTCCAGAAAATCAGCCATTTATTAACATGTCCAAAAGTAGAGTCTGTCACCAAGCATAGGAAAATCTGAACCTGTAAAAGTTAATTAACTGTATCATGTCCATCTTTCAATCCTCCAGTTTATCAACAAAAGAATAGTAAGAATGCCTAAACCCTTAAAACCATGCACCCTAGCAAGATTTTAAGGAATTACAGGAAAGATATGGCTTAAGATACATGGATCAGCTTTGGACACAATGAATCATCTTTCCAATTTTCTCATGACAGACATTACATGTAAAGGCAATACAGCATATAAAACTATTAGAGGGATTGCATAAAGGCCATAGTAATCTGACTTTAGTGTTTTTAAAACTTATTTCTTTAAACTTGTATTCCTAAACATGAAAGGACTCCAGTCAGGTGGCTTAATGGGCTGTACAGTGCATACACTTGGAGAGACAGGAAAAAGCAGGAGGAACAATTTGATACTACAGAACTAGAAAGAGTGGTTTTAGCATACACACTGATAGAAAAAATAGCTCAGGTTTTGCTGACTGACTTGAAAAAGGAAACTTTGAGGCAGTAGTTTGTTAATGTGCTAGTTCTGCAAATACTTGTTAGCTTTACTAATAGTTGCAGAGATTTCCTCTAGGGAATGAGAGAGAGCACAAAAGAAGACATTGGGTATTCCTCTGAGAAACATGTAACGCATGGGTGGAAAACTGGATCACAGGGCGCTGGGACACAGCAGTGATCCCGAGAAGGACAAGCAGACAGGGTACGTGCTATAAGGGCTCCGGAAGATGAATAGCATGTTTGATGGAGAAGAGAAGATGGGGAAAGCAGAAGGTAAATGAAGAAGGTTGGCAAAACCATACAAAAATAATTCCTGTAAGAACTTTTTCAACATGTATAAGCAATTGCTTGGCTTACAGAAGTCAGAGGGAAATCAGTGATGCCTGGAGCTATACAGATGAATAAGAAAGGCCACATTTCAGACATGAAGCAGAAGAAACACATACCATTTAGAAATGGATTAGATCTGAAGACTAACAAAGAATTTCCCAAGTTATGGGAATATAGGAAAAGAAATTAACTCCATTTTATCCACAAAAGCCATGGCTTGTAATGACTGAAAGACACCAAAGAGGAATGACAAATGGGAGGCATCTACGAACATTCCAGCAGAGAATCAAAGGAAACAAATGCAGGTTTTAGTTTGTGTGAAAGGTGACAGGTGTGGAGGAAAGCAGATCTGTGATGCGTCCATAGAGCGCTTGTTTTTGAAGGTGGGTTTGTGTGAAATTTGTTTCTTCAAAACTGCTTTAAAATAACCATTACTGTTCATCACCCAAATGTGGACCTTCAAGTGTTTTCTCCATGGATAACAAAAATCAAATTATCTGAATACCTATTTTATCAAGATTAATTTTGTTTGTTGAACTGACATTATTGTTCAATGACACATGAACAGCAAAGCAAAAGCAAAGATACTTTAACGATAATTCACTGTGATAGCTCCTTATACTCCCAAAAGTTTAACTAAGCAAACATCATAAATAACCTCAATAAAATATAATTCTGGTAAAGAACATAAATATTTCCAATAAAATCTACCAGAGGGATTACATTCTTCTGTCATCACTCATCAATCTGACTGAAAAGGAAACACACCTAAAAGTAAATGTTGAAGGTTCACGTCAGGCTTCATAAACTGCTTTTATCACTATTTTTCTTCATCATGTGTTAATCATATGCCACGATACTCAGCTACCATCCTGTACAAGGGAACACTGCGCACCTCTTCTTCCCCATTCAGAGCACACTACAGTAGTTCTTCCTAACTGCTATTCAGGTCCTGAGACATGAAACAGTCAAGCAGTTTTTAATATTTTATCAGGTTAGAAGTGTATGTCCGAGACTTTCAAGTGAACTTCAGTAAGACACATTGCTTGTATAAACAGGAGAAACACTCCACACAACCTTTAATCCTTCTGGGACCCATGACAGATTAAAGACTGCCCTTCAGACCAGTTTTTATCTACTGCTTGACACTTCATCAGTCCTGGGGCTTCTTACAACCGCAACTACTAATTACTCAAAGTTGTTTGATGGCAGCCAATATCCATTAAGTGCAAAATTAAGAAGTATCAATTTCTATTGTGCATATTTACTGCTTAAACAAAATGCCTGCCTGAGTCTTTTGGAACAAAGAGAAAGGTTATTATTCCTCTTGTGCAACACTGGTTCCCGATGCAATCAGCATTATTTATAATCAAATGAGTTATATAGGTAAATAGCAAATCATTAAAGTAGTAATGCATAAGCATGAATATGGATATTGTGGACTTAATGGCTATATATTGCCCATTTATTACAGTTGCATTTTTACAATTTCTTTAATTCGTTTCCTTAGGCTAACTAGAGACCTCTTAATTATGCTCCCAAGAGGTGGGCAACTACTAATTGGAAGAGAAGCAGGTGAAATAGAGGGACATTTCCTCTTAAGTGAAAAAACCCACCCTTAAAAAAATACTGCAATTCACCAGAAAAAGTAACGTTAAAACCCAAGGATCTCAAAAAGGTTCATAGTTTACAGCTACACAGGGATTTGCACCATTTTGCTTCATTGTTCCAGGAAAATGGATTAGATCACATTTACTAAGTTCATGTCTTGGTATACAAATACTGACTTAATGTGTTGCTCTTTCACACCAGTAGTACTTTACTCTCTAAGGTAATCTCCTGATTTCTCTTCAGATTACTCACTGAAATGCAACAGAATTCAATCCAAAATTTACTGGGGCAATTGATGCAAATTAGAAACTTGACTGCATAAATTGGAATGATGTAGAAAACGTACAGCTAAGAAACCAGAAGAGCAACTACAAGAGCTTTTAGTGAGTACACAGATGTACCAGGCTAAATCAAAATGCCAACCAAGAGGCTCATGACGAAGGAATCATTGTTTCCCGAGCAGCAGGAGTACTCGCCCTTCAGTTACCCCCTCCACCTACTTAAAGAAGCATATTGAACTATATGCAGATTTAGAAAACAGGAGAAAGGGAGTTAAAAAAACTCCTGCAGAAAGGGGAAACTGCACCAATAGAAACATTTGTTCAGCAGCTGTGCCAGGGTGCTCTAAGAAGGTGGCTCTCAGAATACATTAATGTTGGCTGCTAAGCAGTCTATCTAATATAAAAGACTGTTTTAATTACCCTAGAAAATATACTGTTGCTTCTGGTAAAAGCCCACAGAGTAACCCGAGTGACAATGTTTTGGGACTTAGAGAACATACTAAGCTGTGTTACCAGGTCAGCAAAGACACGCTTTTCTTACAGGCTAATTTTAAACACAGACACTGAGAGTAAAAAGGAAGAAAACAGACACAGTGGGAGTGTTTTTATGCCACATGAAAAACAAACTGGGAGAAGTAGTGAGGAAAATTAATAGACTGTTTCTTTCACATCAAGAAATGGTTAAATTCCAAACAACAGAATAGATGGACAAGATCTGGCCAAGTTTAAGGAGTTGTATGTGCTTGGCTACTGATGCTGGTGGCAGTATCTCATTAACCAGTACTTTTGGCACCTGCTGGCATGTACATTTTTTAAAAAAACAAAACCAAAAAAACAACCAGCAGTGCTTCATATGTTTCCTCTGTCATTCTGTATTAAAAGAAAGAAGCAATTGTGCATCAAGGTGTGAAATCTAATGATAAGATTCCCACCAATTTCTAGTCTCCTCCACCCAAAATCTTTCCCTGGGCTGAAAATATATCAAAGAATGGTACCTAATTAAAAAAATAAAAAATAAAGGATACCACTCTTCCCCTTGCTTCTCACACCCCCCCCCCCCCAATTAATCTAAATGATAGGGATCAGATGACTGAAGTCATTCCAGGTACATGCACATGGTACTACACCACTATTATTGACTCAGCATTCCTAATACAAAGAACAAGTCTATCGAGAACAAACATTTTGAAGATATAGGCTTTTGGCATTTTCAGTTCTGTGGTTAGGTACATGAATGAGGAATGCAGGTATATTAAGTTTAAAATAATCCTTTCAAGAGGAAAATGGGAAGAAAATTACCCCCTTCTGCATTGTAAGTTAAAAAAATTAGCAAAGAGCAAACTGAAAAAAAGAGAAATGACAGTTTTCTGAAAGTTTGAAAATACTTGGTGTAAAATGTCAATAAAGGACAAAATGCTATAGAAAAACTTGAGCTTTAACAATGTCAGTTAACCAGGTTCATATTGAGCATGTTTGTGGAAGAGCTGCCATTCAGTTGTAACATTATCCAACCACCCACTTTTTCCTGCCTCACTGAGAAGCGCATGTCTTTCAACAGCTAAAGGGAACTCTCCACACCAAGCCTGAAGTTTCCCTTACACCAAGCCTGAAGTTTCCCTTACGTGAAGCTGGCCAAAAGGATCTTCAAGTGGCAGGAGGAGAGTTAGTTATTCTACCCATTCGCTCTCTGCAAAGAGAGCCATTCTACCTTCTTGTAGCTCTGGAAAGATCCAATAGTTGTTGTGTCCCTATTCCCTCCCCAGGAAATACAACGAATTTCAAATTTCAAAACCATGGAGCTGTCAGTGTATCAGTCAGGACCTTAGAAGTTTCCTTTATATGCAAAGTTTCCACTGCAACTCAAACAATTAAGAGCAAATAATCACAGGTGGAATATACATTTTTCAAAAACTTTCAAAGATCATGAGTAATACAGCCTATATACCCTTCTGTGATTTTCAAAAGAGCGGGAGAAGATTCAAAAGCATCACACCACACAGTCAATAAATGGAAACAGTCAACTGAATGAACATGATATTCTGTATTCAAAAGTACTGAAGAATTCTCTTTACTTTAAATTTTGTTTCCATTTCAGCTCTTTAAAATTCTTGTCACATTTGCAAAAGAAATAACCAGGCAATAATTAAAATTGAATTCAATTCTTTCATTTTAAATAATCTCAGGTCATTTCCCTTAAGAGGCAGACACCAATAAGCAATAATACTGCCTTAAAGCAGAGAGCACAGAGCTGATTTCTCAGTCCTCCTGGGCAAAAATGATGTCCCTAAGTTCACATGGTTACAAAATAGATGGACTCTATTTTGAGAAATATACTTATGGCACATAAATTGTTGCTAAATTGACTTATTCAAACAATTACAGTGTGTGTAGCTATATCTCCAATTAAAGTTCATACCTGGCTGAGGTAATCAGTTGTTGTACTTGTGAGTGTGCGATTACCATCTGCCTAATAATTATATATTTTTAAATCATACTTTTCACACGCTGCCTGGCTCATTCATTATATGGACAGGGTGGTATGCCGTGAAAGAATTCATTCAGTAGAGCTCAATGACTTGTGTCTTTATTTCTTTGGGTACACTGCCCAAGTGTTTGCTTTTTGCACACTTCTGCTCCCAACTGCAGATCTAGACTTAGGCCCTTTTAACATGTCTTTGTCAGAAAGTCGATGAATACCTAATCTTCAAGCGTAAAAGCCTCTTGTGGTCCACATCGTTGTCCTGAAAACTCCTAGCAGCATGTACCTGAAGAAAAAGCTGGCAGCAGCAGTCTTCATGTGTTAATTACACATGCGAAGCCCATTATGCAGAGAAAGGGCACCTGCTGGCAGTGCAAATGACTAGAATCTGCCCTTCCTGTGCGGTGAGTAAATTGAAGGTTCATTTCTACAGGAGATAACAGTTTTTAGATTCCATTCTGTGTATCCTCGACATAGGCACATACTTAACATTTAAATCATCTGCAGAGGAACAAGTTTCCTTTAAATCTACATGTTTGAGTTCCCAGCACTTCACTTAAAAATGCTAGTTATCCCGGGTGGTTCCTTAATCTTGCTTAAATGCAGAGAAAATATCACAGAGAACACTATCCCTCTTAAAAAAAACAGCCAACCTCTACACTAAGAGCCACACTTATAATATGGGATCATATGACACAGCAAGTTTAAGGTGTTTTTTTTCTGAGAAGGACTTTTTAAAATGCCAGGGGCAGAGGGAGGCTGTTTCTATGTTTTCAAGCCATTCCCCAAAATGCATTAAGCACCACACTCCCACAAACATTGCTGCTACACAGGGAGACCCAGAAGGCCAGCCATAGACCTTGCCAGCAAAGACAAAGGCAGAGTCCCTCAGCCTTTTCTGTGTCCTTCATCATTTGACTACATGACCATGCAGCAGCAGGTCCACGTTTTCCTTGTGCTTTCCCCTTTTACTTCCAAGGCTGTAGAAGCCTCTCGTTACCCTTTAGATCCTTCAGTTTAGCCCCAGCCAAGCTTTGGTCTTACTAATTCCATC
Source organism: Astur gentilis (assembly GCF_929443795.1). Lineage (NCBI taxonomy): Eukaryota > Metazoa > Chordata > Aves > Accipitriformes > Accipitridae > Astur > Astur gentilis. The sequence continues at coordinate 19,781,431 of NC_064908.1, forward strand.
CCTGCATGTCCAGGCAACAATTCCATCAACTCTCTAACAGGCTTGAAAGTTTAACTTCTCCAGGAAGCCTAAGGTAAGGCTACTCTTTCTGGGCAAACTTCATCTCCCTGCTACGTACACAGAGGAAAGAAAAAAAAAAAAAAGGGGGGGGGGGGGGGGGCGGCAGGCAAGTCACACATAGGAAGCAGTACCTAACAGCTGAGCAACTAAAAGCAGCAGCATCTTAAACTTCCTCTTTGTTGATTACTCAGAGTGCTCATCCACCATTCCTGTGCACAGCAAACAGGAGAGATGATGTTATGGCTGATTAGGCTAAACTGTCTGACTTTGCGCTAGAAAAGAAATTAAAAACTGAGAGACTATTTGAGGAGCACTGTAGACAGGCTTCTGAACTACTAACCATGGAGTACAAGACATGCGCCTAATGATGTGCTAATCTGCAGACCCCAACGGTGAATAAGGAGGCTTCTTAGGCCACCTGGACAGTGTGGAATCACAGAATAGGTTGGAAGGAACGTCAGGAGGGCAACTGGTCGAAGCTCCTGGTCAAAACTGGGCCAGCTTTGACATTATATGAGGTTGCTTACGGGCTGTGCCAAAATTTGTCACATCATGATAATGAACAAGTTTTTGAAAGGTTTATATTCATTTCCCTAAAGAAGGTAAATATCATGTTCTAAACACATGTTGATAATAAAAGATTACTGGGGGAAAATGAACAGCTTTCCCCCACCCCCAACAGAAGTTCAGGAAAGCAGAAAAATGAGAGGATCTTCTCCACTGTATCTTCCACTGTTGGAGTCCTAATTCAAATTTGAACATTTAACACAGATATGCTGAAAACAGATTTTAATTACACAATATCTAAGTTGCAGCATTCCACAGTAACACTCATATTAGAGTCAACATACCAATAGACAATTATACCTTGCCATGAAAATAATTTTTTTTACTTACTAGGTTGGTTGCTTCCTTAACATGCCTATATATTTTTAGAGTAACAGTTGCATCATAAGAGGACTTAAGACTTACCATACAGAAATGTGAAAACTGTTGTGAATCTAAGTGATATATATATACATATATAGAATATATATACATACACACACATATATAGCCTTACCAACAGTAGTCCAATAGATGTGGGGGCAGAACAGGAATGTAAACATGCTGCCAGAACATCGGGTAGAGCATAGCTGCAGACCCATGAATGCAGGCAGTTAACTGAAAAACACATATTAAAACAAGATCATAAATAAGACAAAAACCGAGCTTAAAAAGGTAAAGTTAGAAGAAAAAAAGTAAAGAATCAATTCTGCTTTCATATCAACATGCTTTATTACAAAATATACAGTGCTCTTGTTGGGGAAAAAAAAAGGGTATTGGTGGGTGAAGCGTGACTGGTTTATGGTAGTTGTCATTTGACTGACTTTGTAAACACCTGAGAACATGATTCATTTGACTAACAAAACCTGAAAAGAACACCCAGTGTTATATAAAGCAACAGAAACGTGGAAATGAAAACACAAAGGGAAATAAAAAATAGTAAAGGCAAATCCCCCAATCCCGGTAATTACCATCCATTAAATATCATGAAACTGCATTGAAATTATAAGACAAACTGAAAAAATATTTGAGGTCAGGAAGATACAATGCGAGTGGCATACATTTCTTAAGGATATAGCATACTAAACTCAGTTATTAAATTTTTATTATGTAAAAGGGATTTTTATATAATTGCCCTTCACCAAGCCATTTGATCCATTGAGTTTCTCAGTTATATTTTTAAAATCTCATTCAGAACAGTTTTGATGTTGGCAGGTACTGAATGAAAAAGATCACAAATAGCAAACAAGTGCCAGTCAAGCTGTGGGGAGAATCCTCACAGAGCTTTGAAGGAAATTAGGTCTCTCAATCCTATTTCAAATGATAATTAATAATTTGGAAAAGAAGATAAGCAGGATATTTGTCACATTCACTAAGGATATTAAAACGGAGAAGGTGGTAATCCTCAATAAGGAAATCGCAACAAAAGCTATAGTCAAAACACCGTAAGAAGAGGATATAAAGCACACACACACCTGGGGAAAAAGAAAATAAATAAATAAATGAATCGGAACACTTGTACAAATAGATACATACAAGGAAAAGACTAAGAGGTGACAGGCAATCACATCCACCCTGACAGCGTTTTTCCATTTAGAGTGTCTTTTAATCTCAAATGATACCCAGCACAAGTACTAGAATGTGTCTCGCTTGTAAGACACATTTTGAAAACAATACTCAAAAAAAGCCTACAGAAGGTACGATGAATTCAAGCATATAACGCTTGTCTGGACAACAGGAAGGAGGGAAAACACTACTTACAAATACCAAAAAGACAAATTCTGAAGGACTGAGGTCCTTGCGGTGGCCTGAAGTTGTGCGAGATGAAACTAAGCAAAGACAAATCATGACATTAATCCTAATTCAGTTAGATGTGGTGTAACCTTAAAAAAAAAACAACAGATGACCCTCATTATTATTAATTTCCATTAAGACAGACTACTGAATTATATACCTCGTCATAAGGAACCCATGACTGGTAAAGAAAATGGTCCAGATGAGCTAATACAATCTCTTAAGGCTCCATTTCAGGAAAAATCAGCTACAACTCTGGATGTAGTTTGGCTTATGTTCAATGCCAAAACCTTTATGTAATTCCAATGCAGTTTCTGTAAGTAACAGAACCTGGTTTTCTAATTAAAATGCAGGTCATTAGGCAAGAAGATGGAAGACAAGACACATATTTTATGTGGGGTTTTTTTAAGCCTCTAAATAATACAGATCTGGATAAGCAATGAGAACGCACCAAGGAACATGGATTTTGGGGGAGAATTACTGTGCTTGTCTGCAGTGTGGTTTAGATAAGAACCACGGTGAGGTATGAGCTTTGCATTCAGGTGTTTTTCAAAAGCAGAAAAGCGACTATAAAGATGAACTGAAATACACTTTGGAATTTACAGCTCAAAACAGACACAGATTTTTAAAAATCATTTAGAACCTAAGACCCAGTATGCTGGCTGTAAACTCATACAGGACATTAATAATAAAAATTTCAGACATAAAACCCCTCAACTTGAAAAGTCAGAATTTTTAGCTGTACCTTGTACCTAGTTGTGAGATAGTGTTATTGTGGCTAAAACGCATGAATAATCTGTCTCTTTAATAATGTTTTTGAGTTCAAATCATCCCTATCACCTAATCAAGGAAAATCTAAGAAAAAGAATGGCCTAGTAAGCCAGATCAAAAATCCCTTGTCTCCCAGTATTCTGTCCAACAGTGGTCAACACAAATTAGTAAAACCACTGATCAACACATTCATCAATAAAATTGGTATTTCCCATTTTCTCAGTCCCCACCAGCTTGCAGCTCACACTTCATGTGCCAATGAATTCAAATAAATACACTGAAAAGTGCTGCCCCACCTCTTCATTTTGAGCCTGTTCCCTCACAGTTTTAACGTGTGCTCTGAGTTTTGAGCATTTTGATACAATAAATAAAAAAATAATCTCCTGCTTACCTTCTAAGGGCCATACTTGATTTTCTGTATTTCTATCAAGTTCCCTACCTCCTCAGTATCTTTATCAGGCTGAGTGAAGAGCTCTAATCTACTCTGCTTTCCCTAACTGGGACACTATTTTGTATATTTGCTTGTTCTTGTTATCCCTCTCTGTACTTTTCACTGTTCTACTTTATCATTTTTTATTTGGAGTAGACAAGTACTCATGTGATATTCACAATGTGGGCAAGCCATGAACATATCTAGTGGCGTTATGCCCTCTTTTTTGTTCTCTACTCCCTTCATAATAATTTCTTGGCTTCTAAGACTTCAACTGAGTAATGAGCTGGCATTTTCATAGATCGATCTCTCTCTTTTTCAAAAAAACTCCAGTATGTCTTTCTGAGTGATAACAATTACTTCAGTTATTCAGACCATGATTGCTTACAGGGTTAGAAGTGTTTTCTCCCATAAGCATTATTTTATATTTATCCATGCTATACAACAAAATGACCGCTACCACATTTTCTTCCCTTTTTAAAAACTGTTTTGCACAAAGACATTGAACAGGTTCCAGAACAGAGCACTGTTGGGACTGCTTAGCAACTTCCAGGATTATGGAAACTGATAATTTTTCTCACCCTTTTTCCCTCAACCTTTTAGTTGTTTACCCTCAAGAGGATCAAATTCTCCTATACCATGAAAATTTCTTCAATAGCTTTGAAGAATTCAATACTGTTCAATCTTACCTAGATTTTTAAAGTTTTTTAAGATTTGAGGCATGGCTTTCTTCTGCAAAGGTCAGTAGCTTTTGTTTACGCATTCACTAGTTCTAATCCTCATTGTGACAGGTTTCAAGTTTTTTCATAGAAATATAGCTCAAAGAACTGTAGTTTCTTGAAGGAAGAATGCTATCACACCCAACTTTCAACTCCAAATATAAATTTCTAAAATCGGATCTTATTCTTCAGATTCTCATCTCTTCTTGTGTTTCTTTTTCCAGAATCTATTTTGATCTTACTTTCTTCAGACTTCAAGCAGCTGCATTTTGGTGTGCAGCAATGAAGCTTCTCCACACAGAAAGTTGCTCACTGCTGTACAGTTGTCCCACTTCCTAGGACTGCGATCAAAATCCATTTGCATCCCTGGTTTTTGTCTTGTCTATTATGTCCATCTCTTGGCCTACACTCTTTACCAATTCTCTACCATATTGAACCATAGATAACTTGGCCAAAAATTTGCTTGAATTGGTGACAGTCATCTCACAAACAGTAGTGTTTCATCTCTATTCGTCTTAACACCCACTTCAGTATCTCCACAATTTCATTAAACTCTCTCAAGAAATAGTGATAAAATCTGGAGGCACAGTCTTGTCTGACCCTCTTTTGATATCCCTTAGATTTTCACTACCGTCTCCCATGAAAGCTACACAGTCACTCCTCACCTTAGCACTGCTTGATTCGGCAAGTGTCATAGCAAGAGGGTCCACAAAGCTCAAAAGGACCCTAGTGCTGATAATGTGTTTCCATAAGTGAAAATATGCAGGAATTTAAACTAGATTTGAACCGCCATCCTAAGGAAATAGCGTCTTTGGAAGCAGACAGGCTACAGCAAGTATCTGAACAAGCACCTGTTCAGTCTTTCTCAATAAGAAAGCTCTTTATTAGCAGGTGAACATTATTTTATGGTCCATATGGGATGGAAACACTAGTATGTTGAGACACTAAAGCAAAAGTTAGAAGCTACAAAATCTTGAATTTATTCTGTATTTATGACTCACAAAACACTAAAGACTTATTCCCTACCACATTATATTTCAACTTATCTGTATATTATTCCTACTGGAGAAGATGCTCCTCTCTCACAGATTAGATGAAAGGCATAGCCTAGATCCAAACTATACAGCAGAAAAAAAAAGGGCATGCTTGCCCACTGTAGTTTTTCCTCTATATTCCTAAATCCTTTACATTTTCTGTTTCTGTTCTCCAAATCAAAAAGATGTCTGGAAAAAATACTGTTTAAAAAATTAATTCTTACTTTAAAATTGCTTCTATAAGGATTAAATAGATTTTTTTCCTGGACTTATTATATAACATGGTTGACACTGTAGAGGAGTGAACTCAGTAATCCAAGGAGGCCCCTTCCAAGTATCCCCTTCCATTGGTTTTAAAACTCAGCAAGAAAAGATTAAACAGACATAATGCTCAACACTGCAGACATCTGAGCAGAACCTGTCACTTATTTTTGAGATGTACTCCCACCTTGCTATCTGGCATGAATTCAAATAACATACTACCATGGGTAAGCACCACTACTGTCCTTCAACTCTGCCAAGATAAGGGCACATAAAAAAGAAATAGCATATTTGCTGGAGACCTCACCTGATTAGTGATTGCCATACAGAAAACAAGCACTTAATAATAAGGCAGCCTGAGAAATGCCCAACTGTCAAAACTATAGGAATCCAGCATTTTGAAATAAGATTAGTTCCACTACCTCAGCTTCCTGCAGCTGTTGCTAGAGAATGTAAAAAGATAGCTATGCAAGAAAGACACTGATTCACTAATTCACTTTTCGCCATTTTATATTTAATACTCTAAAAGCCTTATTTGAGCAAATTAAATCAATAGGATTTTGTCACACATATAAAAGTTATAAACGGATGTTGAATTACAATAGCCCATTTTCCAGTGCATTTTACTCTCTCTCTCCTGATGCATACACACTGCACAGTTTTACAAATGCAGTACATGGGTACAAATGTGCAATATATACTGGAAAAAAATGAGCACCTTCTGCGTGTTTGTAAGATCATTTTTCTGCATTACTCAGGGCTAAAAACAAAGTAGGAAGCTTAAGACCGCGCTACATAAGAATTAAGCAGTGAAAGCAGGGCTGTTGCAAAGGCTGTGTATGAAGGTCAAGACCTATACTGGCAGGTTATAAGGACAGCAACAGAGCTCTTGGGAAGGAGGAGCTCGTACATTTAAAACAGTAGTTGTAAGACTGCTGCAGAACAAGAACTGTGCAAGCTCTTAGCTATGTTGCATCACAAGGAATTTGGTGAATGGCATTAATCATATGTTGTCTTTTCCTGAGGACCACCATTTCCTTATCCTCAGAGACCTGAGGCATGCCAGAGACCAACCAGGCAATAAGAGGTTGTGTATCAGAGCCTTCCGTGGCATGGAAGAAGTGACACGGCAAGCTCTCACTCCCAGGAACTAAAGAGTATCCATGTCAGAATGGTATTTTTTGCTTTGTACTAACACTCAAAATATAACAGAAAAATTACGTAAAGAAATTCACCTCAGTATGATGGAGCCAAAAAGACACATCACAGAAATTCACAAGTTTAAGTCTTTTAAGAGTCATCGGGCTTCGTGTAAGCCACCTTTTTATAATGAGAGACAACCTGCTGCTGCCCTTATCACAAATGGTTAACATACCTTGTTGCGGCAGGGCTGCATGAGCAAGTTATGATGGAAGAGAGAATACTGCAAGGAAAGCTCTTGTTTCATTCTTGCAACAGAATGCTCCCACCAGCAGGTGGTCTTTTGCCAAGCACAGGGTGTTTTATGCATTTTGGTTCATATCTGGCTTTTCATGAGTAGTTAGATCACAGAATATGTAACGAAATTTAACACGAATAATGGCTTTAACATTTTGAGAAATTATTTGAGTTTTCTTTTGTAGGAAAAAAAGAAAAACATCCAAGAAAACAGCAATAATTCTTCCATAGGTTCAGTACAAATAGGTAATAAACACAGCCTCATTCAGTTACCTCTATATCTTATTCAACTTCACTATATTAAGGATATTTCAAATCAAAATTTGAATTTGATAAGATGTATTATAGCACAGAATTCATTCCACCATAAAAGACTTTCTATCCAGGACTGTTTAATTTTCTCTCTCTTACCTGGAATTAAATTAAAGCCTTAAGTATGAAGTGTGCCACGTCTCCCAAAGTTAAAAGAATTTAACTGCAAATAGGTCCCTTCCACTTTTTTGTTAAAAAACCAAAAAATAAAAACAAAGAAACCAATCCCTCTCACCACCACACCACCCTTAATTTACTTTGAGAATTCTCAGTTTGGTACGTTTCCAGTTACAAGGTCTTGGCTTCCGCTGAGCACAGTTTGAAATAAAATAATGCAGCTTGTTCCTACTGCTGGAACATGCAGAGCAGAGCGTGCAGGCAAGGAATCACTGGCTCTGGCCCAACTCTTCAAACCTGTCTTACACTGTCACTCCAATCTTGGAGCAGTTTATATATAAAGTTGTAAGATAAGAACACACAGTATGAATACCCCTCCCTACCGAAGAACCAGACATGCTTTTATCTTGGACAGAGGCAAAAGGAAGAGAAATAGCAGAAAGATAGGCAAGAAAACACAACCCTACTTGTGAAATGGCTCATTAAGGAAGGCAAAGTGACAGGTAAGTAATTCTTCTTCCCAGGCTCTGTCACAAAGGCAGAGATTAAACCAACCACCAACCACACAAATTTTGAAATGCTTTGGATAGCCATTCTCTTCTTTCCTCCTCTCTGATAATTTACTATTCTTTTCATTCTTTAGGTTTCTAAAATAAACACTTCTCTCTTTCATTTTATTCAATTACCAGGCCTGGATGTATTTATCCTTACTTTAGTAGGGAGAACATAGAACACTTGGCAGCTATAAAAGTTAAGATTTTACAAGTTTTCTATGATATTAAACTTTATAATACTTACATTCTTTCAGTTAAATGTGGGATTGATTGTAAACATTTAGTAATTATTAATAGGTCCCAGAGATTATTCTAACTCTCCTAGTTTCACTTACCTTTCAAAATAATATTGTAATAGTTGTTCTGAGACTAAATATGAAGTCTTACTCTTTTTCATTTTAGAATGAAAAAAAACATCCTCACATGATTTTATGCACATAATTTCAGCTTTCCATAGTGTTTACAATTCCATGAACCAGTTTTAATCTCAAACACAAACTAGGTCACGATCATACATTAAGAGACTAGTTAATACCATACAAAATGGAAATGGAAGCTTGTATTTTAGAAAGGACCACTCAAGTACTTAGTCCGTAGCACTAGAAAGCAAAATTAGTTAAACCATCTTATGCTCATCATTCATAAAGGAAAGCAATCAATACCCATTTACAAAACAAACAGAATGAAAACTTAACATTTTCTTTTATAAAGAAAATCACAATCTTATTGACTGATAAACCTTGAAATGCATAACACAAATCTTTGAACTAAATCAGGCTGTGTGCTTGTTTTGATGTCCAGCCATTTCTAGAAGTGAGTACTCTAGAGCAGTGGAGAAAGTCTAGTAGCTTTCATCTCTCAGACACTTGATGGAGCCTAAGTAGCATTAAGACTACACCTTATCAAACAAAACTGCAAAAATGTGGATTTTTGTCAATGCATTTTAGCCCACTCCTTCAGTCCATCCAGAGAAGGTCATGGAACATCCATCTGACAGTATCATTTAGCTATCTTTTTTTCCTGTCAGGTAAATTATGAAAAAGGGACTTCACTATGGCATAAATGCTTGTACATTTATGTAACAAGCAACCCCAAGAATTCCTGTATCCAAAAAATCCTTTTTCATTTGAACATTAGAGGCCAACAGAAGTTCTTTAAAATCATGACACAGAACCACAGAATTGAGTTGAGCTTGCATAGCTGAGGTTGGAAGGGGGATTTGGAGATCACCTGATCACTTCCTATCCATCACTGTCATTTTTTAAAAAGTACTGTGAATAGAAGAAATTATTTTGCATTTTACTTACAGTGCTCAGCTTACTACAACAAATGAGGATGCGGCGTTCATACAGCATACTGGCATAGAGATGCAGCATGTTGTTGACATCAACTGCTACAAAATACTCTGTCAGATTTCTCTGGGAAGAGAGAAAATAATTTTTGATTAATGATATTACAAAAACAAGCATCCTTAACAAAAAAACAAAAACAGATTACATCCTCCTATCATGCTACATCCTGTACGTGGCTTAACAAATGAAAGCAGTAGGTCATCCTATGTCAGGCTACTTTTTAATTGCAATATCTTTCCCCTAACTTTTGGGGAGCTAGGTCTTGGAATAATAAAAATGATGATATTTCACATACAGCTTCTTAAATACAAGATACTCCTCCAAGAAAAAATACGTTCTGACACTTTTATGGAAGCTTCAAAGCTGCCTGATAAAGTACCAAAACCCCCTCACAACCCAACAATAATACCAGCTCTTTTAGAGGACAATTCTTGCATGACAAATTCAAATGTAAGCTCAGTCTATGCTAGAACAATCCTGATAATTAGAAATACACATGGGCATTTAAAACACAAACTAAAAAAAGTTACACAGGTTGTCTGAACTGCTCACTTTGTGCACTCAGACACACTGATTTCTGTGCTGGAAGACAGAAAGCACTTCCTTGGGCAGCTGGGGAAACTGAGGAAGGAGACAGAATTCTCTCTCTCTCAAAATTTCAGTGGATGCCCATCTCTTGATGAAGAGGCGGGATTCAAACATCCAACTTTACTTCAGTGGCCAGTATGTTTACACAGTATAAAGAAAATTAATTGCAGTAGAAGAATATTGTAAGCAAAGCATATTTGCAATCTGCCTTTAGAGTACAGATAGAAAGACCAAGACACAAGGCAAGTAACACGTCTGAAACTTTGCATATACACTTCCTAGGCAACACGGGTTTCTTCCATGCTTTTGCTGCTCAGAATACTAAAAAGTACCTATGTAAAAATTACTGTGAATAACTGAAATACAAAAAAGAAAACAGAGCAAGCTGCAGAAGAGGCTATGGCCACTTCATCCCCCACATCATCCGATCAGCCAGCAACATTATCCATTCATCGTTACCAATGTAATTGCCCTGTGCACATGCTGCAGCGGCATGAATCATGTATCATTTACTAAATATTTAAGATGTCTTCTAATAAACAGCAGAATGTGATCCTAAGATCTTTACTATCAAAACTAGAAAGCCACCGTGTAGGTAACTTGATCAAAATGTATTATGTTCTCCTAGAACAAGGGGCTTCTACAGTGCAAGGCAATCAAAAAAGGATTTTCTTAAACTTCTTAAAACCCAGAAACTGAAAAAAGGGGGTGCAGTGGGGAGGAGGAGGAAAAGGTAATACACCAAAAACTGCTGAATTAGGGAATTTGTTTCCAAATAGCTTCTTACAGATATGGAAGGGTTGCTATATGGTAAAGACAGTCTTATACAAAAAGCACATGTGAGATCAAAATTAGATTAGTCATGAATTCAAGTGTAATCTTAATCATCATTAAATAAAAAAGTGCAGAAAAGCAAAAAGCAAATATGATTTAGAAACTTAAAGAAGCTCAACAAAGCCTATTAGCACTTTTGACAGATCCAAAGATAACTCTAAAACCACCAATACTTGGCCTGAGAAGTCTGCCAAGATGCTTCATACTGTGCAAAAATATGTTCCACAGCTTGCCATCTAAACAGAAAGAACTAAAGAAAAATTAAGCATTGTATTTGGAAGACTTTTGTACCAGTATGTAGACAGATAAAAACTAAGCTCATTATGGTTAGCTTCAAACATGTTAATGTAAAACAATCATTCAGGTCTTTGTTACAGAAAAGCTATAGCCACAGACAGGTATATTCAAAGAAGAAAAAAAAAAAGCCAACACATTTTTGCCAAAAACCTATTAAACTATCATGTACTTTTTCTGTATTTCTCATCCCATCTGTGCTGATTAGCATGATATTTTTGTCTAAACATAAGCTGTCTTCTCTACGGCTCTTCTTGCCCCTCTCACCCATCTTTCCACGACGCCAAAACACCGTGCATGACGACACAATTACTGCAAATAGTGTGAATTAAAAGCATTTTTAAGTAGCACTGAACTCCATTTGATGCCACCTAAATTAGGGGCATGGCAAAAAGAGAACATAATCCCTACATTCTGCTTGAAGATGTAGATATGCACGTCCATGGATGTGTTTATAAGGCAGGAGTATCCACTAGTGAGAGGAAAATAAACACGGGGGCTTGATTTGCTATTATTCCTTCATGAAGTTTTATTATAATGAAATACTGGCTTTGACACACAAACGTACCTTCAGATGGAAAGATTTATAAGGTTTTAGTCTTCTCTGCTCTCAGAAATTTGCCAATGACACCTGCGAAGCATGTGGGCTGTATGGTAATGTATTGATACTAAGGAAATTCACGTGTTAGCTCTAAGTTTTATTTATAAGAAACTGTCATCTTTGAAGATGAAATTGGGACTTACACATGTATTTTGAAAGACATGTCTCGTAAGTGACAAAACCATGAATGAGTTAAATAAATACAAATGAAAGAGTTCCAATTCGCAGTATAATTGTTGTATATTTTGTTCCCTAGGATTTAAACCTTCCTTGAGGAAATAAAAAGTTGGATTTGCAAAATAATATATGGGAACAGGTATCCCCACTCCTCTCAAAACTCACTAAGAGTGCTACAAAATTCCCTTATGCTCCTTGGAAAGTTCACTCCTAGATCAATCATCTATTTGATCACTTGCTATCTAATATCAGTAAATGCACATGCACACTGACTTTTGAAATTAAAAAATATTCATGTAATTCTCTTCCTCCATCATCTAACAAAGAATTTCTCACTGAAGGAGCAAACCAGTGAGCTCTCTCTCCTCTGCAAAGCGTGAAACTCAAACATAGTAACATGGATTATAGTTTACTCTTTTTAGTCTTGCTCTTGAACAGCTTCATTTTCAAGACTTCAGTCAATCTCCTATCAGAACAGGTCAACAGAATTGAGCCAGAATTGTTTCCTTCTCCATCCTTCTATTGGAAATCCCTCATCTTATTTATAAGTTTGCTTTCTTTGAAATATCACACATTCAAAATCTAACATGGGTTAGGTAATCTGGTATGCAGCTAACACTCTTTTATAAGGCCATGCTGTTGTTTGGGAGAACAAAATAATGAAGACGATACACTTTATCAAATGGTGTAAATGTAGGAAAAAAAAGGGGGGAAGGGGACTTTAAGAAAAACAGGTAGCAAAAAGACACACATTATAAAGAGCAAAAAAATCAGGCATTTTGAAATATAGGACTCGGCAATAGAAAAATACATCAGAATGTCATCACCAAGAACATGTGATCATTTCAGACTGCTAACTTACCTGGCATTTCTGAAACACAACAGATACTACTAGGAAATTTACACTCTTGCACTGTATTTCCTGCAATGAACCCAATTTATTTCTGCAGTCACAATGCATTTACAAATCATTCATATTAATTGAATCTTTTGAAAAAGTGAATGCTTAGCTGTTAAATAAAAGTGTTCATGCTAAATGTTTTTGTGACTAATTAAACATATTGATCTCACAGTCGAATAATTCCAAGAAGTTTGTTAACATTCCAAATAGAGTTCTATGCAGCTCTCCATTAATCATTACATACAACTTCAAAGTTTGGCACTACTAAAACTTTTGCTAATATGGGTTTTAAAATGTAATTACTGATAAGATATGTAGAATTTTGAATAAATCGGGCCAATTGATTAAAATCCATGAAGATTTATGCTCATTTCATGTCCTTGTATTATTCCCTAATATGCTTCAATTCTACATGAAAGTTGTGCTAACATATAAAATCCTCAAGAAATTACACAATACTTATTAGAAAAAAATAAACAAACAAAATGCCCGAGAGATAGTCAACTGCAATAACAGTTAGACCTATGGGTTTGATTTTTAATACTATTCTTTCTTACAATGAGCCCTAGCTTTTTTAATCTGGATATCTATATCTATATAGGCATATACATTTGGAAACTGAATGCAATGTTCTTCCACTGCTATTCCCAGAGGTGCCCTGGTTCACCCCAGACACTGCAAAGAGTCCATCCTTCACAGTGACATCACTGCACAGGATACCTCCATCGGAACAGTCACATTCCCTCCGAGGCACATCAGCACCACTCAATGATTCAAGGAGGATGCTTTTTAGCATCACATGGCACTCCTTCCCATGAAGGCTGAGTGTTCAGCTTTCAAAGGGTTTCCAACTCCTTCTGGCCCAAGGCCTCTGCTTTTATAAAAGCCTTTGATTCATGAGCATTCATCATGACTCCTGCTCAAATGTTTTGGGAAGCTGACTCATACCTTTGAATATAAAGCGAACATCACTAGCAGACATAACCAACAGAGCATAAATACAGCTATACTTCCTGAAGCCCTTACTAGGTACTGTGTTATTAAGCTGTTCCATATCAGTTAAAGCAGGCCCAAGGCAGATGATCGATCTACTTTTAATCCCTGCCACTGGTTTCTTACCATTACTGGCTCGTTTCTCTCTGCCCTCCAACTTGCCAGCCTGCAAAATGGAAATAAACTTTTCTCCTTGCTCTCCGGGTTATTTGAGGCTTATCAAACAAAAATTGTTAAAGTTTGAGATGACTAGCATAAAAGAGATGAACACAAAATATAAACTCTATAAACAAGTAACTTCATGTCTGGATTAGGACCGGATTTGATAGCTGGTTTAGATTCAGGAATTGACTCTTAAATTACTCCTAATGTATCATATTTCCACAAAAATATAGGACCTTAGAAAAAAGAGCACATCTATTAAAATTACTAACAGGATACATTTCAGTATGAAAAGTCTGTAACACAGAAAAGCTAGCAACAATGTTTTAAAACAGAAACAAAAAGCCCCAAATGTTATCTGCTATACAACTCATCCACAAACGAGATGAAATGTCTTGATGATTCCCTTTTCTTTCATGCCATAAATTGAGGTATATAGTGCTAGGCAGACCACAAAATGTTCAAGAAAGAACACTGAGATGTCAGGCATAGAAATTTGGCTAAGAGGCATAGCAGGATCATATTAAAGAGCATTTAAGAGAGGCAAATGCCAGCATTGTCTTCCCACAGACCTATCATCTAGCTAGAAATCTGAGGCATGCTGAAAAACATACAAGACAACTTCAAGAGGCTTAAGAAGTCTCCGAAAAAGTGGCCTTAAAGAAACCAGGTATGCTTGACATTTTCAGAAAGCCATCTAGCAAACAGATCATTTTTACTGGTCCCTTATGTCATTCTCTCAGAAGGGTCTCACTCTATGATTAGCAGATCTGCTTTTTTTTTACCCGTATCAACCTGTCCATTAGTACTTTATCCGTAATATATTTCAGCTATTAATCACAAATGCAGATCATCAACTCTTGAATGCTATTGTGTAAATATTATACAGAAGGAAGATGTTATCACAAAGAAAAGAATGACTGCCTGAGCAGCGACAGCTAATAATACACCTTTAAAGCAAAGACCGTATATGTTCTGTATGAATCTGCATCTATACAAAATGTTTCAAGGAAGGATATACGATACCTGAATTCTGACAGCACCTTAAAGAACAAGGCAAGTTAATACCAAAGTGGTATTTGATCTTTCTTAAATACTAGTTACATGGATGTTTCAAACACCAAACTCTTCCACTGAAGATACTGAGTATCAAGATCATATCCTTGGCTTGACTAAAAAGTAGCCATACCACTTTAATAAATAAAACCAACATATCATATTGAAAATTTTTTTCAAATAAAATTCATTTCAAACCAGTATGTTATCTCTCGAGCAGGTTCCAACAATTACTGCCCAAGTTTAGTTTTTAGTTTCAGTTTCATGTTGAACTCGGTCTCACATGTCAAGAAAACCAACAAAACTATGTAAACAGTGCGAGGTCAGCAAGGGGAGAACGAAATGTCAATCTGGTTGCAGAAGAAAAAGATTCCTTCTTTAGTTGTGAAATTATTAAGTTTCTTTTAAATCAGCAGTTCTCTGGAACTTAGGAGAAGAAAGCAGACTCTGATTCAAGTTAGCTATGAAGGTGAAACACCTCAACAGGTTCTTGTCTTCTCTTGATACAAATTAAAGTCTTAGTAAAGTGCAAGAAATTCCTTTCTTTTGTAATCCTGCATTTTTATGTAAAAGATGTCTCTTGTCGTACTCGTTCAAATGGCAATCACAAAACTGCCTTGAAATTACTTTCAAGAATTTTTCATAGGCTTGTGTAGTGAGTGAATTTTCACACAAATTAACTCCATCATTGTTCTCTGAAACGCCACCATACTGTTACATACAGTTACCGAATCTCTGTTCTTTCCCGATTTTGAGTAGGCTAAAACCATAGATGTGTATTTTAAATTTCCTCACTTCTTAGAACCAAGAAATCATGGAATGTTAATAGTAAGTAATAATGTGGTGATAATAACAAAAGCTTTATATTTTTAAAATAAATATCTCAACTTACAGCTTAAGATGATTATGCTCTCAATTTCATGTTATTTTGGTATCTTTTCTTAATTAAAATTGCAAATGTACATTTGAAGTACAACATTTTATGTTGTACTTCAAAAGGCCTGTTACTCATGTACTTCTGCAGTTAACAACACAATGTTTTCTGCCCAATACTTATAAATTAAGTTCACTTCAACATCTAGCAATATTTTACAGAATATAATCTATTACTAGGCCAAATAGAGGTAACAACTGTTATCTATTTTGCTGCTGAGATTAAGCAGAAATGGTAAAGCCTATGATCCTCTACGGTACTCACATTTTCAGGTATACTAGGAAGCTCTCTGATGTCAGGCACAGTAAAGTAAGAGTGCTAAAAAAAGAGCAAATATTGATTATTGCAATATTGTCAAAAGCAATCTAAATTTATTGCTTGGTATTAGTAACAGCAGTAATAGCAGTTGCTCAGCTAAGTAAAAATGACAGAACATTTGTTACCAACTACCAGTATGACTTCTTTGTCATGGATTTCAAAAGCTGGATTCTCAGATCACACATGCAATAGGAAATGCATTAGGATAGAAAGTATCAAATGCTCCTGAAAAGTTATATTACATTTTCTTGTTCTTCAGAGACGCTGATACAGACAGACTCACACAATGTATGACATATGCCAAGGAAACTCCAAGGCAGTCTATAATTCAAGCCATCTTTCCACAGCCCACTGCAGGTTGCATGACAGACTACAGGAAACAACTGCAAGCAGGTCCTTTTCTGACTTACAGCATCAGCAAGTTTCATTCAAGGCAATGGTGAAGTTATGGAAATTTACTGAGAAATGCTTCCTAAAGTTTTATGCCTACTTACCTGAAAAATATTACTAAGTTCTAGGTCATTTTTATATGCCTTAAAAAACCCCACATTTTGAAAGACTACATAGGTCTTGCAATTTCACAATCCTTTATATCGTTACATTTTTTTTATTGTCCCCATTCCAAGAGACTAGGTTCACTCTAGCTCCCCATCTCACCATGCATGACTTCCGTGATTCTTGGTTAAGGTTTTCGGAAAGGAAAGGAGAGAATGTGACTAAACTGCTTTTGTAAATCAATGGTGTATACAATTTATATTATTTTTATGATCTTCACAATTTGTCTTAGGGATACTTATTAATTACTTGCTGAAGCCTTAAAGGCTGTTATATTCTTGGCATAGTTCTACAATTGGCACAATTTTCTTGTGTGTGTGTGTGTGTCTGTGTATATATATATATCAGACATTTTGGTGCTTCATGAACAGTCTATACCCCAAAATAGCAAGTGAGTATAACGGCTACACTGAATATAGACACTAAATGTATAAACACAAATTTCTGCTTTTTGATATACCACTGTTTCAGTTTGGTTGAAAAGATGCAATGCAAAGATACAGGAATAGTATTCACAACTATATCACATATAGGAACCTCACTCCGACCCCAAAATAGGCTTGTAAACAGCCAAAATAAAATGCATAAAGACACCACAGCTAACAGTCCCTTGGCTGCTTTTTTATATCTTTTCTTGCTTCATCGCCCATGAAATGTCTGAGACAAGGAGAGACCGGCAGCATTCCTTGAAACCACTGGTATGAAAAAACTGAAATATCCCAACTGATCATTGCCTTTTGAGACAGCTCGTCCCCTTAAACAGAAATGCTGTTCATAAAAGAGCTAGCCTCAAGAGGACTGGGACATTTCTACTGCCAGCTGGTGACCTAGCAAGGCCAAACAACTGTTACCTGTCGACTGACATTACAGGGTGAAGTGATGAGAGTAAGCTGCTTGTTGCCAAAAAGTACTTTAGAAGAAGGAGTAAAGGAAATGAGAGGGAGAAGAAAACTGTGGCTGCACACACCACTGGTTTCCATGTGAACTCTAAATGACTAATTGGCAACTGCAGCAATGTGCATCTTAACTGTTTTTTCACTACAGCCTGGAACACCAGGTTTGAAGACAAATTTGAAGACAAAAACCCCAAAAGACAAAATTTAAAATACAATCCCATCAATAAAATCCCACATCTACTCTTTCAGTGTTCTTTGACTTAATTTCTTACAAGATAAAAAAATGAAATAAATCCTTTTTTGTGTTAGTTTTTATCTTGGGGGGGGGGGAGAGGAAAAGGAATCAGAATATGTGATAAACAGTTAATACTCAAAATGCTGCTGTGACAGGTACGTGACTGTTTGCTTTGCAGTCTTGTCCCCCTTGCATACTTGCAAGATCTAGGAGTTCTGCAGAAGTGTGGGCAATAAATGTCATGTTGCTGCTCTGTGACCTCTCGCAGGTCACAGACGATATGGAGAGAAATTTCCATGGGGAATATACACAATCTTCCTCCAATCAAAGAACAGCATTTCAAAGACATTTGAGGTTAAGGAAAGGGAAGCAGAGGGCCCCAAATGTGAAAAGGGGAATTTCACAGCTCTGTGTCCTCACAGGAAAACAACATCTGTGTACCAAGTTCCAAAAAGAATTGCTTTTGACATTCCTCTGTTATGATATGTAATGAAAATTAAATACCTTAGTTTACATCTCTCCCACTTCACTTACCACTCCAAGATGAACAGAGGTTCCTGGCTCAGGGATGGTAAGTTTATGAAATGTTTCTAGGAGCTCACTCCTTTGACTATCCTGAAATAAGAAGGAGAAAAAAAAAAACAAAAAAAGGAATACTAAGTAGGCATTGCTGTAACAAGGTAAACTCCAAGATGGAAGGGCAATGTTCGTGGAATTGGGGGCTTAGAGAATTTGCAAGTGTAAAGAAAAATGGAAAAACAGGTTTATACATTAGACTATGAACAGAAACAAATGGAGTTTCCTGTGACAGCTGGGTTTTATAACATGATTTTTTTAGAATACATTTTTTTTCATATGTATTTCTACATATTTCTGCAACCTACTGAGTCACCAACCTATGCCCTACATAGTTGCTCAGCTCAGAGCAAGCCAGTTTTCACTGCAAGTTCTTTATAACAACTCACTAGCTTAGGGTAAAGCCAAATGTATTTAATCTGTCTAGATGAAGATGTGATCCTAAGTGCTTCTACCTCAAATGTGAAAGATTCTGACAAATGCAAAAATACAATTATTACCACAAAATGGTAATAAATCAAAGCAGCAACCTAATGCAAAGATTATACTTGTAATATCCTAAATACATGAAACTAGACTAGGTGTTGCAATCATATATGTGATTTCTCTGTATCACGAATTATCATTTATAAACCTAGAAGCAAATTTTAATAGCTTAGTTTGCTTTAAAAGCAGAACAGCATCTGAAGGTCTTAGGCTAGATGATGCTATATGGGTAAGCATTTTGCATCAGTAAGCTTAGTTCTCCACTTACTTTACATGACAAATAAACTTGTGTTAGACATCTGTCAAGGATTCGTGAAACTGCAATACAGGATTTGCATGGATGTGCTGAATACAGTTCAGGTAATCGAAAGGTCTGCACAGTATGGGTGACTGCAGGGAAACCATTAATTTGTGGGGGATCCATAGTCACATTCTTGGGCTTTATCTTTTCCCAAAACTAATTTAAAAGCACACTTATTTTTCAAAGGCACTTGCCAAGCTTTCAGCTGGGCTGAATATGAACTTCTGTATTACTGCATCATACAGATTAATAACTGACAGTGATCTCTGATATAAGCACTTAAAACAGCTTATTTTCATCCTCTCTCCCTCATTTGATATTGGGGCAGGGAAAAGAAGGGTTAGTACTTCAGAGTAATACCTGTCCTTTTGCTGAATAATCTGCCAAGACATTGAGCAGCTTATAAAAGACTTCAAACCATGGGAGGTAACTAAAAAAAAAAAAGAAAGAAAAAGCATATATTTATTTAACTTGCTAAATCTCAGTTAATAAATCCAAGATTGCTGGCCTTTACTATATAGACACATCCTAACAACAGCCTCCGCTGGACACGGCACTTTATAAATATCTGTTAGGAAAGCCACATCAGACCTTCCATTTGAAGGAGAACACTGCCAGAAGGTTGAAGCATCCCTTTCCTTTGAGGTCCGAGCTTCAGTATTTACTCTTCCCCAGCGTTTCCAGCCACCTGTGGGCACTAAACATCAAATGTAGCACCAGCTGTAAACAAACTTTGGTATCAGCCAGGCCAGTGCTGGGAGTTCACCTTCCTTCTGACCCTGTATATAACAAACATACAGGTTAAAAACTCCCATCAGATTGTAATATAAATGTACACTAATGTTCACGTATGGTGGAACATATTTAATTGTAATTATTTCCCAAAGTACATGTTGAGTAACTGGTCTTCTGTACAGCTGCTGAGCATCCTAATAAACCAAACATGCAGAAAAATCCCACCTTTTTCATTTATTCCATTCCATTATTTTCATTTTCATTCCATTTCCATCCCACAAAATAAGACAGACAACTAGGATGTTACTTTTCACTACGGTATACTTTGGTATGATTTTGTGCCCTATTTTCATTTCAATTCCTTTTTAAATACCAGCAAGGAATTTCCCCTCAGCTGCAGCGAATAGAAAAGCTAGTTTGCATGACGCACAAACTGATTCTTCTTTTAATCACAGATGCTTTCTGAAGCAAATGGATTCTATTTTGATACAGTTAGACAGGATTTAAAGTTTTTATAAAATATGACTACATCCTGATGACTATGAAGAACTGAGTGCCCCACGGTTCCTAACTGTACAGCTTTTAGTAATAAATGAAGTGAGAAGCTATATATGAGACAGATAAAGTGAATGGCGCTCCATCATTAACATTTGTTTGAAGCTTGCAAATGCTACTGTAAAATGTAAGTAGCTTATCAAAATATACTGATAAGCAACTTAACTTTTCATGTTATATGACAGTATTATCATTTAAATTAATATGCTCTAAGCATCTTTACAAACTATGTAATAGAATAGAGCAGAAAGACAGACAATTACCACTTTAAACAGCATTTAAGTTTGGCATTATATTGTAAACAATCAAGAAGGATTAGTTAGAAGATAAGTTTCTTTCTTTCTGTTTAGTTAAATAAACTTCAGCAGAGTTAAAAGCCATTACAAGAGTAACAAGAAATCCTCTCAAAACATATCTGCTAAGTAGAGATTAAGAACCTGGTAAACAAATCCTTGTAAGGCATCTATCAAAAGAGTTTGAAAAGACAGAAACCCAAGAAGGCAGAAAGCTCCCCGACAGTATGAAACCAAAACTCATTTCAGGAAGGTATATTTAAAGTTCTACTTAATTGCTCAGGGATCTTGCTGGAAAACTACATTTACAGAATTAAAATGAGAATCTTTTAAATATTATTGTGTTTATAATGCATGTGTCAGTATAAAAGCCATAAACAAAAGCAAATGACCTCAGCTTCTAGTTTGCCAGAGTTGTACTTCATTTAGAGCCCCAGCGCCTGCAGGCGAGGACAGACCAGGTTCTCAGCACCGTTTGCAAGATGTGGTGCATATACCCAACAGGGACAATGCTGAGCTCTGAAACCAAGGTCAGGTTGTGTTCTTTCTTCAAAGATTTACTTATCTGTCCTGTCGGGGGGGCCTGCTTGTTCAGAGCTAAGCTTACCTCACTACAGATTCAAGGGAGTTTTCTATATTACTGCAATACACCAAACATGACAAATCTACAGGATCTATCCCTGAGAATACTCCATCCAAATCCAATTTGAATTCTTTTGCTCAGCACCTAGAAAATAGCTTCTATGATTCTAATAAAAATAGCCCAGATAAAGTCTCAAACTGGCACAATGTCAAAACATCAGCAAACCCTCCATATAACCAAAGGGAAGGTATAGCCCTATTTCTGTTATACTTGCATACTCCTTGTTGGCTTCCCCTTTTCTCTTCACTAGTATCTTATAAGGAACTTCATTGTTGTCCTTTGTTTAGCACTAACTCTTCCTTATTTTAAGCCATGATTTCCAAATAATGGTTTAGCATCTCAGCACAACCACTTCTTTTTCTTATTTTAAGAGTAACTTTGCATTTTGAGGAGAGAACTTTCACAGTTTTGAAGTTGAGGAAATTAGCTGGTATTTGAAGCAGACCTCAACACAATACAATACACTACACAGGGAGCTGTGTAGCTCTTGCTCAAGAGAGTGCAAGACAGGATAAAACAAACCAACCCACCACAAAATTGCATACGTTATGCAGACAATCTCACTTCAGTTGTCACCTCACTGCTTTGTCACTGCAGAATTCAGGATCTCTCTCATCCTGAAAGCTTTGGATACATCAGAAAACTAATTTATCCTGCCATCTTCAATGCTTTTACTTTGTCACTTATTCCACGTGTTTACTACTCAAGAGTGAACCAGTTCTGCTTTTATTAGACTAAATTGTGACCAGTTAAAGTTGAAAAAAATAATTTTTTTAAAAAATCAAGAACTATAGTTATCTGAATTTGTTTCCAGATCTCTGCCAAAAGGAAAAAAGAAAAGATGTGGATTTTTTCTTGCAAAAAGCAAATCCTCGAGGCAGCCTTTAAACACCCCCTCCAACGAAACGGAGGTTGAATTTATAACCAAAAACTTTCTGTACCACATGCAACTTAAGTAGCACAACTGGTAGCACTACTGAAGATTTATGGCTTATGACTTGCTCATATTTAATTTGTAACCAAACACTTCCCCTTCCTCTTAGCTACCTTAGAACTTTTGATTAACTCTTGTTTTCACAGGTCATAGGTTAAACAAAGGAAGGGAAGCGCTCTGGAGTGAAATTGCCCAGAGCACCATAGCATGCAAGCGCATGCAACCGCGCGCGCACACCAGCACACACACACATCCCCCTTCAGGCAACATCAAAAAAGCGATAGACTAGAGATTCTTCAAGGGAGTTGAAGTTCAAAGACTCCAATAAGCATAAATCAGATTGTGGCTGAAGAGTAAACAAAAAGAGAAGGGCAATCTGAAATCTTAATTTTTTTTTAATTTTACACCCGTTTCCAGTTTCCTCGCACATGTATACACACATGTACAGTGACATATTTGCCACAAATCATGAGCAAATCAAAGCCTAATCAAATTAGGCTTCTTCAAGCTGAGAGACCAGTTTAGCACTCTGCTTTTCTCTCCCTCTGAACGTTCAGTGTGTGATGCAGCCTCAGCGCTGGAGACAGGCCAGTCTGACGGGAAACAAGTATGAGCACAGGAAAACTGCTTATTACGCTACATAAGGTCTGCACAAACTCTACTGCACAAGTTGCACAGTACCTTATTCAGTAACTCATATGTCATCACCTTTTTAGTGCACTCCTTGAAAGTACAAAACATCATTAGTTACATGTGTCATAGCAATTAGGGTCAGTCAAAACGTTAAGACAACAGTGCTGCATTGCAGCTTGTAAATACAAACGTTTCCAAAACGTAGTGTTTAAAGAAGAGTGGTGCAAACCCAACAACTGACAGGCCAGGCTGAGACAACGGGAAAGATATAAGAAGCAGCAAATTAGCATGATAACAAGCCCCAGCAATCCCTGTGGGGAGGGTGTTTGCAGTTATGAAGAGGTCCGCCTTTACTAGAGCAGACCTGCAGCAAGAAGTAGAGCCTTTTGTACTCTGATTCCCCAGCAAGCTGAAGGCATCGGGGGAAGGCAGAAGGACGCAGACGACCCGGGCCCCGAGAGCTGCAAAAGGCACAACTCGCCAGCCAGCGCTGCTCTCACAAGTCCAATCTATACTTCAAAAGTTACACTGAACAGAAAATGTCATCACCCACTATTAGCTGCTACACAGATGAAAATGCTGTACTGCAGTCAATTTAGCTTTGAATTTTTCAACATATTAATCCACTCGTGCGCTTTAACATATGAAAGGAAAAAACTACTCTATCACAGCAGCATGTGAGGTCACATTTTCTGACCTCCAGAAAGGACTGCAACCAAAGTTGGAGAACATTAAGCTAGCACTTTTGAAATAAAGCAACTGCATTTATATGCACATACATATACACACATACACGCAAATATTGTCATTCCCAGCAAGGAGACAGTAAGAGATGACCCAATAGAACTTCCTTTAGTGACACTAAGTTGCCAATAGCAATGAAAATGGGCAGAAATGTCATTTCCGGGATCCTCCTACTCTCATTAAACACTTAATACAAAAACTTTTAAAACCAAAACATTTATTAGCATTGTTTACAATCAACTTTTTTTTTTTTTTTGAATAATTAAAAAGAAATCCTCCCTCCAGTTGACTCACACTAAGGACCAATAACTGAAACTAACACTTCAAATTTAGCCAGGTCAAATGCTACTTATGGATATAAAGCAGAAAGGCCACAACACCACACCACAAAATGATGTCTCATTTTAATCTAATACTAGTCCAAGCCCTCTTCTACCCTGTTTGACATAGGCAATTCTGGAAATAAAATTTTCAGTATCTACAGTCACAAATATAAGTTAGCCTCTGGCCAAAACTATACAAGAGGGCACTGCAGATTTCACTGCACTGCTCTAGTATCCAGTCTACCATGCAATTACCCAGTTTTGGATTTTAAATGAAGGTTAACTTTCCCCGTTAAAAACACGTTACCTTACTGGAAGATCTAAGGATCATGCTTCATAATTTCAGTACGTGCTTTGGCTACTGTCCTATGCAAAATGAAGGGCTCATTCATAATAACTTATGGGACTTCAACCTGCACAAACAAATGAGAGCTACTGTTTTAGCTCTATCAGAATATAAAGACTGCCTTCCAACAACCACAAAAGCCAAGAAAGTATATACAGACCCAAGACAATAGCTCTATTATAGTGACTGCCTATATGTAAAGACATGCAACTAATTTAGTCAAATGGAATTGTCCAACAGCAAATAAGAAAATGCAACATCTGTAAGAATAGCAAAGGGGAAATCTTTAAGCAACATATCTACACTGGCATCCAGTTGATTTCTTTCTCAAGTAGAAGATGCCTTCCTCAGGAAAAAACAGCTGTTTCTTATCCAGTTCTGAAGCACAGCTAATGAATGGAGGTTTTGATAATAAATATACTTCCTTTGAAGTGTGAAAATTTCACCATCATCATTTCTTTTGAAATTTTTTGAGCACTCATTAGAATGAAGGAGAGTCATAAGTTATAGCATGCACCACTCAATCACCGTAGCTATCTCACAAATACCATGTACATCCAAGGTCAAGCGTAAAGAGAGGCTGTGCAAACAGGCAAACACGGTGTGCAACCAGGAATTTTACTTGCTGTTAGACAGGTATACCTCCAATGAAGTCAACTTAAAAAGGGAGAGATTTTCCAGTGTTAGTTGTAACAGACAACCACGAAGAAGGAAGCAATAGTAAGAAAACCAAGGAGTGCAAGACCATTGTGAAAGCTGAACTCATCAAAATAAACTCCCCGGGAGTACTATAGACTTTGAAAGCGTACTGAGAACTTTGGCAGCAAAACGCTACGTGTTCCAGTGTAGCAGCAGCAAACCCCAGTGGCGAGGTGTACCTTTTAAAATTATTTATGCGTCTTTGCTAATTACCATAGCAACTGTTTATAAAATTAATTTTTAACACTGACAGCTCCCGCATTCAATTTTACTGGTGTGCTGACACCATGACAAAGCAAAGCAAACACTTCTGGAAAGGTACCTGTAGTACCTTTGGTTTCCTCTGAACCATACAAAGACAAGTACGACCTTAGTTCACACAGTCCGTAAGTAGGCAGAACATCATTTTTGTACATATATCTTTGTCATTTGAAATCAATGAGACTGAGTAACTAGTCTAACATCAACATACTTACTTAACGCAAAAAACTCCTAATAGACTGAGTTGTAAGCACACATAACTTTTATTCCTTCCACTCACACAGATCATTAGTGGAATTTTTAACATGTATTTATTTATAATACATACTATATATTTTGGTAACAGCATAACCAGCTGCCATCTCCACTGCAAAACAGAACAGTCATTTCCATCTTGCAGATGGGCATAGTCCTCTGTAGTGACAGGCTTACAAAATCTGTCTGTATTAGCAAGGATCGGATTCGAGGAGTTCCTGAATCTTGACCTTTTGCTCAGTACAATCATCTACAGTGGCCTAGAATTCTTAATTCTATCAATAATGAGCTTGGCTCTTATATAAACCATAGTATACATCATCACTAACTTCATTAGAAATACTCCTGATTGACATAAGTAAGGAAGAGGAAACTCAGGCCAAGTATTTTTTCTGCCAGCACAACTTGTGCAGGTATCAGTAAAACACATTGGTGTTTCAGTTCATGGACTCTGAATAATTAATTCAAAACATAGATGATCTGGTACTTAGTTGTGGCAGTGAAATCACTACAAAGCCCAGCAGGTTCTTATGTGTGAAAGCATCAGTCTAATGAGTGAAAGACCTTTTCTTTCATGGGCACACTCACATGATGGGAGGGACTTGTATCAATAGGTGTACACATGCTTCATTCTCTACGTCCCCTCCAAGCAACATCACTGTTCCAAACTTGAAATCCTTTAGGAGAGTAATGTGCGAGATCAAGATCTCAAGAGAGGTTCAGCAAATTGAAAAAAGATGGAGTTTATTATTTTTTCTACTACTATTATTAATTTCAACATATTGACCCAATCAATGTTCCTGGTGAAGCAGAACATACGTTTTCTGACTCAAGGTACTTGTCGTTACCTGCAGGACAAATGACAGATCCTTGCATCTGGAACACAGAAGGCATCTCTGTAGATAATGCCACCACTGCCGTGTTTGAAAGAAAACGGGTGTGGAAAACGTATCAAAAATTACTACAGTCTCTTGGAGACTAGTTATTTTAAGAATTCTTGCATCTAAAGATAAAAATGCAATTTATACTTAAAACCAATACTGCTTCTTTCTACCCTCCTTCACCTGGTAACTAATGATACTCCTCCCAGACAGCATTACTCCTAATGTTAGCAATCATGTTCTATTTTAAGTTAATAATGGTGATAGCAGATTCTGATCACCAGTCTCCATGCTCTTCAGTGGTTTTATGCAGACACAATTTTGAATAGCAAAACACTTTTTCCTTCCTTTCATTAAAAATGTGAATTTCCCTTTTTAATTATTTTTAAATTCCGCCTTAATTTTTAACAGATAAGACTAAGTTAAATGACTTAACTACATATTTTTAAAAATAATCCTTTTTCTCCTCTCAAGAAAGAGATGAGTCTTCATATGCCTATTATTTTCCTTGCAGTAATACACTCTTAAATTTTTTTTTCCACCTTCCTTTCCTTCCCCCACCCAGTGTTTCCAGCATTTTTACAAAATGCATTTGAAAGACCCAAGGTATCTCTGGGCTCATTTGGGAATTTCCGTAGGCTAAATTCCCAGTTCAGCCATTCATGTGTTCCAGTGTCTTCCCCTACACCTTAAGGAACTCAGTACATCATTATTCTCTCTTCTAGACTCAGTCTGTTGACACGTTCTCACACTTGTAAGCTTAAACACATACACACATACCCACAAATCTCCATAGCAACATCTGTGCATGTTGATGAGATGCAGGCTTACCTTCCACAGGATCAGCCAACAGCCTTTTCTGAACATCAGCTTTTTTTTTTTTTTTTTTTCATTTCAAAGTTTTGTCTCTGCATTAGACCTCAATCCATTGTGAGTGCCTCTGCCACTGCAGAAAGCCATCCGAATCCTTTCCTTTTTTTGCTCTCACAGGATTTCTTTCCTTTTTGCATTTCCCCCAGTTTTGTTAAAAACTTCCCTTTGATTATTACCCATGAGTGGTCTTTCCATGATTCCAAGAGATTCAGTTAAAAGTTCTGTAGCTTAAGCACGTGACTCATACATATTTTACAAGTATTTAACCCCACAGAACTGGCCCACACAGATCTTACATGCATCTCGTCTTATGAAGCATCTTAATACTATATAACTGTCAACAGAAAGTGCTTACTTTGGTGACTCGCCACTGTGCATCAATAATAAAAGTCAATTAAAACATTCCCTTTCCTGTTTTTCTACCCAGTGTGACCAAGTAAAAGCAGTTACAGCAAATCTCACTCGCACAGACTCCCAAGTTCACTAAATACCACTATTGAACCCAACCGTTCCCCAAACAGCTACAGTGGCTCTTGAAACACAGCAGCAGCGTCTCTCACAAAAGACAGCTCAAAGGAGCTGAATACACCCCTTCAACAACATGAAGCCAGAAAACCGTAACAAAGAGATTTATGATGTAACAATTTTACATTTTAGTCAAGCTAAAAAGTGCAAGGGCAGCTTGAGATAACCATTCCAAGGGTCTTTTGTTAGTGTGCTAACATCTAATTGGGACATCACAAATGGAACTGAAGTCTGAGTTTGACAAAGCTGTCACCCTTTCTTGCATTCTTTGTGGTCACTCTAAAACCTTGGAGAGGAGGGGGGGGAAGTCCAGTGCAGCTGCACTGTGGAATTTATGTAAATAAAACTAATTCAGAAGAACTTTAGCATTACAGTATGCAACATCATGAAGCATCTATCAACCCAGCACACAGTAATCTCCCCTGCTTCTCGCAGGAGCACTCTGTAAAGGAAGAAAACGACATAATTCTAGAGTCTGAAAAAGAAACAGCTTTTCCATGAAAAACATGACTTGGACTTACACTGAAAAATATTTTCTACAAGAAGAATCTGTGTTTTAAGAACCTGGAGCATTACACTTCAGACTGGAAAACAGGAATACCACACCTTTCAGCTTATAGGTCCATGCATTAACATCCTATATTCTGTACTAAGAAACTGTACATTCACAGACACATAAATAGAGGCATAATTTAGAATGTACAAAATTTTAAGTATCTTCGATAGTCAAGCTTCTTTCTTGTGAATTACACATCACTGCAAAATTTAAGAAAGTTTATTGAATTTTATGATAGAATATTTTGGTTTTAATTTATTTCAGAAGTATCTTTAAGGTCTGGTCTGTTGTTAGGGACTTTCTGCTTTCCCTCTAGTAGATGACTCCTTTTTAAAAAGCAAAGATTTTTAATTTCTAACACGCAAGTTATTCATACGATCGGGAAAACTTGCCAAGTGTTATTTCTCCAGTCAGTCCACACAGAGAAGAGAGAAAGGAATTCATTTAAAAGACAGAACCTAGGGTCTGCTGAAACAAAATGCAAAACTGTAAGTAGATTTTGGAGAGTACGTACATCTCTAAAGCTTGGGGCACAGGCTGACGACAGAACTGTGCAATTTGATCAGCTTTACAACACTGCAAGCCCTACTACACAAGGCTTTTATGGAGTAGAAAGCTGCACTTCTTGATGTACCCAGCTAATATAAGCATGTCTTACCAGGTATACCTTCCTTCTCAAATTTAGCATGCTAGGATGATTAACTTTGGAAGATCAAGTGCATTATCTCAAAAAAATAAATTGTATGGTTTTAGTAGATGTAAAGTTAAATAGGAAGCCCCATAAACTCCCAAACACAATCGTAAGGTCTCTTGCTCCTTTACAGAAGAAAAAGTTGTAAGCCTTTGGGGTTTTTTAGTTTAAGACCAAGAAAGAAACTTCTCAAGCATGTTTAAGAGCAAAGGGCTGAAGTAGCAACATGAAATAAAGGCACATTATGAAAAAAGTTTGTTTGCATTTACAAGGCAAACACTGACAATTATGTCTTTATACTCTTATTAAAACCACAGGCAAAGGATATCCCATAAATCACACTTGATGAGAAGATGGTCATACTGAAGTGCTTGATAGTTTATAGTATGATCTATGAAATGCAACAAGATAGCACTGCAGTTAAAAACAACAACAATTATGTTCCACTTAATGCCAACAGGAATACATTGAACAATATTTTTACTTGGCCAGGGTAAAATGCTCTAATTAACAAATAAGAAGAGGGCAGAGAACAGCCTTAAACTGAGAAAAGTTACCGATGATACTAGCACTAAATTTCCTGGTCTTTAAGAAAAATTGGTTATGAAGTAGCTAGACGAGTCTGGCACATGAGGCTTGATTTTAAAGAAGTAGGATGCGTTAGACGGCATGAGAACCTAAAGATCACCACTGGAGTGACAATACAGAGAAAGGATTCCAAAGGCTTAGCTTGTCAAGGAATCTCTCTTCTCAAACCACGTTTAAAAGCACACATGAAAGTGTGGGAAGAGAGAATTCTAGATGTGGCAGACAATCAGAGATCCCACTAGGTTTGAGACATCTGGCATCAGTTGAAATCCATCACATTTCATTTGTGGATCAAAGACTACTGTTAAGTCTATCACAGGTTGAAATAGTAGATCCTGCACAGCCTTTTCATCCCAATGCAAATTAACCCTTTTTCCTTGACCAGAGAAACAGCTCCTTTTCATTACAGACTCCAATCGTATATGCTTGTTGAGCTATGTCCTCTAGTACAAAGTTTCAGCTGAAATTTCAGTAGAGTTACAAACTTTTTATTATAGTGCTTTTTATTCTTATCAAAAGTGCTCCCAATCAGCAAAATGCACAATGTGCTACAGCACACTGCTGTAGTGAGCTCCAAAAGCCATGGGACTTTGGCATATTTTGTAATGCCAATAAATTCCTGAAGAGAAGAAAAATTTTACACACCTCTATGTTCAAGAGCCACACTGAAAGGCTGTTAAGGACTTTTGCTCAGCTACTAAAGAAATTTGCCACATACTGGAAAGTTGAAGCTGAGCATCAGGTGTGGTTTCTATAATCTCTGTCTTTCCCAGGGCCTTTTATTCTTGAACCAGAGGGGGTTTTTTTCTACCCATATATTTTGAATTAGGCATTAGCCATCAACCTATGTCAAAGGCTAAGGAGAAAAAAAAAAAAAAAAAAAAAAAAAAAAGCCTGAGTCCCAAAAACTCTGAGTTAAGAAACTCTGAGCATAATAAATATAGCTCAAACCCCATCCACATCATTACTGTAACAGGTTCAGAGGGTAAGTGACTCCCAACGGGCCAACACATTCTACCTCTAGAGCGACCAACCTTCTGTAAGACCAATGCCCATCTCTGGGAAAGAACAACTCATTAGGACATGAAGTTATATTTAGAGTAGAATAATCAGAACTGTCAGACCAATACTTAAGGAAGGTAAGTATCAATTAGCCAAATCATAGGAGGAAGGCCAAGGTTTTCACTGGCTAATCACACTGTCACATGAGAGAGAGAATTAATTGCTTTCTGAGCCACAGAAAGGAATATCTACTTAATAAAAGCACACCGCATGGAAAATATCTTGGTCTCTCAGATCAGCACCATAAACTGATTTAGAAAAAGCTTGGAGAATCATATCAATAAATACAAGAAAATTTTTAGTAAGAGGCAAACATTTTAGGATCAAGATGGCAAATATCCCATTTCTGAATATAGAGGGGAGATGCATACTGAGAAAACCTGATAAGCCTAGACTGTTTTTTTTTCAACAGATAGCATTATATCATTCCAACAACAAAGCAGCAAAGCTGGATAATGCAGCTTCATATCTGTGTGTGTTCATAAGAGAATGTTCTAGAATACTATGTTAATTCTTTGCATTTTGGTAGATTAAATACAGAGAAAATTGGGGTAGGGAATGAGAATATTCCAGTAACAAAGAGAGAGAAGTCATTAATTATATGTAACCCTCTTTATATGCACAGGGAGGGAGCTTCATTACTGTGAAGAAATATTCACATGTTCAGTAGTAGTACACGTCTCCTAATAATAAGCAAAGTTTGGTCCCCAATTCAGTTGGTAGCAAGTCATAAAAGTTAAACTCAAATCCAACCACAGCTGAAGGAGCCAAGAGAGAAATTCATTATTTTTTCAGTGTTGTGGTGGTACTTGGAATTCATAATTTGGCAATGTGAGAAACTGGGCTAGTCACGTAAGAATCACTTCACTTACAGCAAATAAGCATTTGTAATACAAGATGCGAATGCAGTCCTTGAATTGAAGACTATAAAGATCAAGTCAGGGAGTCTGATATTTGATTGCAGGCTGTCTATGACTACAGTATACAATGTTTTAGGATTCACAACCAACATTTAGATGTAACTTGTACTGTACAGTTTGGAGGAAGATCTGTCTCTTATCAAACATGTTCATAAACAGCCAGAGTTACAAATTAAGGTTTTTATTTCAGAACCATGCACAATCGAGATAACACTGCCTCTATGAAGCCTTATAAAGCCTTTTTCCTATTATTACAGTGTGGCTGAATCCCATTTTCTATTGAAACAATATGCAGAGTCAACTTATGCAGCTTTTCTCAGCAGTTCTACCTCTCAGAACAGCCCCTGCTTCTCCAATTACCACTGCATAACCTGAGGGCTCCTGCCACGTCTTGATTTTTGAAGGAGGAAGTTGCCATGTAATCTCATTGGGGGAATGTTGTATACATCTGTCAGCAAGTACAAGATGGTCTCATTCCTGACAGATGCATTTTGTAAGCCTTCAGACAGCAACCCAAAAGTGATCCATTTGCAGAAGAGAAGATCTATCCATCTTGTACTTTAACTACTTCCTCCCTACTTTTTTGATGCTATGGAACTGGGTTTTCCCCAGGGTGATGCGCTAATTCATTTTGTATTAGCCCTAGAATGGAAGTTTCCAAACCAGTCAGCCAGGGCCAAAGGTAATAAAAAGTGACATGATTTAATTACTTCTGTTACAGTTGTTCAGCAACTAAAGAAGGTGTGACATGAAGCCCTAATTAATTAAGTAAAATTGGTTTCTGGTCAGTAGGCAAGACCAGTGAACTAGCTGGACTAGAATGCAGTATTCCTAGCTTTATCTAATTCCACCAGTAGCAATACATTAGTATTACTAACACTTGACATTTTTTGTTGTGATCCTTCTCATTGATATTTTACAAAAGTGTTTTGACTTGCAGTCAAGATTAAAGCTTTGGCAAAATCTGCAGTAAGCTTCCTTTGACACACCTTCACTATTCTTTAAGTTCACTAAAAGTCAGTTAAATTAGCATTGTCCTGGATTGGTAATATAGGGGGAAGAAGAGAAGGAGGTGGCAGGGTTGTTTTAAGGGATACTGGGTCTCTGAGAAGGATAGCATTGAGAGAGATCAAATAGCTATAAGTCATAACTAACTTTATATTGTGTATTTACTCATTATATTCTGAAAGCAAATACTGTTCTCGTTTCACATTTTCACAAGTTTTGTCAAGAAACTCCAATGATGCAAGATAACGTCAAAAAATTGGAGGTCAGAACTCTGTGTTACCTAGAGGCATACCGAAACAACAACAAAACCAAAATGGCAAGACAGTAGCACAGAACCAATACTTTCACTATACCATTATCTTAATTTTTGCTCCAAGAGGGAATATTCAGAATGAATGGCACTTACCACTGCTATAAAAATTACCTGGAGTTTGTTCAGCTAAATCAACTGACAGTTCCAATCCAGGACTGTTACATGACAGCAACTGGTCCATCTGAAAGCTAATTTCCATCTGAAATCTAATCTCTGGTCTTAAACAAGTGGAAATATTTATTTATTTATTTATTTTTAGATTGTTTTTTGGCAAGAGTTACCCTGAGGTTATAGGGGGGAAAAAAAAGACGACCAAAAATCATGCATGGAAACAACTGACAACAGCTAAAATCTTAACTGGTCTACCTTTCTCCTTTCAACCCATGTATCACTGATGCATCTTTTACCTGTCCATCCTTACCTCTAGCTCTTTCCTAAAACCATCATCAGGACTCACTTCTCCCTTCTGCACATGTTCCTCAGGCAATTAATTTTGCTCTTCACTTCTACTTCAAAAAAAAATAATAATGAAGTAATAATAGAAAGTTTCCAACAGGAATGCTCTGCTATATTATAGGAGCACTCCAAAGTCAACATACTTGTGCCTCTGACTGCACTTCCATGAACACAACATCCATGAACTCAGATCCCCAATTTTACTACTGCTATGATTAAAAGCAGCAGGCAGCAGACCGAGATGAAACAAGAACAAGGGACTGTCAGCAGAGAAGCGACTCTAGGATAAGAGCCCTGCATTAGTTTATACGGTCAACAGCTTCAGGAAATGTACAGAGTAACTCAAAGCTGTGGTAAACTCAGTCTGGGACAGCAGAAGTTTCTTTCCCTTGCTCCTGCACATCTCGTTATAGTTTTCAGAGTCAGCAAGTGAAAATTTCCACTAAAAGGAGAAACAAAAACCCCACGAAACAGCACCCCTTCTGCCCCCAAGGGAACTATTCAGAGTTCTAGGTTCTAGATGTCTGAGACTTGGAATAGTTGCAATATTACCTTACTAGATTAACTAAACTGTCAAGCATTTAAATATAAGCACAGACTACTTGTGCTTTGGAGTCCACAGGCAACACAAACTAGTAACAACTTTAACTTAGAACAATTGCCTAGATCTAAAGTAGGGTACATGAAACATGCACCTTCAGAGAAGGATTCGTCCAGCCTCTCAGGCTTGTAGTTAGTGTGAATGTGAATCACACTCTGGAACCTTCTCCCAGTTCAATCCATTTCTAATTTTCCTGTAAATATTACGACCAACAAGATCTGTGGAAGTTTGTGCACAATTTATTGCCACCTTTGGAAAAAAACCATCCCCAAGCATTCCTAAGTGAAGGTGGTAAACTGCACATTAAAGAGCTTGCATTGCCAGGACTGCTAAACTTGTGGAACTGTACAAGTTCATTCACAAATCTTTAAGGATACAAACTTTAAAGACACACAGAGGACTAGAAGTGTTTAGGATACCCACAATCAGAGCAAGAATTCTGCTTTGACCAGAACTGGAAGAGTTGACAAATAGCCCAGACCTGGAAACAGCTCATTCTGGAAAGCATTAATCCTGCGGATTTGAGAGCTCGGGACACATCACCTGCTTATTAATATCATTAGAATGCAAGTTCCCCAAACCTGTTGCTGCATGCCTTAAAGCGTTTCCATATTCATGTTCCTTTCCCTGTCCTCCCTACCTCTGCTCTGTGATCCCTTGTTCTCACACGGCTCCTGGCACCACACTATGATTTAGCCCTAGCAGCACGTGCAAAAGAAGCATGCAAGGAAGCTTATGCTGCGAGCGCTTCGCTTCCTGCTCAGTATCAATAGAAAGCAAGAAACAGCAAGAAGGGAAACACACTAGGAGTTTAACTGAAATGCACATTTCTCTAGTACATAATTTCGAACCTGAGAACTACAATGCTTTTTCTTATCCTCAATGTTGCAATAGTGCTTTAGAACAAACTTCCTTCAGCTACGCAGCAGCAGCGATCCATTGGTGCAGGTTCTAGAGTGAGATTTGGAAGCGTTTTGCTATTAAGCTCCTCATAATTCAAACTCTGTTTTGTGTCTGTCTTTATAGGTCATTGTTGGCCAGATGGAAAATATTAAGGAAAAAGGATTGCAACTAAATCAATCGGCTGTAGTCTGCTGCCAAAAGGCCCCAGGCTAACTACAAGCAGATTTGCAAGCAGGCTCTGCTCCGTTACAATCTGAGATCTGGCACATCCTTTGCCCTGACTAACAGCAGGAGGGCACAGGGCCAGCTGAGAGCAGCTACTGTGCCAAACAGACTGTGCAGGTCTTACTGCTTGAATGCTTCCACAGAAAAGGAGAATCGATGGGACTCTTTTGTAAACAACTCCCTGTACTTTCTGGCTGCTACTAACTTCAAAAGTGGTATAACTTTATCCCACGACAAAATTAATGCAAGTACACAGCTCAGACTTGCTACCAAAATCAACATGTAGAGAAATAAATACCAGTGTTAAAGGATAACACTTAAACTTTCAACTGAGAATAATGATGTATATATACACATATATAATACAAAACTAAAACATCTTTTCTCCAATGCCAAGCACCGTCTAGAAATAATTTAAAAATGGCTGAACAGTAGCCAAATTATTCAAATTAATATTCTTTGCAACCTCTTATTTACATATAAGAACGGACTTAAATATGGTTATTGAAAATTTGACTCTTAATGTTTATTTATAATATAAATACTTCCCAGGAGATACCTTTTTTTTTGTACAGCTCATGCATGCAGTTATCAATCAGCAGGTCCAGTTTATCTAGGAAGTTCAGTCGGAAAAAATATTTTCCTAATATTAACCAACCAACCTCTTACACATTCAACACTTTATTCCAGACACCCGTGCCTGAAGTACCTGCCTCAACTGGAACAGATCAGGTACGGCTTAACTGATTTTCCTTAAGCATGTTATCAACAACTGGGGGCCAGGGGGGAGAAGCAGACTGGTTGGAGCTAGTGTTTCATAGTATTTTATAACAGTAGGATTTATTTTTCTTTTTACAGTCAAGATAAAACCTCAAACTTGATAGATGAACATAAATAACGTCTGGTTTTAGTGGACGGTAAGAGAAAAATTGATAGAAAGAGAGGGGAATTTCTCTTTCAAACATCATCACCAGCTGATCACATACAATAAAGCATCTGCAGCAGACTCCACATCCCCTACTCCAACTGTAGGGCATGTGTCACCAGTGAACAGAAAACAAGCATGAAGGTGTGCATGACAAGGCAGAATAAAAGCCAAGAATCTCAATTCATTTAAAAGCAATGTAACCTGTGTCCTTCCATTACCCAGAAAGACATTTCTCTCTTTCAGAGCATTACAGAAAAATCCAGAGTTCAGAACTTGTAACATTTTCTGTCTTCTCTAAATCTTTTCCTATTGCATTTAGTATTCAAATTTTAACTCATTTATATTGACAACATCAGGTACTTTGCAATTATGACTAAAGGACCCAACACAAATTGGTAACATTTTGGAAACATACGTACAAGTAAAACAAAAAAGGTAGAAGAGACTGGAAAAAGAAGAAAAGTACTATGCTACTATGATAAATTACACAAACAGAATTTAACATAGTAAGCATACTGTAGTATGTTTAAGAACAATGAAGCCTAGAAATATGAAACCTTACTCCAGCCCTGTCCATTTCTGCTGAGCCATACATGCAGCTTGCCACTTTTGTGTCGTGATTATGAGGTGTGCGGATTAGCAAGGTTCTACTGTATTTGAGTTTCAACAAAAATATTTAAACCAATTCAACCAAGCTTTAAAACTTCAAGTTCAGCTAGCAAAGCCTTTAACAGACCTACTGACACCACAATGAAAACCCCAAAGCTTTTCACTCAGTGTCATTTAATATATTCCCTATTGACTTGTTATTTATCATCTACATCTAGTTGAAAATAAGAATTCATTATTTATGAGTACAGTGCAATCGACTCCTTTCGATGTCGGTCTTAAAACTCAAAACATCAAAATGCATTTCTATGACTACAACTATGATGTTGCATACAATTTCAAAGAAAACAAACAATTAAGAGGAAATACCATACACATTTTTCACGTATTAATAAAACAGAAAACACAGGCCTTATACTGAATCAACTGGATTCTTTAAGACGTATCTTGGTTTGTGACTCTGCTCTTTACACAGACATTTATATATGAAAATATATAAAAACTTCTTTTGTATTTTTGCACGTGTACACACAAATGAATGCATATTCTTATAAAATACACACAACATATTGACATGACTAATAATGTTATTGATCATGAATGAGCACAAACTGGACCAAGAAAAACTAGGAATAAACTTCAATAGAAGCTTTTTAATGATGGGACAGAAGAAATGCATTATCACATCCTTTTAAGTTTTTAAGACTATTTTAATAAGTGTATTTTATTCAGTATTGCAGAGAATACAGTTTCAGAAAGCTAATATAACTTGAGAGACAGTTCAAAATTTATTTAAAAGATACTTAAGCAAGATAAGATACTAAGACAGCCGTACAAGCTTTCTGAAATAAGTTTTTAGAGTCTAAAAAATGTTTAATGGCAGAGATGAAAATGGAAGACAACAAATGAGCAGATGTAATACAAAATTTTATTCCTCTTTTCCTGGAACAGTATTTTTAAATAGCTCATCTCTATCTTGTAAAACTTCTAAGGACAATAAAGAAAAACCACAGGAAGTTTGGAAAAACTATACTGGAAAGTGTATCAGAAAGAAGAAACACAAAGCAGATCGCTAAATTTAATTGATGTCAAGCTCTCTTTTCACTAGGTTCATCCCATTTCCATATATATTCTGACAAGTAACTGAAAATAAAAGCCAGTGTCTGTTTAAGCAAATCAGCAGGGGTAAAAACCCTAAACTTTTAAGATGTAAACTGTTTTATAAACATGTCAAGTTAAAGCAAAATGCCTGCAACAGCAGCAGACCCCTTCCAACCCTGCATACTACATTCATGGCGTTCTCGCATTTTCTAAGCCATTTTAGATCAATTTCCTGTCATACACAGAAGAGGAAGTCGAACTGTTTTGCTACAGTTAAAGCTTGTAAGAAACTAGAATTTCTGTGAAAGAAGGTCAGACTCTAGCTAGGAGTCTTGCCTGCCCTCTCTTCCTTTCTCTGTAATGTCCACGCAAAGGAACTGAGAAACATCTGCATCTTCAACTCTTCCTTACATTCAGTGCATGTGTTGAATCCACTGCTAAAAAAAGTAATTTAAGAATCTATGAAGAAGGCAGACAGAGGCTCAATAACTTCAGTTTTATTAGGTACAATTTTGTTGTACTGTTGAATCACAGAGAACCAATTTCTCATGACTTATACATGTATTTTTTGTGGCCTTTGCCAATGTCTAACAGAACCGGTTTGCTATTTTCTTTCATCTCTGAAGCGTTTTAAGTAGTACAGGGATTGCAGGGTCGATACACCACAAGGACCAAACACACTGTCCAAGAGGTGTTCCATATCATTTCCAGCCTTTACCAAACATCTTTTTGGAAGGCTTGAAAGTATCATATAGATACTTGTGGAAGCAAAACATTGATTTTGCTTATTACTATTTTAATCAACATACAATTATAGTAAATTCTCATAAAAGAAAGTCAGGACTTTCTTTTTATTTAATTAGACAGTAATATTTTTCTGTGTCCACACAGAAGCTTAACAGCAAAAAAGGAAAGGGAAGAAATCAAGTTAAAGAGACAGAGAGAGAGATGGGGGGGTGGGTGTTTTTTTAAAGGCTATCTCTGCTCTGGGGTTATGTAGAGTGATTGCTTGCAGACTTGTAATTACAACTTTAAATTAGCAAAAGAAATTCTTCCTCTGTTGTAGGCGAGCCCAGTTTCATTATCAGTTTTCTTCCTCTCCTTTCAAAAAAGTGGATTATATGTAAACTTTTTTTAAAAAGTAATTACAATATAAAATTACATAAATGAATAAAAGCACTAATCTCACGCAGGCTACAATGAACTAAGTATAACCTAACCTTACCAAGAAAAGCCCCCCAAATCTATTTTACTCAGCTTGCCAAAATAAAAGTACTTAAGGTAACAGTCACTGCATCTGTCACAAATGAAAACTGGGTACAGAATTCAGCAGTCCTAGTACCATGTTGTTCCCTGTGCTAGTTCCCTTCTCCATCTTCCAATTGACTCCAAGATACTGAAATTTAAAGTTTGAGTTGTCTACATATATCAATGGTAAGACAGGGGAGGGGGGAGTGGGACACAACACAAACAAACAAAACATCCAAAAAACAGTAATTGCTCTCCTTGAAATCAATGTCTGTGAATAGCGATCAGGCAAAAAACCCCACCCATGTACAACCCACAAGTGGGAAACCAGCAAAACCTCAAACAATAGTTCAGTTACATCTTCCTCAAAGCAGCACGCAGCCAGAGAGGGGACTTTTTTCCTACTGTGCCATAAATTAAAAGAAAAAAAAAAAAAAAAAGAGTAGTCCAACTACTTTCTTGCCAGGCATAAAATAAACTTCCTATTAATTTACTTATATGTATCCAAAGGAAACATGCAAAGCAGGAAGAAACTGTAAATTGGGTAAAAAATTTTAGTTAACAAGAAGAATTCGAGGGCTCAGCCTTCCCATATATCAGACTACTACTAAATACATTAAATTATTTGCCCTTAATGTGATAGTCCGTATAATCCACACAAAAAAATTCCTATTAACACTAGTTCAAAGCATGCATTACAAATCTGTGCTTTTTCAATGTTCCAAACTTTCATCCAGATAAAGTGAGAATGGGTTGTCCTTCCTTATTCATCTGCACATATTCCTTCACAGACAACAGCTACAGAACATTTTAGAACAACAACAAAAATCAATTTTTCTAATTAAAGTATTTCTTAATTTCCATAGGTTATTGAAGAATTTCTATAGGCTCAAGCTTTTGTTGAGCTGAATTACTCCAACTTGACTCAACTGACATGAACAAAATGCCCTCTGTCACACGCAGGCACGCAGCAACTCTGGAAGAGTGGGTGGAATCCAGCGACACTCAAATTATTTCAGGTGATCAGGAATTAGTGCAGAAGTCCAGCCCTCTGAGGCTACAAAACCCAGCAGAAAACAATTCAAAGAGGATGATAACAACTAAGAAAAGGGCGAGAATCTTATGCCTTCAATGGAAGAGGATGGCTACAAGGAGGAAGCAGCTTCCAATTTCTTCCACCACCCTTCCTCTCCATCCCTAGAAAACGAGTCATTATTGGTTAATGTTGCACTGTCCTTGGGAGAAATGAGGTTGATTCACCTTTGCATCTACTATTTCCTTCTTTAAAAAATCCCATAGAAGATATTCCAAAAGGCTTATCAGCCTTACATCGTGCACACTTTTACAAAATCAAGCTTTTAAGAAATACCTGAATCAAAACTGTAATATGTGGGTGTTTTAGCAGTGCAGGATGGTCAAAGGATATTGAATCAGTGGGACTTTACCCCTGCAGTAGAGAAACAGCATAAAGTTTCATTGTAAATCAGTTAAGGATATTTTCTCTCAGTTTACCATCTATCTGCTCTGTGATTCTTCATGAAGATTACTTTGTTTTGCATACTTTTTTTTTTTTTTAGCTTAAAATTAACCAAAACTTGTATTGTCCTTCCCACATCCCATTTTGTACCTATTCTTATCACCAGATATACATAGTAGCAACATAACTTATTGATGCGTTGGTGCATCTTACTTCAAAAGTACAATTTAAGTCAGGTGAGCCTCCATGCAGGCCAAATAATGGATCCTACCACAGAATCAGCTGAAGACACGCAAAACCCATTAAATGGAAAAACTAAAAGCTTTTAAAGAAGTGAGTGCAAAAGAAGAAGGTTTTGCAAATTTAACCCTTCTATAGTGGGTTAATCAGATTTTTAAGTACAATACAGCCACATTTAAAGAAAACAAAAAAGGTTGGCAAAATTCTAAAATCAAAATGTATTCCTCCCCCCACCCCCCACCCCCAAGTGTAAATATTCTTCTGTGGCTTCTGGCCAAATCAGTGAAAAAGGAAAATTCTAGAAGACAACAGGACAATTATTTTAAAACAAAAACCACAATAAATACTAAATTTTCTCCCCCAAAATAATGGAAAGATTTGTGGAACTAAAAGCACCGTTCAGGGTTTGGGATTTTTTTCTTTACATGAGAAGGTATCACAACAGAAGTGTGTTACATTTCGGAGGCACATACACAAACAGTGGTATACAGGCCCTTAAAGCTGTTTGTCCCCTATGCATCAATGCCCTGCCAGTTGGCAAGCCTGAGCCAGGAAGCTGTCAATTCCAATCAAGTTTAGGCGATGCAGTCCTATTAAAGAAGTCTTGCTGGTTAAGGGGCGTCCACTGTTTCCAAAGCATGGGAAAAAAAAAAGGGAAAAAAAAAAAAAAAAGAAAAAAAAAAAGGGCTCTGCTTTCCTTAGATTTGAGCTGGCAACTTTCACTGACTAGAGTTTTCAAGGAGCTATGAATGAGCTTAACAAAGGAGTTCTGTGGCTAGTTTCTGGCTGAAATCCATGTCAACAGTTTTTAAGGTCACAGGTCACACTAACTAACATTTATTCCCAGCAGACCCTGCTCTAAACACAAGCTGTAAGTAGTACAAATTTGGAATTTTTCTGTAATCCCTTGAGATATTCCTGATCCTTCCACATGTTTCTGCTCAATTAAAAACAATTCTCACTTTGCACCACAAGAGAGGCCCCTGCTCAGAAATCTTATTCTATCCTAAGAATAAATGGACAAAGACTGCAATCAAAGGAAAGGAAAGGGGGGAGGAGAGGAACTCACAACAAATCACACCAAAAACCTCAAATAACTCCATACAGAATCACATTCAGTTAGTTACATTTTCTGCCATCTGTCACAAACTATTATAGATTCATTTCTTTTTATCTTAGAAAAAGAGTGGTGCAGAGCTTAGCTATTTTGGCCGAGAGGGATTTCCACACAAATGTTTCTGCATTTCACTTCAGAAGAATGATTTTCATTTTGGGTACAAAAGCTGAATACCCACTGAAAACTTCAAATTAAGTAAAATTGAAATCAGAGTTGCACATGGTTATAGCACCTTCTTAAATCAGTAACTTTGCCCAGTAAGTCTGTGAACCAAAGCAAAACTATGCAAAGTTTTACTTCTTTTTTTTTTTTTTTTTTTTTTTTTTTTTTTTAACTTTAACAAAACTTGGAGCAAGAA
Source organism: Astur gentilis (assembly GCF_929443795.1). Classification (NCBI taxonomy): domain Eukaryota; kingdom Metazoa; phylum Chordata; class Aves; order Accipitriformes; family Accipitridae; genus Astur; species Astur gentilis. Next base: position 19,823,826 of record NC_064908.1, read on the forward strand.
AAGAAATCTTTGGCTTATATTATTACTGCCCCTTCAAGCAGTTAGAAATAGGTGCTATAGCTCACAGTTTAACAGAAAAAAACAGAAATTCTACTAGTTAATAATAAAAAAAAAATGCAAGGTACCTACTACACAGTTACAGGAATGAGAGGGTGCTTGTCCACCAAAGTCTAATTACTTCAACGAAGTACACATAAATCTTGGGGCCTTCAGGGCAATACAACCTGTCCACTACCACACACTTCTCCAGTATTGTCAAAGCAGGAACTACTGTCATCTCATTCACGTTCTCTTCTCAGCAAGGTTTTACTATTATTGCTGCTACTCTTTTTGATAGGAAAGGGAAAAAAAGCATATAGGCAGCCTCTGAGGGATAAATGATTGTGTACGATCTGGCAGCATTTACCTAACATCGCTCAAAGCTGTTCTAATAGTATCTGGAGAAAAGAAATTTTGCAAATTAAATACAGCATTAAATTGACCAAAATCACATTTGTGGAGAAACTGCAGTTAACAAGGCAACATATTTATCGGCATAGATGGACAAGTACACTGACTTCTGATCACCATAGCTTTTATGAGTTTGACTTCTACTGAAATGGAGAACTGTAATGGACATTCTGTCCAGCTTTGTAAGTTAAGAAACAGTAAATCGTAACATTTTCAAGCTTAGTGACATCCTGGAAAATATATTTAAATACAATCAGCGAAGAATCATATATAAAACAATTCATAGATTTTAATACTCTACGATACACCAGTAATCCAGGCTAGATTAAGAACATAGTGTTTTACACAGCCTAAGTTTCTTCAAAAATGTTTAAAAACAATTCAGTTAGGATTGCTATATTGTACCGTAGAAGTGCAGGGGGTTTGGGGATGTTTTGTGTTTGGGTTTTTTTTTTAAACACATTTTTATTTCAGAGTGGGTTTCATTCAATTTTTCACATTACTGGCCTCAGAATCTTAACTAAAAAATAAGGGATTATGAAGCAAACCAAGTAACAGCAATAATGTTACTTCAAAACCATTCTGCCAAACGGTTTTGAAGAGCACAAGTATTATACTTGGCCTTACACCTACTTACTATAAAAGTTCGGTTAAATCGATACAAAAATATTATTTCTCAGTTAAACTACAAAATTTGTTTTTTAAACTCAAATATACACTGCCAAAAAGAGAAGTACATGTTAAATATTAGGGTTGACTTGGTGAACATGCCTGTGATTTTTTTATCTATATGAAAAAAATAGAGCTGTTCAGGTCATCATTTTATTATGTTACATAACCTGAAATCATTACACTGACTTACACATTTAAACCAGTTCATACGTTTAAATAGGTTACCACACAGTCAACATTGCCATTATTTTTTATTTAAAAGCAGTGTGCTTCATAAACATATAGCTTGTTTTAAAGTTCATATAGTCAGAATATAGAATAAACGGACATTTGAAGAAATTACTGGATCCTATATTTTTATAACCTGAAGAATTTTTCAAGCATCAGTAACTGGGTCCTTATACTGAATTCTGGAAGTATTTTAGAAGACAAAAGATAAAAATATTTTAAAAAAATAAAACTTGTTCTAGTATATAAACATTCTCCAATAAGGGTATCAAAAAAAGTATTCGGACTGAGCTAACAAGATTTTTTACATTCCTAAAGCAGAATTTTTTCTTCTTTTATGATTGCACGGAAAGACAAAGTTGTCAGGAGTCTAAGATTCTACACCATATAAAAGTCAGGACAAAAAAGCCAACTACAATGAAAACTGATATGCACTTTTAAATAATGTCTGCATACAAGAACTTGAAATCTTTCTCTGAAGTTAGAAAAAAAATTTAATTTCATGTTTCAATGCCTCCATAGAATTCAGTATTTCCTATGTTCAGCAGTCTCTTCATAGCTTTATATACCCTATCTTCATTTTCTTCACGTATCTTCAGACCATTAGAAACGGTACAAGTGGAAGTATCATGCTTATAGTAATTTTAGCTATGAGGTTTTTAACTCTGTCCCACTATGAGCAGACCACATACAGAAGTGTATGTCCACTTAAGCTTTGAGAAACCAGATTGTAAAGTAGAACACTCTACTCCTTTCAGTACACTTACCGATACTAATACAAACTAGTTTACACATTACTTTCCCATCAAGCGAATGTTGAAATACATCAATGCCTGTGCCTTTTAAGAGTTCTACATCACAGGAATTAACCAGAGGCAAATACAGCTGAGCCACTGAACAACAGTGTCCACAATGTAACCAACAAATCGGCTTCTGGAGAATTTAGTACAGCTAGTTGCTAGAAATCTGAAAAGATGAATAAGCTAGTAAGGAGATCTAACATTAAAACAATGAGGAAATGAAAACTAAGAGCCTCAGCATGCAAACTTGTTATGAATCAGAAAGCATCTATATGCTTTAAGAACATATGAAAGCAGAAAGATAAATTTATAGTCTTATTTTATTTTTTATCACTGAGATCATATCAGTAGATCAGTATGTTTCCATCTTTCAGTACAATTCAATTAGCAGGAAATAGCAATTAAGAACAAATTCTGAACCTCTTTGAAACCCTCCAGACTCTTTTGCCCTAATGAAAGAACACTACCTCTCTACATACATAGAAGACTTAGAAAAGATGAGAAACAAAAGTATACAAATTCCAGAACAAAACTAGGGGACATGCCTGATTAAGGAGTTGAAGAGGATGACTCAGGAGAGTGAGAAACAGTGGCTTGGGAATGTCTCCACACGTTGTTTTTTGTTTCTTAGGGTTTTTTGTTGTTGTTGTTGTTGTTTTTTTAAATGAAAGACTACAGCTCTTCACTAAATTCAGAACTATCTATATTGTTCATCCTCAAAAGCCCATGCCAAATCTCATGTGAAGTTAGATTAAAGCAAAACAAAACTCTAGGAACAAAAAAAAATCCAGCTTCTTAATGCACATCCAATAGGATTTATTTCATTTCAGTCAAAATCCTGAAGTACTTAAATGAAGCCTTAGAAAGAAAAGATCTTTGGGCATGGAAATTTTACTAGGATATTGAAATTACCAAATTAGAACTCAGAATTTGATGACTTGGACATTAGCTCTCAACTTACTATGCATTCATCATTCGGAAATGAAAATAATTAAAATGCATATTTTAAGTTTTGTAACATACTGCATTGAAGAAGGTAGTCCAGAATTCCAAGTTACCCAGGAGATTTTGATGTGTGGTATGTGAGCTTGTGGGGGTTTTTTAACTCACTTCACTGCTTAGAACCTCAAAAAAACCCCACCAGACCATCTGTGACACTTGTTTTGTGCTTCTGTCCGCCCTCTGCTGTCTGAAATGCAGAAAGTAGTCATCTATGCTAGAGCGCTCTACAACTCGGTGTTACATACAATATTTGATCATTGTAGTTTCACGATTAGCTAGAAATCAAGTGAAGAAAAAAGGAAACGGAATAAGAGAGACAGACTCAGTGGTCCTACATTAAAAGAAAATCACGGAACACCTAGAAGATGCAATTTTTAAACTTAATCAAAGATTTCCATACATCTGTGTGATGCTAAGCACAGCAGGAACGAAACTATGAAAACTATAGGGGAATAGGGCAAGTGAATCTGTGTAATGCTGATCTACATTCCTTATTACCCTCTAAAACTTAAGTCACTTGGATTAATGATGAACTTTCATTTTCTCATTAGTTCACAGGAGAAAGAAGCAATAGGAATGAAGCTAAGAGTCCCATTCCCAATTCATCCACTGCTGTAACTGCACTGGAACTCTTTGTTGGTGGGGTTTTTTTGGGTATGAGTTGAAGCAGAAGGCATTTAACCACAACATAACTCCTCCATTTCTTCTTCGCATTCACTCAACATGAGCGAGCTGACAGCAAAGAACTCTTATCCAGGAGAGATCAAGAAGGGACTCATACTACTCCTCATTCACATTTTCTTTCTAAACTGTGTTTCCCCTTTAATTTGTCATTAATCAGGAAAAGTTACCTTATGTAACCGGACACTTCCCACGAGAGTGAATCAGCACCCCAACTACACAGGGTAGCAGCTATGGGGAAACAGCTAGGGAAATACCTTCCTGTCTTCAGTATACGGTCCACATTGCTGGATTGCCATAGCTAATAATAGTTGAAATGTCTACTAGAGAAAAGAAGGAAGATACTGAGAAAACACCTGTCACTCTGCCTCCCATGCAATTAGTTACTAATTTTGGTAGATTTCACAATAATTTCTCCAAATATTAAGCTTCTTAGTAAAGGCATAATTTGCAGATCACTGCCATCAGTATAAATAGCTGAAGTACAAGGTAACAAACTTTTGGTATCTTCACCAGTCTAGTGTCAGCACAAATGGCACAGACATTCATTTTAAATACGTACATCAATCCAAAATCTATTCCACGGCATTGCTGTATGCAACCCAATGAAATGAGAACAGTCCTTGTACTTGATAGGTGCTCTTAGATTTTGCAACATTATCCCTGAAATTCTCCAGAGGGGTCATATTTAATAACATATATACAGAAGGTCCCATTCTGTCACATGCAACACACAGTACTCATAGAACGAAGACAAGTTCTTCTTGTTCTTACACTGGATTCTCTCACACGAAAAGCAAACCAGAGGTGACTGAGACAGATGTCTACAATTGCTCATAGAGGAAATTGTCCTCATCTGTGATTGCTTGAGCAATTGTTCAGCCACTTACCTGGCTGTTCATACAGTTAACTCTGAGCTATCTCTACCTGGGCCATTGCTCCGAAACTTCCAGTTTCTCATGAACACGCAGAAAGCAGAAGATCGACCATTCTTAAATTTGTTTAGCACAAGAGAGGCCGGATGCCATGTGGACATCTTCAACCCATAGAAGTTCTTAATGGAACTAATACATTGGTAGATAATAAAACTGATTTTACTTGCATCATTTCTTGCAGCAAATGTAAATAGAAAATTATGGACTGTATTCCAACATGTCTGTGGGAGGTCATCAAAAACTACTCTGATAGAGCCTCTTTGCCCTTTCTATGTGAAATGCATTGTTCCCAACTTCCACTAACAGTCTTCATTATGACAAACTTCACAAAATCCTCAACGGGACAGAGTAAAGCTCACACATACAAACTTTTAGGATGTGGAAAGCATCAGTGACATTCTTGCAGTTACCAACAGATGCTTTGTTATTAAAACTTGCATATACAAATGTCCACAAAATGTCTTAACAAGATCAGTTGTGACAGCTAAAGATAACAGCTGCCATCATGCTATGTCATATCAAATTACTGCAGAGAGACTTTTTTTTCCACATTGTTAACTCAAGAACATTGACTACAAACAAATACAGTTATCTACAGAGGAACTCAAAGTGCAAGATATTTTGCATCACTTCTGCAGAAGAGCAGTGACTTTGAGGACCAGATAGGAAAATAATTTTGAACAGCTGGAAATTATAATTGGAGTGTAACACAGCAAAGTCAAACACTGTTTCCTAGAGTCAGCCAAAAGCCAAACCACAGACCTACCTTAAGATACAGAAGCAGCTCTTGGCCCCAGAAGATAAGCGACAGAATCCAAACCTCTGTTTGCTGTCAATGTCTGTAAGCACAAATGTAAAGTTCTGCCCAACTTGGTTAACTGCATGGCTGAAAATGAAGAGAGTAAGAGGAAAAAATTAATGCTGAGCTAACTTTGTGTCAAACGTATCTACTCAAGTCATTGAACCTATAACATTTCCTCTTTCAGCAGAGTTTTTTTTAGAAATTAACTTTGAGAGTATATACCCTCTAGAAACTTAAATACGCTAGTTGCTTGGTGAGGGACAAGTGGGTTTGGGGGATTTTCTTCCTGTTTTTTAAGTGTGGGAGGATACTAAAAATGCGTTTATCTTTAAATGAAAATGGTTATGACTATCAACTGTCTTCAATGAAGTACACACTGTACAAACCAAACCCATGTTCTCTCATATAACCCAAAATATTTCATTACTCTTCATTTAAGAATTGGTTTACTCCAAGAGCAAGGCAATGTTTAATAACATGTTAAGCTTCTTCAACACTTGGATATTGACTTGCAGAAGCTTTACTATTCATCTACCAATTTTGTATGTATGCCAGATACACCATTCCAAAATGTTTAGCAACTGGAACCATGCCAGGTGAATCTCCTTTACTCTAGGAGGTAGGCAATCAGTTAAAAGAAAGACTAGAATACTGTGGAAAGGATGAAAAGAGAAATTAGAATCAGAAGTACACTGTGCTAAAGCCAGCCATGACTATAAAAATAATTTTGTAGGACTTCTATGTGATTTTTCAAAATTAAGAGTCATTTGCCTCATCTCCAAGAACTTAACGGCTCTTCAAGAATAGCTCAAGTGAACTAATAACATTCTTATATGTTGGCTCCTACTCACACCACAGTAGAAAGTATCACTATAGGAAAATTTGCCTGAATTGGAAAAACACAGTTTTAGAAAACGAAACAAAACCCACAACCAACAACCACCACCACCAAAACAAAAACACAAAAACACAAACAACACAAAAAACAAGAACTAAACCAAACCAACAAACAAAAAACCCACCCAAACCCCAGCATTTAAAAATTCATGTCTTTAGAAATACTATAATTCACATCTGTACTTTACCACTACTAGATGAGGCTCAAAATAGTAAAATAAGATCAAAATAAGATGCTTTACATTTAAAGCATGGCACTTTCTGAATGCTATTTATTAACAAAATAAAGACATTCTTGAGATATTCCCACATTTGTCTAAAGTTAATCAAATGCTTATGTACAGTGACAGCAGATCCCATATGAACCAAGCCCAACTCACCTCCCAGTCTGTAGAGATGTAGTTTTACTCTTAACAGAAATTTTGACATTTAGTGGTGAAGCTGGGACTAATGTAATTATTAGAGGATTTTTTCATCCAATTTCAGATCTATTCGAGACCTCATAATGATATGAAATTAACACTTATTTCAGGTTATGTTCTAGTTTATTTTAGGTTTACTGAGAACACAGACTAGCATTTACCTGTGTATCTTTACAAGTCAGTCCTACCAAGAGCAACAAAAAAACCCCATTAAATTCAAGGCCATTTAACTAACAGTCACAAGCCTTAAAAGCGAGCAAATATTCTCTTCTATGATGCCATACATAACACAATAAACAATTTATGTGGGAGATTATACAGTCAGTGCCTAGAGAAAAAAAGAAAAATAGACTTGCAGAAATAAAAGTTGGATCCGGATCAGAAAGATGTCACTGTCCAGCTTAGAAAGAAGAAACCTCCAGCGGATCCAAACAGGGAAGGAAAAACATGCAGTGATGAAGACAAAAAACTGCTCCAAATTAAACAGGTGAACAAAAAGACAGATATTTTAAAACATTTCAGTAGTCTGAGAATTAGACAGTGTAAGCACTATCATCCTACCGAAATCTAAATGTCAACAGAGCAACCATTTCCATAAACCATACTGAGCTGCTAGGGGATACCAAAAAATCCCTTATGGGTGTTGTGTTTTATCTGTAAAGCTTGGATGTAATGTTACTATGGTGATTTTAGTAAGGTGTTTTAAAAGGGGATTATATGCTTAATTTTAACAAGGTTGAGAGCAGAGCGTGTGTGAGAAATAGCATTCTAGCTGACAATTAAAATTACGGAAAGGGAAAAAAAAACATGCTTCATTTGCAGCAGGGAGAAGCTTGTTTATTAAGCAATTGTGACACATTGGTAAGTTCTTCCGAAGTAAACCTAAAGATTCTTGCATTTATGTGATCTGCAGAAACTAAGTACGTCTGAGAGGTCTTGCTCATGTTTCAGTTACCAGTTCTTCACATGGAAGGATAAACTTCCCAATGCAAAAAAGTGCTTTTCCTAGGATCTTAATATCAAGACTTAAGAATCATAGCTCTATTTTCAAATTGGAAGAAGGTCTATTTAGAGCCTAGCAGGATGGAAGCACCATAAATCTCACCTCTAAATGGGCAGAGAGAAGTTAGGATTGGAGGGAAGGGGAGAGAGGAAGAGTGATTTCTTAAAAATCCTCCATCACTAGCTATATCTGACTAACACAAATTAATCCTAATATGAAATTTGACTGAGGTGGAGTTCTTCACTCCTGCAGTTGGAGAATAGCCTCTGCCTTGATCCTGCAACTGTAAGATTAGAAAACTCACGGTACACTTCCTAAAGGAAAGGGCAACTAGTCCTTGGTCATTTTTGACCACTGGCAACAATATATATAAAAAGAATCAATATTAAAAGACTTAAGAGTCTGTGTCAATGAGTGCCAAAACCTTCAGCACAGAGAACAATCAGATATGCAGAAGATCTTGATTTGCCTCAAAATCTTGGCATCCTATCATCATCTGAAGTAGCGATCTGGCAGAGGCAATAGTACATCTTCAGTTTTTGCCACCTGCTTTATAAAACATGCAGCCTTAGAAGAGACACACATATAGGTGAAGACTTTATGTCCTTTCTCAGCACTTGTTAAACAGTGGTATATATCTACAACATCAAAGTCAGAAGAGCAAGACTCAACTCAAGTACCATTGAGAACGCTTCTACCTTCAAGAAGTTTCCACTGAAAGCCTGGCACAATACTGCACGTAACACAGAACGTAGTTATATAAGTTAAATTTCCCCAATGCGCCCTTAGGGACAGCTGGTGTACTCTGGCGCATCACAAAGGGTTCCGTTCCAACTCCAGAGTACCGTTGGGGGAATCGGTTCTACCTCGGAACATTGGGTAGGGATACCGGGCCCAACCCGGAGGGTCAGGTAGGAAGCGTGGGTCTAAACCCGCGCGCCCGTAGGGACAGCAGGTGTACCCCGGCGCACCAGTAAGGGTTCCGGTACAATCCAGGAGTACCGGTGGGTATACCAAAACTACTGCAGAGTACGGGTGGTTGTACCGGTACTACCCCAGATCATCAGGTAGGGGGGCCAGGCCTACCGCAGAGCATCAGGTAGGGATACTGGGCCTAACCCTGAGGGTCAGGTAGGAATGTCCAATCCAACTTTGCGTGCCCGTAACGTCAGCAGGTGTACCCCAGTGAACCAGTAAGGGTTCAGGAACTACCCCGGAGTACCACTGGGTGTACTGATCCTACCACAGAGTACAGGTGGGGGTATCGGTACTACCCCGGAACATCGGGTAGGGGTGCCAGTCCTAACGCGGACAAACAGGGTATAAACTGGGGACATGACTCTAGCAGGACTTGAAAACCTAAGTTCTATGACTGGTAATGCTACTTTGGGCTCTGAGCTGGTGAAAGGAAAAGCAACATCTATTCTTTAGTGACTACACAGTTCTGATCATTTGTATCAGTATCTCTTCATTGTAAGTCATGCTGATAATTTTTCTACAGATCCTAAAGAGACATCCTACCCAGAATATTATTCCAGCAGAAGGTATTAACGCATGTTCCTAAGTTATCTGAACAATGAGACAGTATCTCCATTGTTATATTAAGAAGAATAATTTTAAAACCTCCCAACACTGCAGAGAGATTCTAATACTAAAATACTAACAACAAGGCAACCTAGTTAACTGGGAATAGTACCTAAGTATTTGGAAGGCCTTTACTGAAACCACTTGTTTCTCGCTCTTTTTGTCCAGAATGAACAAAACAACATATATTTAAAAAAACACCCTGAGGACTAAGAATTACAGTAACTGGAGATCTGATCCAACATACCACTTTTCAGGCACAGAGAGGGATAAAATCCCACTAAAGAGTGCTAGTCAACTCTGTAAGACACAACTGTAAGGACCTTTCTGACATGTAACTGAAGACAGTATTTCTTCTAGAAGCAATTTCTTTTCATCTCAAAGTAGAAAAAGTGTTTACTGAGAAGACTGAGGGAAATACTAAAGCATTGTCTGAATAATTTCATTATTGGGCTACCTGCTCACTACTTTTAAATAACTTCATTTTAAATGCAGTATAAGAAATTTATAAATAAATATTCAGTAGCTGGTTAACAGTAAATAGGGAAAGAATAGACCAACTAGTGAAAATTTATCACTTGTTGAGTTCCAGAAATAGCCTCTAAGAACAGGTATTAGATCAGTTCTAAACCTAGAAGTAGCTAAAGGATGAAGAACATTTTGCACTTAAGATGCACTTTATTTTTCTCTTTATCATGGTCACGTTAAATTCATTTGCATTCAGTGATATAAGACTGTTTACCTTCTTACTGTAACGGGCAAGTTAATTCCCACACACAGTTCAAAGCTAAGTCAAATTTAGATCATAGAGGACTACAACAAGTATTTATTTATATATATACTTACGCACACACCTATGTGTGCACGCGTGCCTGTGTGTGTACTTTTACATCAGAAAGAAGTAGCACACGCATCTCTTTCAGCTGCCATATCCTTAACTTGGATGTCCTCTACCTTCTGGACTATTGAAAGTCCATTCTTAATTTTAAATTATTAAGTATGCTATGCGTTACAATCTCTCCTTTATGTTCAAAATGGTTGGCTTACAGTCTTTTCAGTGCCTGTGATACTCAGTCAAACAAGGGAATCCAGAAATGCACCCCATATGGGGTTTCAGTGTTCTTATCCTTCAAAATGGTATATTGCTGGGGAAAAACAAAAAACAGCAAAACAAACAAAACCCCTAGGTACAAGAAGTTTACACAGAGTAAGCATAAATATTTCTAGCAGGAACACATACATGAGAAAAATATAAGTACCTCCCTACTCTCTCCCCTTAGGAAAGGAAAAAGATCATCAGCAAAAAGTGATTCCAAATTATAAGACAAATTTGTGGCTTTTAAAGGTCATCCGAGTCAACAAGCACTGGTTAAGTAGCTCATGTTGACAGCCCAGGATATTCAAATTCTCTTTTTATGTACAAATCAGGTACAGCAGAGGCACTGGTAATAATAGCTGTCTCCAGCAGTGCCTCACCAATGTCTCTCAACCCTGATCTGCAGGAACCACCTGGAGGGTTGAAAGAACATATCGTCTGCGCGATCCATCCAAGCTTTCAGCTTCCTCCAAAAGCCCAGATTACTATGTTGGAGGACAAAGTGTAACAGTGGTTTTATTACGTAGACTCCTATCTCCAGAGAAGCATAATGCAATTTCATCTCCATTCATAGAAACTAGTGAACAGTATTTCAAGATAACTAAGAAATACAAGCTGGCCTATGGATGGGGGGGGGGGGGGGGGGGGGGGGGGGCAGGGGGAATGAAAGGAAAAAAAAATATAAAAATTGAACAATGGCTCAAACCAGGAGTAATATTAAAAATAGATGTTGATTTATAAAGAAAATCAATTTCTACTGTAAATATCACAGATTTCACTAAAATGAGAAAAAGATTTCTAGCAGCTTAATCACAGTTAAGGTCAATTTCATCAATCAAAACCATTCAGTGTGTTAGCTGACCTAAGACAAGTGATTCTAATGAATTCAATGATGCTTATAGATAATGTGAGCAGTAGTGCATCCTTTTTAAATTTCAATGCTTGTTCTTTTCATAAAACCATCAAAAATAACTCACAGTAAAAGCAAAACTAAAAAAACCTAAGTAAGTTCTGGAGTTTTCTAAATTACAAGAATTAAATACTCTCAGCTCCTATCAAATCCACTGTAACTTACTTTACGATTTTTCCCCCCAAAATTAGAAGCCATATTAAGTAGCCACCAAGTAAACCACCAGCATTCCAGCAAGAGGCCTTTAAATGTAAAGCACTTATTTCATTGTTCTGCCCAGATTTTGGCAATTAAGAAATAAAATACATACTCACACAAAGCTTTGATATTAATATGCATATTTGACAACCACTACCTAAGCATTTTCACATTCAACCATTACGTGGAAGTAAAATAAAATGCACTCTTACTGCTGCCACTGAACAGCTCAAACTTTTAAAACTTTTTTTTTTTTTTTTGATGGTGCCCATAAAAACCCCAGGAAAAAGTGATTCTAAGACTATAATTTGCACTTGGGTGCTTTAAATCACAGTCAAGCAGACAGAACGTTAAGAATGGTATGGTTTTTATTTTCTACAGTGGTTTTATTGACAAGCTTATTTTCTTGTAAAGTTTGAAAAGCTAACACTACCTGTCCACATAGAAGGGGAAACAAAACTTGGTCAAAGTCTGTAGAACTTCCTGTGGAGAGAAAAAGAGATAATTTATACATCTAGTGGGACCAATAAATCTAATATTAACCACATCACACAATTTCACAACTTTGCCCTGAAGAAATAAGAGACAGATGAAGAAATATGGGCTTTATCAATTACATGGAAGGAGTACCAGGCAGTCAATCATGTGAAATAATAAACATGATCAAACTTCATTAAAAATGAAAAATTAATCAAGATTCACACATGGGCAGGCAGCAGGAGCCATCCAGCAATTCTCCAAAGAGTAGGAGGAGGTTGGGTTGTTGAGTGTTAACACCTCTCTAGGGACAATCTCTACCCTGACCATATGGATCATAGTGAATAACACCAAACCACATGGGTTTGGCCTGGCAGGACCACTTCTGCTGGCACAGCTTTTGACTGTTACCTAGGAACAGAGGTCTGGGGGATTAGAGAATACTTCCTAACATCAGCAAGATAAATAACAAAAGATAAAGCCAATAGGTCTCATAGCAGGAATGTTTAACGTTGCCTACTGCTATTGGAAAGAAAATCTGAGTGTTAAAAGACTGATTAAAATAATGTGTATTAAAATTAATACAAATTGTTTAGCCCACAAACCATTTTCTGAAAGTTGTAAAACAGCAACACAAAGAAACTTTTAAGTATAGCCATTGCATAATATCAAATAAAAAGAATGAATATGAAAACTGAAAACATGATCAGCAGAGAAATTAATCAATTTTACAACTTTAAACACATACAGTCATTAAAAAGGCAAAACCAGAAACATGTTAGTCCCAAAACAGTTGTGTTCATAGACAAAAGTAATCCATTTACATTATATTATTCTATAATATTCAAAATTTGAATTCTATAATCCACTGCCCACCATAAATGTCTAACCAGTTTGCAGACCTTTACTATGAGCCAATTCATTGTTCATTCTCCTTCACCTTTAAATATTTCAGGACCTGAAATGTAAACTATATTTCTGCTTTCAGCTGAAACAAGATAGCCCTGACTAAATGACAAACCCTCTGATAAATTCAACACTTTTCTGACCAATAGCAATAAATTATCAATAACTAAATTGATGCTTCTCGCTTCATTTATTTCTAAAACCAATGCCATCATTCAACAAATAAACTACATCAATCTAATAACCTATTCAATGAAGCAGAAAACATATTGACTCCCTTGCAAGAACATGTTCCTCCTACATAATTCAAATAAGCACATCCCATTCTTAGCAGTGGTTTCAGGCTCAACTGCTCATAGACTCTTCTTTGGAAGTTTCTTGACAACTAAAATGTGGCAAGTTCTTAAGATTTCAGGCAGAAACAGATATGGAAACTTTGACTTCTTGACAGTTTATTGATAGATTATTTAACAACCTCCTGTTTTTAAAGAACAAGAAAGGATCTATTGAAGAATGCCATGTAAAGCAAAGAAGTATCCTCCTTTCAATTTCAGCAGGGAACTTGGAAAGGACCTATATAAGTTTCAGAGTAAACTCTGCAGAAATATGTATTTTGATACAAAATAATGCCTTTATAGTAAAGACCTCATTAATGTGATTGGGTTCACCCTTGTGCAGAATCTCACTGACTTCCCCAAGGATCAACCGTCTGCTGTACAACTCCGATTGCTTGCGCGCAAAAACTACATCTTGACAAATTTTAGTTATTACACAGTTATCCTTTACCCACAACTGAAATCTTAACGCATAAAATTTTTTTAAAAAACCAAACCAAACCAAAGCAACAAACCCCCGTGAATTTTAAAAGAATCGAAATTATATTTGCAGGAGAGTAAAGTGCCTATATTATTATTGGCCTTATCAATACAAATTGTCCTCAAAATAATGACTGCACATCTATCTTTTAAAAACAAAGCCATGTAGCTCCTACATAGAATTCTGAAATAAAAGAGCGTTAAGAGATAAGAAGTCATCAGTCACCTCAAAATAGCAGAATATATTGTCTCCATTATTTTGATGATTTAAATAATTACTGTAACTGAAAGTAAAAACATTCACATACTAAAACACTTTAGCATCTCATCAGCATTGTGTTATTGTAGGATAAGTGTACTACTCAGAACTTATTTTGCACTTGTTTCTTGATATAACTTCCTAAACACAGAAAATGAAATTTTCACTTAAAGAGGCAATACATTGAATCTGTACCACTATACATTGCCTTGTCTTTTAAAAGCCACATAATAATATCACTGTAAAATCTTTCTTTATAATGTTATTGGACATAATGTGCAAGTCATCATATACATATACTTATCTGCCTTGATTTAGAACTAAAAAATTGAGACTAGTACAGGTTAACCACAGACATATTTTTAAACTATTAAAAAAATATATAAAAAAATCATGTACTGATCTTTTGCATGTAAGAAATACAATTACTGGAGAACTATTCATTTTTTGCTCAAGTTGCAAGCTCATTACTATGAATGTAATGCATCCCCCCCACCTTCCCTTTAAATACTGCTCAGTTTGAAAGATTAGCAATGCCTATATAATATACAACTTCCTACCAATTGTACAGGTGAGTGGTTACTTATGGCCTAGAAAAATCATAATTTCTTTACGATTTCAAACAAAAACCATAACAAAACCAAACCTAGAATCACTCCATGTCAGCATCTTATAATCCTTTTTATGTTTTTACCGGACATGAAACACAGAGGTAGTATCAATAGCCTGTTTTCTTATTTTATTCCCCTACGCCTATTTTCTTAAAGAAAAACCTACATAAATGCCTCTAAAGCAATACCCCCTAAAAAGAAGAAGAAAAGAAAAAAAATCCCAAAACAATCCAGGACACACAGCTGATAAGCGTAAATTACCCAGTAGCTGAAACCAGTGTCTCTAGGGTATCACATGCCAGTTTTCTGGATCAATCCCCAAGTTTATATTTTCACAAATCTTTTTACATGCAGTTTGATTTTTAACATTTTAATGAGCAAAAAGTGCATCTATAGCAGCCAGTCACCACAGTTAAAGTGCAGGGCATGAACTGTGTCCCTTGAGGGATTCAGCCCAGCCGTGTCACCAGTGGCTTTAGGACATACACCACCTGGTTCCTTGTCCCAAGGTTCCAACTCTTTTCATAATCAAAACACTGCTGACATTATAAACCCCACATGGGTTTTCTAAAATCCTTCCCAATCAATAAAGCCAGTACATAACTTATCGGAGACAACACAGAGCTCATTGATTAAGTTTGGTTTCAGTAGCAAAGTTTTCAAAATAAATGAGGTAGGAATACAGTGTTCAGCCCTTTTGTGTCACATAGCAATTTATGAAGGTGAGGCAGTCTCTAAAAGGATTTCCTACACACACACACACACACACACACACGAGATATTCTTGAAAAGCGTATGGAAAGCAAGGTTGTTAAAACACACAATACACAGTCGGCTTATGTCCCGAATTATCTATATATTGAGATGAAATAGTGAAGAAAGCTTAACATTGCTGAAAAATTTTGCATATTCATTTGTGAATTTAATGTGCAAGCTGTATCTTAACTCAAGTCTTTTTTATTTTTATTTTTAAACATTTTGCCGTATGCTCCCACTACCAAGTCAATGGAAGAACTTCAGAGCCTCTTAAATACACAGGATTGCTTTATTTCTCTTGTTCAAATGAGCTTCGGTAACAAATAATGCCATGCTGCAGCTACAATTAAATAAAACTGCACTGATAAAGTGATATGCAAATTGATGGTCTAATGCAAACAATCTACTCTTAGAAAGACACACGATACAACAGACATTCAAAGTGGAACAAGAAGTGTAAGTAGAAGTTGGAGAGAAATGAAATTAAAATACAGGCAATCTGTGAAAAATGATGAATGATTAAGGCAAGACACTCAAATATTAATGTGAGTCAGAGAAGGGAAACAATAAACCACAAAAACCAACAGGTTGGGGACCTGTATTTGGAAGCCTATTGGGAAGCCTGAGGAAAAACAGGAAGAAGTTGAAAAGACTACCTAGAGTACAGACAAGACCTTTAGCTGTGGATCATGGGGGAAAAAAACAAAACCAAACCAAAACAACAAGCCCAAAACCCCACAACCATATTACAGAAAGCACATACATTTTTACAGAAGGACAATTCAAATATTACAAGAGAATGGAGAATTGCAAGTAAGATAAGTTTTCCATGGAGAGAAGAGATGACTCAGTGATGAAAAAGATGAATGCTGGTTTATTTCCTTGACCTTAAACCAGAGGTGAAGTATAGGTGAGGTTGCTCCAAGTGAACGCTAAACAGAAAGGGTGGAAATACAAATAGTTTTCATCTTAACCAGCTTGAAATACCATCTGAATCCACAAAAAAACCATGAAATCCATCCTCTTTGCATGGAGGGACACCCAGAGAGTTTCAAGAACACATCAACAGACTGACGAAGGAAGAAGGAGAAGCTGGAGAGCAACGAGGGTTAAGAAGAGAACAATGATGGTCAGCCTTATGGGATCAAGGAAGGTAAGAATAGGTAATAGGATCCTGACTTGACCAGCAAGCAACTATAGATTATTTTATTTCTGCTAAGAAATAACTTCAAATTCAAACGTTACAAAAATGTTAATATAGCATAAGAGTGCTAAGATATTAACTGAAGCAAAATATTATCCAATTACTTTGAAATTTGGGTTGTACATTTATCTACCCTATAGCCACAAAACCGTAAACTGCTCTTACATTTAAGTAATCTATTTGAATAATTTTAAGCTAACGATTAATTAAATCATCCACTGCAAAGGGACAACAGGTTTAAGAATTTAAAAAGTTGCCAGCGGACCCAAATAACCAACTTAAACCTGACAATAACTCTCTTTAAAACCCAAAAAGTGGTGAAAGAAAAAGTACAGAACAATCTAGAATACCATAAATTCTGTTAGCTATCCCGAGCTGGTCAGAAATTCATATACTTTTGCCTAGGAAAGGGAACATCTTTCTGCACAACAGTAAGTACCTCAGTAACAAGTTTTGATAACTACTTCAAACATTTTACAAAGCAACTACTTACAATGGATAAGGAAATGTAGTCATGTTTTAAAATTTTATTTAAAGAATATAAATGTAATAAAGCAGTGCCAGCACAAAAAAATTCAACCACTAACTCGAACACAGCTATGAGTAACAAACAGGGATCAGTACATCCTGTGTTTTGAAAATTTAAACTTTAATTTGCATTTATTATTAGTGTCAGTTTATATGATCTTACGTCAAATTTTCCTAAAGTTATTACTACAGATTATTCTCATCAATTAACAAGTGCCATGTACTTGTGTAGTTAAAAACTAGAAGAAACATTCCAATTCAAGCAGCTTATAAAATCTACTTCTCAAATTAGAAAGATATCCTGCATGCAAAGGCCAGTGTCACAAAGCCACAACAAAAAGCTGAGATTTTGCAAGATTACAAAGCAGAGAAAGCAAAGAACAATAAACTTAAAAACAAGGTTTCTTTAGATTTTAAAGATTTTTCTACTTTTTAGAAAACTGTTACAACACAGATTCTTTTTTAAAAAAATCATTGCTCGTTTAAAATGTTCATGTCAAATTTCATCTTGCATTGATTTTATCACAAAATCTTTTTACTTCTTATAGCAGTACTGAACGTTACCAATTTTTATAATGCTCAAAATATTTTAAGAATTACATTTTAATCAGTTCTTTAAAAGAATGTTCTACCCCAAAAAGTCAGGAGCATAATTTGCTTAATAGCATTAATTTAAATTACCTTAGTTTTATCTCGACTTTTTTAATTCTATTAGTATTCCAGTACAACTTTACAGCACTACTTTATCCATTTGCTTAATGTTCTAAAAATCCGTTAGCTCTTTTTGAGCAATTATGAAGCTCAAATTAGGGGAGCACAAAAGCCACTTCTGCCTGTATGAGGGTCAGAAGGGGAACAGTACCCAGTATGAAATAACATCATTTCACTGAAGGTAACCAACTGTTCTCAGGAAAATGCTATTTTTTAAAAACAAACAAAAAAACCAGGACATATATACACAATCCTGGTAACAGGAAGAGCATGAGATAAATAACATTTCCTAAGCATATTGAGACTTGCTATCATTTAAATATTTTAAACGTACAAAATATGTGCACAGATGGGCAACTTTTCTACTTGCATTACTAAAAACATATTTCAAGATAAAGCTCAAAATCCCTGAATTTTTTAAACCTAATTGTGACTCTGTTTCTTAGAATTCACACCCCAAGGCCAAAGCTTTCCTGCCACCAGTCCTTCAAATCTGATTTGGACATTACACGGGAGGAGGCTCCAAGCCTCCCTGAGGTCTCACTCCTTTTACAACATACGCAAAAACAGTAGATAATGGGCCTACGCTGAATTCACTGCTCTGCACAGCTCCTCTTGGGACACAGGCCCAGCAGATGTGATAAAAACTGTGTCAGAGAAGTAGCTCTAGTTTTTGCCTTAATGACAACTTCAACCTCTCAACTAATAGAACAAAAGAACAGAAGTGACTATTACTTTTTTTCCAGTAGAAAAAAATCTGAAAGTAAAGCTGAACTAAATAGTTAAGCAGTTTTTCAAAGAGGTCTCCTCAATAAATGTCTCTAAACCTCCTTCAATAAAATTAAGATTTAGTTTTATTTGAAGAGAAATGGATTTTAGCTAACATGCTAAAAAAATAAAAAAATAAAAAATCTACAGCTACTGTTGTAGGAATAATTGTTCCAGTCTTAAATCACAAAGAATTGAAACATTATACAAGCAAGCACAAAAAAAAATAATAAAAAAATCAGGTCCAATTATGTGCATCAACACTGATCAATTGGTAAAGATAAGAAGTGTCAATATCAGAAAGCTAGAATACTAATTGAATTAAATACATTTTAAACATTTAGTGACTAAAAATGAGGAATATCTTCACTTCCACATTTAGGAAAAATTAGGTGAGCACTATAAGCTGTGAAAAGATAATCACATATTTCTCACACCAGAAGTCAATTGCACAGGTATATTGCATCAAAAACAAAGCTTTAAATATATACTTTGGTTAACATTTGTTAAATATTATAATTCTGGCTTAAGATGACTGGCCCTTTTAGAGGACGTCTCAAATACTCTATTCAGCTACAACTGCATACCCACTTAATCAGCAATCATTGTTCTCTGAGGCAGGACTTTGTTGTCAAGACAAGCACTGAAACCTTTAAAAAATTTCAGAACTGGCATAAGAAAAAAGTGATCTTTGTCAAACAAGGACAAATTTATGCAAATCTTTTATAAACATTCACAAACATTTATTTAGCTTTTGAAATGTTGGCCTCATTTGAGAGCATGAAAATGAGGGGGAAGTAGGAAGATGCAAAGGACAGCTTAGAGGCTGGCACACTACATAAATATTCAGAAGGAAGATTATAGGATTCATGTTAGGCTGTCTTAGGTTTCTCCAAAGTCCACATAGAATACCAAAGAACAAAACTAACGAGAAGTAGAGCAGATGTTAGACAATGCAGCAGCCCTCTTTTCCACACTCACTTGGCTATACTTCGATGCTTTCATTTTTTCTTTCAATATGGTTAGGTCATTCAAGGATTCTCCTATAGACTCTGTATTGTGGCTACAGAGCTATAAGCTGGACCTCTGTCAGCTTTCCAAAAGTTCCCAATGAAAAGGCATTATGCAAATTCTACCTCTCTTACTCTCTTTCAGGAAAAAAAGCCTCCAGTATGCAGTCATTGGAGTATTGGAAGTCCCAGCCTTCATTTCTGTATGGTTGTGTTTGCCTTAGGGCCATGCTGCTTGTTTTGACAGTGGATCCCCCTAGATAGTTGGGATTAGTCGAGCTTGTTTAGATAAACTTGAAATCAAGGCCTTCTCTAGGTAGACAGCTAGATGTAGCTACTGAGTTTCCAGCTGCCTTCTTCTTTCATCCCAAAACAACTGCAGATTCACAGTAGAGATCACAGCCACAGGCTATGTCACATACATAAGTACAAAATTAAAGGCTGCTAAAAGAAGCCTTTGTAAGTCTTAGTGCTAAAATAAGGAATCTGTACTGCATAGTTTAAACAAATTATTCAAGAAGCACCAATAAGGTCTACAACCGATAGTTAACAAGACACATTCACAAAAGAAATACCCTGTTTACATAAATGGGCAAGATCATGCTTTGTTAATCACTTCTGCACTATCCACTGTCCAACCTTTTTAAAAATATATGCAAGTAAATACTCCACAGTATCTGCTAGAGTATCTGAAAATGAGCTCTGTTTATCAAATACAAACTTTATGATCACAGGAGACTATTATGACAGCACTATTCCAATTAGATTTTTCAGTCATGTTCACAACAAGATTGGGCCAGATTTGATCTTTACTCTAATGAAGTAATGCAAACCATAGGAATGCATTCACAAAAATATAATACGTTAAAAGACAAGGGCCAGAGCTCCAAACCTAAATTAAAACCTAAAATCAAATCCTGCCCATGTAACTATATTACACCTTTATAAATCTGCATTGTAGTTCAGCCCCAACAGGAGATTCCTTTTTTTTTGGGGGGGGGGGGGGGGGGGGGTGGAGGGGGGGCAACCACAACCAAAAAAACCAGTTCTGGCTTTTAAAGACTGTAATCTCTTCTAGCTGGGTACAAATTTTCATATACACTTCTGCAGCATCCAGGCACAACAGACAGGAAACTAAGTTAAAGGAAAAATTAATCACTAGGATGTTATAAACAACCAACCAGAAAAAAAAACCCAAAACAAACAAACAAACAAAAAACTTAGTTCAATGAATAGTAAATATCATTAAAAATCAACTCCTGTCCTTTGCTCAAGAAAATGATGTGAAGAAACTTGCAATGTTGAAAACAGTTTAAATAAAGATAACAGCAGAATTTTACAGTTAAGAAGCAAAGGTAAGAATTTGCCACCAACTTCTCTGCCTGTGTGCAAAGAAGGACTTCAGTATCACTTTCCTGCCATTTCCATATTACAGAAGTTCTACTACTTCTCACTGTTAAATTAAGTCATTTCACTGACAAGAACTTTTATAGAAATTCAAAGCTTTAAGAAGTGTGAGAGAGTAACATCAGACTCCAACTTCTTCCTGCACTGGTTACCAAAGAGAATATTAGAGTGTATACTGAATTCAATTAGTCACTCCATATCATAAATTCTCCATTAAGTGACATCCTTAGCAGGAAATCAGCTACAGACTGGGAATCCTAACCAAAATACATAATTCCTGAGAAGTAATGAGAAAAACAGTTTCATCATGCCATTGTACTTAAAAGGAAACAGAAGAACACTTTTAGAATTGTTACCTAAAAATTAAACATTTCTGCTAAGAAAAATGCCACGGATATACCTAGCACAGTGTTATCAAATACCAGAAACTGATATACTTCATGGATTTGCCTTCTCACAGAAGTCTTCTAATTGCTATGACCAAGATCCTCCTTATTGCTGGAGAGAACATGTCGCTGTGAAAGAGCTTTAAAGCTACTCACTAATGAAGTTACTTAATAACTCCATTACACAGGTATTATCTACTTTTTGCAGCTGAGGAAACATAAGAAAACTAAAAAACTATCCCAAAGGGGGCAACAGCTGACCAATTTTTAAAATTCAGGAGTACCTGTTTCTCAGACTTGCATTCACATCATACCTATTTGAGAATTCTCTAAAGGAGAAGGAAGGAGAAAATGATGATATATGATGAGGACACCAGTGCCCCCAGGGAAAGAAGAACTTTTCTAACATTAAACTTTGCAGAGATGAGATAGAGTCAGTGATCACCTTAGATAACTGAAGGTTATAAGAGGATACAGCTTTTCAAATTTATCAGTATTTTCACAACTTTTAGATTTCCAAATACGAGAATATGCTAGAGAAAATAGTGATTAAAAACCTGAAAGCTGTAAAAACATTCATTAGTCATGGAAAGTGTTTTTTACTTGAAGAAATGACAGCTGATATGTACAAAGATAACTGAACTTAGAAACTTAAGTTTTCCAACTACAAAGCTACGAACTTTGGACTTCCCTGGGTTAACAGAGAATAATTTCCAACTTTTCTCTATAATATGCCACCAGTTCTACGCTGCTGCCCAGACACATGTGAAAATTTGAGTATGTGAATATCAATTAATGTCTTCTATCAATCACCAAGAAATCCTTTCTTTCGGGCTACCTTCCAATAATTCCTTTAAAAAATAAATTAGAAAAAGAACAGAGAATAATGCATGCAAAATAATTTGGGAAATTCAATTAAGGCATTATGCAATCTATATGCTTTGCACTATTTATAACATTATTTAAAAGTTATACTAAAACCAATAGCAGGTATGCCAACACAGACCTCACAATTATGGCTATGAAAAAAATGCAGTACTAGGAAATTAAAATATGTAAAAATCTCAAAATTCCAGTTATACACACTCTTATAGACTAGTTTTCTTCCACAGCTAAGGTATAAAGTATTAAAAACCATATATCTTCCAGGACATGCATTCTACTATTTTGCTATGTTATAGTAACTTGGAATTCAGTATACCTGCCATTTAGCACTCATATGTCCACTGGCATTCCTACACACGTCTTCTGTGTCGTGTCTTCTGCAGGGCGCTCCATGCCTACACTCTAATCTACAGAGGGCACAGGGTTTTGACAGCCATGCAGATGACTACAACTGAATACTTGTTATTACTGAAGTAACAAATCACCATCTGACTTCACTGAGAAACAACATTTTAACATAAAATTCCTCCTCCTGAAAAGAATGGACAGATTATGTGATTCTACAGTTCATCACTTGGGGGTGTAAGGTGTGGAGGAAATAAAAGGTCATGCCTACTTTAAGTATCACACACAGCAAGACTCT
Organism: Astur gentilis; assembly: GCF_929443795.1. Lineage (NCBI taxonomy): Eukaryota > Metazoa > Chordata > Aves > Accipitriformes > Accipitridae > Astur > Astur gentilis. Next base: position 19,846,872 of record NC_064908.1, read on the forward strand.
CTAGCTAGGAAAACCGAAAGTTATCTTTCCATCCACACTGCCTCAAACCCAAACTCTAGGAAGTCCCTTTGCTGTTGAGTGTAAGTCACAGAAGTCTCCTGCCACCTTGGAAATCAACGAAAGCAAAGGGACAGCAATCTTCTAGAACTCCCTTTCCTACCCTTTATATGCACCAGCACCTGGCTACAAGAACTCAAGATGATTCATTTAAATAACAAAGCACAAGCTGTTTCGTCTGGTTTGATGCTCTTTTACATGCCACAGGATGCTCTGCAAATAATAATAAAAAAAAATACCTTTACTTCCCACTTGCCTTTTGTCTTTACAGCACCTTCAGTGAAGCTTTAGCTTCTTTATCACTTTTTTTTTTAATGCATTTATACACTGGGGTACGGGCAGACAAGTTGCAAGAGCGAGAATCCAAAGAACTGTTTCCTCCTCCACATGCTCAGGAAACTTTGAAGCATTAATGACTACTTTAGGAGCTACAAAGCAAACGTTCTCTTTACTTTGTTAAAATAGTACAGCCACATTAAAGAAGCAATAGAAGACATATTAAGGGGGAAAAGCACTGCAAGACAGAGTATTAGCAATGCTCGTTTAGTAGGATGGTCTCAGAAACAGTCTTAGACATCACCATTTCAGATTTTTAAGCTAGATAACCAAGTCATCCCACTAAACTCTTGGTTTAAAAGTCACCTCTAATCAACCGAGAAATTGTTTAACTACTTTATGACTGTTAATATATAAGACATGGCATATCTCAGATTGATTCATAACTCTAACCTTGACGACACCACTTACCTGCTGATACTTATTTTAGTTATATTTCAAAATAAGTTCTACTGTTTGCAAAGGATAGTACTTCCCAGTATTCCTGTACATGCAAACATCAACATAATCAGTCATAGCAAGGAAGACCGTTACATGCATTGAGAAGTGTTGCCAACAATTTTAATATGCCTATAGCCACCATATTGTTAGGCGCTTGAATTTTATTTTATTTTTAAACAAAACAAAGATACTTCCTACATATTACAAGTTTTTAAACAATATTTTTAAAACTGTTTATGAATCGATCAATAGCACCAGTATAGAATTGAATAGTTCAAGAGAAGGAAACAAGAGAACTTTCTAAACTATTTTGATAATGACTGGCTTAACAAACCGAAGGAGAATATTATTGCATAAGCATCTCCCATTTTAAAGAAACCCATCTTTACTTGAAGTGAATATTTTATAGTTTTATCAATAAATTTAAACATAAGTGATAATGATTACTCACTTTAGGCCTGATCCCACAACCTTTACTCACACAAGTAGTCCCACAGGATTTTAATATGACTACCTCAACGAATAAGGGTTGGCAGGACAGGTTTTAAATTATTCATATATTCACAGATTTTTAAGGCCAGAAGGGACCATTATGATCATCTAGTCTGACCTCTTGTATAACAAAGGCCATACAATTGTATCCGGTAATATTTGCACTCATCTGAATAATTTGCGGTGAAATCAAATTGTGTTTATTGAAATTCCAATATTGATTCAAATTTTACATGAAAGAAAACTGAAATTGTTTAGAAAGTGGTTTGAACTACATTTCATCACACTTGAACCCAATTATTCCTCTGTTTCTATTCAGAATGTTTCTAACTTCTGGACACTGGCTTTTGACATGGCTTTTGCACACAGACTTTAAAGTCCAAAACTATCTCAGATACTCTCAGGCCAAACTCAAGACAACCCCAGGCTCCATCAAAAGATTAATTGTCAGTTAATTACGATTTGTTTTCTGCACTTTCACCACTCCTGCCCAGCACCATGATTTCTGGAATACAGATATCATAACTGGGAAAACATTCGACTAATGTTATCAGTGATGCAACGAACAGGGAAAACAGCATCTCCACCTCAGCTCTTTCATAGACAGGAACAAATGGAGTAGCTACTGAGATGACTAACTTTAAAGACAAAAAACCAAACCAAAACAAAACAAAACAACCCAGACAGAAATAGTTTTGAGTACTTTCTCACTCAGCATGCTTTAGACTTCAGGACTAACTTTTTTCAGGGATACTTAAAGACTGACCTACTATTTTGCAATGATTTTTGCAGCCAATCACCAAGTAGTAGTAAAATAAACACATAAAATAATAAAGAAACCTAGTATGCTATGATGCTATGTGAAATTCCATGCAGATCTGATGGATTAATAAAACCAGCTAGTCTATTAATCTGTTAAATATATACTCTGGCTGAATTCTCTCATCATAGAAATACTTAACTACTATAATCCTTAGATTTACTAACTGCAATTCTAAATTGGAACTTGGATGAACAGATTATGTCAAAGGTTCTATTAAGATGCAAATCATCCTTGCCATGTACTTCTCAAGGTTTGCAACTCTATTTAGCACAAATGCCTTGTAATGCACTTAGAAGAAGGATAGCATACCCTACTACATACACAGTGACATTAGATTTGAAGAGGTTCTGCTTTTTTTATACTAATTAAATGATACTAGAGAAGCACATAAAAGGCACAAATAGAAATACATAAGGAAAAACTGGCCTCCCACCTCCCTCCCTCCCCTCCTTTCCTAAAGAAAAGGTAATGAAAAAACAACTTGTACCACACAACAAGGATGATAGAATAAGAGCAAACGAGGAATAGATATTTTCTTCACTTTCCTATATTAAACGATACACATCTAGTCTAGAAAAATACTCTGAAATCAGAAATACTCAGTTCCATAGTCAAAGCCCATGGTTTATTCCTGTCCACTATGTCTCAGGACTTGAATCAAAGAACCCAGCTTTGTCTTCATAGGGTAAGTTGTCTCCAGAATGCTTCAGTGAAACAGCAGCTGTACTATCTGCACATAAGGTACAAGGTGATCTCCTTATGCATTACACAGACTGCTTGCCTACCTACCCCATACAAAGGTTTCCATTCATGCTGCTATTTTACCGCTACCTCGTCAATAGGGGTCACTGTACAAGGAAAATGTTTATAACTATCCTACATTAACTTTTACTAGGCTTTCACTTAAAAAGACTCCCTGTATGATGCAGTATGATAGCTCTATACAAACTGAGAGTATCAAATGCTTCAGAAGTGAATATCAAATACTTCATATATTTACTATTTACACTGCCTTGGTTTTACTACAAAGTGGCTTTCAGAACACTATAACTACTTTTCTAGATTTTCTAAATGACTAATTACTCAACCTTTTCAATCCAACTTCTTCATCTACTTTTGAAAGGACAGCTATTATTTTAAATTACTCTTAAGACGGGTTTTGTCGTGCAGTGTATGCAACCTGTAAGGCAAAAACTTTATACTAAGAATACTATGTGCAATTCAGAAATATCAAATTGGATTATAATCATCCCTCTTCAAGCATCTAAGTCCTCTTAGTGCACACAGATTTTGCAAGATAGGGGGGTTTATGCTCCATTTATGGCCAGCACTTTGTAAATACTCTCCAATCACACAAGTCTTACAATGACACAAAGAAAGGGTGCTTTTTATTTTTCCCTGTGTGCAATGTTTCTACAATGCTCATAGACTTTGTACAAGAAAGACCATTAGTTTCTATATAAAGACTGCCATAAAAGTTTTATAGTTTCTATAAATGTATAAAGATTGTTCGTTTCATTATAGACTCTGTTTCAATGCCAGTGGAAAGAAAAATTACCAGCAAAATCGAAGTAGCAATCTGCATAAGTACCAGCTTGCAAGTATGCATACCTCAGTCATTCTTGTAGTAATTAACTGATACATACAATAGTTCATCAAATTATAGACAAGTCATCATACCCACTTGAAGCAGCTCACAAATGGGAACTATCACCACATAATTTTTAATTTCCCTCCCAGATGAACTATAAAGATTAAAACAGTAAGGAACCAAATGATGCACCTCTCAAAAAGCCATTTTAAAAATGTATTGCATTTTACAAAATTGTGTAATTCCTGCTGCACCTCCGATTGATTGACTGTTTTCTATTTTTATATATTTATACATCAACTATTTGCTGAAACACTCTTTCTGATAGAACTTCGTTTCTTTGCAACAAACTTCCTTGTATTAAAATTAGTTAGCCCAGGATAGCTATTAATCTTGGGATTAATCTTCAAAATGCTGGACAGCCAAAATTCATATGGTGATAAGAGTACAGCGACCTGGCCATAGTTTGGTAGTTATAATACTCCAATAGCACAGGATTTCACCTACAAAAAAAGCATTTCATTACTATAGCTTTATTAGGAACCCAAACCAGAAAAATGTAATAATATATAGGTATTTTTCTGCTAGACCATTGACTTCTTTTTTAAAGGATACTTCTACCTATAGTGACTGTATTTTATAAAGAATAACTAAGAGTTCTCATCTGTTTTAAATTCTAAGACCATTGCTAAAAAGCTAGCACTGAAAAACTGTTGCTTATAATGTCAACAATTACTGTATTGCATGTTAGGTACAACCACATATACATAAATACACATTTAATTCTTAAAAGCTATTATAAGATACCCTAACAAGTTAATAAGCTCTTATATTCAAAAATTTATCTCAAAATTACTTCAGCCCCCCTCCTGCCATTCAAAAAAAGCCCCCTAGTTTTAACCATTTCTATTTCTAGTGGCCTGGAGCAATCATTAGCATTTTCTTTCCTTAGTATGGCTCCTAAGATACCTTGTCTATGACATTTTCTATAAAATATTCCGTTATACAGTTATTTAACAGATTTAAACCATAGATGTCATTGTGGTCTGAACGTGTCAAAGACAACTTGAGGGGAAAAAATCAGGACACGCAGAATTCACTTTGTCAGTAATTACAATCAAAATTCCTACAATGTGGCTAGCCTGCTCATTACTTCCTTACTTTGTATCAAACCCCTTATTTACATTTCAGATTACATTTTTCATGAAACAGTAAGATCTATCAGAGCTGAGAGGACTGAAATAATGAGGGAGAAATATTTTAATAAAATGTGTTGGGTCTGCATTACTTCCGTGTCAGAAAGAAAGGTTTCTTCTGTAGCGATGGATCATTTATTCTGTCTCTAAATGAGAAGCAAAAGATGAAACTGATGAACTTTTACTGCCCATTTGTCTTTAGCAGACAATTAAGACAGAAGATCAAAATGGATTATCATACCACGCAGACAACTGGCCCAACAGTAATACATCTCCGGGACCACAGATTTGTAACTCTCTTTTATCCCTCCCCTTTCTTCTTACTCCTTTTTCCTCTCTAAAGGCAATGCTAGCTTTGTGGCTCAAGGGGAGCCAAAAGGCTGGTCATCATTATTCAGTCACAGATGTCAATCTAACCTCCCTTTTTTCTCAGTTTCTAAAGCAGTGAGGCACAATAATTTGTGACAGATTCTTTTACTGTAAGGTACAAAGAACACACAGAATAAAACATCTAGCAGCAGCGAGGGTCTCTGATCAGATGTGCTGGTACATGGGAAATACAGTGTATGTAAAAACAAGCACTGATAGTTTAGATGAATAAAAAAAACTTGAGGTGGTTTTTTTCCTTTTTTTTTTTTTTTTCTTACTAATAAGTGCTTTACCTTGTGTTGATTTAACTCAAATATTCCTTCTGGATTAAATCATAAATGTTTGATTGCTAGAAACAATTTTTGCCTGCACTAACATGCATATCATCTCTCCCCTTTGCATACAGAACACATGCAGAAAAATCAAGGGTTTCATAGTGTGTATCTTTATCTTCAGTGACTTAGCACTTCTAAAATTTTTTTTCCAAAAACCAATAAACCAGAAGTTTTAAGAAATAAACCTACTCGACTCATTTGCAGCCTATACATTTCTCAGAGCTCTAGATTAATCAGGAAAAACATGGATGTAGCTCTTCCTTTCTATGTTGGGGGTTTTTTTTCCTCTGGCTTACTTGAATATTCACAAGTGATTTTTCAAATCTAAATCCGTCAGCTGTGGACATGCTCTCTTAGAGAACATATAGCCACTATCAACACAAAAAACATTCTTTCTGTGCATCAAGAGGGAAAATATTTTTTAAATCTACTCTGACTTTGAGAAGTTCAGCTTCCTTTCTTTTGCTTTCCCTATAAGTTTGAATGCGCAAAATATTTGATGATTTAAAAATCCATTCCATGCCCACAAACACACAAATGCACTACTGTGTATTTTATGGGGTCTAACCTCAGAAATCAGAAATTCTGACTATAACTTGGTGAATATCTCAAGAAATACGTATAAGCCTGTGGCTCCTCTGAGTTTGATTCAGTCTTGCATATTCATAGCAATATTATACAAGTCTAATCATTTCCAGCAGAAGGAAGAGGACTCTTAAGAATTTTATAAAGTAAATTTTTGTACAAGACTCTCCTGTAATACCTTGATCATGGACACAATTGACTGTACCAGCTCTGAAGCACCACCAGTTCACATATGACTAACCTGATAAGCTACTATGTGCTGAAAAGTAGTTAGTCTTTCACGTAAATACAAACTTAGGGATCTATTTATTCACAAATTACAGACCGACAGTGGCAATAAGGGTGTAGTCCCCCCAAAAGTTTAGATCCATGCTATACTTCATGTAAAAAGGAAGTCCTATTAATAAACTACAGTGAAAAGCTGTCAGGTAGTTGAATAGCTGCTTTGAAAAAAAATACTATTACTACTACTACAAAAACACTCAGAAGCCCTGGTCAAGGTCCCATTGCATGGAGTGATTACAGCCAAATATTAAAACATTTGTTCTGGCCCTGACGAGCTATCTCATCTAACAATTTGTTTAATGCTTTAATCTAAATGCCACTAATTTTCATATTGATGAAAATGTAACTAGAGGGACAGGATCTAAAATAAAATAGCTCTGCTGACCCTAACTCAGTATCAGAGACTCACTGAGGCAAAATTTATTGTTATTAGTTATACAATGCCATAACTTCAGCACTTCCCAGAAATAAAGGTGCAAGAAATCAGCTTGCACTCACAACCCAGATGCAGCAGTTACCCTAAACGCTGACAAACAATAACAGCGCATTAACTCCAGTAGTACTTATAGACACCACAGTAATAATCCCCTCTCCCTAACCTCCGACCCCTGCCCCAATCCACTTCTAATGAGACACAGTAAAATACAAGGTAACTTGAAGTTGTTAATTTCAAAGTCAGCTAGAGATCCTGTGAAAAATTCCAGATTCAATCTGTGTATAAACTAAATGATAAATACCTGTGCGTTCTACCTGCATATTCGTATTTTTATACCATCTTTTTGAAACAGACTAGAGACTGCATGATCAGGCAAGAATTTAAAAAATGTACTGTAGTGCCAGGTGCCCAGTTAAATATAGCTATAAACCTTTCAGACAATGAAGTGAGGACTGCCAAATGAACTGCAGGCTGTGGCACCTAAAGGCAAAAAGTGAAATTTATTAATCAATTTTCCTTCCCGCTCTCATGTTCGCTTGTAAAAACTAGACTGTAAAACAATCTTATGAGATCCAAAATTCTTCCGTTTTCTGCTTTAAATGTAAAAATGTTTTTATCCTTCTGCTCCTAATTACAGCTTCTTTTTCTTTCTAAGAATGCATTTATCTCTTTCAGTAAAAAGAGCAGTAATAATATGTTGAACAACCCTGAAATAAATTTTGTCATGTAAAAAATTAATTACGCATTCCAAACCTGGTCACTGTAGCCTTCTGGGAATTGCCTCCGCACCTCAGGATCTGTAAATAATTGACAGATAATATTAATTGGCTTTGGATTAGTGAGCAAGCAGAGAATCACACATTAATATTTGATCAGAAGATGATAGCAACCCTGGCAGGGGATCCAAGGAGGGCAGCTGAGGCTGCTATGTTGATAAGAGCAGGGAAGGACTTTTCAAGGCTCTCCCTTTACCCTCCTCCAGAAAGACAAAAACTGTGTATAAAGCATACACACACAAAACACATGAAGCCAAAAATGTCTGTGTGTACATACACATGCATACACACACACACATATATGTAAATATATATTTATATATATATATATTTTATAAGAGATGTCCTGGTGCTACACTGAACTTTAGGCTGTTACGTTGTGCAATATCTTTCTGGCTGCAATTTGCCAACTAGGCTTGTCACCAGAAAATGGTTACCAAATGCACTTTGATTTTGTTTTTAATCAGGTAACTACTTTTGCCAGCTACAGACACTGTGTTGATTAACCTCTGTAGATGGTTTTCAGTGATACCACAATACAAATCTCCCAAAATTACTTTATAGTAATGTTAAGGCATGGTCCCTAGAAAAAAAATATTTATCCAGAATTTGAAAGATGTAATTAATATAGCCCTGGAACCTCTGTCATCAGGAAAACAAATGTTAAATGCTTCACATTAGCAAGCATTCAAGACTGATGCAACATACTTATTTCTCTGGCTGTCAGAATAAATAATATGATAGTATTCCCTGAGAAGTTATCTTAAATTTAATTAGAGATGTTCATAAAACAACGGAATATCATGATTGAAATTATTTATATGACAACCTATTTAAAACAGAATTCTTCAAAGCCATCCATCTTTCAAAGGAATGTCTGAGAAGACCAGATTCCATTCTACAAAGAATTTTTTTAATCACAAAAAACAAACCAGACAACAATCACACAAGAGTTCAGAAAAAAGTGTAGTGCATGGAAAAACCAACCAGTATGCTATGCAGTTTCTACCCTTGTTGGAATCCAATGGGTTTGGTTGTATGACGCTTGGCTCACTGGATACACTGTTTTCACAAATTTTGATCATTATGTAGGGAGTGACGTCGCATACACAACCTCTGCTGCTGCATTACTGCTATACTGCCTTGTAGCTAAGGCTTGAGTGGAAGAGTCATTTTTATGACACATGCACCATACACTTATTTCAGAATAGTCCCACCCTACCCTACATTTCTCATTGGCAAAATTTACTTCAGTAATAAATTAGTTGATTGGTGATTCAATTGCTAGCAGATGCAAACTTTTTATTAAGGTGTATTCTTTTTATATTAGAAATGCAGCAATACCGTAGTTAATTAACTTTGTAGCTTAACTTTTTCCAGACAATCAGATGCTTAGTTTTAACATTTCACCATTACACACATACAATTACATACACAATGTATCAAATTTTACATATGCATATGAGCAAACCCTTCTACATTAACACAACAAAGTAGAAATAGAAAGCAAGGGATCACCTTTTAAAGCCTTAGTTTGAAAAGTCTTAAATCCATATCCAGGTAAGTGTGCTAAGCTACGTGTCCAAAAGTGCAAAGAAATGTGAACAGCTGAACTCATACCAACAATACAGTCTCATATTTCACCAAAGCAAGCACAGCATCAGTGGTAAGATGAAACTATGCAACATCTATTATGATGCATGTTCTTAAATGTTTTTAAAATTATTTATTTGAGGCTAAACTTTCAGGATTTCACAGAAAAAACAATGAAAGAAATAAATTTGTAAGAAATCTCCAACGGTGCCTGGAACATGATAACTGACATTCCCGCACACACAACTTCTATTGACCCATTGCTCTCAAACTTAATATAAAGTTAGACAGACATACTGACAGACACAGCATTTTATCATTTACCATTTTTAAGGAAATGAGGAATTATTTTGGGACATAAATCTATAGTGTGTTTGCTCTACACACATTCTTCCATAGATTGCAATCCACATTCTCCATTCTTTAAAAATACAACAAAACAGATTAGTCATACAAAGTAATTGTGTGTGTAAGCATGTATTTTTCCTGTTTTCTTAGCATTCTGAAAGCCCTTTCTGAGTTTCAGGAGCTCATTGGCATGGAGGAAGGCCTACAGGCACCTATTTAACAGTATTTATGTAAACCCTGAAAGCTCCTAGGCACATCACCGTCCGGAAGACATGAAGATACTACGATTAACTCCCAAGCACTGGTAGCTGAAAGTTATCATGGGCAAATAAATACCTGCTGGTGCTTTTATTGTCTCAGAGGTCACCTTACAAACTTTTCTCATTAAAATGAAACAAAACACAACTTAAATATTAACTTAAAAACCACAGCCAAGGATTTCTTCTTTGGTTTTAATTTTAGCATTGTCTATATACATCGATTTTCATTCCAAGTTTTTACTTAAATATGTTCATTCTTACAGAAAATTGGGATTTTTTTTCCTGCCTCTCAAAAATTTGTGTGCCATCAAGAAATAAAGGTGAGTGGTGGCCACAGAAAACACAGCGCAAAATAAACAGAAAAAACGCTCCTGTTCCACACATGTCCCTAACACAGGAAAGTCAAAATAAATGAACTTACAACAAACAAAAGATTTCCATTGTCATCATCTCTTACAAGGACCACTACCTTTGTACATCAGTTCACTAGACTACACGCTGAACAGGATTTGGCAAAATTTTCAGTGTTGACTCCTTCACAGCCATGGTCTATGATGTAGAGTGCAGGACATAATTAAAATGCAGTTATGCTGATTACCAATACAAAGTAATGAACAATAACTTCCCTCCCACCACCACTACATCAGAATCTATACCTCCCACATTTCTTTAATATCAATGGCTAGTAATGGAAGATATTTCAATTTTCAAACTTACTGAAATGTTTAATTGATCTACTACAAAATTATTTTCCTTAATTACTTCAGAAATTATGCATTTCTAAATATTTGTTCTTTAGGGGTAAATTGCTTCTAAAACAAAATTTTGTCACTTGCTCTTGCCATGGAAAGAACTGCAATATATCTTTGCTGCAGGAGCAGCAACATTTTGATCTTTGCTGTCCATCCCTACGGCTTCCTCTTCTCGCACAGAAGCGGTGATACTGACAGCCACCTCCAGCATTGGTGGGTCAGGCTATGTGTAAATGCAGGAGGCTGGCCTCCACGTTCTCTTGAGAAAAGGCAGCGAGGATTGATTATCTTTTGCATATCACAAGAGGCAGGTATGCTGCATTTTAAGAACGCTTCCTTACAGGTCATCCAGCCTAGCTACTCATAAACTGTGAGTAACTATTTAGAATTTCTATTTATTTTGTATCTTCAGTGAGCTTGGTAACAGGAGGAAACTGAAGAAGACCCAAACCCCCACAAAACCACAGGTAATAGATCTTATTGAAATGGGCCTCTTAAGCAATTCAGTAACACAGAATGGGGAGTTTCTAAACTTTTCCACATAGTAGCTTATTGACTGTAATAAAATTTTTACTTTGTTATCACAGTCCTTTCTATATCTCTTAATAAGTACCATTCCACTTCTACTTGTCTATTGATCTATACCATAAAGGATGAATTATTTCCACCTCTCTAAAATTAGACAGTAAAATATGCACAAGGCTCAGTAAGAAGACAGGAGGAAATATGCTGGATGGTTGCTATATTTGCAGACTTCAAGCAACTGAAGTAGTTATGGTTGTTTTCAAGACTCAGGAACTGAGAACATCTGAATCTGGGCTTTGGTGAATATATTTCCTCATGTAGATAGCACTATTTCACTCACCAGATTAAACACTACCATACTGTAGTTTAGAAAAAGATGCGACCATGATTAGAGTCCCCACCTGAGCCAGTTTCTACAGGTTCAAGATGAACGTGTTCTCAAAGCACATAATCTACAATTATATTTTCATCTGAAACATGGACCTCAGTGCTATGATACATTCATAAGCTAAGCTGCCTTTAATATAAATAAAAACTTCCTATGTCAATCAACTGTACACATTAGAAGATATTTAATTTCATCCACAATGCAATGGAATTAACTTAATTTCTCATCCACCAGTTTCAATGGAAATAACAGCAATATGTACTTAGCTGGATAAGCAAAGCACCTTGTGGAATTGCACTGGGTGTCACATGCCTGTTAAGACAGTGGGATATATAGTTTGTATACAGTCTGCTTTTGAAGACATCTCTCATAACAGCATCAGAATGGCTAATCCATATAACCTTGAACCCTACAGTTAAATTATGCTTGAGAGCCATACACTTGCACATCCTCCTGTTTTTACAAGTACTTTCTATTTAACATTGCATCAGTTCCACCACTTCAGCTTTTAAATGGTCTGGGAATATTTACTAAACTTCCAACATCTTTCCTTGGAAAACACTACACAATTGAAAAAGAAACTACATCACATCTTATACCTTTTATCACCTTACCATTCTTCGTTGTTTATCTAATGTTCATTTGAAAGGCGTTTTTAGCTATGCTTACCTACACACATATACACAATAAAATTATATTTAAAAGTTATATGGCCATTACATGAAGTTCCAGGAAGCTGGAGCACCCTAACTAAACAAGGAGGATTTACATAAATACATACATTTAAATAGTGGCCATCAAGACACCTGACTTTATTAAATATAAACATCTACAAAACAAATGTTACTATTACTTGGTATGGCCAGGCTCTCCATTGAAAGGATAAGCACAAGGCACCTAATAATCACAATGGACACAATATCCAAATTACTCTGAACAGAGGAAAATGGTCATACAAATGGAGGAATACAGGAGGGCAGCTCAGCCAAGCATTCAGGATTCAGCTTTAATCAGCACCACTAGTATCAGTAAAATATACTTTAGCACTCATATGAAATACATGGTAAAGACGTGAACATAACTGACTGTCAACTCTGCCTATAAAACTAAAGTAACTTGAAAACTTCAAACACTCCTACTAACAGTAATTTGTTTTGCACACTGCATGCAAACAAAATTAGATGTAGCTTGGCTGCATCTCCAGACAGTAAGAAAACCCTTTGCAACTCAAAACACAGTGAACACTGTTATTCTAGGTACTTAACAGGCTTTCTAATTAAATGATGCTCTAATATTTTTCTGCTTTAATACTCCATAGACAAAGTAAACACACCTAAAATACTTTTTTCAAGTTCAGGATAGTGGAATCTATTTGCTGACATCAGAAAAAGGGAAGAGATAGACTGAAATCCTAACCAACCTCTTAAACAGCTACAGCAAAGTGGAGAGCTTGAAGATTTCCACTGCACCAGTTATAAAGCATTAAAAGCTCAGCTGAGGTCAGCAAAAGGAGACATTGCAAAACAATAATCAAAGAAAGTGAAAGTTAACAACAGAAAGAAAAAAGGTCACAGGAATTATGGAGCTGCTTCTCAAACTAAACTTTTCCCAAACCCCAAAATATGAACTCAAGTTGTGCTACAGGCTGAACTTTTATGTTGATGGTAACTTAGTATCTCATGTTTATCTTTCATTACATCTGATTTAGTAGTTTCAGCTCACAAAAGATGACAAGATCCACACAGCTTCTGCCTAAAGCAAGTGCTGACAAACTTATCTGGAAAATAACCATATATTAGTATTAACAGCATGCTGACATATAGCACTGGAAATTTTAAGTTACAAGTGTAAAACAGAAAGTATACAAACAATACCATTCCAAAATAAAGCTAAAATACACCATCTTATCTGCAATCTCCCATCCTTGTATGGGCACAAATTTAAATTAAAACTGTTGGTACTAAGAAAAAAGTAAATTTTATTCCTAATGCTTACACTCATGTGTAAAAAGCTTTTAAACCAATGGCATATCATATGAATTTCCTAAGATTCATGAGTGAGTTCAGTGAAGTCAGAGTGAGTTCACTTACCAACCTGATGCACATCACTGTAAGCCCTCTTCCCAGAGGGTATAGCTCCATACAAAGCAGCTGCTGCCCATAAATCTAGGTTGGCCAAAGACCTGGAGATCCACTAGACCTTATTACTCATGACGGACACCGTGTTCTAGGGAGGACCAGTTAGAAAAACACATATGAAATAGTTCACATGGTTATTTTTGAAGCAGTTTCCTTTGCAACTATTTTAAGAGGTGCTTTTGAGGGAAACTACTGAATCAGTTCTCATACAAACAATATGTGAAATTTTTGTAACTGAACATATTTTTTATTTTGCAAAGGGGTAAGAAAAGACAATGCTATTTCTCAGTGATATAAAACTTTTCTGCACTGCCACAGCAGCTTTTTGATTCCTTGCCATGCATTTATAGAGCATCAGCAAATGGGTAACAGAAACCATTGATTGCACACTAGGTGAACACAGTTTTCATTGCTAACACATGTAGTTTTTCGCTCTAGTAGTAGAGATTCTACCTCACATCTATGCACATTATGTAGAGCATTGTACTGATTACTCAACCATATTCAAGCTATTATTGTTAGTATTTTAATAAATATGTGAAAGTTTCCAAGTTCTAAAACCTATTACTGCCTCTCCTTACAGAATCTTGTTCAACAAAAAGCCAAATACAGAAGAATATTGAAATTAGCTGTGAACTGTATAATCCCATTGTTCAATTTCATGGCATTTAAGACACTACCTTCCCCTCCTCACAAGTCTAGATGTTAATCCATGCTGTAACCTGATTTAATTTTCCAGATGACAGGATGGGAACATGCTACAATAGCATATTAGTGTAACTATGCTGCTCTTTTACTCTCAACTTTTCTTACATCATAAAGTGAAGAGTTTTGGTTTTAAAAGAGGCATGCTAAATTACTTCTAAAAATAGCGCAACTCAAACCGGTCTGTATTTGAAGCGTATGGAAATTATAAAACCAGGGAAGTTCTTCAAAACATTATCGGAAAATATTTGCCAGAGTTAACCGCACAAACCTAATACATACTAACCTGTTTCTCCTGATAAAAGTCAGCCAATTTAATCCATATTGGCTACAAATCATTCAGATATACTAATCCCAAATTGAAAAATACAGTGAAAATTACTTCATTTTTCCTCCCTGACTAAATGATTTAGCTCGTTGACTTTTTTAAGGTCTTTATGGCTGCAATCCCTCTAAAATGAAATGGAATTCCATTCAGAGCAACTTTAATTTCAACACCCACTACACATGATAGCACTTATGCAGCACAACTAAAAAGTAACGTAAACTTCTTTCCAAACCTCCGCAATCTCCTTGATGTCCTGTATTCAGTACAGCCGAACACTTCTGCTTGCCCTTAAACTGCTGCAGACTTAGCATGCAGATAACATCTCAGAGTGGGGGAAGAAGGGGAGGAGGAAAAGAGGCGGGGGGGGGGGGGGGGGGGGAGAAAATGTGGGAGAGAAAAAAAACCTACGCGCACAAGACGACAGACAAGAAACCTTAGAACAACTTCTGGCACAAAATACATATAGAATAAAAATTCCAGTTTTCTGGATGTGAAGCTTTAAGCCTTCAATCTTTTCTTCTTAAACTACTCCTTATTCTAAAAGCATACAAGTCAGAAAACAACCAAGATATTAAACAAAATTCTATAAGAATGTCTTACAAACTATATTAAAAAAAAAACCACACAAAAAAACCTGCCAGCACACAATGCATGCAATTGAAGTTACCCCAAAATATCAATATGCATAGTAAGCATACATATAGCAGGTTCAATATTCAAAAATACAACCTGCATGAGAATAGTATGCAATGAAACTATTCACCTAGCATATCACATTTCAAACAAATATTCCATTCCTAGGACATAGTCCACATCTTTGTGACAAGTTAGGCATAAATAAGTGGACACTGACCTATCGTTCTCAGTTACTGAAGTTTTTGTGAATGTGGTACAATCACCAGTTGAGTGAATCAACAAGTACTATACACATCAGCTGCTGTTCAAATGAGTCCATTGACATTAAAGCCATAAAAAACAGACTTGCAAGTTTGCCTCTCTTAACGGAACATTTGGAAGTCTGCCCTGCAAGTGCCAAAAACCTCACTGGTAACATGAAAATGCTTTTCACAACAGTTTAATCTAGAAACAGAATATAAGATTTGCAATTCACACACAAAATGCTGTTCAGAGTTCAGTAAAATGATCCAAAAGCGGGAAAGACTGAGAGCAAAGGCAACATAAAATATACATCACAGGAAACAGGAAGGAAGAGAAAAAAATGGAACAGATTAAACAAATCACTATGATTTCCATAATTGTTTTTATATTATTAACACATCAAGAGCCAGAGGGGCAGTGAGGAGCAAAACTTTCCTAGTCAGTGTTCAGCAGTATCTTATATACATATTTTTTTAAAATTCTTCCAAAATAAAGCAGGTTAATCTACAACTTCCTCACGGATTTTTACTTAAGGCTACATACAGTTCTCCAGAATAAAGAGATACAGAGAGGTAATAGCCCTAACCATACAAGAACTGGCAAAATTGCCGAAGTTCCCTTATGTTTCAGTCCACCTCAGGCGGCCGGGTTCCTAACTGATCTCACATCAGTTTTCCAGTGCACGCATCAGTCCAGCAGCAGCTTTACAACCCACTGAGAGTAAACCTTAAATACAAGACTTTCACTGCTTCTAGCACCCAAACCAATCTTCCATCTAAAGGTGTCTTGGTTAAATTAATTTTACAATCCTGTTAAAAAACTAAAGTATAGTAAGTGCAAAATAGAAACAACACTCACTTCTTGGATAAGAAGACAGGGAAAACATTGATTGCCTTTTAGAGAAAGAAGAGGCTACAGTAGTCTCCCCTTAACAACTCCTAATCAGCTACTTGGTGTCAAGTCAAGTTGTTGAACTGTCCAGCTTGCCACTTAAAAGGCATTTAGCATCACAGGGACATTCCACTACAAAAAAAGTAGTAGAGTTAAGAATGGTATTTCCAGTTTCCTCTGGCACAGTTACAGCTTTGAAAGAATCTGTTCTTTTGTTTCAATACCATTTGAAGAGCTGAAATATCATGAAATAAACAGATGATGGAAAATTAAAAAAAACAAAAAACACAAAAACAACACCAAAAAACAAAAAAAAAAAAACCAAACCAAAACAAAAAAACCACACACCTCACCAACCAAAACCCACTGAAGTTAGCTCTGATCTAAATGTTAATGTAAACACAACCACAAAAACTGAAGAGTAGGTTCAGTTCATATTTTATTCCAAATCTCTTCTGTATTATGAAGTCAGTCATCTCTCTCCCAAGAACAAGATCAGCTCCTCCCTTCCACAGCATTAAGTTATAATAGGAGCAGATCAAGAAGCAAGGGATTGAAGAAAATGCATGTGTCAGAGTCAAGATCTGATAAATGATAAGTAAAAGGATATCAGAAAAGTTATACATCAGACTACTTAGACCCTTTATAAGGTAACATGTTCCATCTTCAACTGATATTATTTACTGTCTTGGATTCTCATAGGGAATGGTGCCAGGTTTAATCAAGACTTTACCAGTTCTTTTAACAGAAGTTGTGAAACAGTTGTGTTGCAAGCACAGAGTGTGCAATATATGAAATACAGTTGGGGGATTACCCCTATATTAAATCCTTAACTCCTTTTGTTTCATCCATACCACAAAATCAGTTTAAAAAAAACCAGTCGTATAAAGTACAGATTTATTTTCCTTCTACTAACATTCTAAACTGTAAGAATAAGGAGACATTAGAAAGTGTAAGATGTCTTCAGTGATCAGAAAACTCAGAATTATTTCTTCACAAATAAGAGCAGAAAACTCTCAGTCCAGACTAATTTTTAAACTGATGATACTGATATAACTAAAGCTAGAACTGTAAGAAGGGGATGCATAGGATAGAACTAAAGATGAAATAACAGAGATCAAAAACAGAGACAAAAAAAAGTACTTATTTCAAGTCTTGTTTGTTACATGTTTCTCCCATCTTCATTTGAGGTCTTCAGATGTTTTATATGCAATGGTTAATTACTTTGGTGATACCTCAGGTCCACATTAAAGCATGGTTGATGAATCTTTTGAGTTTGCTTTACTATGCACTTAAGGGGATATTTCTCTTCATAACCATCTGTTCTACAACCAACCCAGAAATTTAGTACTACTGGAAATCTAAGCCAAACTCCAGGAGCCCTGCAAGGAGCAGATTTTGAATGGATTATGTTTTTAATTCTTTCTTTTCCCCTGTAATTTTAGTCAGCAAATTATACAGCAGCTAAAACTTGCAAAAAAAATACAGTTAGGTAACATCCTACTTCAATGTTCAAGAAATCCACAAAGCCTGGCTTACAAAATTAAATACAAATTGTTTTGAAACATTTTACAGGCTGCCTGTAATAATTGTACAAAAGAGTTTAAATGCACAAGTTGAATAGGAACACCTACTTTTAAGTAGGCTTTTTTTGTTTGTAATGATTTTTTAAAATATATTTGTGTTTGATCAGTATTTTTTTTTCTCGTAACCTTTTCACCACTCTATAAATTTAATAGAGATATGTTTCAAGTGGTCAGGCCATGAATAGTGAATTCGTTTCTCTCCTGCCTCTTTGTATTTATATTCTGAGACAGCAGAGTTGCCTGGTGACAGCCTCTTCACTTCAACAGCAGCTGGCAAGCCCTCCTTGTCCTGAAAATATGAAAGAAACAGTTAACTAATATTTCATGCTATGATTTAAATGTGACAATCTGGAAGCGTCAATACCACACAGGGCAGGATTTACAAGACAAGATTTTTCTTAAGTCTCAGAAGCAATAAAGGAAGAAAAATAAACAGACCTTCATCACATGTAGCTAGCATGCAGGAAAAATTAATCCAGAGTTAGTGCATCATCTAGAGTTTAACAATACCAGACACAAGCAGTGATTGTGTAAATCTGCCAGTTTAACTTATATTTCCAGAATGCAAATTCTCAAGTTACGCAAGATAAGACCAAAGCAACTAGAGTTTTGACATTTTTACAAGAAACAGTCACCCTCTTTAATATTTACAAGACATGTATTTCAAATTGCTTATGTATGCCTATCTGCTTTCCCAAGACTACTGCTTCTGCTAAAGGTTCAAGCATATGTAACCCAAAACATTTTCTTCAAGCTAGCTTTTTACAGCAAAAAAGACTTACATTTGATAAAATGAAAGTTTATAGTCAACTTAATTCAGACCTAACATTGGCATATTAATAAGCACTTTCATTCAAAAAAAATACTTGTCCAATTAATTTTAAGAGAAATTTTTACGTAATGTCACATTTTCTACTTCCCTGTGTCAACCAGATAATTTTTAATTCTATTTGTTGTTTTGAAGAAAGCCAGGAATAACATTTTAATGTCATATTGCTCTTTAGATATACTGTATTACACAGAACTCATGTAAAACCACAACATGGCCATGGCAATCAATCAACTACATTACAAAACCTAAAGGAATTGCTAATGAAAACAAAGAGTATTTTCCAACATACCGCCAGGCTTTTCATTACTAGAAAATACTTTTAATTTTATAAACATTTTCCAAACTGCTTTATTTTCACCATTTTTTGTTTTAGTTTTAATGATCTCATGGCCATTTTAATTTGCTAATAACCTGTATTTTCCATGTATTACAGAACACTTTACAGTCATCTAACTTTTTTTTAATCTCTTTCCAAAATTCACCAACCATAATAAATTCAGATAGACATATTATTAGGCAAATACATGCAAGTACTACAGAAATATATTCATTGTTATATGGATCATCACATTTCAGGTTTAATCTGAACTGACTGAAAAAGCACTTGGAACAAAAGTGTTCTAGCCAACCATAAGTTCTTGAAGTGGTGTACTAAAAAAGAAAAATAAAACAACCCTACTCTTCAGCAATTGTATAATTGCCTAAACTACACAGAGAATACCTTCTTTGTTAAACGTGCAACAGTGAATACTGATTTCTAAGCCTCAAGCTATGTAACTTTATAATGTTTAAAACTCTGACCTTACTTTCATACTTTCAATATTGATAGTCTCAAACTGTTTTCAGTTTCAAAGTTATCATGTGTTACTTCAGTAGAGTACCACCAGCCCCCAATGACACTGCTCTATGTTACTGATCTACACAAATATCATCTCTTATGGGAATCTCCCCGCATAGCAATATAAGATCTTATAGAAAACAAGCTCTTCAGAATCATTTTGGGGTTTGACGGCGTCAAAATTTCTATTATTGCTTCTCTGTTTATTTCAGGATGCTTTAGTTATCCAAATGGCATTGAAACAGAAAAAACAGATTCTATCAAAGATGAAATTGTGACACAGGAAACTGAAAATCCCATTCTTAATTCTATTGTTTTCTTTAGTGGAGATGTTAGTTTAAATACTTTTTTGAATGTATAGTTAAATATATCCTATCTATCACACAACAAATCTGATTCATATATGTTTCACTAACAATAAATGACAGCCAAACCTAGCTATCAGTTTTGGGGAAACTTTATTATAAAGAGTAATACTATCATTGTGGTTTCTACAACAATGTACACATCTTTAGACCTTTATGCTTAACGCATTTACAACTGCAGAAATACATGGTATTAAATGATCCTAAATGACCAATAGTTTCAATGGTCACCAACTCACTCCTAAGTTTTAAGGCGTGCAAGATTATATATAAAGATAGCACTAATTATTTTGTTGACACACTTCAGAAGTTAGCCTTGTACCCTTCAGTACTCACTTTCACCTTTTTATTTCAACTTGAACTGTGCGAGATGCCCATCTCAACTTATCAGTCGTATTAGTACTGTCCATTCCAACAAAATGGTAATGAAAATTCATAAGGGCCAGTCAGCTGGAAGCAAGTTTAAAAAAATAAAATCAGAGAGTGGTCACAGTGAGCCTCCACTAAGGCTGCAGCATCACTGAGGTCTTGTGAAAGCCTACAAACTGAAGCATTAAACAAGAGGAAAGTTTGTAAAAACAGGAAAAGCATTCAATACACTCTCCTGCAAAAAGTTTCTGTGGAGTCAGATGTGTTGATGACAGAAGTTGAACTTCTTGAACACTATTCAAAACTTAGTGGGGGTAAGGGGAAAGAGATCCTAATGTGGAAAAATACACCTCATGTAGCTAATGACCATGAGATGAAAGAAAAAGAAAATCACTGAGTGTTCAGCTACTCAGAATGACTTCTCTCTTTTGGAGTAAAGTTCATTAATAGGACAGCATCAAGCACTGCAACAGAATTGTGGGTATATTTACACTTGAAGTATTGACCTATTTCATATCTGCAATGCTTTCAGCTACTACTAACAAAGCTCACTTTATGCCATGTGTGATGCTACAATAGGAAGGTCTCTGAGAAAGTAAGTTTAGCACATTTAAAGCAGTACTATCAGCTTGAAAAATAATTTGGTTTATATAAAAGAGGAGCTTGCTGATATTCTATATTTCTAGTGCAACTAGACAGGAAAACTATCATCTCACTAAAAAAATTTTAGAACATTTTTTGTTACTGTGGAAAAGGCCAGGGTATCAAAAGGATTTTTAACTGCAAAACAGAAAAGCACTAGGAACATTTTAAGATCGTTGATACTTCCAAGACATATGATAGCACTTATCCAGCTATCAAGATGCTCCCAAGATAGAGGACTAGTCTAGTTCTGAGCAGGAACATTTCATAGTCATGTTATATTCATTTAACAGCCAGCCTTGGAAATCAGGTGTCTATAAAACTAGCAATTTCATTAATTTCCTTTCTCTTTTCCTTGCCCAGCTTTATTACACAACAAACTCCCAACTACACTTTCAGACTTTTCAATGTGTCCACCCTTAGCAGCAGATTTGCCAAAAACAATTTTTTCCTTCACTACCAACTCCAAAAGTAATCTAAAAATGCAACTTTAATCCACTTGCACAATTTTTCTCCACAGGTTGATCCACAAGGTGCTTTAGTGCAGATGGTCATTGACTTCCATTGTGCTGACATGCAAATCTATAGAGGATGCCTAAGGAAACGAGGAGTGTAACTTGTTATGGCCAGCTGGTAGCACAAATGTAGTCTCCAGTATCTGCACATCATCACTGATATGCAAGAACATCTAGTATTAGACAGAATAGGAGGGAAAGCTGTGTCCTATAGACAGTAAGTCCTCAGAAGCAACTTCTCAAAATAACTGAGGAAGCTGATGGAGTAGAACATTCAGAGAGACACTTTTCCCATAGTGCTTGGTAGAAACATCACTGACGGCTAGAGCTACACTTGCATTATTGCACACAATCATATGCTTAGTACTGATAAGCAGTATGACGAGGAGAAGCAGTTTTCAACAAATCTTAAAAACAAGAAGTAACCTCAAAAGCTGTAGCTGCTTTTATCACAAATAAGCATACCTTGAAGAGTGTATACTCTTTTCTCCTTATCTCATACCATGTCTAATTGGGCTTCTAAGCTCTCTGATCCCTAGCTGTTTTTTCTAGTTCTGAATTTATATACCACCTTCGAATTCTCTTGATTAGAGTACAAAGTATCAACAGGTCATTTCTAAAAACTTCCCTTCTGTTAAACTCTCTTATTTGCCCTATATCCAATAGTTAGTTTGGGAGTATAGAAACAAACAGCATTTACAGTAATTTACTTGTTGAAAAATAAACATATATCACTAGTTATAATATCACAATACTAATACTTCGTGTCATAATTGTTCCATAGAGGCTCTACTGTCTTTTCTTAAATGATCAAACTAATCACAAAGTTCTTTCCATCTTTACAAGCATATATATTTAATTTTTAAACATGAAAGATTAAATTAGAAGTTACACACACAAACACAACTCCTTTTAAAAAGGCTCAAAACACTGTATTTACATCTACAAGTACTCACTTTATTACTACAACCTTTATAACAGAGCTTAGGTTTGCTTCAAACAAAACAGGGATCTCGGCGATAGAAGCACAAGAAAAAGCCCTGCATACAGTTAGTCTACAAAGAATTAACTGGATTAATTAGCAAGGGATTTGAGAAGCAGCTTGGAGCTAGAAAACCAAAACACTAAATTGTTTAAATACTTTGGCAATGGATCAAGGTTTCTAGGCAGCCCTATGTTCCATTCTCTCCTCTTTTTTTTTTTCTTTTTTTTTTTCTCGGTGTTTTAACACATTTAACCTGACGAGGTACTTTTTCATGAGATATGAATGACACTGTCAAAATACCAAAAAAGAAGATGTGAATTAAAAAATGCCACAAGCTGTTAGCGATTCTGCCAACATGTATGAGCCCAGGCAACATTAATTAAAAATCAATAGTTTAGGACATAAATAGCTCTTATCTCTGTTATAGTATATCTCTAACATAACTCTTTATTAAAAAAAAAAAAAACACAACACCAATGTCTTTGCTATTATACTGACTGAATTGACCACAACAAAGCAAAAGAAATAAGGCAAAAACACTGAGCAAAGAAACACATATAAGAAAGGGAGGACAGGCATGTGAATGACTGGAATGTTTCAACCTTGCACAATCATTAACACATAACTGGCTGGAAATAGCCACGGTGCAAATATTTGCAGAATAAGTTACCAGGAAGAACATTTCAGGTTTTTAGTGCTAATATGATTCTATACAAAATCCTGCATGCCAAGGAAATAAGAATAACATACACATCTTTCTGTCAGCTAGACCTTATTAATCAGTATTTTTATTAGCATCTCAACTGAAGATTAAGTTACTGTAAATTCTCCAATAATTACAAAATAAAGGTGAGAAAGAGGCAGAAAATTGCACTCAACTTTTTCTTCTTTAGAGATACAATCTTCAAACTGAAGTTACATTAGAAGGCATCAAAGCCAAAAGATTTAAGCTAAAGCAGGAACTTAAACCACCACTTTCAAAAGCTGTTTTCAAGCTTACAGAGTGCCAAACATCTGAAAGACTTAAACCTATTTTCTAAGAAGAGATCACCCAAGGCACACCAAACTGGATGTGCAGTTTGGGTCTGCCATAACTCCTAGACAATCATGACAATTTAGATTTCTGAACAGTTTCTACAGAAAATTTATTAATATTAAAAAGACTATGTAAGAATCATACTGAAATGGAAAGGTTAAGTTCAGTTTTCTTTTTGTCTAATGACTCTTGCATTATTCAATTATTTATTAACGATGGACATATAAATCAAGGATGAAGAAGCCAACCAGGCAGTATTTAGCAAAAATGTATTTATCTCAGTTCAAAATAAATGGGAAAATTTCATTTACATAAGAGATATGTGTACATATGCCAAGACACTAAAACACTATACAAATTTCAGTGGAAGAGCAGATCATAAAATTGTAGCATCTTTAAGGTGGAATTCTCAGGACAAAAAGGATTATTTTGACAGTCATGATTACAAATTTGAGCTCTCAAGAACATCTTATAGCAAGTGCAGTTCTCCTGAACTACAGAACACAGATGAACAGCAACACCAAACTTTGGATAACACTACAGCAGACAGGCAGTCATTCAGGAATTAATAGTCTGGAACATATGAGAAGGCTGAATTTATTTTAAAAAAGTACTAAAGATTGTTTCCATTGGAAATAATTTTTTTAGAAATACCGATCTGAAATACTGAATGTATAGATGCAGGACATAAGCTTTGTAAAATCATATGCCAAGCAAAGCCATATCGATAGGAATAATCAGGGATTAATTAGAAATTCACTTCTATTATGGCAATGTAGTCATGAAGTACTATCTTCTAAAATCTTAAATGATGACATTTCACTATCTCAATTGGCTTTTGAGTTCTACCTCGTAACTGAACTTTGGGACATTGCTACTTCTTCTTCACCTTGCCATAATCCTACCTCCCAAAAATTTAGTTTATTGATTAAAGTGCAGCACCAGAATATCAAAGGTTCTATTCATAAAACACAGATGCCAAGTGTCAGGACAGGGAAACAGAAGACCTCACTTTTCACAAGACCTTTTGGTCTAACTTTTCATTGAGCTACAGTCAGAAATAACATATCCTTCCATGGGGGAAAAGTGTGAGGGGAAAGAAGGGGAGCAAAAAAAAATGTTAATATAGAATTGTTATACTGGGGGGGGGGGGGGGGGGAGGAGGGGGCAAGTGTGCTTTTTTTAATTATTATTATTTTTTTAAGATATGTTTTTGTTCTCAACTGATCAAATTCCATTCAAGCTGTCACCAATTTCAGTTAACCTTGTTTAAGGTGTACCAAATACAAGCTCTCATTGCTGCATTTGATATAAAACAATCCTTCATCTAAAAAGTTAATGATGCAATCTTAATTTTTAGTAGGAGACACATATGCTGCTAATACTGTTCCCCTAAATGGAATAAATTGAAATTCCACCAAGTTCCCCCAATAATGTTTTATGCCATTGTAAAAATACAAGCTATCACTTTATCAACATTTCAATCATCTTCTCCATTGAAGGTTCAAGAAAATAAACCAATTCAGTGGCTTTGTTACATCATCTATCTCCATTTTATTTTATCATTATAAATTAAACTAATTATAAGATGCAGAAGTAATTTGTAAACTCTTTCAAAGGACAGGATTTACATTTTTCTTCTACAAAGATGAAGATATCCCCCTAACATGCTCCACTTGTTTTAAATATTAAATAAAGATACTTATACTACATATATGACAAAAATGGAAGATATTTCGGGTATGTTTTGGAATTAATTTTAGCATTCTAACACTGTTTATAATACTGGTGCAAATACTGCCACCAATAAAGAAACAAACATTAAAAAGGTGTCCTTTAAGCTTCCCTTTAAGGCATCTACCATAATCGTATAATTTGCTCTGGACATCATTAAAATGTAAAGTTAATGAGGATTCAGCTGAAAACAGAAGAAATGTAACCTATTTTCAGGCAAAACTTCTAACACTGCAATCAGAGGGAAAACCTCTTTGATGTCTCTTTGTCTCTTCTCATTAATTTTCTTTTGGTTTAAAAAAAACACAAAGGCTGTTTAAACTAAAAAATGCATAGAAGTTTAAACATGGTAATTATAGTCAAGCTGCAATGAGGTCATTAGGTTTTTAAAACTTTGAGATAAACAAAATTGAGATGTATGACTATTTTAAAAACATGTCAATACTCAATTTTAATTGTCCATGTGATTGATACCCACTGTATTCTAAGGATTTAGTCTAGGTACAGAATTGCTTCAAGATGATTTAGTGAAGGACCTAATCCCATATTCAGGGTAAAGCAAAGCAATCAAGAAATATATCAAAATGAAAAGCACTGTAATTACTGTATTACTGGATACCACATTTGGTATTTTTAAGTGCAATAAAGCATGCTTTTTTGCAATCTCCATGCAAGAGAGGTGGCCAATTGTGGGATTCTGCCACTTTTTACCTCTACAGTTCATTAAAAAATAAAATACTGAACAAGTTAAATAATTCTATTTACTCACTACATCTATTTTTGTTTATGAATACTGCCAAGGTACACACAAAGCTATACGCTTCTGTTCTAACTGGCTAATTCTTTCCAGCAGAAAATATCTTAAAAACTATTTAATTACATAGTACTGACAGAATTTAGGATACACTGAAGTGGTACATATTTTTAGTGAATAATTTACAAGTAAATTTTCTCAAACCATGATCAAAACAATTTTTAACACTACTGTGTACAGAAGACGATAGATTATCACAAACACAAGTAAGGCATTTAAGCCATTAAGTGAAAGTAACAAATATACAGGACAAATGTAACATTATCTTTACTGTAGAAGGACATTAATCACAATGAAGCAAAATAAACACATCTGTATAATTTTTCCATGTGCAAATATCACCTCTAGATAAAATGGGATGAGAAGAGTTCAATATATTATTCTGTGGTAATTTTAAGTATGAATTTTAATGCATTTGTGGATGTAGTTACAGCTTTAATAGAGAATTATTTACCCTATTGATTCTTTTTAACATGTTTGATAAACTCCTCCTCAAATTAAACTGAATGAATGATCAATAGGCAATTATCAGATAAAACCAGATACTACTTTAGGTGTAAGTGAAGAACAACTTTAGAAGAAAATCTCATACTTAATGCAAAGGAAAGTTTGGGGGTATGTATTTTGGTTTGGTTTAGGAGGGGTGGTTGGTTTTTGGTTGGCTTGTTGTTTGTGGTGTTTTTTTTTTACTCTGCCATACTTTATTAGAGTTTGATCCTGCCTTCACCACAGTCCAGTTCTGTTCTACCATCTCTTCAAGTGACTACTGAAGAGACAGAATAATCTAATTTCCATTCTGACTGAGCTGTTTCTCATATCCTGGTATCTTTCCCTACTTGCTTCACTATCCTAGTGTCATATTCCAAATCAGATAAAGCACATGATTTAAATAACATTAAAGTCAAATATGAAGCTTACCAATATGAAATGTCAGAAGCCCGATTCTACTGTCTACCTATACTGTGACACTTAATCTGCTATTTCATCTTCACATTTTAGCATTTTATTTCAGTCTGCATCAATTTTTTTAATAGGTGTTTTTCCACAGAGTTATGATCTGGATTTAGCATATTTGGAACAGAAGATCTCAAGGATCTCAAAATTATCTTATAGGTCAACTAGACATAAAAGAAGAGTAATTATTTACTTAAGAGAAAATGATGTAAGAATCAATTCAAAAAAAGGTAATGTTACCATTATTTATGTTCACAACTATGTAGTTTCAACATAAACAACTCTTCAAAGGAACTAAAGATGAAATAAGTCCTATTAAAAAGTATATCAAAAGCTGTCTCCATCTAAAAAAAAGATATAAAAATCATCTTCCCAAGAGCAAATAACCTATCAGCATCTGGGATTGTGACAAATGGTTTATCAAAACTTGGTAGCCCCAGCAGGGCCAAAAAACTCCTTACTCATCAGTCAGGATTCAGCAGCTTTCCCTTAGCATTCCTTCTCCCCTCTCCAATGATAGAATCCAGTGGAGAACAGGTGATACACCTTGTTCACAGATAATGTTAGGATATTAACAGAATATAACATAGTTGTTTATGATTAAAACGTGTCTTACCACTGTTATTCACAAACACTGCTACAGGCAAGTGTACCACACACTGACCCTTCACTGTGAATCAGCATGCTACAGCATTTCATGTAGAATACTGCAGGATCAGCCTTGTCTCTGGTAGCACAAAAGGTGGGGTTTGAGATTTGTTTTAGTTTGGTTTCAGTTTTTTACAATTGCTGAAGTAAAACAGTAGTCTTGAATTAATTTTACACTTATTTGTTAATAATTTAACCTCAAATCATCTCAATCTTAAAAAAACAAACAAAAAAAACAACACCAAAACAAAACTAACAAAAGCTACAAGAAAACCTGACAATGTGTCTTTTTGTTCATGACAAAAAAATATCACACCAAAGAGAAGCAGACCAATACTGCCTCGGGCACTCTGATAGGCCTCTTTTTGAATTCGAGTTTATGTTCTGTTCTTGCAAGGAACTAACTATAACAAAAAGAACAAGTAATAAGAATAGATCTAGTTCACCTTTTGCTTTACCAAATTTGCTTTGCTGGCATGTTAAACACTCTGGGTAGAATTACCGACATACATGTCAACAGACTAAACACAGACACAATTTCTAAACTCCAGTATTTCTATTGAAAACACTCATAGGAAGCATCAGTATAACCATGGACAGACCAAGTGTCAGTCACTTCTGGGACGGTGCTTACAACGTCAGGCAAAAACCCAAAATCGCTATTCTTAATCTACAGGGAGTCTATTTTAAAGTCATTAGTACTTTGTTTCTTTTTCATCTGAATAACACTCTAATTAAAAGTTCTTTACAGAAATGTCTATATCTAGATTAACAGCTGATTGTAGATGCATTAAGCTTTAAGCAAAAGTTAACACTCATTAATGAGATTACCTGTTGTGATTAAATAAGGACAAACAAAAAACACCTTGGAAATTTTTGTGACTAAGAATGAAGTAAAGTTAAAATTACTCCCTTAAATAAAGTCACACACACACAACCCCTTTAACAACAACTTTTTGACTCTATTCAAAGTACAATCTCTTTGCCATTAATGGAATAACAGCCCTACTGTTAAAGAAGCACATTAACAGAAAATTAATTGCAACAAGTGCTTCATCAAACTGCTTCATTAAATGCTTCAAATGCCAAAATATTAAATGTTTCAGTAGTATATGGTATCTAGATTGAGTCTCTCAAATACTCTTTAAAAAGAACCACTCAAACTCCTCTATAAATTCAAGGAGACCTGTAAGTACAGCTAGTGAATGAAAATAATTTGTTAAAATCACTAAAAAAACCTCCCTAAAAAAGTTTCAGTTTAGCAGTTAATTTCAACCTGCAGTTAAAAAGGCACTAGCTGTCAGTCAGTTTTCTCACCCAACTCTATCATGAAAAGAAAAACTGACAGATCACAGGAGCTTGCCTTTGTAAACCAATTCGGGAACTTTCATGCTTCTTATTTGTTAGGTTAAAGGTTAAATTGCTGACCTCTGCCCTCCTGCTTAGCAGCCTTTCCCTTTTTCTGTAAAGCTTTATTTTGGGGCTGTATTTACATGGATTAGTCTCTTTTCACGCTAAGAAGGAATCTGTTCACAGCCAAAGCCTTAGTTCTGGTTGTACAAAAAGCAGTCACAATTATTCAGCAGCAGACAATGACCATATTGTGGATTTACAAAAAAAACACCTCAGCCATGGCAAGTTCTGTCCTTGCTGCACAAAACAATAGAAGAAAAATCTTATCAAGCATTCAAGAGAAAGCAAACAAAGCAGGCCCACTGTGAACTTGATGAAGATGTCAAGCTCCTTTAAAAAAAATATAAATCAACAAAAGAGTTTAAAGTCTTGTGAGTGAGACTTTCTGTGCTGAATTTTTCTGTCTAGTTAAACAGTGCCAGCAGCAGCAGTATAGTGCAGACTAGTAAATACTTGTGAAATAGAAAAGACTGTAGACAGTAGTTAAAGCATGAAGCAAAAAGGACAAACAGATCTCTTCCCACAAAATAACTTACAGAAATGGAAGAACATTCAGTTATACTTGATATATCAAGTAACATTTTGAGGTTTTATTAAATGCAGTATCATCAGCTAGGAACACACCTAAAAAAAGTGTTAGATAAAATTTATGACAACTTGCAATATGGCAGATTCTAGTATTTTTTCATAAACTGAGTTTCTCTTCAAATTGAGTTATATATTTCATTTATACTGTAAAAGCAAAACTATGAGCTGTCTTCAAATAAAACAGTTGACAGTGCTAATTATTTGATCTGTACACTGCAGACCTAGTAAGTTTTGTGAAAATCTTCCACCTTGTTTGTACTTGGAAGAAAAGCGATCAAATGGAAACAGAAAAACAAAACAGCATCTTAGCAGAATTAGAATTCCCAAATACTACCTACCTACTTGGATTTGGTTACCTTTCCAATCCTGCTTTAGGAAGTTAAGTGTAGTAACATAATGCTGTAAAGATGGGATACAAAAACTCGTGATACGTGAATTACAGCCCAGTGTTCAACAGAAAGCCCTTATTTAATGCTAAGAGGCCTGAATTTTGCACTTCTTTCGTTATTCCTAAACCTTCAGTATCTTATCTACTTCTCAATACAGAACAGGCAGACTTCAACGAACAAAATGTTTTCACCTTAAAAAAAATAAAGGTTGCTCTAAGAGGTGGACTGGTAAGGTTTATAAACTTCTGAATGACCAACTCTAACTTAACCCTAATCCAACTTTGCTTATGTTCAAGAAAGTATTTCATCTATGTGGGAGGTACTGCTTTATTATCTAAAATTACAACATATCACAAAAAGGTAATTATAAGGAGTAGTATTATGTCTATTTTGCAGAGACAGAAACCTGATAGTTCTCTCTACCTGTGAAAGCCCTGTCATGGAAACCATAGTGACAACTGTAGAATAATTTTAGGGCCCAAGCACATCATGACTTCTCCCAGTAGAGTTAAGGACTTCGATTAGTTTAAGTTATAACATTTGTGATCTACTGGGAAGGGGGGAAGGGAGGGAGGGAGGGAAGGAGGGAAAGAGCTATTACAACACAAGGGTAGAACATGAAAAGTAAAGAAGGAAGTACTTAAACTACTCACAAGCTTCTAGTAGGAACAAGATTAGTAGTACATGCTACTCTCAGAGCCAATTCAAATGCAAATTTCATCCTTTCTCTCAAACAATGATAAACTACCTCAGAGTTAATAGTTTCCTTCTAAGATTCATCTCCCTTTTCAACTTAGTGGTATGTTTTCAAGAAAAGAAAGAAGCACATGGCGAGTCTTACAGCAAGACTTTTTAAATTCTGTCATAAAAGAAGTAGTATAAACTACATTTCCTTTACTAATCCAGTGAACATTTGTTAAACTCTAACACTTACACTTTGTCCATGCTATCACATTTAGGCTTCTAACTTACCATGGTTTTTTTTTAAAAAAAAAAAAGAAAGAAATCCTTTAGCTGTACTAAACCATTTTAGCTTTTTCCTTGAACACACAGCAAGAATTTATGCTACACTCACAAAAAGATGAAAGATGAGGTCCTTGGAGAGAAAGGCCTTTTGGCACACTACATGGTAAAGCTACAGATTTGACATACTTTTAAAATGTCTGCTTTGGCGAGAACACAAAAACCCCATACAAAAGCATGGTACGTCCTCCCAGAGAGGGGGGGGGGGGGGGGGGGAGGGGTGTCTTACCCTTGTGAGCATTTACTTTCAAATGTTCATACTTTAGAGACTATTTTGATCGGTTACTTTAGACTAACAAATTCTCTTTTTCTACATGAACAGTTTGACAGTTAGACTACAATTCTCCTCACAGCCCCATCTAACAGGAGAGGATCTTTGGCTGAGGTCCAGGAAGATCCTTAAATTTGTCACATCATATTTCTGATGAATGATCTGCAGCAGTTTTAAGATCATGAAGTGCTTTGAAAGTTAAAAGAAAGATTTGTTAAGTAGTTAGTATGCTTTCATTTTCTTTATATAGGTATTTAAACTAAAATTGCTAGTAGATTCTTTCTACTTCCGCATCTCAAAAAACCTCCATTCACCTGAGTTTAAAAAAAAAACCAAAAACAAACAAAAACCCCAAACACAAACAGGAAATGCAGTTCCAAAGCACTTTACTTGCAAGCATACAATATGTCAATAGTATAGAACTGAATTTCTAGAAGTGCTTAAGCTAACTGAAGCAGTTATAATTTGTAAAAGAAACAATACAAGTTCTTTGTAATCTACTACCTCAGTTTCTGTGAAGTTTTACTATTATGAGATGCCATGACAAATATGCAAGCCCTCCATCAGAAGGACTTCACAATCTCATAAAATGCATTTTCCCTTCCTTTACATGAAGTTAAAAATGGGAAAAGAAATCCAGTAAAATAATACAAAGCATCTATTTTGCTCTCAAATTATCCACTGCCTATAACAATTCCAATGAGTGAGACAAGATCATGCACCAAAGACACAGACTTACCATCAAAACTTATTTTAATAAGTTAAAACTGTAATTTGTAGCTTCAGTTTAGAATGTACAACATTATTTGCTGAGGAACGTGCTGTTTTATGGAACACACACTGCCCTAACACCAGAGAACTTAGCATTTCCAGCTATCAATGGGTACCCTTTTAGCTTCTTGAATTTGAGAAGCACCAGCTACAGCAGTGATAAACAGCACAGACATCCTCTGCTGCAAAGATTTTGGTATCGAGTATGAAAAGCATGGAAAACAAAGTTTGGTTTTAAACATTTTTCTTAAACTACAGTGAACAGTAAAACGTAACATAAAGCAGTATGCTAACAAAAACAATGGTAGACCTTAAACCTTGCATGTAGTGTTAGACGTGCTATAATAATTATTTTGGTGTCAACTAAAACATACATCTACTCATTTCTCCCAAGTCATACTTAAGTATCACAGCAGAAAGGCAAAACTAATGCAATTATAGATGATGTCCAGAATATATTACTGGTATCTGCTGGGCAATAAGCTGTATTATTATTCCCCTCTATCTATGATTTTCGAGGCTTTATTTTATTTATTTCCTGAAGCAAGGTTAACTCGTATCAGTGAAACCTCTAAAATCATGATAAATCCATTTGTTTGGTTGTGGGTTTTTTAAAAGCAATACACCTGGATTTAGCAAGGCAGATGCCTTCCTTATATCTAAGTGATAAGGAAAGTTAGAAATTCTCCTACTGTCAGAACTACACAGCACTAAAATGCATAAAGGCAAAGACACAAACCCCACACATAGGCTACAGAATATTAAAGCCTTATACGTGAATTGGAATTTGTCTTAGTAATCAATTTTTTTTAAGTCCTAACAATCTCTCTATTCACCTGGAATGGCTGAAAGCCAAAGTTACCAGCCATACTTGTCAAAGAATTGACTTTGTTGTGCCCATCTGTCCTGTATCAGCATCCTACTCCATCCCAATTACAGCACTGCACAAAAGGCGCCTGGTTAAGACTACTGAACCTACGTCAGCCTATTAGCCAGGCTTATGTATCAGCCTTCAAACTGCACCTTTTCCTCTGAGTCACAGTCATTACCCAGCACTTACCTGATAGTACAAAGGAAAGAATCAAAGTATCAACACTATAAGTTTTAGTCAATATTTTCCCTCTAACAAGATTCCATTTTTTAAATAAAACCATGACTATTTTCTCCTCTCTTCCTGAAAGTAAGAGTGTGGGAGTTGGTGCAAAGCACTAGACTTGCGAAGTTCCTATGCCTGACATACTTCTACTTGACACATACAACACCGAGTTCTCCCTAGGTACCTTCCATGTACTGTCATTGTAAAGATGCAGACTCCATTCTTCCTATTCTGTTTTGTTGCCCTACGCTTCTGGTGAGAAGGCAACAGTGCTATTCAATGAAACTAAAAAGTAGAACATGAATGAATGCATCATTGAAGTATTAAGTGAAAAAATTCTGAATTCCAGACAGGCCAAATAAAAAAATAAAAAAAAAAGAGTGGGAACAAAGTTAAGATAAAAGCATTTTGTATTTTCATTCCATTTTAGGAAGTCAAATGTTCTTTAAAAAAACAAAACAAAAAAAACAACACACCACCACACACCCACACCCACTAACGTAGATTCAATTAGCTAAGGGGAATTCCCAGCTTCCACAGAAATCACAGTCATAAGGCAAAAAACTGGTTTGGTAATTGTCTTCTTTTAAGGAAGTATCTTCTTAATAACAAATATTCATCTTAATGATGCTAGTCACAGTTGCAGCTATCTTGCTTCACAGTTCTCAAAACAAAGATACCACATTCACATAAAGTGACCCAGTAAGAAAAATCTGCAAGTCCCCAAATAAGAGCTATGAACATAACAAAGAATAGCAAAACCACAGCTTTTAAATACAACCGAATGCCGGAATTGTATAACGTACCAAAGACTTCATGTGCCAAAAATATACAAATCACCAATGCTGAGTGCAGATGATCATTATTTCTAAACAATCTAAAAGGGAAAGGACAGACAGACCACAGCTGAGCTGACCCAGTGATCATTTCCTTTCTCAGTTCACACATTTCATTGTGGTTTGGCAGAGTTCTGCCTAGATTGGAATAAAACAATGTTTGCTTTTTCAACTTCTTTGGTTTCAATGAAGTTTTCTCTTCATACCTTATTAAGAGTACAAAACATCTTCCAGATGTTCACGAAGCTTACATTTCTAGGAATCAAATCTTAGGATCATAAGATAATTCAGGCTGGAAGGGACCTCAGGAGGTCTCTGGTCCAACCTCCTGCTCAAAGAAGAACCAGGTGTGAGATCAGATTGGGTTGTTCAGGCTGTAATCCAGTCGGGTCTTGAAAACCTCCAAAGATGGAGATGGTACAACCTCTCTCAGTGACCTGGTCCAATACTTGACTGTCCTTAAGGCGAACACACTCCCAACATTGTTAGAACGCCTCTTGATTCAGTCTATGTCACTGCCTCTTGTCCTCCTGCCATGGACCTCTGTGAAGAGCCTGGGTATCTCATCTTGGTGAAGTCCTCATAGGTAGGGAAGGCTGCTATTCAAGTTCCCTGAAGCCTTCTCCAGGCTGAACAAGCCCAGAACTCTCAACCTCTCCTCACAGTGCAAGTGCTTGAGCTCACATACCAACTTGGTGGCCCTCCACTGAAAACGTTCCAGTTTATTAATGTCTTTCTTGGAGCCTAGAACATATTTTTTCCTTCTGCAGTCAACTCTCTTGATAATTAGGAGGGAGCCTTCTATATGACAGTCAATGGATAACGCTGCTTTCATTCATTTCAAAAGTTATTAACCAAATAAATATTTAATGCAAGATTGTTAACAATTACATGAGCAATAAAGCTACTTGAATGTACAATTGTCTGTCAGTAGTTAATAGCACAAGTCAGTATCTCCCATATAGTAAAGCTTTTAATTGCAGCTGATATTTAACAGACACGGAAAACGTCCTTTGCTATACAAACTTTTGAATAAAACAAAATAAAGGCATGTTTTACCATCCCACAAGCCAGACAGTCTCCCACAGTAGGACTGTTACAGCTTTGGAGCAATTCATTCTCCACAAGACCATGTCAGAAGATTGATATAAGAATTAAGAACATCATAAGTGATCAATAGCACTATTATACTAGACACGAACTTCAAGAACAGTTGTCTTGGTTAATTTTGGGATCCGTTACACAGGAAGAAATAGCTTTTTGAACATGTCTGATAATTTGCTCCTGACACACCTTTTATACATTTTGCTTTTCTTAATAGTAACTGCTCCTTGTCATTTAGCATACACTCCCTGACCGCAAAAAAGATAAGCTGATATATATTCTTGGTCTTCTGGCATAGAACAGCTAGCCAAGAAGTAGAAAAGACTACATGGAGGTCTCTAGGTCTATATTTCTAGAATAGTGATTTGCCTGGGATATAGCATAGCTGTTAAATACAATTGACGCTGCAGAGAACCAAACAACCACCTTCATTTAGAGCAAAAGGACAGAATATTTGGGGATACACAAATCTAAGACGTCTGAGAATAAAGGGCACCTCTTAAATATATTAAAAAAAAAATTGTTGGGAAATATATTTTAAAATAAGATTATTCAGAGAGAATTAATAACTTCAGAATATATGAGTTGTAAAAACAATTAAAACAATTTCTTTACTCACTAAAAATGATTTCTGAAGATTTTGCACCTACAAGTGCATACAAGAAACCTAAAAACACAACTAAGTGAAACTCCCACAGAATCAGTTGGTTTATAGAACAAAATGTATACTAAATTCTCCAATTAAAAACCTGTAAAGTAGTTTCCGTGCTTTTTAACCCACCTTCCCACAGCAGGGAATTAATCCCTCCAGGGGGATGCAAACAAACTTCAAAGAGAAGATTATACCCAGACACTAGTACTGTACAATGTAATGTTTATGGTCAAATTTGTTCAGATTTTCTGGCACTAGAATCCAGGTCAGATGTGCAGAAACAAAGACTAGTTATTAAAAGGGCTCCTGCAGTTATATCAAATAGTCGTGATGGCATATAGCAGTAGGACAAGCCAAAACTGTACACCAGTTACAACTCCTATGGAGGCTTTGGCAGTAAAGAGTTGCAGCTATTTGACTTTTGCTGATTGTAACAAACAAATACAGATATAAAAGGAGATAAGTGGCTTTCCAGTCAATAAAATATAAAAATCCTTTCTATTGGTTCATTATACCATATATACAGTACACACATGATCATTTCATAAAAGACAAAAGGGATATTAGTTCAGTATATGTTGACTAATCATAATTATTTAATTCTGACATCCCTCCTTTTTGTAACATTCTGGAGACTGATCTCACACAACAATATCTTGAACTAAATTCTGGGATTACGAATTTCAACCTTTGCTTTTCCTGCTTATTTGATCAAGTTCATCAGGTTTAGAAAAAGTACAATCAAAATTTCACAAACATACTTACATGTTGATTTCAGCAGTTACGGGATTTCTCTAGCATAAACACAGGAATACTTGTCAAATAATATTATAGAAAAACACTTCTATAATTATGGCTTGATAACAATGTTTGGTAAAAATAGTTAACCAAATCATAAGCTGCTTTCCTGCCTTATTTCTAGATAAAATCATTTGATCAAAGGAAGAATTATGGGAACAGGTAAAAATACTTCTGTAGACAAGTAAGAATGAGGAAGTAAAAATAAATTCCACACAAGAAGTTTTAGAGTATTTTTTGGTTTAAAACTACCCATTCCTTATATGAGCAGCAGACACAAATCTGAAAATGCATTTAGTTTTTCAACCTAATGAAGAGTTATTTCTATTTTAAAAAAGAGACAAAACAGTCAAAGAAATCAGAAAATTGCCCACAATCGGGGACAGAGGCAAGAATTTCTCATTATTAGTCCTAACTGTAAAAGACTGCACAGAACCAGTGATTAAAATATCTTTAAAAGCTAGAACCGCATAATATTGAATATACTACATTATCTCACAGTACATGGTTCTTAAGAATAGTTTTAGCTAATGAATACTAGAATTACAGTGCAAAACAGTACCTTTCCCAATGCAACTGATTCCTGAATAGGTTACTTCTGCATACACTTCAAAGGTAGTTTCCGGATTTTGTCTGAAAGGAGGGGAAAAAAGAAAAAAAAAAAAAAAGGTATTTAGCATATTGAGAATTTTTTTTCAAGTATGCTTTCAATTACTCAGTCAAAAAGGGTTCTAAGAATGCATATGTTACAATGACAACTTGATAAAACTAGATTTCTTGTTTTATAGCCTGTGATGATTTCACATCAGATCTTTCTGCCTCACTAGTATGTAAGAAGATATAACTGAAGCTCAGATGAGTCACTATGAACAGGGTGTCTAACAAACTTCTACAGAGAAAAAAAAAAATCAAAACAATAGAAATCAAGCACACAGAACCTTTAAATCAATTAAATTGTTGTGACTAGTCTGCATTTCTAGATACTAAAACATCACAGGCCTATCATTCAGAACTTCGTCAGAAAAAGAAAACCATGCCTTTTAAATCACTTTTCAGAATGCTATTCAGAGAGAGAAACGATTTCTTTCAGTTCTTGGCCACAATAGTAATTTTGATTGCGTGTGCAACTTGCAAAAGCAAGTTCTTTTTATTTCACCATTACTTTCAAATGACGAAATCACCTATGTGCTAAATACAGGGATTTTTTTCAGGAAAAAAAAAGTAATCCTGAATACTCTTTTCTCTTCACCAAACTGAAAACAGAGTCACGTTGTCCAACATGGGCCAAACAACCCAGATTCACATTTTCATTACTGTGACCCTTGAGTTCAACTTCATGACACGTATTTACTCAGGAAAAAAGAAGAAAAAAAAAAACAGTTGCAGTCAAGAGGATGCAAAGTCATTTTATGCATACATTATTGGAAAACTTAAGAGTCTGTATTTAGGATGAAGACAGTTCCCCTCTTCACTACCTGTCAAAATATTTCTACCTCTTTGTCAAAAAAAGGCCATGCTGAAGAATATTACAAATGCACAAGGTTTCACCTCATCAGACTCCAGAATCCTAAACCCAGAAAGCTGCCAGATGCATGCAAAATAAGGAAATAGGTGTGACAGTCAAAAATGACACCAAATTCAGCTACAAAATGTAAATGAAGCTTGAGGAAAGAGACTCATTCTGCTCCAGAGTTATAAATATACCAGTAATAAAAGTAAAAAGTTAATCATATATGACTTAAGGAAAAAAAAAAAAAAAACATTTCGTGTACATTTTCAGTTCTTACTAACTCCATAAGTGTAGCTCTGGAATTACACTTCATAAGGAGCATGTAAAGGCAGCAGGTGATTGTATAAGAAAGCATATTTTGAGTTAAATTCCTGACTCTAACAATTTTAGCTACTTGAAAAATTTTTATGAGATTAAAGAGAATGACACATTAGACTGTAACTGTTTAGTTACTGAAATAAGTAACTAAACATAAGTAAACATGTGACATTTTATTCTTAGATTTTTCTGGTTAAAACCAAGAATCAAAACTGCATAATTACTGCTCTAAATTTATGGCTGCTTGTATAGTGATAATATTGTCTCCTGTGTGTTAATGTAAACTATCTAACATTAGAAAATTGAGTTATAATTAACTTGGGCATTTTGTTAGCTCCCTTACAGCTGAGGATTAAAAAAATGATAAAAACCGTATCTATGTATATATATGCTACAGTTCCTACCTGAATAATAATTTAAAAAATGAAACTCATCTTACCCAGCATCTCAAACCAAATATATAAACATGTCAAGCAGTTCAGCCTACTCTTCAGAGAATTGCTAGTATTTTTAATCCTACTTTAACACCAAAAGGGATTAAACAAAACATTTCTAACCATGCCACAGGCCCATTTAGCGTAACTCAAGTGGCTCTAAGCCAAACCCCACACCTATTTAAATCAACAGAAAAGCTACCGTTGGTTTCAGTAGCATAGGATCACACTCTACAGTTTCACAGAACACCTCGCAGGAGCAACAATATGGTTCACTATTCAATTAACGTTAATTTAATTTGCCACCAGTTCCCAACTGATTTGTCTTAAGTAGCCATTTTTCAGAAAACTACATTCATAAGTAATGAGAAGTCTAAAATCAACAAATCAACTATTATTTTGCAGTATAAAACAAACTTGTATAATCTCTCTATGCTACTTAAGAGTTGTTGCATATAGTCTGCTTCAAATATTGAGGTTCTTAGCTACATTCCTACAATCACAGTATAGGATGAGGAAATGATATTCACATAACACCAGAAACATATTTGTCCTTTCACATATATTGCTGTGCAGCCTTATCTTACCCTCCTTGTTTGTGTCTTTATTTTTAGCACCATTTCCTTAATTAAAAGTTTATAAATTTTATAATATTTTTACAGCTAATGGGTAAAATAACAAACACCTTTTTAGTATTATGTTATAGAGTCTGTGTTCAAATGCTTCAGTGAAAACACTGTATAACGCAGCTGGCAAGAGCACATACTACATACCAAAACTTTCAGACAAAAAGACATCACATTTTGTATTTTAATATTCCATGACAAACGTCCACTTATTTCTAGGAACAGTGAAATTAAAGTAGCTTTGCCAAGTCAGAAACTTAGTATTAAAGGCTGCATTCAACAAGCTAACACCTCAGTATGAGAATGAAGTCATTGTTGAATTCTGAATATTTTATAACTTTTCAGTGGAATTAAGGAAACAAGTCACTATGAGATTTCATACAGTTTGCAAATATAGCATAAACATGCATCATAATATGTATATTTTGCAGTCCATTTTTATGACTATTAAACTACCCTGCAGACATCTAATGCCACCTGTGCATTGTATTGAAACCTCAACCCACTGAAATCATCCATAGCATTATAACCTTAAATACACACACACACACAAAGTTTTCTTTCCTCCCAATAATCACTTAAAGACCCATGGCCAGTTATTAAGTGAACATACAGATGCAATAAAGAGAATACATAGAACATGTATGTACAAAAATAATAGTACCCCACTTATTTGGTAACTGGATGATTTCAGAAGGAAATGCAGTATTTCTTTGGGAAATATAAGTTTAGGAAGAAGCTCTATGAGAAAAGAATGCTTTTATGATAAATGCTAGTCGTATGAATTACTTCAAATCTCTCTGATGTAGAAATAGTTTTAGTATCAAAGCAATCCCTAAGAAATTCAATTTTACACTGAAGTAATATAATATTTAAAATAAGGTATTTATGTACCTTTTACAACCAAAATTATTTTTTACCGAGCTGCAAGAGATTCATGCAGAATATAATTAAATAAAGTCCTTCTCCAAAGCTGTATGTATGGAAGTACATACCTTACATATTTAAAGCCCATTTCAATTTTGTCAGGAGCAATTCTTTCTACACATAGGAAAATGTACTAGCACTTACAACAGAAAGCATCATTGCACTTAAAAATTGAGGCATAAGAGAGGAGCCTGACACTGATAATTAGTTGTCTTGTAACAAGACTTAGTTGCTCAACTCTTGCAGAATAAAATTATTGGCAGAAATCTGTAATTGCTAATTCAATTCAGAAATTGCAGCTCAAACCCTGATTAATTTCCATGTATTTAACTTTTTCTGCCTGGTATTCCCTAGGTAGATAATATTACATTTCAGTATATAGCAAACTTTATGTTAAATATCAGAAAGCATTCCCAGCTTAATATTAGGGATCTCTTCCATCATCACTGAAATACAATCACCTCTGGAAAGGAACATGCCAAGTTTTTTTATGGCGCAATGCAATTCTGTTAACAGATTGATATTGACACATTAGTTAAAAAAAAAAAATAAATCCTTCCTCTCTTGTAATGTCTTGAGTACGGAAGGCTAGCAAAAAGCGATAGCAGCCAGGTTAACTAGATTCCTATTTTACATTACCTCGCTGGCACACAGTGCCTTGCATGTACCATATGACACGCTCCAACATGAAGTTTAACCCAAGAGTGTAACCCAATACTCAATTTGCCTTTTTTTTCGCCTGCAGCTATGCACAAGCCAAAAGCTTGCAGGATTGTTGGCAACTTCTTGTTTTCTTTCACTTCAGTCTGATGAAGCTATTGGTAACCTTCTCTAAGCAGTCTTTCACTCAAATGACTCATTACTATACATCCATCAAAGATACCTGACACATATGTCCAGGTTTCATGCAGAGCATATCACAGTGTGTGCAAGTGACTATGTGTCAAGGAGTTTAATATCCCTCAAAATTATCAATCTATAGCAAGAAGCAAGAGATCCAACTACTGGATATTTGCTAGGGCTCCAACACATATTGATGACACCAATAAAGGAGGTATGCCTCAGTATACCCAATTATAAAATAGTTTTCTCATTCACACTCCCACCTGCCCCAATAAGGGACCTACTTATCAACTTGAAAATCTTTGCTGGATTAAACATCCAACTCAGAAAAGCAGATCAGAAAAAACTCTTACTCAGATAGGCTCTCTCATTCTTTATATACTTCAGGATCATTCTGAAATTTTGTCCTTATTCTACTTGGGCACAGTGTTCTGTCTAAAGTGGAAAAAAGCCATTTATTAATTGTTGCTCAAGGCAAAGTTGCTCAATCACACAATGGACAAAATGCTTTCTTACCAAGTCCAAGAGGAATGAAAAGTAATGTTCATATGGGGTTATCACCTGTGATTTCCTGGTGGCAGAGAAAGACATGGGCTTTGTCTGTAAACATGAAAGACACGTTCACACTGAAAGACTGCGCAGAAGAAGTACTAAAGTCCATTGGCTGTAATAAATACTTCTAACTGCTACATCTCCTCACTGATACCGGTGAGGTTTCCAGTTGAAGCATCTCATCCAAATGATTACATTCACATTCAGCAAAGTGTATGCAAAGCCATTAAAGGTAAAATTAGCAATGAAAAACCCAAAGATGGTAAACACAGCTTGTGGATTCAGTATGTACACAAAACAAACTACATTGTAAGTGAGCATCGGCCTTTTAATTGATTTAAGATAAGGTTATCATAAGAAGTCATTTCAGATCATGATCTTGAAGTGACCCAAGCAAGGGTGACCACTGCAAGATCCAAAGGTGCAAGTTACAGATATAGCCTTCTCTGCTGTCAAAATAGTAACGATTTTGGGTTCTACCTGTATTTGAAGGTAAGCTAAGAGTTTAACTAGTTTCTCAGACTTTGATTTTTTGTAGCAACAGTTGAGAACCCATATGCCAAAAAAGTGCAAAAATTATGGCCACAGTATCTCCCAAAGAAGGAAGGTGGCTTTCTGGAACCAAACAATCACCTCAGTGCTATCATTACAAAAGCTAATTACCTGCTTACATTATCCTAAAACACCTGGCTGGATATACACCTATTTATGTCTATCCACCCTATGGGCTTGGGAACGTGAAGGCGTGTCATCACACTAAGGACACTACAAACTACATCTCCTCCAGTCTCATATTCAAGTTAAACAAAAGAGGTGTAAAGTTAAAGCCCTATGTAATCTTGAAGAATACTGTGTTCAAGAAGGAAAAGCAATTGCTCAGCAGCAGCTACGGAAACTGCTGAATAAAATACAGTCTAACTGGATCTCTCCTTTCTATCACACCTCTCATGCACAAAGATGTCAGCACTCCCTGCTCGGTGATAGCTTTATTACACCTCTACTTGTCTCAGAGGAACTGAATTTGCCTGGAATGGCATATAAACGAACTGAGATCTTTAATGTGACAATACCAAACATACCAACAGGACTTACCAATAAATCAACTCCCAGTTTTATGAAAATTAAAAATATATTGAGAGCATGGAGCTACAGGCCCAACACATTAATCACTTGCACCACTCTTCTCCTTCCCCCAAATCCCCTTGCTAATGCACTTTCAAGGTATCATAGCTAGACTATCCATCTCCCCTTTAGCACACTCTAACCTAGCCAAGGCAGCTTGGAACTCTCTCGACCCCACCACACCCCCAGAACAGACGTCACCAGTGCAGGCAACGAAGACTTTCCCATTCCAGCAGCCCCGATCCTCCCTAAGGCCTGCACCGATAAAATTCAAACTGCCCTCTCACAGCCTGGCCCTACGCGCTACCACACGGAGACCAGAAGACGGGCAGAAAGAGAGCAGACCACAGACCAGCGCCGGGTCTGAGGGCGGGAAACGGCGCTCTCCTCCCCTCCTCAGGGCAGGGGGGACGGGGGAGCGCCCCGCCCCGGGGTCCTGCCGCTGAGTCGGGCTTTGACGGCTCGGGGCCCTCTGCCCTGCCGCCTCCTCCCTTCCCCGGCCCGCCAGCTGGCCTGGGGGGGTGGGGGGGTGGGGTGGGGGTGTTGTGGAAGCACTCTTCCCCCTCCTTTCTCCCCCTCTTTCTCGCCCTACCCCGAGGCCTGCAGGCTCGGCCGGGGTCTCTCCCGCGCGGCCTCACAGGGAGCTGGACGGAGGGCGGGGAAGTCCCCTTCTCGCTCTCCAGAGCCCTCCCGCCTTCCTGAGGGCCTGCAAGGGGTGGGGTGGGGGGGGGGAGGCTGGAGAGCTCCGGGGGGGCACTCACTTGATCCTGGATCCCATGATCTCTGGGGGGCCGCATAGACCCGGGCCAGAGAGAAAGAGAGAGAAAGGGGGGAAGGGGCCGGAGCTCGGTGGGCTGCGCTCTCTCCGCCGCTCGCCCCCTCACTCCATCCCGGCCAGCGCCGCCGTCGCCCCAGCCGAGTCACGGCGCGGCGCGGAGGCTGCCGGGAGCTGTAGTGCGGCAGGGCCGCCGGGGCGGGGGCGCGGGAGGGGCCAACGGCCGGCCGGCACCGTTGAGCCCGCCGCGCGCCCCGCTGCGTTGGCATGGCAACGCACGCTGGGGGGGGGGGGGGGGGGGGGAGAGGTCCCGCCTTGCCCCCTCCCCGCGGCGGGCGGGTGCCGGCGCTGCCCTCAGGGCGCCTCAGGCGGGAGTTCGGCGGTGGAGCGGGCAGCGTTCCTCAGCCGCCCGCCGCGCTCAGCGGCCAAAAAGCGGCCAAAAAGCGGCTAAAAAGCGGCTAGGAGTTCCACCGAGCAGAAGCGCCAGGAAGGGGGCTGAGTGGGAGACTCCTCTCCAGCGGCCGGTCGTGGAGGAGGGCTGCCTCCCTGCCCGCCATGGCGCCTCACGTCCTGTCAGTGGGAACGGAGTCGTCAGGCTCCCCCCCCCCCCCGCCGAACAGGGCCAAAATGCGCCACAAGCGTGATCCAGAGCCCGTAGCAATCTACTGGGGACTGATATCCAGACCAGATGAGGACCAGGTCTGTCCATCCTGGAAAGCCCTGTAAAGAGGTGAGCCATCCTCACGGGGACAGTACCCGGCATGGCAAGAAACGGACTGGAGTCCCAGGCAGAAATAAGTGTCCGGTGCCTAGGGACTACAGAAGTCAAAGAAAAAAAAGGCAGAGAAAGGGACTGTGAGCTGGTACTCTCACAGAGCTATGATAGAACATTTTGCGCTGTTGGTCACAGAAACCAAAGCGGCTGAAAAGGCAATAAAG
This sequence comes from Astur gentilis, assembly GCF_929443795.1. NCBI lineage: Eukaryota > Metazoa > Chordata > Aves > Accipitriformes > Accipitridae > Astur > Astur gentilis. The sequence continues at coordinate 19,891,706 of NC_064908.1, forward strand.
GATGGCTAGAAAGAATTACAAGCCCACGTAAGGTCATAAAGGGGACTGGAGACTTCTCAAAAAGAAGTGAAGGAGAGATGAAATGCAGCCTGCTGAAAACAAAGCTTACGTTGACTCAAAAATTGCAGTCAGACAGATTTTAAGCTGTGCCTTATTGGAGTTGGCAAACAGGATCAAACAGGTACCCAACAGTTTTCTTAAACATGTTTTACAGGAAGTTTCCGGGAAGGTTGGGACAATTTCTAGTGTAATTTAACAATATCTAACTTTTTAGAATTGGAGGCGATCTGCAGTGAGGAATAAAAAAAATGGAAATTTGGCTTAAAAAGACCTCCAAACTGCAAATCACTGTTGAAGCCAACTGCTTGGCTGAAGAATTTAGTCAGCTAGAAAGACGGGAGAGAGAGGGAATATCCCATTTGAGACACTTTTATATGCCATTTGCTCCCCAGAGAGACTGGGTAGGGGCAATCATACCATCCTCATTCAAGTAATAAATACAGACTATGGTAAACATTTATGCAAAAAGTCCTGGAAGATTTATTCACAGTTATAGTAAGTCAAAGAAATGTTTGGGTACATGAGAAGGAGTGTTTCTAGTACTAATTTGAGTACTTGAGATGAGGTACTTCCACCACAGGCTTCCACCCACACCCTCTGCTGCAGGATCCTGTAAGCTCAGGCCTCTGCATTCAGTCATGGCTTGAGCTGTTATGTAGGTATACCTGTACCCAGTCCTGATCCTGAATTACTGTTTGGATTTCCTGGATTGACTTTAGACCTGTTACCTTGTTTTTGTCTGATGGCCGCTGGACTGTCGTGAGGATCTGTTGCTGTCAGCACTTCTGCTCTGCTTGCCCAGATCATGTCTGTGGGGCTGTGCCTGGTCACTGAGGTCATTGCCCAGCCCACATTGTGGTCACCCTTAGCTCCTGACTAGCCACATTTAGGGTGCGGGCGGCCTTTGCTGCTCCCTGACATGCATTGTATAAACGTGATATATATCAGTGTTCCCTGTCTCATAAAGAAATACTCGTATCAATGTAAGGTAGCTTTCTAACTAAAATTACTATGTTCACACCAGGGATATTCTTCCCCTTTAAATAAACCAGTACACTAAAGGTTATATTTATAACCATCAAATGAAGGTAAGTTTATAGAAATATTGTTAAAACTGGTTACAAAAGCAAAAAAAAAAACCCGGTCAGTAATGAGGAAAAAAATAAGGAAGCTGGTAAATACAATGCTGGTGCAGTGTAACATAACTCAACAATATGGAAGAAAAAACGTTTTAAGAGTGGCTAACAGAGTTTATTAAATTTCATCACCCTTTTTGGAAAATGGATTGACATTAAGCTTAAGAGGTAGAGCTAGAGACTCACAGTTTTAGTTTTGCTCCGTTCTGTTTAGTGTCCTGTTTAAAGATTTGGTAAACCTATTAACATGAACAGATCTAGTAAATATTTAATGGTGACCGTGTGGTATGCAAGAATAGTAGACTAGTTTACATTTGATAGTTTTTAGACTGGCCATATTAAGGAATAAAATGCTAGGTGATCCAAATGAGCCATTTAATTCCTCTCATAGAGTAAATGAATGATTAGGAAGTATGCATTCACCGTGTTTCAACATGGAGAAAACAAGGTGTAAAGATTGGATTTCAAGAACCAGACTGAGAGGACTGGGTAGCTGAGTTGGTGGAAGAGCTGACAGTAGCTGATAACTAACAAATGTCAAGAAAAATGGCTTGCAAAATTAGTGTTTGGTAATTACCTTTAAATATATCTCAGTGAAACATCTATTTTGTAGGTGACTGATTTGTAATGAGCATATTTTCCTACCCCTAGGGGAAGAAATTATAATAGCAACCCCATGTTGGTACCTGTTCATCAACAGTTTCTCAACCTGGATAATACGCAGGTGCATGCTAAAACTTTTGAGCAGGAAATATTACCATTACATAGGTTATGTGATAAGCATAAGATGATCCATCTGAAAAACAATATGTTAGTGTATTTCAAGAAGAGGACGACCTACCTCAAGCTCACAGTTAATAGAGAGGAGTTTAATTAATAAAAATAAATGGGAATGCGTATGGAATATGGTAGGGTTCTGTCCTTGCTACAGAAGAGATGCTAATGGGTCTGGCAACATGAACACTGCAAATCCAGTCTGTGGAAACTCTAGTTTAAAAGACTGCCTAATAAAACGAGTGTGAGCTTGTAAATCTGGTAATGCTAAGACAGAGGAAACCAGAATGGTGAGGACAGGATAAGTGACTAGAATTTCTTCTAGTTAAAGGATAAAACGGACACTTAATGTGGAAATATTATGGTACACTCTAACTTTATTTTGTATATCTGAAGCAAGCAAAGTCAGGAATATTCCAGAATCCAGTGCATGGATACAGAACATGGCTTGTACCCTCAAAACAGCGATAATAAAATAGGCAAATTCATTCAAAATTTCAACTAACTAGAGAATGAATATTTAAATATTTGTTCAAATTGTGAAAACTGTATTTTCTGTGTGAAAGTGCTAAAAGACAATGGGAAAACAAAAATGTTAAACATGAGGTAGATGTTCCTGTTCAAGTGCAGGAAGTTTTTCTCTCTATCTGCCTAATGTTAATTTGTGTTCCAAGCTGTAGAACTTCCCCCCGCCTCATTTTACCTGGTATATTTCTGTGAACAAGCTGCTCATTAGGTAACCCAAATTACATTTTCTGCAGTTCTGTGGATGGTACTAATGTTTGCAGCTGGCCCAATGGTTTGGTGGTAATTGCGTAACAGTTGCAGGACAGCAGAGACAGTGAAGCCCCTAAGGAAGAGAAGGGTTTAACCACACAAGGGCTACGGCAATGCCTGCTGGCCTGTCCATAGAGCAATGTTTTTGAATGTCTCAGAATAGATGAGCTGATTAACTGTGAATCACCCTCCCAGAAGAGATGAAGCATTAATAGCAAACAAAAGGGAAGCAGAAGGGAAACTTCAGGCAGAAGAAAATAATCCAGGAATTAAAAGATTGGTGAAAGCCTTAGGATGCTTCCAGATTGCCCAGAAAGTCTTAGTTCAATACCATAGAAATAGAGGTCTTATACTGTGCACTCTAGGATGAATTTGGGTAAATGTGCCTGAACCTATATTTTAATATGTAGTGCACCCACAGCAATGAATGTACATGAAAACGTAGTTAACTCTTTCTTCTCAGTCAGTGACAACCCTTCTGAAGCATGCTGTAATCTGAATTGACTTGGGAAATTCTCTCTGCTACATCTCAGACAATGGGAATGGCAAGGAAAAAATGCTGACTTTATAGATCTATAGTTAAGCTTCATCTAAAAGGTTATGCCTTTTAAGAGAATATACTGCTACCTGAATAATATTGATTATAACGTTCATATGTGTTTTCCCAAATTTCTCAGTGGGTGAAGATTAGAAAAATCTCTACCAATGTTCTAAACTGATAGAAAGCTTATTAAAGGTATGTTTTAGGTGTTAAGCACAAGTTATTTTATCAATCTCAAGCTTGTAATTTGTGTCGTTATCAAACAATATGCCTCATGAGTTATGGATCAGGTCATTGGCCCATCTCACGTGCAGACAGCCTTCAGAAGTGTTCACATATGTTGCTTTAGAAAAAAGCCTGCTCTTAATGCTCCCAAACTGTGAGTCATCAGGCATTGTTAGGATAGCTGGTTAGCCTTCAGAGACATTAGTTTATGCCCTGAAACAAGAGAGATGTTTAAATCGGCATATGTATCTACTTGTATGGATGGAAATGGGTTACATCTACTTGTTTTCCATTACAAGTTAAGAAACAACAATCTGTAATTGCACAGAGTGCAACTAATCTTTGGAAAATACAGAAGAAAAATATACAAACTGACCAAAAAAAAGAAAAAAAAACAGTCATAAGAACATAACCAATGAGATAAATCAAAAGTATTCTGTCTCCAAAACTGGAGACTGAGAGATGTTTAAGGAAGAGTGTAAGAACATGGAAGCATGTAGAATCCTCTCCCAGCCTCCAAAAAATTAATGTATTTTCTCAGCCACGGGTGCTGCTTCTATATAATAGGGGGTTTTCTTCCATTAATTTGTTCAGTTGCTTTTAAATCCACGTATAATTTAGAATCCATTACCTTCTATAGCATGGAGTTTCCATAGCTTAATCACATGCCAGTGAAAAAAAACCCTCCTTTTGTTTGTGTTGAACCTGCCACAGTAATTTCATTTGACTCTTCACCAAATATTGTATTGGAAGTGTCAGGGAAGAGCTGTTTCTTATTTACCTTCTTCATGTCTTCCATGATTTCATAAACCTTATAATTTTATGGTCAAAGTAAGAAATGCAGATGTATCTCAAGTTTTCTCATAAAATAAAAAAGGTTCGCTCTTTCCATTTCTCCATAGCAGTGTGGCAACATTATGCATACTTTCTATATAGTACATAAAAAGCTAAGTAAGCAGTAAAATACCTTTCCTTTTAAGTGTTTGAAGTACCATACACTGAATGACCTTTTCATTCTCCATTCACAAAGAAATAAGAAATAACTATTCTTATTTCTGATACCTGTGATTATACCAATAGCTATAACTCAGGCCCATGAAATCCTTTAATATAAAGAGCCATGCTGGAGACTCATTCCCCGAAAGAAAAGAGCCCAGGATGATTGACCTGAAATGACCTCTTCATTTTTTAGTGAAAGGAGATCTAACCATGGCAAACATTTCCTTGTGCTACTGTCTCTCAACAGACTACATTTTCCCCCATCAGAATCTCTTATGATTAACAAAAATTGGTTATTTAAATTTATAAGGAAACTAGCAAAATGTCTACCAGAACTATCTGTTCATTGTCTTTAACTGTACAGTGATTTTTCTGTCAGAAAATCTGGGGGTTTTCTCTTTAATTATTTCCATTGTTTACATCACTTACAATAGTGATCACATTTTCTGTTTCAGGGTCTTTAAGCTGTCTTTTAGGTTGTTGACCTAAAGAATTAAAGATTCACAAGTCTGCCACCATAAAAAATGGTGTTAAAATGACTAAAAATTATTATTTTAAAAGAAACACAAAAATCCGATACATTTTTTTGTTTTGTTTTTAATTCACCTTTTTTCCTCTCTTCTTTGAGAGGGAACTAATCCAAACATCCAAACTAATATCAGAGGATGATTATTTAAAAAAAGTTCCTCTACTCTGTAGACTTCATTCTGGAGTTCTGAAAAAATCAGTACTCCCTCTCACGTCACTCAATACCTGTAACTAGCTCAGGTCAAAGATTTATCGATCTGATTAGCCTGTATATCTCTTCTGAAAGCAGAGTATGGATAACCAAAGGATGGTTCAACCTGAAGCCAAGCTGAGGAGCTGCGGGAACCAGGAAGTGCTGAGCTCTCTGAAGAACTTCGCTTTGTGGGAGATCACATGGTACTTCAGTTCATAGCTGTGGAATTCTTTTTGGATTCTTTGCATTGCAAAAATTACCACTGTATCTGTGATCAGAATGAGACACCTTATCCTAGGGGCTGCAGACCAGTATTGATGTGCTGACGTCTAGGTTTATCTGCCATAGTTGCTGAAATTGTGGATTAAGTCGTATGTCCCAAAATCAGGCATGCATATGCTTCTCAGTAAAGGTCATTGCCAGTACATTATTCTGTTGCTCAGGATATCCAATGCTGACTGAATTCAAAGTCCACTTCGGGCTCTACAATTTGTCATTCAAAGTCCTCTTGTAGAGTGGTAGAAGATATCTTCAGTAGGACCTGGATTTTAACAACTGTGAAATTCACTGTCTGAATGATGAAAATGCTTGTGGATCTTACACTTTCAGAACTAAGTATCTTTAGTTTTGTTTTTCTCTAAGTTCTTACCCTAAAAAGCCTGAACTTTTCTTGTTGTATACATTTTTAAAAGCCTGGAGACTTAAATCTTATGCGATGGATCTGTCAAAGTATTTGCATAAGAGAGAAGTAGCCAATTCAGCATTAAGAAGTTGGTGCTTGGAAAAGTATTATAGTAAAAGAGTCAGCACCCTTTGTTGGTTGTTACACACATGTTGCAGTAGGCACCATTTTTATACTGTCTCCTGTCAGCATCTTCCCCACGTTCACTTTTATTCTCACCTGTTTGATCTTTATGCCTGTATCCTGTAACACAGCTCTTTTCTAATTTGAGAAATTCTTTCCATTATAAATTTCTTAAGCCTTTACCTTTACCTCTTACCTTTACCTCAGAGCACTCTCCAGCCAAGAACAGCAGGTTTTGTCTTAAAGACCAGTATTTCTGTATCAGCGTCAGCATGGCAACTTCAAATTTTCTTCATAAAGAGACAATTACCTACCAAAGTAAAATTCAGTTAGAACTGTATATGGCAATGCTTTTTCATAAGTGTATTTTTAAATTGAAGACATTTTCTTTATTGATGCTTTATCTGACATTTTCAAAGTTTACACTTAAGTTTTTAAGCTTTCTATAGGTTGTCAAGTTCTTTTCTTACAGACAATTATTATACTATATCTGAAAATATTCCTTACGCTCCATTTTAGCAGAAATGTGTCCCTATTTTTAAAGATGCACATTTTTCTTACATAGTTTACATGTCTCCAAGTATCAACATCCATTAGTATTCAACTAAGACTGCTGGAAAAGAACAGGGTTTTTTAAGAAGTGATTACTATCAATACCCAAAACCATAAATATGAATATTGGTAACAACAAATGACTGCGTCTACAAGTCCTTGGAAACAATCTGCAACTAGCCTTAAAGGAATCATAGTCTGGTACCATGTTTTTTTCCGTAAATCATATGTGATTTTCAGATGTCAGAATCTTCCATATGCCATATTCTTCACAGGTCAACTTTGATTTGCTGAAGATGATTCAGATCTTCTAAGTTTAAAGTCAGAAGCGCTCTCTAGAGCTTTCTTATATGAATTGCAAAACTGAGTGACAAACACTCCCACATCAAGCTGGACCGTGAACATACATGTATGTCTGTTACCAAAGATACCAGGAGATGAACTAAAGAAAATGTTAGAGAAGAAGGTGAGGAAAGCTATAATGAAGAACAATAATTTTATTAAGTATTATACAGAAAGCATTATTCTGTGGATTAAATAGATAATACAAATAAACCCAGCACTTCCAATAGAGGAAAGGCCTGGGGACAGCTCCGCATTGGCCTCCTGCGGGTTGTGCCTTGAGCCTGTTGCAGTGGGCAGCTTTGCTCCCATTGGTCGGGCAATAGCAGGGCAGCCAATGAGCGCAGGACTCCAGGCTCAGCCATGCTGCCATTGGCTGTCCAGTACCACCCTGGTCCTGCCGCTAGTGGAGCTGCACGGTGGGTGTGAGAACGAGGCCCTCTGGGTGTAGAAACCCTTTTGAAGTCGCTCGTTCACAAAGACTAACAAGTATTTATAAAATGCCTGTATCAATTATGCACTTCTGTGAAGATAATAGTGTGTCAGATCAAATCTTCTGAAAAGCACTAAATGCCTGTCTTTTCCAAGGGACATCTGAGGTTCTGCAGTGTTGGTCCTGACTTCTTTTTAATACAGTTCCAACTAGGTGAAATTGGCTTTGCGGTGTTTATCCTCCTCTTCCTGCAGTCTACCAGAGCTAACAGAACGCCTGTATTTTTGTTACCTGATAACGTCTCATACATATTTCAATCTCCAAATTTTCACCCAAGCAGCTTTAAAATAACAGTAGGTAGTAACAGTAGGTTACCTACTTTGTGGTTTGCTTTACTCTGTGGCTTATATGTCCCTCCTTGCATCTAGCAAAAAACCTCTTGCTATGGCTTCTCAGAATGGCACTGCCTTCAGAGTGAAAACACACTGCCTAGCTGGTTCTTGCTCTGAAGCTGTTGAAGACACTATTTCATCTGCCAATAATAAAGAAGCAACTGACCTAAGTTACTCTTCTCTATTCACCTTGCTGTGATGGCAGAGTGCTGACTGTACCGTTATTGCTCTATAAAGCGAAGTCAGATTTATAAGGCAAAATCTATGATGGTGTGATTCCAGCTAGACAAAAAAAAAGCCCAGTATGAAAATAGTTATTCATATCTGTGATAGCCTTTGTCACAGAAAAGATAACCCTCCTGTGCTGAAAGGAATAAGATCACTGATGTAAATCAGAGTGCTACATTCAAGTCCCTCTAAGTTACTAATGAGCCTGGAAGAACAAGGATACTTAGGAGAAATCCAGAACAGCAAGACATAAGTTGTTGGAGCAGAGGGAAGTACTTACTTCATATGATACTAAACTCTTGTACAGTAGACTGCCCAGCTTAAGCTGGTGAACTCAGATTCCATGAAAGAAAGAGAAGAAAAAAGAAAGAGATCAAGAAAGGAAGGAAGGGACGAATGAATAAGGAATTTATAAAATACAGTGTTTCTAACTTGATAATTTTTTATTATTTAAAACATAATTTTATATTTTGTTGCACTCATTCTAGAAATAAAAATAAGAAAATCTTGGTATTAAGTATTGGTGTAAGCTCTATGATTTTCCTCATTTTTTCCTGTCTCACAGAGTTGATGGGATTCTAATTTTTTTCAGGTTTGTCCATCTTGAGTTTTCAGTAGCAATTACCACAACTTTTTTATATAAAAATCAAACATGTTCTGAGCCAAGCTTCAAATATAATCATTACAATCACCATAAACCAAAAGACCACTAGCAGTGTCAGCTTTGCTGCCCTTCTAAGGGGGAATCTGTTTATTCTTTCTGCCATAGTATGGGGTAACATGATAACTATTGATGGCCCACTACTTATTAAGATGTCATTGGACAATGTGTTGTCATAAGCTATTATTTTTAAATTGTTATTAAGAAAACATCAAATAGCACTTCTGTGATGTAAGCTGCTTGTTTTAACATTGGGAGAGTATGTGTTTATATCAGAATGGAACTACGTATTGTTAAAATCAGATTTAGTTCATATTGCTTTGTGGAAAATTGATCAAATATTCAAATTACTACAATCTGCAACAGTGTAACTGATTAATAATAGGGGGCTGAGTCTTATGTAATTTATTCTCATTTTATATTAGTGTAATTCCGTATGATTGCTGAAACGTGACATTCTAACTTACCTTTCTGGCAACAGCTAGTGCTAGACAGCCAGTAGCTGTTCTGAACTTGTATATATAAAATAGAGTTGATGGCCTACAAATTTCTTTTACTGATTTTCCTGCACTGATGTTCAGAAGACATCAGTAATGTTATCTCTGATTGACACAAGGGTAAGTAAGTTCCAGATCTGTCCATTCTTGTTTGTACTCCCCTTTTGCCTGGGAAGTTCAAATAAGATGTGCCTCATGTCCAATACCTGGTTGGGGAAGAAGCCTACTAATTTTATTAAGAATTTAGGGGTTCCTGGCTAACTTGGGGATTGTCTGCTGATTGTCACTGATTAGTGTCTGTTGTTTACTTAATTTTTTGAAACATGTAGCATTATTCTTGTCAGACTGCAGGTTCACAATACAGGAGAGCTTTCTTCCCAAACTGTAGGTATTATTTAAGAAAAATAGGAGTGCTAGTTTATTTCTATATGTCACTTTGACTAGTTCTCTGATGCTAATGATTCCATTCCATATTGGGAAGAAAAAATCAAAACAAAACACAAACCAAAGTGCACTTTTCTAAACATTGTCACTCATTTTATACTTCATAAAAAGTCAATTTTATTTATGTAATAACTGCAGATATACAACATCAAGATGTAATGAGGTAATACCATGAGCTAGGAAATACCAATCTCTTCCATATTCAGTGGAGGAACTTTAAATAGTAAACTGCAGCAGAAAGTATTGCAAGCCAGCAAATATGTACCCTTTCTCTAAAATGGGGATAACATCCTGCTGGAAATGCTCTTTTGAATCTAGTTCTGACTCTTCTGTGGTATTATTCAAAATTATATGGTGGGGATATCAGTATGCTCCTATACTTCTGCCTCTAAACAGAGACATCATTAATTGATTTTATTTGTTCTAATCTTACAGTTAATGAAGACTAGGTGGCATTTCACCACTGTTAGAGTAATGCTCTTGGTCCTTGTTATTAATTCCCCTGTAGGTCTAGACTTTCTAGTTAGTTCTGCCAGGATGTTAGAAAAATGTTTTGATACATACGTTAGTTGTTTTAATCTTAGAGCTATAAAGAACTGAGTCAAGAAAAGCCTCTCAAGTAATACACAGGAGCTAGTTTATAAAGTAAGAAAAGTTGAACCACTAAGTAATAGTGACCACAATATAATTAACTTCAACATCCTCAGGGGAGAGATTGTGCAAAAAATGAGGAAGCTAGTTAAAAAGACCCTAAAGTCAAAAGTGAGGAAATTAAAATCCTTAGACTCAGCATGGAGGCTACTTGAGCAACCATAACACTGTAACAGAAGGCATGCATAATCCTAAACAAAAAAAGGAAGCTGACAAGCAAAAATGAGCGATAGGGCTACAGGAAGGTTCAAGAAGTTAGTATAGTCAAACATGTATTTTTCTGAAGGTAGAATTTTAACTTGTGAAGTCAATAGGGATAAAATACAGTGGCTAAGATACACAGTGGAGATTAGAAGGATGACAGAGGATTTAAGGAGCAGATAGCCTGACATGAAAACAAGATTTTCTCAAGTATTAAGAAGCAGCAAGCCTGCAAGAGATTTTGTAAGTCCAGTGGGCTATTTGGTAGAAAAGTAAGAAAGCTAATGAGAATACAGAGACACTGAAATTAAGGTAAATTACTTTTTTGCATTAGCATTTCCACATAGAATTTTGGGAAAATAGATATATAAAATTGCCTCCTGTTAGGTAATATAGAGGAGGTTTTGTCAAACACAGGAATCGAAAGATGTGTTGGAACAAATTCACAAATTAAATAAAAACAGGCTCCAAGGACTGGGAAGTAAATCAATAAATTCTAAGGGGATTTAAGAAAGAAATTTCTGAACTACCAACAAGAATATACAATCAGATTAAAATCAGTATGAGTACTAAAGTAGAAAGTACTTATCCTCTAAAAGGTATGAAGGGTAGTTCTGGAAATGTCAACACAGAGATCCATATATGTCAGTAATAAGGAACAGTTAAAATAAAATTGCACATGACTTAGGTTAGGATTATATGATCAGGACTAAGAAACCTGTCCTTCCAAAACAACATGCTTCTCCAGCCCCCCAGAATAGTGGCTTCCAACATATCTACAAAGCTATTTGAATGTTTTAAAATTTGCTCTGTTTCCAACTAAAAACTGTCTCACAGTAAGCAAGTAGTAGAATCAAAAATAAATTATATGAACGAGGAGTGCTATACCACAAGAAATTCAGTATAGAAATTCAGGCAAAAGATCTGAGCCTATGTTCAAGAAAAGAATACCTCCTGAGTTTGCAGTAGTCAGCCAAACTGTATTAAATTTCAAATTAATCACAAACATTACAATAAATATGATGATTTTTTTAAATGTACGGTTTCTTCTCTAATATTGGACTCAGTTCTCAACCTTCCAGTCTAAAAAGATGGAATGGGTATAAATATTCTCACAGATATTCCAGAGACACCATTAATCAAGCTATTAAACACATAATTCCAGTTGAGAGATACGTAAGGTTTAGACTCATTCACAGAGAAAACTTGTACAAGTAGATACGGTACAGCTATGTAACCTAGTACAGAAACAGATAGTACAAATCAGCTGCTTCTCTTCCTAATGCAAAAGCAATGGGTTGCCCAGTCCAAATGGAAGCAAGTAATCGAGAATTTTCTCCAGTTCTTTTTTAGTACAACTTATAAATAGCCCCTGAATTCTCTGCCACAGGTATCATGAGCTCCAAAAGTTTATAAAAAATTAAAAAATAACTAGATATTTATATTCATAATTAGAATATATCTGATTATATTACTTGGCGTGAATAATTTAAGGGATGCGTACACTAGCAGTGTATAGGATTACTCTCACCTGACTTCAGGTGTGCAGTAGTAAAGAGCCAGAGCAGTCTAGGCTAGTTGACTAGACTTTCTGTTACTAATAGAAGGAAATGGACAACTACATGGTCTGTGATCTTACTCTAAAATGTGTGGGATTAATCTCTCTCTGAAAGTGCCTTTTTCTCTCCTTTGGATGGAGAGCTTAGATGACTTGGTTTAGTTTTAGGATACTAACTACTACACATGTGAGGAGAAATGAGCCACGTCCCAGCTACCTGGAGCTAAGAAGCATTTTCCCTGGAGAACATTCTGGAGATTCTGGTAGGTCTCATCATTTCTGGGGACAGGCCACTGGATTAGATGGACTACTGATAGGGTGTGGCATTTTTGGTTTTCCTGCATTGCTATAGAAGACACTGTTTTTCACAGTTAAGAAGATTCTGGTTTAGACATTAGTCAAATGTTGCCTTTCTAGAGCGAAATGTTTTACAGAATCATTAAAGTGAGTGGCAAAATTATGTGGTTTGTAAAATGAACCTTTAAAAGACTGATGTTTTTGCACGAACTTGGTGATCTACAAGATAAACAAAAACTATTGGAAAGAAACCTAAGGATGGTATAAGGTGACCAGTAAGGACAAGAATTTTCCCACCGTTGTGTTCCGTATTACATACTTTATGATACTCTATAAAGCTCCTAAAGGACTTTAGAATCTTTGGATTTAATCTGAGGGGAGGACTTGCTCTTTTGCAGTGTTGAAACTTCTTGACATTGCTAGTTTAAATTTTAGTTCTTTGTCCAAAGTGGAATCAGATTGAATATTTACCTCTGCTAAATGAAATTTTAGTAATTTATGAATCATGTTAAAAGTGGAAAATGGAAAAAACAGTAGTAAATCCAGTAGTTTATTGAAATAAAACATACCAAATTCTGAAAAGCATTTGGTCAAAGGGAACCTGCAGTGTTTCTTGGGAAAGCACATGTTGCTCAAGTTTGTATAATTAATTTTCCATAACTGAGAGGTCCTGGTATTCAAATTAATTCTATTCCTTTGACAAGATTATAATCTGTTACATTGTTATGCTCAAAATTATATTCTGATACAGTTGAATATGTTTCTGTTTAAAGAATCTCTTCTATTTTAGTTCCTTTCCTACCTTCTGTCAGAGTTTAAGTAATAGTTACTGTGCTGCTGTATGAAATCAGTGGTTAGCCATCAAATTGGTGTGCATGCATAAAAACAAGGAAGTGTGTCCATCGTGGGGGGTATATATCTATAATTGTTTTACATACTTGCACACAAACTATCACTATAATAGCTGAATACCTAAGAGTTAGTCTGATCTATATACAGTATAAACTCCTCTGTTAAAGCTGAGAACTACTATTCCCATTTCATCCTCCTTTACATTTCAACATTCAGAATCTTGACTGAATTCTAGTTTTTGACATCTTGTCCTTCTTGATTTCCCAGAGCCTGTCCTCTCATGGTTCTTCTGTTGCATCTCTAATAATTTCTTCACTTGTCCTTCATCCTGACATCACATCTCCAACTTCTGAAGGTATTTAGCAGAGCTACATTTTTGCTGCCTTCTCCCTCTTCCAACCAAATCTTATTTTGGTGTAATCTCATTGTCAAGCACAGATTCAGCTATCATCCCTATGTTGCCAGCTGTCAGATCCACTTATTTGTTCCAAACCTGTCTCCTTCTATTCAAACTGAAATCTCACCTTGTCCTCTTGAAACATCTTCATAGATACCTAACCATCAACTGTTGTTCAGAATGGGGCTAAAGAGAATTCCTTCAATCTTCCCTTTCTGCAGGCTGTCCACACTCTTTTCTTAATCACTATGTACATACTGCGTGTTATTCAGGTTCATAACCATGTTTTGAAAATACATTTTACTTGAACAAAGTCCAAAATGCTTTACATTTAAAAAAAACAACAACAACAACAAAAAAAACCACAAAAGGTTAAAATAGTTAAAATATCGAGCAAGCAGAGAGTGATACATTGAGAAGCCTGAATATTGAAGTATTCTAGCTACAGAAAAGGTAAAGCACAAGTAAAGAAAAAGCAACCTTCTTCTACATTGACCCCCTGGTGTGCTTTAACTGTGACCTCAAGGAGCCATATCTAGATAGGAGAGGGAGTTCAGTTTCCAAGGCCCATTCAATCGTAAGCTCCTCTGCGAAGCCTCCCAACATGGGGTCCAATTAGTGCCACTTGTATTGGTGAATTTTTTTTTAGAGACCTGCTGAAAGCAACTGGAATGAGATTCTCAGATTAACTTTACACAGGCCACTATACAGCTCCAGAGCCCTATATTATTTTCATTCAAGGTAGATTTTGACTGAAGTCAGTAGGAGGTTTTGACTAATGAAGGATCAGGTCCATCCTTTTGTTAATTTTTTATCATTACCTGGTTCCTATCCTGCTAGCCACTTTTCAGTCTGTATTTTTATTACCTTTTCTATAAATTCAGAATAGTAATATTTACTACTTCCGTTAAGTGCTTATAGTTATATCAGTAAAAAACAGGTAATACTTAATTTCTAGAATTACCCACCTGCCACTGAACTAGCAAAGCCCTATAAATCATTCCCAAGGAGTGCCTTGAGAAATGTTGAGTCGCAAGTTAAGCATTATAAATGCTGGAAAGATGCAGAACAGAAACTAAATATAAGGTCCATCAGCTAGATTTTTTAATAAAAAAAAAGGGGGGGTTAATTATCAACAGAAATCAAATCACACCAGCATGAGAAAAACAGAGGGGAAGAAACTTGCTTAGTAGTCATCCAACCCTGAATTCAGGCTGTGAAACCTTGTTGTCCCATGATCATTTTCTTTTGGTATGACCCAAATATGAACTATACACAGAGAAAGAGAAAGAAAGAAGAAACTGAGCTGAAATTAGCCTCCTGCTCAGAGGGCACTGGGTTATCTTGCCTGTTTCTTATCCATAGATAATAAAAAGTAAATTTAAAATATGTGTAATTCTCTGATATGCTTGAGCTAGAACATATTAACTGTTAAACTATCACTATATCATTTGGACTGACCACTGTTTAAAATACAGTAGAAAAAACATTAGCATTGTAAAATGTTGATTGGTCATGTTATGATTCCAAAAGCAAGGCAGACATCCTTTGTGCTGATCAACATTTTAAGCTGAATTACATTGTTTAGTAAATGGTTAAGACAAAGGACAGTAAGATTTGTAAATAAGTACAATGATTGATATAACACAGGGAGGAAAACATAAAAATATAAAATATTATCTTCAGTTTAGAAACTGATAATGCTGTTCAAGAAAATAATGACGTAGTTCACTCTAACTAAACCTAACTAAGGACCGCAGAATTGGATCCACTGCTTGTGTTTTAAATCTGTGCTTAGCTGCTGTCTCATATCAGACGAAAAGGTAGCACTCAAAACTATTTTAAGAAAAAATTGCTCCTTGCCATGTAAATTCATGCTCACCAATGATTACTCACAAGTACTCCATTGGGGAAACTGAAATAATTAAGTAAACAATTTAAAAGCTGAAGTAGAAAGTGTTGATTGCTCTAGCTCTGCTCACCAGGCTGCTCAAGATACAGGACTCCTTGCCAGCATAACAACATATTTGGAAATAACTGGAGTTCCATTTCATCGCTTGTAATAAGCTAGTAAGCTCAGAAGTGGTAAATGGTGTAAAGACAGTGAGTATATGAACAGCTTCTATTACTAATCCAAGCATTGTCCCTACTCTGTGGGTATAGCAGAGGACTATAATCAGTATCTTGCACTAGTGCAGAACATACTATTTAACGTCTATTATTTAACATATATTATTTAACACAATACCAACTTCATTGATCTGCTATGAAACTAATACTTCTAATAACTTTTAAAACCAAATGCTTCGTATCTCTGAATTTCTGGGTTTTATTTCCCTTTCTCCCCTTTTTCTAATCTCTGACCTGCTGGTCGCTGAATAAAACAAATAGTATTTTACTGTTCCTGACACCATGTTTTACAGGAGTTACTGTATACCTGTGGCATTTGCATCTTCACTTAATCAAACTGCAATATACCGATACATTTGGTCCTGAAAATGGTATACAATTTCCTCTTTCTCCCTCTCTTTCCCCTAATAGCAGGCAGGCACTAGAGGGTTGCACAGGGATGTGTGTTACAGGCTGCCTGCAGGACCCTAGCGGACTAGGCTGTATTTAATGAGCGCGTCTTCACTGACAGATTCATTATTTGTGTTCGGTCGCTTCAAGTCAAAACTGATTAGTTACACTTACTGCAGCAAAGATTTAATGATTTTATTGTTTATCTTCAATTTATTTTGATTAACATCTCCGTTCTTTTCACTGCAAGTGCAATTAGGTGTAATATAACAGCGACTACTTTAATTTTGCTGAAATTAAGATGAATAAGTGACGGATTATGGCACTTTGTTTAACAAATAAATCATAGTTAAGAGGACTGTATTAGTAATAAATGAAAAAACAGACAATCTAATTAAAATGCATGGAGCTGATAGTTCAAGTTTCCAGAAATGTAATGAATTTTCATTTTAGAAATCAAGTAGATATAGGTCTAGTACTTATTTATGGACAATAAGATGACAGAAAGGCACATTATTTTGTAAATCATCTTAATTTCTTGTATTATGTTGGTAGAAGGATGTACGAGCAATGAAATGAAGGTGCACGTTTAAATTTTTTTAGGAGCTAGGATTATTTTGTCAGGAAACACTGCAATTAAGGTATGGCTAAAAAAGAGACTGAGGGAATGAAATGAGGAAAAAACTCATTAGTTCAATTCTCACATGTTCAGACTTCAGCATTTTCTGCAACAGATGAATATTCTCCAAGTCCCAGCCACAATTTTCCTTTATGTTCATAAGATTCAATTCACTGCCACACAGCAAAAGCCTCAAGACACTAAGATGGAAGAAAGAACTAACGTGAAGAAAACTGAACTCAACAAACAGTGAGCAAATCAAGATTGCTCTATACAAGCATCCCCAAATCATGGGGCAAGTAGCAGGGCAGCAATCCTGGAGCCAGCTTACTGTGGGGGTCGTACGGGCTTAACTTCTGATTGAGGAAAACCAAGAGGAAAACGAACCCTTCAGAATCAGAAACTTTATCCCTCTGATGTTTAAAAGACCTTGTATTTGACAGGACAGCTTTGAAGATAAAGACGGAAGCACTCTCCAGCTACAGGCTGTTCAACACCCCACACTGCTATCTGCAATGCACTTCACTTCAGTTTCGCAGAGTTCAGTCATATTAGAAAGGAGATAGGGGAGACATTTTTTAGTATATTGTGCTGTATTTCTGATGCTGCTGTATCTTGCCCAAGCTCTCTTTACAGAGCCTGGGAGAGCTCGGCTCCGTTCTACACATCTCCATCATCATTCCTTCCCACCACACTGTCAGACTGCCCAGTTGTTCTCAGATGGCCAACACGTAAATTTGTTAGGCAAAATGTACACTGACATCCTTGACTACACAGACGAGTCATCTCTAAACTAAGAGGTTGGCACTAAAGATGAGAGAGGACGAGGAAGGACTTCTCCCTTTTTCTTAATGTACAATATTATTATTTTTTTTCGTCTGTAGGAGGATTTTATTCCATGGATTAAGGTTGGAGAGGACTAAGAGAGAGCATCATATCCTCTTAAGACCTTATTTTGACTTTTTTTCCCCCGCTTTGTATTAGGGATTGGGGGGCGGGGGGGGGGGGGGGGGGCAAGGAGAGAAGAGAGGAAGAAATGGAGAATGCAATTCCTAAGATCACAAAACCTGCAAGAGAGTATCTTGTTCTTCCTAAACTTTTAAGCATTCTTCTTCCATTACTGTTTCTCTCTTTAACTGTTCTAAAACATTTTTCAGATATTCAGATGAAAGCCATTCATGACAGAAGTATTTATTATGATTTAGTAGCAATTTTTGTTTGTTTTTCTACCTTAGTTAGGACTTTATCACTATATGCTCCTCGAAATACAAGAATTTCAGTGGCAATGCAAATTTATTCCAGCTAAGAATCTGCCTCATTGCTTTAAAAAGGGCTTAAAAATAATATTTTAACAAATGTCTGCCAAAAAAAAAAAGATAATTGAAAAATAATTCCTGTCCTATGGGTGTAGTGGAAAAACATTACTGAAGCCAGTTCTACTAGTGTAAAATACATAAAAAGAAGGAGGAGGTGGAGTGAGGATCTTCTAAGGCCTACTTTGTCCCTAATTATATTGATCAGATCTACTAATTACATTAAACAGGTAGCTCTTCCTAGGTGTATAAAATCAAATAAATGAATCTGAGTCCTTTAACAAGGCATTATACGAACTTACAAGTGTTTCTATGTGTCACAATCTCTCTTCTAATATTAGTTTTCAATATTTAATAAATAAATAGATGGTAGGTAAAGACAGAGCAAGAGGGAGATAGAGAAGAACTGATGCTAATGACCAAATCAACCTGTAAAAAGCAGCCCTGCTCTGACTGGAGCCCCAGTCATCAGCTGAGTGTCATGCAGGAGAGCCAGAAGAGCTGGGGGAGGTTGTGGAGGGGTTGGCGAGCTGGAGACTGGCAGCATCATTGGTTTGAACAGGCCGTGATTGATTTGTCACCAGAGGCCCATTTGACTGGGCGAAAAGCCCTTCTGATCTCAATCTCTCTCTGCCTCCTTACCTCTGCTGTCCCTTTTTCCTTCTCTGCATTTTGACGCTGGCACAGCAGCTGGGCAAGGGGGCTCAAGTCGAGGCTGACACAGAGCAAAAGGGTTGAAGGTCACTGCTGCTGAAACTCTATAACGACTGACAAGGGAGATCCAGCTCATCATACTTTTCACTTTCTATCTTGCCTTTAGGACTCCAGAGGTTTACAAAGCCCCAAATACACATCCACACAAATACACCAACACACCATTCCCCAAACGGAGACACACAACCAAAGCCTCTGTGTGCTTCTCGCTTTTCGTCTCTCTGTTCTCTCTCTCGCACACACTCACGCACACACTCACGCACACGCACACACACACACACTCTCTCTCTCCCCACCCCTTCCACCTTCCTGTTATCTGTGGCTGGGAGAAACCTCTAGATCTACAAATATTAATTACAAAGGACAACGCAAGGTAAGAAGGCGTCAATTATCCAAAGGTGTCGTGATGTTATTTCAAGTCAATTGCAAATGTGTGAGGGGGAAGATTTCGCCCCAGTGATTCCTGTCTGCTTGGCTGATGGGGACCGGAGCCGATTCCCTCCCAGAACTGCTGCAGCTATGCCTTAAACCACACACTTTCCAGCAGGAGCCATCAGCATGGGCCTTTCTGAATTCTGTCTTTATTTCATTCATTAAGGGCATTAGGCAAGTTGGAATTTGTATGAAAAGGATCCTATGGGAATACTGTCTCCAGGGTAGGTATTTTCATGACTTTCCACATCCTGGGGCTCTCTCTGTATCTCTTCTCTTTCTTTCTCTCTTGTTAGATGGAGCTTTAAAGGAGGCTGCCCTCATCCAACTAATCTGGGGAAAGGAAATATTCTGAGCTGCATATATTGAGTGAAAAAATATTTTCTTTATTTTATAAAGTGACAGTTACTAAGAAATTGTGAGACCTTTCCTGCTTAATTTTGTTAATGGGCTTTGTTATTATCATTATTATTCCTAGCTGGTTTCAGGTTTTTCTCACACAAGAGTTTTTAATGACAATTGCCTTCGTTATCCAAAAAGAAAGAGATAGCAGACTGGACAACAGCAAAATAATATTAATCAAACAAAGGCAGACTTTAAATTAAACGGGCTGTTGTGTTCCCATAAAAGCAGGACAATCTCAATACTCTAGCTCATTTCACTTGGCAAAAGAACATGGCATCAGTTTTTTAACTTTAAAATAGTTTAATGAACACGAATGGAGAAATAATTTTTCTGTGTATTTAGCAGTCTATAAAGAAGAGAGAATGCTTTAACTTTGATCGCCACAATTAGTTCCCTGGGTATCTAGAGGGGAACAGGGCAGCCCTGGGAGCCTCAGTTCTTTAGATACAAAAGCATTTAGATCGCTTTAGAGCAGTTAATCCTGAGACTGGCTAGGGTCCCTTTTGTTTTCTAACTCCATTGTGGGTTTTGTTCAGTTTTTTCTATTCGCATGATTGACTGCCCAATGGATGCTAATTATCCAAATGTCGCTTCTGTCCTTTGAGTGACTTTCTATGTATTATGGGCAACTGTCATGCATTCTGTCATTCTATATCATATTACATGTATTATCATATGAAAATGGTACTCTGCATAAAGGAAGGTGTCTGAACCAGCAGATGCTGCAGATATTTAGAGGACTTGCCTAATTTGAATGGATTTGCTATAGAAAAATTGGTCAGAAAGCATATAGAGGAGAGTCAGAAATTGAAAGTTTATCAGGTAATTATTTTTGTCCTTTTGCTGTTTACATGATAATGTACAAAGCATTAACTGTCTCTGCTTCTGAAATCTGCAGCCACCTTCCTCCTCCCGAACCAGGCAACCCGTCTGTATTTATTAGAGTATGACAGCTTAAGCTAATTAAACTGATATCTGTCTAAAATAATAAGCCCAGAAAGTTAGAATAAACATTATGATTGTAAGCAGAAAAGGCAGCTATACAAATGTAGCATTGATGTTATATTTTAACGATAATCTGAAATTCCTGTATGAAAAACACCGGATGAGGAATTACAAACAATAATAAAGTTCTGCAAATACATTTTTCACTGTAAATATTTTTTACTTGGATCTTTATCTCTTTACATTATATTAATAAGGCTGAGGGCTAACACAGCTGTGAACTTGCACATTTTTTTATTTTATACATATGTGAACATATATTTAAAAGGATATCAAGGGAAAGGTTTTTACTACAATTTTTCCACTAAAATAAACTTAACACACCTCAGTGTAATGTGCATGCCAACACTTAACAGGAATGCAAGATTTATAACGATAGGGCTTTTTAGATTTGCACTCTGGGGTCCATTGAATCCATAGGCACATCCAGAGTTTCCTATCCTAAAATGTTAGGATAGTGTTTTATATTTGCCATTGATATGAAATACTGTGGATATATAACACTGAAATTCATGATCTTGAGATTCATCAAATATATGTGCAATAAGTTTACATTAATGGTAAAGCTAAATCATGGGAAATACGTACTTTATGAAACAACAAAAAGATACCATAGAAAGACGTGCTCTGCTATATCAAGGTGCTTTGAAATTTTGCAATGATCAAATATACATGATCAAGCTGTGCTTGTTAGGGTATGAGGGGCTCAAAACGGTCAATGATTATTGATCAGACTGTTAAGTATTTGTTCACGATTCTTTATATCCCAAAAGATTCAGGGAAATGAACAGTGAAAAATTGCATCAGAGTCCACCTTTGTTTGAGATTGATGTATCAAAATAGAGTATTCATTTGCCAAATTTATTGGAAAAAATGTGTAGTAAATTGTGACATAAGGACTCCAAGTACAGAGATTAATATTTCTCTTTTTTAATTATCTTTGTAAAATCTAAGTGCTAATTAAAAAATGTAAAGACAGTCTTTGTAGAACATGAATAGTGAATTATTGATAAGAGCAGATTTACACAGCAAAAACAGAGATACAATCATAGCTTATCAGTTGACCTTAACATTTTACCTTACATTTTACTCATGCCAAAATTCTTTTAACTGAACTTGCAATACAGTGATTTAAGAGAATCCATGAGGTGAAAATGGAAATTTCTGTTACTCTTACAAATTAGAAAGTCTTTCTGAGGTGCAGTTACTATCTTGTGGTAATTGAATAAATATTACTCCTCATGAGTAGTTCCAATTAAATGTTTGGGCTTTTTTAATTACAATATCACTTGGCAAAAGTCCCAAATTATTTCAGTAATAATTCTTTCTTGTTTCTTGAGATTTCTACAGTGTCTATTTCTACGAGTCCATCATAACATATTATTTATTATTTTAAAATTATCTATAAAGTTGTTCCATAATTCAGAATATTACACATGTCAAAAGAGAGTGCTAATGTATAATTCTTGCAAAATCATATGAGGCATACTCTATTTGATTTCATTATGCTGTACATTACATAAATTCACGAGATCTTTCCTGAAGACGGAAATCTCTTAAGATAAACTTACTACACATTAAAGAAAACTACTGAACACAAAGAATTATTTCTGCAGATATTTGCCTCTAAGAAATGATAACATATGTCTATGTCTGAATCTACAAATAGATAGCTGGATACACACACATATGTTCATTCACACACACACATAGCCTCATACAGTCATATATCTTATACATATTTATATAAACAAATTTACATACTGCACCTTTTGTAAATCTTAAAACCAGCAATATGTATTTTGTGTCTCATTTTTAGACGTTAGTTCCCTAAAAATTACTTAATATTTTTCCAAATGAGAATTACATTGAAAATAATCAGCCACACTTATATAAAAAGTTTGCAAAGTATAAAATTGGCAAAATGTCACTGATTGGTTGGAAATGCCCTTTCACCTTATTGTGTCTGACCTGCTACTTAATTAATCTGTTCTTGTCTGAGAGCAGACAGTGTTAAAGATAGGCAGCACAGCGAGCAAAGTCTACAGCACTTTGAAAGTTGAAAATATATTCAGCTTTTTTTAGACAATAATTTTACTTAACTATATTTATAAGATTTCATCATTACTATTTCAATTTGTATCTTATCTGATTTCTTCTTATTGCAAATATTTACATATAAGTGTCCTGGTCATCTACTTCTCCATTTCTAGCTTTATCTATTCTAATTACCTAGGCTAGTACTGTAAAGTTTGCATCTGGTTTCCATACCTGCTTTCTGTGTTTTGAAATCATTTTTCAGAGACATGCGGTGGGCATTCAGGTAGTCCAGATAAGGGTTTATAGTGACAAAATATTGACTGGATTTGGTATTCACTTATGAAGGATGACGTTAGTGCCACAAAAATCCCTGTGATGTACAGGGAATAGTTAATTAATTAAAGGACCTGCTAATTGCTACTTGAGGTACTGTGCAGAGATGATGAAGAGTGCTTGGTACAAGGTTAGGTTCTCAGTTTTGAGTGAACATTTTCATTTAAAAGATTTCTTTAAAGTACATCCTAATTTTTTTAATGTTTTTTCAGGTTACTGTATCTAGTTCAGACTCAAGTGTTCAATTGAGCTTCAATTAATTATAATATATAGTCAGGGTTCTTTAGCTGGGATAGATTGATGGAGAAGCTTTGTTTCATTTGGTGCAGGTGGCACTGTTTAATAAGCACAGGAGAGAGTGAATAATGTAGTGTTTGCAAAGAGAAATAAATGCAAAATAGAGAGGTGCAATTAGATCAGCTCAGAGAAATAAAGGATAAATATTAAACGGTCAGGTATCTTGCAAATATAAAATAAAATAGTAATAAGTATCTCATTGAAAACTGCTATTTTAATTTATTAATATCTTAAAGCACTGCTTTAAAATAAATTTAGTGAGCAAGTCTTCTGCCTTCATTAGGCAGGCACATCTCAGTATCTGCAAAACACCAGACTTCTAATTTTCAAACTTTCCATATTATTTTTCTTATACTGAAGTATAAATAGGATTCTAAATTTAAAATATAAATACAAGGACTTCAGAAATTATTTTCTAAATTGTATTATAAAATACCTTAACCTTTGGCATTCTTTTCTTTAATTGGAGCTATGTTATATTGGAGAAAAATTACCCCATGGAAGATTAATCTGTGAAAACTTGTAAGTCATTATCAATAGTTTACTAGCAAATGAGGGGCTGTATGCCTCTCATGCATGCACTAAAGATAAAATAAAGTTGCAGAACATTACTGAAAAGAGCAACAAAACTGTAGCTAAAAAAGTAAAGCCCTTGAGAATGAAAATCTTCTAATTACACACAAAAAAATAAAAACAAGTATATACTCCTGAAAATAACAAATAAGAAAAAAAAAAAGGGAGAAATGTTAATTGACTTAAAAAAAAAAAAAAAAGTATCTGGTAGCTAAGAGGATAGTCCTGTAAGCTACTTAACAAAAGAATGTGAATGTATTAGGCATTTCAGCAACACTTCTGCATCTAAAAATTTCAGCTGTAGACAGATTTTCCACAGACGATTCCCCCCTACTGCTAACCTCTTAAATATACCTATAAAATACAAAATGTTCCCAATCACCTCCAATAAAGGAAGCTTCCTTACATTAAATGCATCTAATATTTGTGTTAGAAATCTGAAGTGCTTTCTGATGTGGTTAAATTCACAAAGAAATGTGGTTGTAGAACAGAAAGGAATGTATTGAGCACATCACTGAATATTTGCAGATGGATACAGAGCTGTGGAAGTTTACTTATAAAATATGGAATTAATCATATTCTTAGCCTCTGATTATTCAAAGGAGGCAATACTATCGGACTCTTTCTCTACAAACCTTATTTTTGTTATGTAGCCATGTTTACCAAATCCATGATATACCCAATCAGGGCAGCCTCCCAAACCTCCAGGATTGGTTGATATTGAACTTGTAAAATGTTTATGAGTGAGTGTTTGCCTGGTAATGTAGCCCTGGGTGCCCTGCTGTCAGCATGGAATTACTGATACTATTACACACAGAAGGGGTTTGGAGGGAAGAGAGAAGGGGAACTGGGTAGCCATAGGGAACTTTCTTATCTAAACTCTTAATGTGCATTTAGACAAAACAGTTTTCACCAAAAAAAATACCTTCCCCACTTTGTTTAAAAAAAAATCTGTCCATTTACACAAAAAGAGTGTTCCTACAAAGAATCTTATTACACTTATTTGAGCTCCAACTGTAGAGCAAAAAGATTAGTCTGTAGTAAATAGATTTAAAAAAATAAGAAACAGCTACACTACTGGATGCAAAAAGAGACATTTTTGCAATCTTTGCCGTATCCTGTGCATTAAATTTACCGAATTTCTAGTAATTAACACTTAGTATTTTGTAAAAATTATTCTATTTAAATTATTTACTATGGTAGATGCTCAAGTCAGGGAATCAGATCTAAACACACCACCAAAAAACCTATATTCCCCAAAATAAAACTCTGAAGCTATCTTAAATATACAGCTACTGACCTTCAGAATCATATTTTCTTTACCTATTCACTGTAATAAAAATGAACATTTTGTCATCACTTTGGGAAACTGTGCCAAACACCTTAAAACACATGTCACATGCCAACTTTACTTCATTTTTCTCCTCAGGGAATAGATACATCTGGAATCATAATCACAGATAAAAACCTTGACAAAATTGCACATGAGCCCAGCCCTTCTCTCCAACACCTACCTTTTCATAACATTTAATACAATATTAATATCGGTTACTAAAAAGGCTTCCAACCTTTACATTTCTGACATAACATGTTCAAACCCATATTTCACACTTCTTGTTCTGTTTTAAGTTCAGTGGATTTAACAGGACTCTGGAGAGAAGATCATGTGGTCGAAGATTTCCCTCCCTCTTTGACACCCGTAGAGGCAGTTTTGGAATTGTTTAAATAGCTGTGGCTATATAAACTGAAATATGTAAGATCACGGGCATCTTATTTCTCTCTCACATCTATAGATACATGCTTGTATTTTTATCCGAAATCTATGGCCTGTACCAGTGACAAACAATTTCACCACAACATCTGGGCAAAACATTCTGAATATTTTCCTTTTAAACTGTCTTATTTATCATTCCTGCATATTCCTGGTTTACCAGACAAATACAATTAGCTAATATTATATAATAATATTATTTGGTCTTTTTTATCTATGATTGACAGTTTTTCAAATCAAAATAAAACACATTCTTAGTCGATCATCTTCTTGAAAGTGCGCTACTGTTTTAAGCTCGGTTTGCTTCTGAGACAGCTAGAGATCTTACTCAATCAGGGGTAAATGGTGAAATTATAGATCCAACAGATTCCATACTCTCCCCAAAATGCTTGGCTTAGGTGGTATTTAATAGCTAATTCCTGGACTGATAGTTTTACTGCATGCTTTTATAAAACATTCATCAGCTGGTATTGCAAAGAAATGGAATTTGAGAACTTTGCAAATTTTCATTTATTATTGTGTTTGTAATTAATACCATGCTGGAAGTACCTCAGGCAGCTCACTGTATGGCTTTGTTCATGTCAGAATGGTGATAGCAACCTCTTTTTGTTACATATTTAACAGCTTTGAAAGACATTTTTTTAAACAGCAAATGTACTAGACAGCTTTAAAGCAAAGGACATTAAATAGGTTGCCAATTATTCATTCAGCAGCTCTGTGTGCGTCAAAAAAATGCATACCACCAAATTTTCCTGAGACAAACCACTTAAATTTCCTGTGACTCATACACCATTTTTGCACTAACTGGATACGGATAGGAATCATTTAGAAAAAGAAACATATACTGAAAAAAATTCTTTAAAAATATGTTCATTTATAGTTAGGGGACAGCATTTGTGACAAGAAATGTCCTATTTTTAAATTGAATAGTGTTTCTTAGTAAGATCGTTTCATTATTTTCTTTCACTTTAAAATGAACCGAAGTGTTTAACTCGGTATATAAGAAGTGCAAAAAGTGATGCACGAATGGAGTAATAATTTCCCTGAATCGTTTCAAGTCGGTCCATAGAGCAACTGAATCTGAAGCATGCTAGTCTGTCTCCGGCAACTCAGGGAGATGAAGAGCTGAGCTGAGCTCCACTTGCTGACAAGAAGCAAACTGTCTCACATTTTAGGAGAACAACATCATTGCCTATAAAAATGAAGAAGAGACAAAATAAATAAAACCAGTTAATGTTGTAGTTAACTTGCAAATCAAGTAAATCTGTTGGTACAGTATTTTAGAAATAAACGATAACAGCATCACACCAAACACACATTTCTGAACATATAAGCGTTCTGATTTTGATTTAATGGTATATCAGCGTCAACTATTGCTTCCTTTGCTGGTACACACTTCCTGATGCCTACTGTGAAGGGTGCCCATATTTACAACTGAGTAAGATGATTAATTACACCTTGTCAATCACGGTGCATGAAGACATAACACCACAGCAGACAATGAAGAAGATGCCTGAAGCTACAATTACATTTTAATTCATAGTTTATTGTATGTTCCCATATATTGCAGTCTAATAACCGTAGGGGCATCGAAAACATATGAGATATCAATCACTCTGCCCCCTGGTCTTTCATGTTTATATTATTCCACAGCCTTTAAATTACCATAAGTAGTTACTTATTTTCTAAGCTTTCTTCTCTTCTCTCTTACCTTTTGCTTCCATTTATCTTTTATTCTTAGTACCTTTATCCAACAGCTATAAGTATTTGATGGAAGTTTGTAGCTCACTTAAAATCTGTAACAGACAACCTGAAACCCAGCAATTAGCAAAGACAGCTTAGACTTGTGTTCCTTTGTTGAAGGAGGCGTTGAATCTTTTGTTCTGATTTAGTCACGGTAGCTGGGTGGAAGCTGGTACCTCATTATGTGGTTGGTCTGTTTGTCTGGTAGGTAGCAGATGGTACTGGAGATGACGTTACCAAGAGAGGCAGGGTAGAGAAACTCAAGACCTGTGATTTGTTCACCTGTCACCTATAACAAAATACAGGTTAAAAGACTTTATTATTAGCTGCACCATTTTTTTAATGAAAAACCTCTCATTTCAAACGAGTCCGCGTTTGATTCTAAAGATTATTTTGCTATAGCAATTTTTCTGTTGCTCATTATTCAAGAATATCCTGGATTTTATTCTGAACAATGTAAATGTCATTCATGTGTCAGTGTGTACATTAGCAGCTTTGTGTTTACATTCTGTTACTCTCCTTGTGTTTTGGTAGCAAGGGTTGGATGTCTTCTTGTGTTTGTATATCCATTAAGAAGATAATCAGAGATAGCCTGTGAACCGGAGGTCATGCCATACCTTTTTAACCTGCTATTGGTATTATTGGTTCCAACCACTTAGGCAATACTAGTACATAAAATATTGTATTTTAATTCTGTTAAATATCTAAAATCTTCTTGATAATTATCAATGTCAGACAGAGCGTAAGCATCCGTGACCTTTCTTAACTGCAGAATGTATGTAATCAATTATGTGATAGGGAATTAAACTGGTATTAAAACATCTAAGGACGGTACAGTATGCAGCGGTAGGTAAGGATATATACAGCAAATTGCTTAAGTACAACGCAACAGCGTTCCACAATGGTGTACGTGGAGTCCAGTCAGCGATATTCCACATCTCTGTTATTGGAGGCAAATTCCCCAGCACAGACGGTATTTGAAACGTCTTGCAAGTTAAGGGAGGAAGGGAAAGATTATTTTACAAGAGAAATATGCTACAGCTCCACTAATTCTATTGCAGAATTCTAATCTGAATTAAAACGTGAACTTCCATTGTTTCCAAGGTCTGATTTTAGGACAGTCTTTGGATAGTTCTCACTGATGCCAAATGAGCTTGTGTTCCGTATGGTTTCTTGAGGGGTCTTGTGGCTATTTCATATGCATTTCTACAAGAGACACTTTGTTCTCCGCCGTGACATGCAAATGTACTTAACTACTCAGAGCAATCCCAACAGAAAGATGATGAAAAGCCTAGATTATTGTAAGAATGTGAGACACAAAGCCAGCGAAGTTTGACTGTAAACGGAGTAATTCTGATTTTGGCACAGATAGCCTTAACTGCACTCCACCTGTAAGTGGCAAATCACTATGTCAGAAAACAACACCTAAGGGTACGACGCTAAGTGATGTAATAGTTTGCAGTCACGGATTAAGCAGCGAGTCTCATGATCTCGGGCGTGCGTTCAGATTTACTTTCCATTGTGCTACCTTTTCTAATATAATTAGAAGCGTGATATTTGACATCTTCAATACTAACGACTCCTTCCTTACCACCCGCCTTCTGGATAAGTAGTATTCAGACATCACGAGCAGCTTCCCTGTGTACTCTTTGCTTTTCTGGAGACTTCCTGAAGCTTCTCCTCAAGTTCAGAGACCTTCCTGGCCTGGCTTTCTTACAGTCCCCTCGGAAGTAAGAGAAGCGAGAGGCCTCGGTCAGTGGAAGGCTTCACCAGCTTGAACGGCACGAACTGCTGAGTTCTAAGGGTGAATATTTTTCACCACGAGCGTTGCTGGGCGCCTTCGATTAAGTAATACACGTTCGGGGTATCATGATCTCGGAGCGTCAACAAACTTTTGACCCCCCCTGCTCCTCTCCCGCGCTGGAGGCATCCTCCCCCGACAGCCTCCTCGTTGCTCCAAGGCGAGACACGTCGCTGGCTGGCTGTCGGCGGGCGGGCGAGCCCAAACCTTCGTCCGACCGGCTGCTCGGGGCCGGGGCCGGTCCGCCCTTCGGCGGCCGCCTCGGGCGCTCCCGAGGCCACGCAGCGCCCGGGGCCGGGGCGCAGAAGCCGGGGCCGGGGCGCGGGGTCGGGCGCTCCCGAGGCCACGCAGCGCCCGGGGCCGGGGCCGAGCGGGCGGGCGGGCGGGCGGGCGGGCGCCCCCGCGGCCCCTCCGCGCCTCCCAGCCCCCGAGCACATGCCGGCGGGCCCGGGAGCGGCGGCAGCCAATGGCGGCGGGGCAGGACATGATGTCAGAGGGGCTGTAGAAAAGGCGCGGAGCCTCGCGCGCGGCGCCCGGGCTGCAGACGCGCCGCTCGCAGGCACCGCGGCGGGCGGCGGCTCCGGCTCCGCCGCTGCGCTCCCGCCCGCCGCCCCCCCCTTCCCCTCCCTTCCCCTCCCCCGGCCCCGGTCCCCCCCCCCCCCCCTGCGGCGCGGCCGCCTTGCCAGCAGCCGCCCCGGGCCCCGCGGGCCGCGCCGCTTTAAGGAGAGAGGGGGGCCGCCGCGTGCCCGTCCCATCTGGTGCCCATCCAAGTCTTCCTCCTTCCCCCTGGCTTTTTTTTTTTTTTTTTTTTTTTTTTTCCTTCTTTCTTTTTCCCAATGAGCTCCGGCGGGCTGGGGGAGGAGCGGGGGAAGGAGCAAACTTTGCCCCTGAGCTGCCGCCGCTGCCAGCCCTCCGGACCGTGAGTGCGTACGGTGGGCACCCGCCCCGTCCTCCCCGCAGCACCAGCCCGCTCCCCGCCTGCCGCAGCCTCCCGCTCCCTTGCTTTCCTCTCTCAGTTCCGCACAGTACGATGTAGGGGGCTTGTCGTTATTGCCTTTTCGATTTTTTTTTTTTTAATATTTATTTCTCACCGAAGATGGTTTAATTTTTTTATTCTTCTATTATTTATTAATCCCTCCCCACCGTAAACCTGCCCAGCCTTCCGCCAGCTGGGCCAGAGCATAAAGCCTGGGACTGCACCTGGGGCAATGAGCCCTGCACTGAAGAAGCCTCCTAGAGGGATGTGCCGGGGCCGCGCAACAGACTAGATCCAAGCCCCGAAGCTCACACCACCAGTTCTCCCCTCTCCCTCACCCCCTCCGCCCGCCTTTTCTGCCCCCCATCCATCCCCTCGAAACCTCGGATCAGTGCCTGCGCTGCGCTCCGGAGACCTTTGCCGGGGCGAGAAGCCCGGAGCCCGAGGAGAGACGGGGCGGCCGTGCTAGATGCATGGGGGAGGGCTCCGGTTAACGCAAGTTCTGGGCTCCTGCAGGGACCCCGACAACTGTCAGCAGCAGCAGCAGCAGCAGCAACTCGGGGCCTCCTCCTCCGCTTCCTCAGCGATGCTTTTCCACAGCCTGTCCGGCTCGGAGATGCACGGGGTCATCGACGAGATGGATCGGAGAACCAAAAGCGAAGCACCGGCCATCAGCTCGGCTATAGACAGGGGAGAGACCGAAACGGTAGGAGGCGAAGGAATGGGAGAGTCATTCAACCCCCTAAACATAATAAACCCCTCAAAGATACAGCTTTCCCCTTAAAATAACAGATCGGGGGGAAACGTACGCAAAATGCTAAATCAGAAGAAAATTAAGCATAAAGGCACCCCGAAAGATTAAATAAAACCGTGGGGAAAGGCATGAAACTGTTAATTATTAATAATATGCATAGTAATAGTAACGCTTGGGTGAAACGAACGGTACTGCTCTTGCGAGAAAACAGAAAGAGAGACCAGCCTTTTGGTAGCGTCCAAGAACTCCTTCCCTTCCCCCAGCCTGTCCGGCCTTCCAAAGTTTTTAGGAAGAGGCAAAGTATGCTTTTATACAGATAACATTTTGGCACAGCGAATTTTTTGTCTGCAGAATGGAACCGCAAACATCAAAGAATCCAGTTCTGTGTTATTTTTCAGGTAGGATGTCTACGCTGAGGTAGCCTTTATAGCATTTATTTAAAAAAAAAAAAAAATCAAAAAACCAAACACAACCAAATTCGAGTGCCTTTAAATTATGATTTTAAAATATAATTTTAATATATATGAACACTGGGTTTGCAAACTTGGCAAACAGATCTAGAAGATACGTTTCAGGGAGACGGATGGGTGCAATTTTTTATAACTTTACCACTTTTTTATCTTATGTCTGCTGATGCGTAGTACTTGTATATTAATACATTTAGATAATAAAAAGATGCATCCTTCTAATCGGCGTTAAGCTAGCAAAGTGGACGAGATTTGTGAAGTATGTTAACTGATTCAACGTTTCATGTATACTACTTTTTTGTTAAGAAATGATAATTCTGAAGTGAAATGATCCCGTACTTTGGTTAAATGCTGTCTCGTAAGTTGATACGGGCATATGCAAGAAAGATATCTGTTCTCGGTTTTTTAAACTTCATCAGTATGTGTTATTTCTTTTAATGCTATGTAGAAATTTGCTTAAAGGTGACAGTGAGAGTATTTAATACTGAAATACTGGCAGAAAAACAGCCTTTATACTATAAGGGTGGAACGTGATTTCTAATCTAAGCGGTTTTTGTTTTCTTTAGAAAAGTTACTATTTCTCCATACAGTTAAAAAATATCAAATGATCTGTCCTGGAATAAATATTGTGGCATGATACATTTATATATCTATATATAACGTATATGCATACACACGTGTATGTAACAAATAGTGGGATGGGACACTGGATCCTTAAATACCATTTCTGGATCTCAGAATATTTTTGTCACCGGAAAAGCAAACCAGAAAAATCATATTTCATTTAAAGTGAATTTGCAAGAAACTACTTTGCTTATAAAACGGTCCCTGATCGGAGTTCAGTTAACGCCTTATGTAGTGCCATAATTTTATTTATATGCAGTTCTGATAGTGGGAACGGTGTAGTGCAAACAGTAGTGCTCATAGCGATGGGGTTTTGTGAGCTCTGCAAGTACTGGATGAAAGTAATCAGTCTAGCATACGTTGAGAAAAAAAGCTTCATTCTTTTTTTTCTGATTCTTCCCTATTAGTTGTCTTTTCTTTTCGCTTTGCGCAAGGACTTAAGGCTCTAGAGGAGGTAAAAGTAAACAAACAACTTCCCACCCCCCCATCCCCCCCCCCCCCGCCCCGAATCAAAACAAGCTGCGTGTTTGTCACATCTGTAAAAAAATGTCTAGGGTTCTCTTGCACAAGAACAAGTCTGCGGTGTGCTTTTGTGCAAAGCGGAAAATAGTAAGTTTGGAACGAAATGGACAGCAGCGCATTGCAAGGTCTGCCATAAACACTGCTCCACTCTGAGCCTCCTCTCTTGAATACTGTTTTAAGGTGCCGGCTAAAATAAATAAGCGTGCTTAAACGGTTTCCGATATTTTTCTCTCTTTCTTTTTTGGTAGAGGTTGACAGAATATGTATGTATTTGTTTTTTGCGGGGTTTCGATTGGATTGCGATTTGACACTAAACTATTAAATTATATAGGGGTTACATTTAGTTTTATTGCTTCCAAGTTTATCCCGGCATAATCTAAAGTGTTCTGTTGTTTTTTTCCCCGCTTTCTTTCCTACAACGTTTCCCACTATTTCGTTTTCCTGATAAAACATTCTGCACCTCGGATTTAGTAACGCTCCTCTCCTCCGCAGTTTTATTTACTGATCCCTTTAGTGCTTTGGGTCACAGCAGATTTGGATACGTGTTGTTTGGAACCAGCTTGCAGAGCGCACTGTGTCTGTAGCACTGTGACTACTAGGGGGTTTGATCGTAATTCACTCGGAATTTTATAGCTAGGAAAATACACACACAGACACGCTCCGCATACACGCACTCACAGAGCATTAACTATGCAGACACTCTCAGTATATCCATAATAATAAATTTTAAAATTAACTATCTGCGATTTGCCCTGCTCTGTGATTATTGCGCCTGTTTATTGAACAGCATCTTTTCTTATTCTGGGACGGGAACATCCACACGGGGAAAAAAGAAAAAAAAAAAAAAAAGAAAAAGAAAGAAAAAAATCCTGGGTCTCATCCGGACGCCTTCCCTGAAACCCAGGGTGTTTTTCTTCTTGCCTCTCCCTCCTCCCCGCCTCCTCCCGGGAAGGTGGGATGCTGCGGGACCCTGGGGACCCGCGTTCCCGGGCGCAGGAGGCAGGTCGGGGCGGCCGGGCTCGGAGCCCCCCCCCCGCTCTCCTTCTCCTCCGCTCCGCGTCTGCCAAGCCCCTGCGAGGAAGAGGAGAAGCCCGGCCCCGGCCGGGCAGGGGGAGGGGGGGGGGGAGCCCAGCAGCGCCCAAGAGTTTCTCCCTCTCGCTAACGGTCTGTAATTGTTTTCCCCCAGCAGACCATGCCTTCCATCAGCAGTGACAGGGCTGCCCTGTGCGCCGGCTGCGGGGGGAAAATCTCCGACCGTTATTACCTCCTGGCTGTGGATAAACAGTGGCACATGCGCTGCCTGAAGTGCTGCGAATGTAAACTCAACCTGGAGTCCGAGCTCACCTGCTTCAGCAAGGACGGCAGCATTTACTGCAAGGAGGATTACTACAGGTACAGCCTGCCCCCAGCCTGGGAAGGGGGGGGGGGGGGAACCCGCTCGCTGCCCCCCACGCCGAGCGAACCCCGTCCCGAAGAGGATCCGTGGGCACGCCATCCCCGTGGGGCAGCCTGTGGGCTCCTAAAACCTCCCACCGCGGAGGGACGCTCGTAGTGGGGATGGCCCCGTGTTCTCGGGAGGGGGGCACAGCCCGGGCACCGCTTCCCCCTCCCTCCACCCCCCCAGCCTCTTTGAGGGTCCGGGGGGCCTTCAAGCAGGCGGCCCCTGCCCGGCCTCCTCGGGCTGCGAAGGGGAAACGACCTGGCCAAGGCGAGCTGAGCGCTTCTCCAGCCCTGGACGCGCAGGGCAGGGCACGGAGCGGCACCCTCACCCGTGGGAAGGGCTTGCCTTCCCCCCCGCTCTGTCCCTCGCAGGGCCCGAGGGGACGGGGCCGAGCCCCGGGCACGCTGTCAGCCCAGCCGGTAGCGGGGCTGCCCCTGGCCCGGCGGCGGGGCCCGGAGCCTCCCCCCCCCCCGCCCCCGGCCCCGGGGAAGCGTGCGGGACGGGGGTCGGTGCGTTTTCCCCGGCGGGAGGTGGGAAGCGGGACGGAACCCCCTCCAGGGGTCGGAACCCGGTGGGGCGGCTCCCGGGGAGCGAAGCCGTTCCGCAAACGCCCCGGCTTTGTGCCGCTGCCCCGGGCGAGGCGGCCGGCCCGGGCCCCGCAGCCCCTCTCCCTCTGCCGCCCTCCGGGCGGACCCGACGAAGGGGGCGGGGGGGGGTGGTGGGGGGGATGCGCCTCTCACCGTCTCCTCTGGCCGTTCTGTTTTGCAGGAGGTTTTCGGTGCAGAGATGCGCGAGGTGTCACCTGGGGATTTCTGCCTCCGAGATGGTCATGAGAGCCAGGGATTTGGTATATCACTTAAATTGCTTCACTTGCACCACTTGCAACAAGATGCTGACCACCGGCGATCACTTTGGCATGAAGGACAATCTGGTGTACTGCCGCCTCCATTTCGAGACTCTCATCCAGGGGGAGTACCAGGTGCATTTCAATCACTCGGATGTAGCCGCTGGGAAGGGCCCGGCATTGGGAGCGGGCTCTGCCAATACTTTGGGACTGCCTTATTACAACGGCGTGGGGACTGTCCAGAAGGGGAGACCCAGGAAAAGGAAGAGCCCAGGGCCTGGGGCAGATCTGGCAGCCTACAACGCAGGTAAGAGACCCCCACCTTCCCCCAGAACAATTCAGAGGGTTTGTTTCT
The DNA here is from genome assembly GCF_929443795.1 of Astur gentilis. Taxonomy (NCBI): domain Eukaryota; kingdom Metazoa; phylum Chordata; class Aves; order Accipitriformes; family Accipitridae; genus Astur; species Astur gentilis. Next base: position 19,926,798 of record NC_064908.1, read on the forward strand.
GTTCGCTTCCAAAGGGGGATTGCCGTTTATTTTAGCTTAAACCGTTAATAATAGTTTAGCTGCAGCATAATTATTGAGATCAAGTGCTGTCAAACTGCAATTACAGAAGCTAATATGTTAGCGTTTTTCACTTCAGCTGGAAATAAAATGTTTTGAAGCAAGGTCATCTGGTTAAGGAGGGGGAGAAGGGGGAGTGTAGCCTGAAATAAAATCTGGAAACCAGAGACTGTAAGTTAGCACTTCAGAGAGCTGTGAATTTTCTTTAGTACCTACGCTCGAAGGCTGCCGATGGGTGAATTGTTCTGCCCTTGTCCTGAGCTCTTGCACCTCAGACTTTTGGAAGGGAAGAGGGAGGAAGGAAGAAAGCGGTTATTTCCCAAGGACCCGCTGCGGGGGCGGATGGGGGGGCGCAGGGCTGGGGGGGGGCGCAGACCGCGGGCGGGGGCTGCAGGCAGCAGGTGTCTGCAGGCGGCCTCCGGTCTGCTCCTACCGGGACGAGTTCGGCTGGAGTTTTGTTCGTCAGATGTGACGCGGAGAAGAGCGGGGAAACTCCCAGCATCCCCTTTCGGAATAAAGCCTGGCTGCCCCCAGTCGCAGCCCCTGCCTCTTCGCTGCGGTGGGCAGCGAGGGGAAAGGGCGCAAACCCGGCAGCAGCCACGAACCCGCGGTCCCGACAGAAACTCTGTCCCTCGGGCTCTCTGCGCCCAGCTGCTAACTTTCGGATGTGTTTCCTCGTTTAACCTCCCCACCGCGGCACCGTCATTTTGCAGGCAAAGGAATTCGAGCGGTCTCCTGCTTCCCCCCATCCCCTCGCTCTTCTTCCTCCCTGTAACTGCCCACCAGAGCGGCTGTGATCCCTGGGGCTGCCGGCACCGCTCCTTGTGTGCAACTGGAAAAAGCCCCCAAAAGAAAATTCTTAGATCTTGATTCTGTTAGAAGAATCCAAGGCGGAGGTGGGGTTTCCTTCAGACCCGAGTTTCCCGAAGCTGTGCGCTCAGCTGTCCCGTTAGACCCCGGAGACGAAACTCGTTCGCCTCTTTCCTTGCGTTGCTTCAGCGGTGCCTGCGCTTCTCCGCTGCTTCGAGCATCTTTTCTTTTTTTAACCCGCGAAGTTCAGACGCGTCCCATAGGGCGCAGGTTTACCTTTAGCAGCTATTTATTTATTTATTTATTCCTTCATTCATTTTCTCCCCGGGGAGGGCGTTAGGTGAAGGCCAAGTTTGCTGCCGTTTGGTTGGAGCCGCACCTCTGCGCGCCCCGGCTGCCCCGGGCTGGCAGCTCCGGGGGGGGGGGGGACGGAGACCGAGGGCGAGGGCCGGGCCGTGGGGGGCTCGGGCTGGACTGCTGCTCCGCCAGCACCGAGGGGATTCGGGGGCGAGGGGAGGCGGCCCCGGCGGGAGGATGAGGCTGCGGGTGTTTTGCGCCTAAAGACAGAGCAACAGCAGCGACGAAATGGAGCGGTTTGCAGTGAAAATGGCAGGGGGAGAAGGCGCATCTCTAAGTGGCAAACGCACCTCGGGAACAAAACTGCCAGCTATTATTGGTTTAACTAATTGCTGAATAATTTGGAAATAGTGCAGAAATCAGTAGCAGTCCCAGTGGTGAAGGCTGATGAAAGGTGTATGTAGTGTTCTCGCGAGTAACAGTTGAGCTTTAAAACATAGGTAAAAATATGCGTCTTGCCCGTTTAAAAAGTCTCCTTTTCGGAGGGATTAGATTTTAATTGTCCTTCCGCTGTCTCCCTGTGCAGGGCAGATGTTCAGATTCAAAGGACCTCTAAACCGAACCAGCGGCATCTGTCCTGGATGGGAGCACAGCCTGAGAAAGTCTTACTGCTCCCTGACTTCCTAAATAAACCGTCTTTAACTGTGTTTTTTAAAATTCGTTTTCAAAATAATTGACCTCCTCTTTTTTGGTCTTTTAATTTTTGTTTAGAGACTGCAACTGAAGCTTAAGAGATCTTCCTCGAGGAACCTTTGGCTTCTTTGCTTAAACTATTTATCTACTTAACTATTTACTAAACCAATAATCGACTAATTTATACGATAAGTGCCATTGATCTTGGAAATCAGACCAGGTTGCCCGTTGATGTAAAATTTCACAAAGTAACAAATTATTGCAAAGCCTGCGACTTTGTGCCTTTTAAAGGGAAACCGTTTAAAAGCGTGATAATTTTTCTTTTATTTTTAATGGAACTTCTCATTTCCTTCTCAGAAATGCACTAGAAATGCACAATATTGTCCTCTGAGGGGATCTGTTGCTGGCAATTTGTGTAGAATACTTTGTGTAAATAAATCTACACCCAGAGGTGGTGGGAAAAGAGGGACCCGTAAACTTAGGCAGAGTCGAGACTGGAATTATTTTGTAAATTGCAGCAAATATTCATCTGCAACACGATTTGGACTGACTCTTTTTTTTTTTCTTTTTTTTTTTTTCTCTCTACTTAAACAAGCCTCCGTTTGCACGGGGATGGTGGGTTTTAGATGTGGATAGAGCCTGACAAGTGGAAAATAGCTTAGAAGGATGCTGGAACTTCAAAAAGATTTCTTTTTCTTTCTTTCTTCTTCCTTTTCTTTCTTTTTTTTTTTTTTTAAGTGTGTTCCTGTGATCATAATTTCTTCTTTCACTTGTTGGAATGGAGTTTGATGGTTTTTTTTTTTTTAGGTCAGTAAATCAATGGCTGAAAGCTTGCTGAACACAGAAGCACCTGTAAAGAATTCTGAATACTCCCTTTGTGAATTAGACCCCAAACCTCCCACAGCCTGCTATATTTTATTCATTTGTATCTAGCCTGTCTTTAATGTGAAGCCACTAAAATATCCTCGAAAATGACAGATGTATTGCGCAAACTTGGGGCGCGACGAGCTGATAAAACACCCATAACCTGTGCAAACGGCGAAGGTACTAACACATCCTTCCTTCCTTCACTAGCAGGAAGATCCAGAGCGGTTCAGTAAGAAGGTGACTGACTGTCTAGGCTAGATACACCCCCCGGGGGCTGGGGGCGGCTCTTGGCCGGGGGTCGGGAGCCTGCCGAGCGGCTGGTCCCGCTCCCCGGGCCCGGCGGCCGGTCCCGCAGCACCGGGGCTCGGTCCGGTCCCTCCCCTCCCCGCACCCCCCGGGGCCGACCGGAGCTGACCCTCCGAACGGGCTTCGGCAAAAGCCTGGGGTTGGGTTTTGTTTGGTTGGGGGCTTTTTTTCTCGTTTTTTTTCCCCCCTGACGAAAACGGGAAAAGCCTGGAAAGTTTTGAAGAGCGAATTTCTCTTTCTCTCCTCCTTTCCCCTGGGACCAAAAGCTCAGCAGCAGCTTTCCTGCGAGGGCGGTGGCAGAGCGAGCGGACGGGAGTCGCAGCTTAAAAACGGATGTCTCGCAGCGATTTCCTAAGAAAAATCAGAGTTCCCTTCTTTCCCCTCTCCTCCTGCTTCTCTCCCTCCTCCTCCTCCCCCCCCCCCCCCCCCCCCGTGGTCACCTTTCGGGCTCCCGCGGGCGCGGAGCATCTGGCCCCTCCCCGGGGGGCTGGGGCTGGGGTCGGGGCAGGGGCAGGCGGAGGGGCTGGGGTCGGGGCAGGGGCAGGCGGCCGGCCCTGCTCGCCCCCCCCCCCCAAAGGGCGAGCGGGACCTCGGGAGCGCTCCCCCCCCCCATCTCTCTCTCCCCAGGGAGGCTGCCGTGGCGCAGGGCCGGGGGGGTGTCCCTGGGGAAGAGCACGGCGGGGCGAACCCCCCCCCCCCCCCCCACCCGGGGAGGGGAGCGGAGCCCGCTCCGGCTCCGCCAGCCCCTTCCCCCGGCCCGGTGGGCAGCGAGAGGAGCCCGGCTCGGCCGGGGCTGCCCGGGTTAATCGCGGCGCTCAGGGAATTACCGCGCACTCGCACCGGCTATTCAGCGCCATTCAATTGGCTTAATTGAGGGGAAAAAAAAAAAAAAAAAAAAAAAAAAATCCCCCTCCGCCGCTGGCTCCTCCCGCAGAGCCCGGGGCCCGGCGCGGCCCCTCTCCGGACCCTTTGTTCTCCGGCCCGGGCCAACCTCTCCCCCTAGAGGCACCGCGGCCCCGGGGGGGGGCGGCCCGGACCCCGGGAGGCAGCGGGACACGCAGCCCCTTTTGTCCGAGGAGGCTGAGGAAGGCCGGTTCGGGAAGGAGGGTTCCTAGTCCCAGCTCTGCTCCTCTCTCGGCGCCTTGGGATGCTGAGCCGGGAATACGGCCGCTCCCTGAGACGGGCCGCCTCCCCCTCTTCCAAAACCACCTCTGGAAATGTCAGGGCTGAGGCAGCGCTTTCTGCGCCTGTTGCCCCGAGGGCTGGGCAGGGGGACCCTCCGGCCGATGCCGCCTTTCGGAAGCAGGGAGGGGACCTTGCCTGCTCCAAGTGCCGCAGCTTCACCCCTTTCAGTCCCAGTTGTGGTGAGGAGTTCAGGCGTCCGCCTTCCCCGAGTGTCTTCTCCTTCCACCAGGGAGAAAGACTCTGCCTCTGCTCCTGTCCCAAGTACCGTTCAGAGGGCTCTGTCTCACTTTTGTCCCCTTCAAGGATGCGGGTCCCACAAAGTCCTTTACACACTCCTGCCGAACAGCAATTAAGGCTGCACCCCTGCCCAGCCTGGTTAATCACAAGTTCCCTCTCCAGGCAGCAGAAGGTTAAAACACCCCCTTGACTCTTATTACAGAAGGAAAGGGGAGTATGTTCCTGAGCCACTGAATAGGGAGAGCTGCTCCATGCACCAAATGTGTCTCTTGTTTCATCGTTCTTTTGGAATCAGGATTAGTTTGCTTTCTTTTTGGGTAATTTAACATGTCAAACACAAGCTACTAAGAACAAAAGTTCCCCCAAAGGAAATTCCTCTTTCCCATCTTCGTCATGTGCCATGTACTTAGCGACCTACTGACTACTAAGCGCGTGCTTTGCCCCAAACTGGGACATGTTGGGGGGGTGATCTGACGATCTGACTGCAAAACAGTGCTCCCAAGTTTTCTTCTTCAAATAGCATTTGTCACAAAGATAACAACAGCACGTCCTGCTTTACACTCATGTTGCTGTTTTTAGAGATGGTATTATGCATTATCCTGCTGAGGTTATTTTGGTCACCAATACCAAAATACAATGTTGTAATCTTAGGTTCTGGTGATGCTCTCCGTGGACATCACCATCTTGTGGCCAAGGGGATATTTGTACCGTGGTGCTAATGGAGGAGGCTGTAAGAGCTGGCCACTGGCGAGACCAGCCGAAGGACAGGAGGGCAATGGCCTGGACGTGGGCACTGGGGAAAGGCGCAAGGGCCTTAGAAATGTTGTAGGGTCAAAAAAGAGAGTTGGCACCACTGCGGAATTTGTTTTATCACAAAATAGGAATGAAACGTTAGTTAATTTAAGACTCCTCTATTCGACCAGAATTTTACCAACTGTATTTCTGAACTCCCAGCAGGAGCTCTAGATGCTGGAATGGAAATTGAATGGAAATCTTACATACGGGTAGTTCAACAATTCCTTTGGGGGATATATGGGGACACCACAAAGGAACAGGGAAGAAGTGCCTGGAAAACTGAGGGTTGCGTGAGGAGCACCTACGGTGTTGGTCTTACACCGTGATGCCTTTTGCAGAAACTCCTCAGCACTTAAAACCTCCACATGCTTACACCTTTGGCCCGTTCTGTATCTCTGTGTCTGCAACATCCATAGACGGTTCAGATTCTGAGAGAAATGCATACAGTATTAGACCTAATATAATAGGCTTTTGAAGATGGTGCCAGGCACCAAAACCAAATACAAGAGGGGAGTTGGCACTAAGCAGGAATATTTATGTCATATCGGGTGATGCCTGGGGGTACCGAAAGCACTTGCGCAAGACAATGAACAGCAGACACCCTTGTGCACTTTCAAAATCTGTACTATAACTTTCTTCATAGAAAAGAACAGTATTTTGCCAGTCACAAATGGTACATATTTACTGTCATTTTAATACTATTTTTATTTAGTAGATGAGGAGGTAAAAATACGAGAAATTCAAAGAGTAAATTGTTCATTGTCTTATCAGTGCTTGATGAAAAGCTGATACTCTCATTCCATTCTGGGATGGTTTAGAATCACTTTTACTTCCTTGGATCCTGAATGTATCTCATTCTCTATGGAACAAGTTAAAATCCAACCACTTGCAGCCCTAGGGTTTGTTTTGCTGCATATTAACATGAACAGATCTCAGTCCTTCAGACAGAGATTTTGATGCATTTCCTCCTATGTCTCTGCCTTGTTATTTCTGGGAGGGTTTGAAAGCATTTAAGATAACACACAGAGGTCTTTTCCATTACTAACATCTAAAATTCTGTGAGTACATTTTAAAACCAAGCACTGCTTGGTTTGACATTTCCATAATAGAGTTTGCTACCAGCAATATAGTTTCAGTATTCTTTACATCAGGAATTGTAGCTACGAAGGAGACTGGAGCACGTGGGATGACCCCAGTTTGGCAACTAGATCTCAGCTCTTCAACCAGGAAAGATTTTGCTACTTTCCATCCAGCTCCATTAATACTGCATTTTTGCTATCTCCTTTAAAGCCTTTTAAATTCAGGTGCTTCCAGTCTTTCCACACCACAGGAAAACAAGCAGAAATGCTTCTTATTGCTAGAATTTGGCACAAGATACTTAGGTCTGGAAAGGATTTATACAAATGTACGCACATGCATGCACACACGCATACATACACACACATTTATATATACAGTACAATTTTTTTAAGCTGTTTTTTAAATTATAGGAGTACAGAAACACACAGAAAAGTTTAGGGCTTCAGACACTTTCTCTGTATCTATTAAACAAACATGCTTTTGGTCTTAAAGCTGAATTTTTGCAGGCCTTGCTCTATATTGTGCCATTATCTTTTTAGAAGGTTTTGAAAAGCTAAAGTTTGCAAAGCAGCTACTGTACATGCTGCAAAACTGCTCTTTATAGAATCTGTATGCATTTTGACTTATGAGTACATGCATTTTATGTATATTTTTTAAAACTGTTTTTAATGTACGCCTTTCAGGATTTGTATGTTTTCAATAGGGCTGAAAACCTCTGATGGATAGCATGAATTTAGAGTAAAACTATAAAGACATGTCTATGAGATGTACTCGGTTGTAATGAACCAGCAGTAATGGACAATTGAAAACAAATCTGTTTATGTGTTTAAGAAATTCACCAATAATTCACTTTTTAAAATATTTTTTTTTTCTAATTTTTTTTGCAGGCAACATAGAACAGAGATAGTAGTCATTTTTCATTACTTTTAACATAAAACTTAAAGGAAATTAAAAGGGAGCTGCAGATATTGGAACAGAAAAAAGCAAATTAATGACAGTTTCTCAGAGCTAATTTTCAGTTATATCCCTGATTTAGTGGATTTAAGCTCGGTCCTTAATGTTATTTTAAGAGTTTTTCTATGGTTTACTGTATGCACAAATAAATGAAAAACTACTTTTGGTCTATGAGATTATTTTGCTTGGCATGCAACATTTAATACTACTTGACAATTATTGTAATGTTCCTTGCTCATAGACTTCCTTTACAGGCTTTACGGTTGATTTATGCAAATGTATCAATCAGTGTCATTCAGTGATTTCAAAAGGATAGAACAGAATTGATCATTCAAACTAGTATTTGCAAATACTTTTTAAAAAAAAGGAAATATAAACATTTAAATAATTAAAAAGATATTTTTAATTTGGCATGCCAGTGATGCATTGTATTAACAGCTTTATTTCTTTAGCTAGTCAAATTGTAGTCATAATTTGCTGTCTGGTACCCACAAACTTTATTTCTTTTATGGTGTTTCATTTAATGGTCTCTCTTGTACTCTACAGGGTTTAGTTTGATGGCGGAAATAATTATAATTTTAACTGGTCTGTTCCATCGAGATTTAAGTGGACTGTATTGTACAGCTTGCTTTGTACGTTACAATGCAATTTATAGTGATACAAAGTACATTAAAACACTTTACAGAGTTGAGGACAGCTACTGTCCTACAAGCAGAAAGTGGAGGAAAGGCTGTGTGGAGATGGAGGGAAGAAAAAAGGAAACAGACCTGACATTTTAAAAGCCATAAAGAGGCAGGTGAGGGTCCTTGCAGGCTGGTTATTGTAAGGGAAAAATAGAAGATGCAGAAATGGAGGGGAAGGCAAGTAGGATTTGTACCAGTACAATACATGCCATGGTATGTTATTTTAATTGCTGCACTCAGATGAACTGCAAACAATGTTGGTCACAGAGCAATAGATTTACACGCCTTTCCCTCTTGTTGCCTTAAGCTTTAAGTTGCAATGAAAACGATGGTGACCACCTGGATAGAGACCAGCAATACCCCAGCAATCAAAAAACAAAGCGTATGAGGACATCATTCAAACACCACCAGTTGCGGACAATGAAGTCATACTTTGCTATTAACCACAATCCTGATGCCAAGGACTTGAAACAGCTAGCTCAGAAAACTGGCCTGACCAAAAGAGTTCTTCAGGTAAGAAGAGCAGTCTTTTGTCTTGAAAAGTAAATAAAATATCGATTTTATATTTAAAATGCCATGGGTTTTGCTGATTTTCAAGTTTTTCTTAATCATTCATACGTTTTGTGAGACTTCAGTTAAATCCTAGAAAGTATGGGAAAAGTTATTTCTTTTCAGTTTCTCAAAAGCAGATCACTTGGGTTCTAATTTCTAATGACAGTTATGATGCTTTGGGGCCCTGCTTGTTTTCCTATAGTTAGTTAATTCTGGTGCATGTTTTAGCTTCCAATCTGCTGCAAGAAAAGGTTAATTATTTTAGTTAGTGTGTTCACTGTAAATAGAGAGCTCTTAATTTAGAAATTACTGTGAATGTTTACCTTTATAAGAAATTAATCAGCAGTTTGAATTTATTTTATCAGGACAATATCTTTTCTTTCATAAGCGAAGTGGACATAAATTTAATTTTTCAAAGATGAATTTTTAATTCATAGTTTAGTAACTTAGCATGAAAGGAGACTGCATTTTAAAAGTACTTTTTCTCTGAAAGCTGGATTTTTCTTGCTTCACGGATATACTCTCCGTTTGAACTCTTATGGGAAGCAAAGGTGAGAATATTAGTTGATTCAGCTCCATTTTAATTTATAGTTCGGATTCAAGAAGTTAGTTTTAATGGGCACTTATCCAAATAACTATACCTAAATTTGGGCATGTAGGAGTCATGGCACCCTGAAATTTTTAAATGGGTCTTAATTGTAAAAAATGGTTTGTGAACTTCATAGAGACAGGTAGGGCTCAGAGACAGTCTCCTGGGAAAGCATCGTGGACAGCTCTCGCAAATTCACAGGCAAGTGGAGGGCAGTAGACAAAAAACATTGAGAAAAACTGAATTCACTGGAGAGATTCTGGACCTTACAGTGTTAATACCTAACAGAAGAAGGAATAAAGGTTTTGTAGGCTTCCCAGTAAAAACTACTAATGAAAAACCATACGTAATTACTTCTCTTGGGTACATCCTCCATAGCTGGATTTTTTTCTGTGTTTTTATGAGGTTGATTTGTGGTGGTGGAACAGATTCCTCTGATATAACTAGCACACATCCTAACACTTGACGTAGTGTCTCTCATAGCAGCTCTCCTTTATCCATGCACATGGGCGAAATAATTTACTGCACTTGTCTATCCTTATTTTGATAATTCTCCTTTATTTTACCCTCAGAGTTTAGACACTTCTATTCTGCCCATTACAGTGCACTCACACCTGAATTATCCGAGAAATTTCACACAGTGCATTAAGAAATGAGATCAGTGTCTAGAAAGTGTCTTTCTCTTGATCATCTTTCTGTTCTCTCTCCTCACTCCACACCAACTTTGACTTCCATCTCTCTCTTCCCTTTTCACCTAATGGGTCTTTCCTTCCATCTTTTTCCCAAGTTATTATCTCTGTTTCTTCCTTCCTTTTCAGAATGTATTTCCCTGTCTCCAAAACTGGACTCCACGTCTTCATTACACTTCAGTTCCTCCTTCAGTTTCTTCATTGCTTTTGTTTCCATCTTAAACATATCACGTCTTGCAGTTTCAAGGTGCATAGGGGTTCCTCTTTTTTTGTAGCAGACCCTTACAATTCCACTAAACTTTTTTTATCGTTTCAGTAATTGGTGTTTCACTTCTTTTACTTTCACCATTAAATACTCCTTTATGCCTGGTGTCCTTTAGCTGAAGAGTGGTGGAAGATGATAGTTGGTGGTGAGGATTGCACCCGGAGGATGATGCTGTTAGCGGCAATTCAAGAAAATGATTCAGAGTGACACTTTGTCCAGTATCACTTGAGTTTTCCTGTCCGTTACGAGCACACTCTACTCCATGGTCCTGGACTTTTTGTTTGAAAATTAATTTGGGCCATGAAAAAACAAACTTGGGTTTTTTTTCAATTTTAGAATTTTTGCGCCCAATTGGTTTATCTCTAACCTGTGAGAGGCAATTTTTCAAACACTGAAGTTCACCTACATGAGTTTCAGGGATGCTCTTTGCTGGGGAAAACTCTTTGTGATGTTGGTTACTGAGATAGTGTCACTTGTTAATTCTTTTGAGCCAGAAAGGTTGGCATTCTGTCTGTGTCATTTATTGAACACGAAGTAATTCACTGACACTATTGATCTAAACAAGCATCATTAGTATTAGTCTGTCTTACATACCAAAGGCGCATGGACTCCCAGGCGTACGTGCATGCTTGCCAGTAGTAAATCCTCCGCGTTCCCTATGTTGTTATTAGGGGTCTTTGTAAGCTGTTGTATTTTCTGTATCTTCAGATCTCAGTTCAGCTGATGAAGGATTGTGGCTCTTTGTATATAATTAATAGAATACACTTTAATAGAAAATGCAAGGCAGCAGATCAGGAGAAACAGATTATCTCGTTCTGAAACCAGTGTACTTCCCTAACACACGTAGTAGAGTTCCCAGTGATTTAGGAAACAGCCATAGTGCCCTTGCTATATAGACAGTCCCACATAACATGTAATGAGGGCACTTCGTTTGTAGATGAGCAGAGAATTTGACCTTATTCTTAATGATCTGTGATATCAGGTTTGGAAGACCTGACTTCTGTCTTTGCTTTGTATACAATTAGTCATCAGCTACACATGTCCAGAAGTGGAATGGCATGGAAATGTAACATACCGCTTCATGAATTACATTTCCTTCAGTGGCTTTGTAATGCAGACTATTTTTTGTAAGTAGCCACATTCGAATCACAGTAAGCCTATTTATATTTTTAACCCCTATTTTTATTTATTTTCATTCCAGTTTAGCTTTATATTTGCAATTTAATTCATACACCTCTTGTACTGCAGCTGGGGAGCACAAACCCATTATTGTAAGCTATCATTCATAGCTAAAGTGACCAGCTAATTGTGAGCTAACTAACTGGCATAAAAGTTCCTTTTCTGAGAATTGATCTTCCTTTTTGTGAGTTTCGAAAAGGGAGGTGGAAATAGATAGCCCTAAGAAGATACGGCTATAGGTATGCACCTCTTCCTTCTGTGGGAGTCTGGAGTATGATTATTCATGGCAAAAGCAGTTTAGGAACATAAAGCATTACTTTTCAGTGGGTTTTGTACACTGCTTATTCTTTCTTGAATCACTCCCCACTAAAGTTGCTGCGAAAACCCTGTGAGGATTACTGCATGCATTTGGACTTTGCTAATTCAGTTTCCAGTAGTCAACAAACATGAAAAATTTTCACAGTCGTGCGTGGGTACCCTGCACTACCTTTCAGTGAAGATTTGCTTTAGGCTAGCATACTGCAGACTCTTTACCAAGCCCTCATTCATGAAATATCCCATAATTCCCCTTTAACTGTGTGTTTACTGATTACAGCAGAGTAATCAGAATGTGTGTGCAATGAGTGAATGTAGTTTGCTTTATGGCGCAGCATCTTTTATATTTTTGTTTCTCCGCTTACTAGTTAGTAAAATCCAGTAAACCTAAATGTCTCCAGGTAGCTGCGTGAATGAGGAAAATTGTGTTTAAAATTTTGTTTCTAGCAGAAGCTATTCATACAACTAATATGTAACAGTTGCAACAATGGAGGTGTTTGTTACAAACAAGAAAATAAAGTTATCGAAAGTGATTAGATGATCTCATTCACCACAGCATCCAGATCCTTTACCATACTGAGCATATATATTTTCAATACTTCCCTATCATACGGAGATGTTATTTTATTCCTATTTTACTTGATGGAGACAGTGAGTTAGCTGCACAGATCACTGAAGAGATAGTATAGTATTTTAACTGCAGTAAATATTATTCTGCCTAGCTGCTGAGTTGCCCAGCTACAGGCATCCAGCCCCGCTAATCAGAATGTGGTAGCATCAGTGGTGGGTCTCGCAGCTGCTTTTATTTTTCAGTGGGAGTTTTGGTCCATATTTTCCCCTTTGATTTGAAATAGCTCAGCCTTATAATGATACAGTTGGACAGGAAAACACTAAATACTTCCCAATGATTTTGTTTGTTCCTCAGTACTGAAGACCAGATTCCTGATTGTGTAATTGATGTGAGATAAGTCCTTCTGGAACAATTCTTTCAGTTATGTATGTCAGGGTTATTATTTCTGTACTTTACTGTAGCACCGTTACAGGTGCAGGGCCTGAATTGCCAATGTGAGCATACAGCACTATGCCATTCTGCATGGGCAACCCTGGCTTGCCCGCTCTTACACGCTACTTTGCGCAGCTATAAGTAACGACACGGGGCAGTAGAGAAGCAGGCCTACAGTCCTACAACTCAGAAAACAATAGTTTTAATTCTTTCACTACTCTTCAACGTGAGCTGAACACTGTCATATCTTAAGTGCATACCAGAATATCGCTATTGCAATAATTATGTTATCCCTTTCTATCCTAAGACAAGGTATTTTCAGAATTTCAATTAACAAATATTTAGATGTCTTTTCAGTAATAATATGAATATTTATTACTGGACAATTTTAAAGAGCTTTATAAACATTAGCTGATTAACCTTGACAATATCTCAGTGAGGAAGGAAGTGAAAGTAGTCATAGAAGCTCTATTTTTTAATAATACTTAGAAGGTTATGTAATATTTTCTATGCCTAACATGAATTACCACTATTAAAGAGAGAATGGACCATGTTATATGTGCAGCTCCTGAAGGCAGCATGAATGGTCGTTGGTAAGGGCACCTGAGCACAGGTTTTCATATTTAATGGAGGATAAAGGGGAATACATAAACACCAATAATCCTGCTCACTTTCCTTTACATACTACATGTTTCAAATCACAAACAGAAAAAATACCGTAGAGTCTCTCGCCCTGTTAAGGTTAAGGAGCAGTTGGACGTTTAGGAACAATGTAACTAAACAAAATAGTTGTGGTGCCTTCTACAGTTTTACACAATTAAACAAGAAAATTGTTTTGTGAATAGGAATGGGAATGTTACTTATATTTGGGACTACTGCATATATAAGTATGTATATTTTTAATGAACATAAGTGTGAAATTACACAGAAGTATGTGTATATGCAACTGGACTAGTGCTTTTTTCTGTTCTGTTTTATTACTTAACTATGGTACACATACACATCAACAGTGGCAGTCTCTAAGCTTCCATTTCACCTTCATATGTGTTATCCTTTTTATAATTGCTAGAAGGTATATTAAAAACCCCCAAACCCAAATTACTTTGTGGGATGAATACAAATTACCTCTTACTGCAAGGTAAAAAAATCCCATAAATGTTCACGTCGTTGTTTTTTTACCATTCCTAACTAGTTGGCGCTTGAGACTTAGCTGCTTGAATGACCAGAACAAACTGGTTTGCTTCACTTGCATCCCCTGCACACAAGGCTCCTCACCTCGCTCAGAACCCCACGCACACAGTTCCACACCTCCCTTCTCGCGTGGCTCCGAGTGAACGGTCATGGGAGAGGACACTGGTTGTGAAAGTGTAAGGCAAAAAGACCACATTTGGGTTTGCCTCATTTTGACCACATCGCTGGCCTTTAATGGGTTTACCACTATAATGCGCTATGTTATAAAATCATGAGTATATTTTTACCTGTGCTAGTTTAGGAGAAGATTTTTGTTTTCTTGTCATATATGAAACAGACAAATAGCCTTTAAAGCAAGTGTTTTAACAAAGGGAATGCCAACATAAACTGTTTTAAAATACTGAGCTTTCAGAAACAGGGACCTGTAGGGATGTGATTTATGCACAGCCCGTGAATGCAGATCCTACGGCCACTGCTAGGATTTGTGCCTGAGGATTACTTCCTCGTGGCATCCCCTGGAAAGAGCGTGAGAGAGAGGGTGTGCACCTTAAAGACCCTTGGCTGGGAGAGAAAGCTTTCCAGAGAAAAAGTAAGAGTGCTCAATAGGTGGATTTGGGGCTGAGCATCCACAGATGAGAAGAAAACCAGTCAGAGGAAAACCAGCTGAGACATGTTCATCAGTTCTAACTGCGGCTGGCGAGCTGCGAGTGCAAGGAGAACGCCTTACAGGACTGCCCGTATTTACGTATCGCTCTTCCGTTAGCGGTCTGGCTTAAAGCGGATCCTATGGCAGGGGCCGTGCTGTTTCAGAGGTAGAGGTCAGAATTTCTGTACAGGTTGGTGTTGCCTCGTGAGTTCCACGCACTCCGTTTCCCTGTACAGGCCACAGAGGAGAAATCTGATGGAGGTACTGTGTGGCTATGAGGATCCTTTCACTCGCTCGGTTCCTTTCTCCGACAGATACAAAGATGATGAGGCTCATTGCATCTGGAACGGAAAGACTTGGTCCTATTCCTTGTAGCAGGTCAACGTGAGGACAGTAGGATCAAGACTGAGTCCATTGTAAAGAATGTAACAATGACAAAGGCCTTCTGATAAATAAGCACAGTGAAATTTCAGCTGGTTGTAGCAGTAAAATCACTTGGTATCAACATATGTCAGGTTGAACACGGGGTATTTAACGACATTTTCAAATTTAGTCAAAGTAATATGGTGTACCTAGGTTTCATGCAAGTTTCACAAATGCATTTTATTTATCTGTTTTCAAATAGGTCAGAAAAATATTTTATCTTTAAACAAATCCAGCAGACAGTGGAAAGCATTATTAACTTGAACCTAAACACTGAAATTTAACTGAGAAAGATGAAGTCATAGCTTTTGTCCTTCACTCATAGATAATAATCAGATAACGCAAGAAGTAGCAATCTTGGAAAAATTTCTGTATGTGGATATAATTTCTACTGAAATGACAGTTTTTAATGCAATGTAGGTCTTTAACACCATTCAAGCCTCTTTTCCCGACATCATTCCAGTACTGAAAACATTTGAAAAAGGAGACTATCATAGGCGAAGGGAGCTGAAGCATTTGAGAAAGAAGAGTAAGAGAAGAGTAAGGAAGAGGGACAGTCCTTTTAGAAAAGTGAGAGCATTGCAGACACCAAGACATGAGAAAGTTCCTGGGAGAGCTCTCAGGGCCCGCAGAGAGGCAGGGTGCTGTGGTCTGTGTCACCCGCTGCTTACGATGGGAGATGGACTTGAGATACGAGGGTGCCGAAACTCGTTATTTTATTATATTCATCAGATGCTTGATGTCTGCCTCATCCAGACAAATACTTCTGGGATTGAGGGCAATCAAGGATTCATGCAGGCTGCCAAATTTCTAAGCATCTTTATACATAGCCTGCACAGAAAGACTCCCGTCCTCCGTCCTTAGTCCACTCCTGTCCCAGGCAGACTGTTTATACAGGATTGCAGGAGAGGGAAAGAGGAATGCTTTACAGGCATGCAGAGGACACTTCTCATCACTAGGGCTACTTTTCTAACATGTTACCAGTAAAAACATCTTCCCAATTCAAGTGTTGGTGAATTTGTGAATATGCTTTTGCTTTTTTAAACACTGCAGCTCTTTAAATGCTACCCTGTTATATTAAACTATTTCAGGTTTGGTTTCAAAATGCTCGAGCCAAATTCAGACGGAACCTCTTACGTCAAGAAAACACAGGGGTGGATAAGACTTCAGACTCAACACTCCAAGCAGGGACCCCATCAGGTCCTGCCTCAGAAATATCCAATGCCTCCATGAGTCCATCCAGCACTCCCACTACTTTAACGGACTTGACTAATCCTACTATGCCTACTGTGACATCTGTCTTGACATCAGTGCCCGGAAGTCTTGAGGTTCATGAATCTCGAAGTCCTTCACAGACAACCCTTACAAACCTTTTCTGATGACTCTTTCTTAATAATTTCTTTAAAAAAGAAATTATTCTTAGCTGAAATTCCAAGTGTATTTTAATAGAGGCTTTGAGCAACTGACTAACCACGATTAGGATCTCTCCTAAAAAACAGAAGGAAATGTAGTGTTCTGGTATTATGGAGTATGGACTGAAGAATAACTTGGAAGATCTATTGCAACACAACATTTGTGTAACTGTACAGTTTTGTGGACTGAGCAAGGGAAACAGCAATTAATTTAAGTTGGCTAAAGCTTCTGTATTTTCAAAGACTGCCATGTGCCTTATATACTGTTTTATCTACATTCTTTGGATTCCATGTCCACTTCTCTCTTTTTCTCTCTGTATATTTATGACCAGGGCAAAAATGTTAAAGAGTTTGTTACTTTGAATAGTCCTAAGCCTTTCATTGGTTGCTTTGTTGTTTTAGAATTTTAAGGTCGAAGTCTGTTCGAATACCAGAATTTGTAAAATCTAACCAGTAATAAAACCACTTATGGAAACTACTTGGTAATGGCTGCAGTTACATTTAACATTAGTGTCACAATCAAGATAGGCTGGTTGTATTTAAAAGGATTAGAAAACTGCACTTCAAACACAGTATCTGCCTAGGATAAACTCTAAATATGATGTATACATTCCTCCTGTTCCTGAAGTATATATGGGTGAGAAATCCAGCTTGTACAACAGTCTAGCTATCTTCACGGTAGAGAAATAAATAACTGTTAGGTGCAGGTAGAAGTTATCAGATAATGTTAAAATGCAAACAGAAAAACTATACTTAATTTTGCCGCGTGAAAGAAACTTGCCTTCAGCTAGCATTTATGAAAACAATCTTGCTTCTGTGCAAGAGATGGCTTGTCCCATTTCATGGAGGAGGCAAGTGGGGTATCCAACACAATCAGTCCATTACAGAGGTGGATGCTGGGTAAGGTTTTTCCCAGGAAAAAGGCAGAAGTTTTTCAGGTTATTTTACAACACTGGTGGGCAAAGTCGAGGCAAAATTATGTTTTTTAAAGTCACAGCCTTACATTTTTTGTAATGCTTTGAAGGAATAAAAAGCCAAGGAAGAATATGATATTACCGATACTAATAAGAGTGGTTATTCCTTTAACAATTATGGACCTTTCAATACAATTGAATTCCTTCTCCCTAAAAAATCTGTGCAGAATATAACTCATATTTTGAGTTTTTTTCCTGTTGTTTTTAAAGATGCTTTTCTGTAATTAAAGAAATACCTCAGCAAAGTTTAAATATGTATAAGAACGAGTATACACTATGCTGTTTGCCCAGTAGTTTTATAGATTTTGAGTGGTACATAAGATGCATATGGTTGTTCCTTTTCAAACCTGTTACAATCCGTTTATTTCAGTCAAACGTTAAGTTGTATGTGGCTAGCTCTCTAAAACTAATCTGTCGTTCCCCATTGGATCAAAATTGCTAATAGATTATTCCAAATAAACAGCAAGATAGGTGCCAAGATTTGTGTTTGTTGCCCTTTTCAGTGCATTGAAGATGATTTAGTAGGCAAGACTCTTTGGTAACAGTGTTTTGGTTTTAAAAGCCCTACATTTATTCAGCTTTCTCAGCTGAAAATTTGCCATTCTTGTGCAAGCCAAATTCCTATCGAGATCAGTGAGAGATCTCAGAGCATGAGGACTGTGGGATAGAAATGCTGACATAATTAGGTCATTTATTAACCTTTTTCACACTTCAGCTTAAAAAAACCCACAGGTGAGTTACCTGAAAAGCGAGATAGTCCTAAAAAAAATTATAACTAGCTAAGATCTATGAAAGCGATTACGTTCTGGTCACTAAGACCAATAAGCTAGTGTACTTCATTAAGTTTATGCACAATGATGAAACATTAAAAAATATAATTTGGTTTGAATTAATAACTGTTACAGGTTTGTCCAAGGCATTTTTCCTCATAATATAAATGTCTAATAAGGAAATTGTGCTGGTTAGTGGACTGTAAAAGAGTACATATCCGCCTTTCAAAGATACTCAGACACAGAGATTCTGCTGTATGTAATGTTTTGTTCGTTGTCAATTACCTTGGAGATTTTTATTTTTTTTTGACATGCTTAGCTAGATCTTTTCTTGATTTAAAAGGCAATGTTGGTCCACTGTTACATGGATACAGCCCATAATTAAAAACCCTGTGTATTAACCTGTAAACAGTTTTAAAAAACTGAATCCTGAATTCTTAAGTGTTACGGAAAATGTAGCGGATAACAATTCAAATGGTTCTTTAAAGTTGCAGTGCTATTATTTGTGATCTTGTATTTTAACTACCTGAATCCACATGGATGGAAATACCTTTCAAATCAATTTTCAATATTGCCTTTCCAAATAACTGACATTTATGAAGGGGAATACTCTCGTGTTAATCTTATCTAAAATCTATAAGAGACAATTAGAGAAATTGTCTGGTTTAATCGAATCAGGGATTTTGCATATAAATAAGAGACAATATTCTATGTAGGGTCTTTATGTAGGTGCATTAGGATTCACTCACTGGCTCCAATGACCTATGTTGTCCCCATGATTGTTTCAATCCTGTGGTATTGTTTGGTTGTTTAGAGCTTGTTGGTTTTGAATGCTGTACATTTTTTTACTACTGCAATCCTAATGTTTCTTCACATACTTGTACAGTTCCACATTTGATGTATTAGTCTGAAATTCTGTTAAAAACATGAACAAAAATGGAAATGATATTTCTTTGGAAGTGTATTTTTACTGTATATCTAATTTGAACTAGTTGAACATACTTCTTTACATTTTGCATGATAGGTGTGTAGTTCATTTTTTAAATATGAAAGAGACTTAAGAATAACTTAGAATGAGAATATAATGAAACCTATACAAATATGGAAAATACATACAATGATTTGCTACTTTTTGACTCAAGAAACTTTTTGAAATACATTTTACCTAGTTTATTTAAGATAATGCAGATATTTTGTCTTTGAGTTCATACATAATACAGACTATAAAAGGGGATTACACATTAGAAAAACTTTCAAGTCACCTTGGTACTCAACAGCACGCTGGATTGTTCTGTCAAGCAAAGATAAAAGATTTGATTTTAAGAATGCTGAATAAATATATTTTGATCTACAGTAGAGAGGGATAGCATTACTGGAAGTAATATATAATCACAACTTAAAATTTATCGACACTATTAATAGCTACATTTCATAAAACTTATTTTGCATTCGAATTATCTAAGTTTGGGAAGAGAAGACTAAGGATCATTATACTAATGAAGATGCTGAATGCCTGCCCTGGAAGCAAAAGTCATTTTATCAAATATACTATGGATGGAGAAAGTGCCTCCAGGATGTTTTGGTTTCCAAACTATCTTTTCTTCCTAGCTGTTAAAAAACCCCCATATTTAGAGCACTTTCCTGTAAATGTTTGTTATTTTTTTTCTGTTGGAAGGTAAGGAGTAAAGCTTAGGCACTTGTAATAATAATCTTCATCTAAAGGAAAAGGAGAAAAAACCCCCACAAATCAAAATAAGAATCAGGCTTCATACTTGGGCATGATGATAGCAAAGACATCCAGGTGACTAAAAGAAGTTCCATGTGTACATGCTTATAGTCTTCACAGTGACTTAATAATGCTTGGAATGAAAGTTTTTAATTGAAAGTAGGTGAATTATGGGGTTAGTGGTTTGGGGTTTTTTTTACTTCAGAAGGCCAGGACTAATTACATAACTCTGCTGACATTTTTTAAAATGAAATTTGATAAAAGTTACCATTAGGAAGGGTCATAACGTCAAATATAGTGTGAAAAGATAAACCCAGACATTTTAAGGATTTTTTTTTTTTTCCATTTTCTGTTCTTTCCATCATTTTAACCCTGGTTCTTCTCCAGGACACATCATGAACTGCTGGCAATAGGCTCAGTTTACTTTAATGAAGGGTAGATCATCTTCCTGCCACACAGTTTATATCCTCCTGCTTATGTGCATTCTTCATACTGACACTGGCAAACACTTCTCATTTACCTTACACCGTTTGACTGTCCACAGCTTCTACAGTGTGAATCCTTCAACCAGCTGAATGCTTCAGGGGAGTTTTTCCTACCTCAGCAGGAATTTATCCCTTCTGAATAAGGAGGATTTAAACCATTCCTGGCAGCAATTCATTTATCCATAGGTAAAATAATGATCTGTAAAATGAATGGCCTATGCATTTCTGAGATCGCTTTGACCTGCATTTGAAAAGGCTACAGGTGAAATATATGTGCAACACGTCCAATTCACATCAGCAGCCAGGGTTTGGATGGGTGTGAAATGCTTGTGCTTCCACTGTTCGGTGCATACAGTTACGCAGTCGCCAGCCATCTGCATTTCTGCTTTCCAAGGTTATAATACCACACCTCGCTTTCCAGATTTTCAAGTCCTTTTTGTCTTGTCCTGCGAGTGAGTTGATTGGAGCTCTGCTTAACCCCACACTTCAAATAATTTTGCCTGAGTCTGCAGTATCTTTGCTTAAAAAACTAAATATAGCAAACCACAAACATCAGTCGCACCCTCCCATACATTGCCTTTAAGGCTGCTCAGAGTCTCTGGTATGATACATCACTACCCCTGTAGGCAGAAGGGGCTACATGGATCGTGGTCTGTTCTCATTCCAATTAAAGAGAAGCAAAGGAATAAATATTAGATTCTTGATCCACAGTGAATAAAAATGTGGTTTAAGAGTACCTTAGGACTGGCAAATCACTATAAAAAGGGAATAAAGAGGGCATATTTTTGACTCGCAGGAAGCTGCCGTGGTTATGAAGACAGCAGCGAAGCAGCAGGACTCCGAGCGCTCATGTTTTCACTTCCATAAGTGGAGAGACTGTCTTTAGTTCATTACAGGCTTTAGCTAGGATGCTTAAAGTGATGTGGAAAGTGAAGAATCATGTTTGACTCTGTCATAACATTAGGTGAGTTATCAGTAATTTGTCTGAAAAGTCACCGGGGGAAAGATGGCTGCGCCGAATAGCAGAGTGATGCTTTTTACAGTAAACACGCTGCTAATGAAGCATTTATCCCCTCGTTCTGCTGCTAGGAAGGCATCTTCACAGGCTCCACGTGCTTGGTGTGGTAAACTTTCCCGCAAATGTTCAGTAAGAAAGCTGACCTTCTGGGGAGCAGCAGAGAAACTAATAATGTATATTTGCAATTAACTGTAATAATTTATAATTTTAATCAATATCCATGTCTCATTTTGCTAACATTTCGTATTTTGTAGGCTACGTCCAAAGTTAGTCCTTTAGCATTTGGGGTGTTACAGAGTAATTTTTAGGTTCTTTTACTGAAGGTAGCTTTGGCTTTGGGCCATGAATGGCAGTAAGTGTTGAGTTGCATCAGTCATCGTATATTACTATCTGTAGCTAAAAAAGCATCAGATGTGAAATGGCAGTTATAGAAAAGGCTGAATCTTCAGCTGTGTTTGGTTACATTTTTGACTGTTTTATAGGGAGCTTTCACTCTTTACGTGGAACGACATGCAGTCAAGATAAGACTCTCACTGTTACGGTTGTGCCCAGGTTTTGTCACGGGAATCGACTCTGGCCACACATGGCAGTGAGCGGAGACACCAAATGAATTACTTCCAGCATGCAAGTTTTCCATGTTGAGGGAGAGAGAACCCAGCCTCAAAAATTACTTCCACTGAAGCAGCAAATACCGACAGGCCTCATAGGTAGAAATTTGTGTTACTATCCCTTCTGCTACGATTGTACTCTCCCTCCTAACCTTTTATACCAATTAAATAGGTGTTTCTTCTCACCATTCAGCCTGGTAAAAATAGAGTTGTGCTGGATCAGGGCCATGAATGGCATTTATCAATTTGACATTTTTTCTTTTCAAGGACTAGATAAAAAGATGTACTGGGCATTTAATGGATTTCTGATCAGATTAATATGATGTTAGCAGTTCTTTCTGGCCTAACTGGATTTTTGTAGCAACAAAGGTCAGTAAATATTTTGGGGGTTTTGTTTTGAGCAAAGCATAGTACTTAAAATATGCAACCTGCTGATAGTAAATTCAGACCTTGCAATATCATCTAGCATGCTAATGCATAACACTGTGCAAATTATAATTATTTCCTGAAAATACCACTTCTGTGGAAGTTCTTCTTTTGTTAAGAAAAATCCCTGTAAAAGGCATGGCTCTGCATATGTATTTACACAGCTTGTTTACATGCCACTATATCAATTTATTAGATTGTAAAATCCAGTACTTAACAGGAAGTTAAATTTTTGCAACAACTGCTAGAAAAAAAAGAAATAATTAAGCTTTTCATTAAAGAGAGAAACTTATTCTACCCACTGCATAGTTTAGCCCAGTGCCTATTGAAAAAAAAAAAATGCAACAGCTAAAACAAGACACAAATATTTGGAAAGTGTTATGCAATTCTATGGTGACCTGGTTTAATTGATAAATATCAGCAATTACTTTTTCCTGGTGCATACAGATTACTGGGCAATTAGTGCTAGGAAGCCACAATGAATTTGCAGCACTGCAAACACAGAAATAACTACGCATTTTTCTTGCACGGACACAAAACTGCTGTCCATCCACTGCACAGTAATTACTGTGTAATTTATGTTCCTTGGTTACTATTCAAAACCAGTCAGAAGATACTCACGCTTTGGTAATTTAAAGTGTTCCTAGGAAAGGGGTTTGGTTTTCCATGAGCATGTTGGTCCAGTAAAGAGTAACAATGCTAAGGAGCTCTGATCCATGTATTATTTGTGTTGGCTGAAACCTTTACTAGACAGCTAGAGATAATTTCTTCCCTACACAGAACTAAAAACCCAAATTCTCCCAGTGGCCCTCCATGTATAGATCTGATAGATCTCACTGGCTCTCCTTAACGCCTAAGGGAAGCAATGAATCCAGGAGGCATATTTATGTTCTTGTCAGCTCTGCTCTTGGTGAATTTACAGGATAAATCTGGCAGCTGTGGTATATATACCCTGTTTGGCCGAATGCCTCTGGCCCAGACCATCATTGTGCCTCTGGAGCTACCCAACAGCTCTGGTAGCTCCACCTTAGCATGTCACACCTTCAAAATAGTGTTCAAACCAGGTTTTCGCCTAGCTAACATCACATACAGTGACGTGGTCCATCTGCTTAACCCTGGCAGGTGGGAAGTGCAGATGTGAGATCAACGTGGACAGGTTTCAACTGTTTTTTTCCGAGTACAGCCTCCAGCCTACTGGCCAGAAATTGCTTGGCCACCAATTATTTCATTTGCCTTCTCACATAATTTCCACATGTTTGATCACTCATTTTTTGCTGTCTGTCTTCTGGAAATGAAGACTAACAAAAGTGATACTCTGTAACATGGCTTTGCAGGCTGTGATTGAGCAAGCAGCTGATGCCAAGCTAGTCTGGGGAAGGGTTCTGGGAATGTAGGGAAAAACAGTTTCTGAAAGGCCAGGTCTGTCACCCACAGACAGACAAGAGGGTAAACAGATGGCATTGCCCAGACCAAGTCCCCAGAGACTTCTCATCTCTTGCACCCACAGGTTCCGAGAATTTGTTAACGTCTGTATGAAACTTTTTGAGGCAGAAGAACATTTTATTTATCATTGCTTTCGTAATTATTCTAGACAGGCAGTTTCAGCCTTTTCAATCTGTAGATCCCCTAAACGCTTTCTACTGGAGTTGCGGACCGTTGTCTAGTGGATTTAACCCTGCTGACCATAGACTTGCCTTTATTAGTTCACATGCACAGATCCCTCAGAAGTAGCTCAAAAGCTTTTATATCCATTTTTGTTACTGTATGATCTGACTGTTTCTGGAGAAGCCGGCAGACAAGCGTGAGCTACCCATGGACTCAGGAGATAAGATGTTTCACACCCATGAGCTTGCACTGCTCTTTGAAAGGAGGCTCTTCCCCTCCAGCGCTGTCTGCCGTGCTCGCTTTCATCTGGGCAGGGTTCGTAAGAGGATTCTTGGAACGGGCTGCTGCCCTGGCCAGCTGCTGGTGCCTTTCGGAGCTGATATTATGCTTAAAGAAATCAATCATGGATGTTCCTACCATCTCTTTCAGTCAACTCTAATTAATACAGACCCAGACTTTCTCCATTTTATATACATTGGCACTGACTCCTAACATTTCACCCAAAATGCTAAATGACAGCGGAAGTTACACTGCAGCCAGTGTCATTCATGTTACAGAAATAAGCCTAACCACACACACTCTGAAAGGGTTTTTTAACGTAATGAAGGCCATTTGTGGCCTTCATTTATCTTTATGTCTCTTCCAGTTCTGCCCCTATTGTGCCTACGGAATTCAGGAATCCATTTTAGATTAATATAAAAGCTATACAATGCTCTTTTCTGTGATTCTTTACTCTTTAGCTCCCCAAGTGCAGGCGGTTCCTAGTCATGTTTTGTGTTCATACTCTCTTTTTCTGTCTTTCTGTTTTGTCCCAGAGGTTATAGCTTGTGCACACCAACACCCACTGGCACTGACAGGATTCTCCAGAGTCCCTTCTGGCTATTCTGGCACAAAAGAAGAGCCTCAGAAAAGACATTGGCAGCTATTTGTAGAAGTACTTTCTCCCCACAAAACAGCTCCAGTTCCTGGGGATCTGTCTTGGGAGTGTAAGGTGTGTTGCTACCACTTACATGCAGGTACCATCATTATCAGCTGGCTTAGAAAAGACCGAAAGCTAGGCTGCTTTTACAAGATCTGCATAAAAATATAATCAGTTTTAATTCCACAATTATACTGGAGGTGATGCCAGGTGTTAAAAGGAAGAATGTGTTTCTGGCAGGACTCCAGGTATTTCTGTTCTTTTTCTGCCTATTGGTTGGAGCAGAGACCAAGGCAGGACTCCTGCCTCCCGTTTCCACCACGGACATTAGTTTACTCTAATGCACAGGGAGGCTGCCCAGAGGCTACTTAATGTTATTTTGAGAAAGTGCTTTGAATTTCTTGAGTGAACAGTGCTAAGCTAGAGTAAAACGCATGTAATTGCAAAGTGGAAGTCATTACGTTTCACATGGGAAGCCGTGAGAAAATGAAACTGCAGGAGATGAACGTGACCATGTGTGCATACCTCTGGTCTCACCTTCTGAGTCCTAACTGCTGCTCGACCAAGGCGTGCTGAAGACAGGAGTCCCTGATTTATGTTTTTTTGGAAGTGGAAACCAGAAACTATTGCATGTCCATTTAGGGATTTGCAAGATACTTGAGAATGCACAAATCAATCACATGCAACAAACTCAGAGTAATTTGTACTGGATGGTACTGAAGGGAATCTTCCTTTTCCAGGAAGGAGACACTTGATCATATTATTTGGTAACTGCAGGTAAGAAAGCACAGGCTTGTGAAGCAGGGATGTGGAAAACTAAACACAGTTGAAACAGGTGAGGCTGAGAGCATGAGAAGTCTATCCTTTCTCCTTCCCTGAGAGACAGTAAAACTCCTAGGAGCTTTACAACTGAAAGAAAGTAAAGATACATTTCTATATAAAAATCACTGTAAGAGTGTTTGGGAAGAACATTGGGCCCAGAGGTCAGGAGCGCAGGATTGCTGGGATAAGGAGAAGTTACCGCGTTAGCGGTGACGCCATCCCCGGTCACTGGTAAGGCTTTTGGTTTGAGGAATGATTTCAGATTCATGCTGCACAGGTCAGGGAGAAAACAATCTATAGTGTGTGTAACGATACTTAAACATTCAATACTTACCAACTGCTCAGCATCCCAGCCCTTGTTGTTATTAGAAGGTAAAAGATGGCAAGAGCATGTCGGAGGGCTTAGTGTTTTCTTTCACGCTTCCAAGCTGTCTGTCAGAAATTTGAAGGAGACAAACCCAGGCTATTACACATGCTGCCTTTGTACCCCAAACTGCTCTTTGCTACTGTAAGCTGGCTCTCTTCATTAAATGTATTTACTTAGCAGTAGATCTGTTATTACATATGAATAATTAACAAGGAAAGATGTCACTTACTGCACTAGCGCTGCATGTTTCTGGCTGCCTGAGTTTCCAGTCCTACAAAGCCTGTAACGGGAAACTGTAAGCCCAATCTCTCGCATCTTTACCAAGTTTAATTTTGGGTATGTTTCTTATCTTGGTGCCTTACCTAACTGTTGAAAGTGACAAAACGAGATGCCATAAAATGCAGGAAAAATGCAGGGGGACTGAACCTCAAGTATTAACAAAGCATACTCCCTTGATATACGCTAATCTTATACCTTGAAAACCAGGAAAGATTCAGTTAAACTCACAGTCATTTTATAGTCTCTGTAGAACCATAGAAGCTTAGGGATCCTTTGTTATTCCTCCATAAAGAGGAAAGTTATAGTGAATGTGCCCTTCTTAAGTTGGGTGTTTTTAAATACTAACGTTTATTGCTCTGCAGTTTCTCTTTAATGTGTGCATAGAGAACAAGAAAACACCTAGCTGCACAGGCATATTTTTAGAAACAATAAAAGAGTCCTCTGTTAATAACTGGTTACCTCTTTTGCCGTTTGCATAGCTGATCATTGTTAATGATCCAGTTAACAGGATTCATTAGGGAGGTTGAAAGACTTGCAGTTATACCGTATGTGATCTGTGGTGCTCGGGAATGCAGC
The DNA here is from genome assembly GCF_929443795.1 of Astur gentilis. Classification (NCBI taxonomy): domain Eukaryota; kingdom Metazoa; phylum Chordata; class Aves; order Accipitriformes; family Accipitridae; genus Astur; species Astur gentilis. The sequence goes on from NC_064908.1 coordinate 19,953,601, forward strand.
GTGTGTGTATGTCACATCTCTGGGAAAGCTCCCTTGGTTGGACACACACAAAACGGCCCCATTTGGGTCCCACGTGCCAAACCTCTCCGTCCCTACGTTTCTATTAATTTGCAAAAATGGACTGATGTGGCCCAGCTGCAGCAATTTCTTTCGATTAACACTAAATCTCCAGCTTCTCCCACTACTGAACATAGCCTTCCCCAAAGCTCCAATTTTGGGCTTACAGTCCTCCTTTCCTCAGAGGCACAGTACCTGGAAGCAAGCCGATGATCAGATTTCATAACGGTTTCCGAGAACATTTGGATATACTAAGAACAAGAAGTAAATACCTAAATAACATCAGAGCCCCCCTGCTTTATTCTCCTCACTGCTTTTGGACACAGATCAAGACTAAAGGCACTGGTCTCCAGCACATAATTCTAGGGTTTTTATTAGGTGACTCCCTGATCAGCTTTGTCGAGTAGCCAAAGTGCATTACCAGGCGATCGCTGACCGAGCAGCCCCCAGCCCGGCGCGTGAGCCGGCAGGCAGGCAGGGCTCAGCTTTGTGCAGAGGCAGGTGAGGCCGGCTGGGTAATCCCCGTGCCATCTCGCACTGTGCAGTGCAGGCATATCCAAAAAGCCTCAATAGTTTCCTCACGAAACTAAACCAGACGGGACGGTCAGTCCCAGATTCCAGCCTGTAGTAAACTCAGTTGCACACAATATCTTTTAAAAAAAAGCAGCTTTGCCTGTGGTTTCCACAAGGCCATCTCTGCTGTTTATGAGGGGGCACTAACAAAAAATGAGTCTAACTTGTATGTGTTCTTGACGTGGCTTCTGGATTGTCAAAGCATTACCTTAAGTTGGCCCCAAGTAAAGGTTTTCTGAATTAAAAAAAAAAAAAAAAAAAAAGCTTTACCAATATATTAGTTGTGATTTTGCAGAGCTCAGCCGTACATCCGTGTGTAGGAAACAGGATACTTTGCTTGCAAGCTCAGCCCTGTGCATCTCACAGGACATTAATGCAGAAGCGGGAGAAATCTAATCTTAATCTTCTAGAGACTGAAACACTGATAGAACATGTCATGCCCTGTCACCACCTGTTGCTAAGGGTTGAGATACTCCCAGTGTCGGAAGGAGGCTGTGAATGAGGAGTGCATTTTGATGACTGCAGAGGAGGGGAGATTCTCAGGAACTGTTGAAGATGCTGCTATTTTATAGTGTAAAAAATACACCTGACCTGAGGCAGCAGATCAGCAGAGGCAGCCTGAGGTGCATGCACTGAAAACATCTCCTTTTGAGCTACTGACACATTTAGCAGCTGCCAGTCAAGGAGGAGAGCTGATCCTCTCTTAAGCAGACCTCCTCACAACCTATTGTTGCAAAGGCCTAAAACGTGGCTCCTTCTTCAGCATTCCCTTGCCCCAGCTCAAGCATCTCTTTCAGCTTCATATTCTCCTTACGTTCCTCTTTTCATCTTTTGTACGCTGCTGTCTTGCTTCCACCTGCCGCCTCCCCAGTGCCACCTGCTTGCCTCTCTCCACTTAAGTCTCCTTTGTTTCTTTTCCTTGTCTCTGCTCCCTGGAGGAAGGCGGCACCACGAGCATATTGTCCCAGGTTGCTCCCCCTCGGGCTTACTTACTTGGTTTATTATTGCAATCGCAGCCTTCCCTTGCATCACCAGGACCACTGGCACCGTACCGTATGCTTCACGGACAAAAACAAAGCCAGAAGCTAAGGGGAGGCCTGAGAAGCAAGGAGCCCCAGAGGGCAGGGTGCCAACACAGCGGCAGCAGCAAAGAAAGCCGAGAAGGAGACAGTGGGCTTCAAGGACAACCAGGGCCAGAAAGCTGAAGGGGCGCAAGCCTGGAAGCAATGGCAGGTCTCTACATCTACAGAGGGAAACGTAGAGCAAAGCAGGAGTCAGGGGAAGAGTCACAACATTGTTTTTCACAAGCAGACATCCATCTTGCCGTTAAATTCCACTAGCAGCTCAGCCTTCAACTGTAAAAGTGGGGCTGCGGTGCTTCTTTCACCTACACTTTGTTGCGTGTCTTTTGATCGTGAAGTCTTCCGGGTCTTGTATGTGCTTTGGCAGCCGGCGCAACTGGAGGCCCCTGTGAGGCCGAGACTCTTGGCATTGCTAGCGTGCAAATTGTTAGTATTTACATTATTAGTACTTCTATTACTGCTGTTAATAATAGTAGCAACCTAATACACCGCTTTCTGTGCCGTCTGGGAAACAGGGACTCCATTCCCATGGATTTTCTGCCAGGGATTGGGAGTTACAGTTCCCGCGTGCACAGGATTGCTGTTCAAGCTGTACTAAACTGCATCAAATCGGGCATTTCGGACAAGAGCACCCAAACGGGTGCCTTCGTTGGGCTTGGCCTGGGTCGGCACGGCGTACCTTCAGCTATGAAAGTCGGGATCGGGCACCAAACTCGCCCACGTTCC